>NC_090442.1:669370228-670004811 GCF_031143425.1 Pleurodeles waltl
GTGTTGAGACTGTTCAGTTAAAGTCTTGGTTTACCCTCTGCTGCCTACTGTTCTCACGGCGATGGATCTTTGACGTTGATGGAGATTAATCAGGAGCTGTACATCCATTTAGATTTTCATAACAATTTCTAGACTATTTCAGTCAATAAAAAGAGTTTAGTATGAGATAAAGGGTTTAATATTCAAATATTTTCAGTAGTTCATCTTAAATAAAATAACATGATAAAATAAATTAATTATATTCATTAATCTTGTTGGAAATCAATAATCCAATAAGAAATCAATATCTCACAAAAAAAAGCAACTTCCATAAACGAAAGATCCCTGTTCTTTCTAGGACTGAGAAAGAAAATGTGTCAGTTCAGAAACCCATAAACAGCTGTGAAGAGAAATCATCAAGCATCAAACTTCAGCATCAAAGGTCAGCTCAATAATTCAATAATCAGTCAAAGCAGAACTTCTCATAAAGAGAGGTTAAAGAAACTTAGTAGAGTCACTAAGCAATTTGCTATCATGAAAGGATCACAATGAGAATGGGAATAACCTACTCTAGGAACATGCACTGTTAAAGACAGACAAGATCCGTGTTGCAAGCTCTTGTTGCTTCTTCTTTCCTCAGCCGACCAATCAGCTTTCCCATGGGAACGCTTTTACTCCCCATCTTCTCACAGGGATACAAAATACTTCAGAGAGCAAATTCTAATGCTGCAACTATCCTCCCATTCAAGACCGCATCCCTGTGTGTGAACTTTCATATCTGGCTTTCTAAATATCAAGTCTATCTATTAGCTAACAATGGTCTTTTTAGAAGTAGAAACATCTGTATGAATTGGAAAAAAACATTTTGTGTAACAACTATTAATTGTTGCTGAAAATGACCCTTTCTGCAGAGTCATCCCCAGACTTTTTGCCTTCCTCCTCCTTGTTTTCTGAATTTGTTTTGTTGGCTTTCAGATTATGTGCTCTTTACCACTGCTAACCATTGCTAAAATGCTTGTGCTCTCCCTTTAAAATGTGGTAATATTGGCTTATCCACACTTGGCATATTTAACGTACTTGTAAGTCCCTAGTAATGTTTAATATGTGTGCCAGGTCCTGTAAATTGAATGCTACCAGTGGGCCTGTAGCACTGATTCTTCCACCCAGTACAGTAGCCTTTCAAACATGTCTTAGGCCTGCCACTGCGGAGCTGGTGTGTGCAATTATAAACTGCCATTTAGGCCTGGCAAATGCACCCACTTGCCAGGCCAAAGCTTCCTTTTTATTACATGTAAGCCATCCCTAAGGTAGGCCCTAGTTAGCTCTATGGACAGGGTGCAGTGCATTTAAAATATTGGACATGTACTTTTAAGTTTAACATGTCCAGGTAGTGAAAAAATGGGGTTACTTTGAAGCATCCTTTAAGTGTAATTTTAAATTGGGTAAACAGAGAAATTGTGAGTTTGGTGTCTCTGGACTCACAACTTACGGTGATGTAGGATTTTGAAATTATAAGTCTGAAAATGTCACATTTAGAAAGTTGGCATTTTCTTACTTTAGCCATTCTGCATCTCTGCCTGTCTCTGAACACATGTTTGGGGTTCGTGGCAGCTGGACCTTGTGCATTCCATCTAGACAGCCACACAAAATGGGAGCTTAGGTGTGACTTCTTGGGCCTTAATGGGCCATTAACTGGCTTGTTGAGGACGGAGCTTAGCAGTGCCTCACTTACACCTCAATAGGGATGTGTCTCTCCTCACACAAAGGTCTGCATAACCCCCTGTAGAGTGCCTGGAGCCAAAGGAGGATCTTTAAAGGCCTCTTTTGAGGGCTCCCCTAATTCAAAGGCACATTTTGGTTTCAATACTGAACCCCAAGCCTCACCAAATCAGAACTCTACTGGAACAAAGGACATTCTGCCAAGAACAAAGACTGCTGTTCTGCCATTGCTAACTTGGTCTCCTGCTTGCTGTGTGCTGTGCTGTGCTGTTGATGGGACTGCCACTTTGCTACTTTCATTGCCGCGTTGACCTGCTGCTTCTTGCCTAGGAGTGAAAAGGACAGGACCTGTTCTCTACATTCTTGAACCCAAGATTCTTTAAGGGCTTGTTGACTTGCGGTGAGTGCAAATGTGGCGGTAAAACTTCTCCAATCATACCACCATGGCGGTATCAGCAGCCGGGCCTTATATCAATCTCCAGCCCAGCGGCTGGCACAGTACCGCCGGCGGTATTGTGAGCCTGCCTACCACCATGGTTTTCGTGGCATTAGCAACACCATGAAAACCATGGCAGTAGGACCTACCGGTGACAGGGAATTCCTTCCCTGTCACAGGTAGGTGGCTCCCCCACCCCCTCAACACACACCTGACACCCCTCACCCCGCTCCATCCAAAGCCCCACCACCGTACAGACACTAACCTACCACCCCCAATCCAAATACACACCCCCCACCACCGATCCTCTCACTCACCTCCCATTCCCCATACACGCACACACCTGCAGACAAGCACCAAGTATACACCCAATCACTCACACTGGCATACACGCATTCATACACACACTGATTCTAACACACAATCACACTGACATGCAGATATGCACTCACTTCACCATTCTTATACACATTCACCCACATGCATACACCCATGCAAACAACACAACACACACAGACGCATTCACACACTAACTCTCACATTCATGCACACACTCAGACACACACACAACGCCCCCTCCGCTGTCGGAAGCCCGACTTACCTTTGTCGAGGAGGTCTTCCAGCAGGGAACGGGAAGGTGCACTGCTACGGCCAGCAGCACCCTGCCAGCAGAACACCGCCAGGCCTTGTCACAGGTCATGATACGGCTGGCAGCGTTCTACTGGCGTGGCAGTGCTGGTGGTAGCAGCGCCACCTTACCACCATCCACCACCATAAACACTGCCGGATTTCCACCCTTCTTGTGGCGGAAGTCCGCAAATGCTCATAATATGGCGTACGGATGGTAGCCACGGTGGTGGTGTTTTGGCGGCCGTCACTGCGGCTCTAGGCAGTTTTAACCGCCAAAATGACCACCTTAATCTTTAAAAATCTGTATCTCTACTTCTGCTCATCAAATTGTTTTGTTTTGGTCTTGTTTTATTCAGACAAACATTCTTTATTTTTCTAAACTGCTGTGGTGTCTTTTGTGGTGTGTCAGGGAGACCAGATCCTCGGGGCCGGTGCACGCTCCCAACATGCCCACCACAAGACAGCTCCAAAACTCTGATAGAAATATCACAGAGCCTAAGAGAGTCCAAGTGGGGAAAAGCGGATTAGGAAGGGAACAGCTGGGAAGGAGAACTGCTGGAAGCAAAAGGTTAAACAACACAATATCATAATATAATCACATTGACTTTCACTAGACTATGGTCCTAAGCATTGTCTTACTATAACCATGGGTAATCTAAGAAGTGACTTTAACTAGACCTCAAAGAACTCTGAGTACCTGGAACAAATCAAGAATGATTAATGCAAGGTTTCATATGAGCTTTTCATGAAATATCACATACACTCTAGAAATACAAGAACCTTATAGAATACTGTTTCAGAACAAACATTGCATCTTTACATGAGGACAAAAAGCAATCTGAAACATTCCCTGGAAAACGATAAGAATTATACTAGGGACTTAATATGCACTAAGAATGTAACATCTAGAATTTAGCATCTTTGCAGAAAATCAAAAAGGCCCTGGATAAATGTGTGCACTTCAAGAAACACAACCCATCAAAGTTTTGATTGCCATGAAATGATCGCGCACACTGTTAGCGATCTGAACACCAAGTTTTACATGCGGGAAATTAATTGTGCACACTGCCGATTCTAACAAGAATATGCAAATGCCATGAAATGATTGCGCACTCTGTTAGCGATCTGAACATCAAGGTTTAAATGCTGGTAATGAATTGCGCGCACTGCCGATTCGAACAAGTATATGCAAATGCCATGAAATGATTACGCACTCTGTCAACGATCTGAACACCAAGGTTTAAATGCAGGAAATGAATTGTGCACACTGCCGATTCCAACAAGTATATGCAAATGCCATGAAATGGTCGCACACTCTGTCAGCGATCTGGACATCAAGGTTTAAATGCGGGAAATGAATCGCGTGCACTGCCGATTCCAACAAGTGTATGCAAATGCCATGATATGATTGCGCACTCTGTCAGCGATCAGAACACCAAGGTTTAAATGCGGGAAATGAATTGCGCACACTGCCGATTCCAACAAGTATATGAAATGATTGCGCACTCTGTCAGCGATCTGAACATCAAGGTTTAACTGCGGAAAATGATTCGCACACACTGCCGATTCAAACAAGAATATGCAAATGCCATGAAATGATCGCTCAAGCCTTTGCCGATCTGAACACCAAGATTTGCATCAGAGCAATGATTCGCATACTCTGAAAGTTTCATGAGTAGGCCCCAAAACTCAAGAGTCTTTTAGAATGGGGTTGGGGGCCCAGTCCGACCTCCGTCTTACCACCCTGCTCAAGGATCACCAAGAGAATGCGGGGCAGGCCTGGAACGTCAAGGTAGGCCTCCGGAACAGGAGCTCAGGAAAATGCTGCTGCTCTGCACCGGGACCTCTGAATAGTGAGCACGTGGAGCTGGGCTGGCTCCCTTATATAGAGTCTGGCCCAGCCCACAAACCACACCCAGCCATGCTGCAGAAAAAGCTTCTAGAAGGTGCTAGAAAGGGACCACACCCTTATACACTCTGTAAGCCTGCAGCAATACCTTGCAAATGAACATTATTTGCAAACATCATTAATAGTGGTTTCAAGGTAAAACTCTGCAATGCAAAAGGTTAACAAACTGCATATAAACACAATGCATGAATTATGCTCTTGCATAAAGACTGGGTTTTTTCATTTTTGTCGCCCGTAGAGCGCGCACTGCCCTGATGTTGACATGGTGTTTTTTACTGTGTTACTGTAATTAAGTGTTGTACAAATACTTTACACATTGCCTGTTATCTTAAGTTAAGCCTGACTGCTCTATGCCAAGCTTCCAGAGGGTGAGCCAGGTTAATTTAAGGTGTGTATCTGATTTACCCTGATTAGAATTGTGGTCCCTACTTGGACAGGGTGCATACCTCTGCCATCTAGAGACACAATTTCCAACAGTTGTGAAGAACAAGTCTTTCAGAAGGTCAAGATCGAGCCTTGTACTGATTTAAAAAAGAATTTAGTTTAGTTAACTGTAGTATGACAGGGTCTCAGCGTTTCAGGCCTAGCACGTTTATCTATGATTGCCTACTACAATTTCACATTTAACACGTTTTAATCATGATTAGTTTTGCACACTATTTCAGCATTATTCGTTGACATTTTAAAACTAGCTTCCCCCTTTGTGAACAATATTTCCTATTCCATTAATTTTCTGACTTCTTTTTTCTCCCTATAAAGACTTAGGTTACCTGTGCCCATCATGTTGCTTTCTTTTTCTTCTCATCCATTTAGGCCCCATTCCAATCCTCACTCACCGGTCTGCATAACTTTTCCTTTTTTAAATATTTTTGCATATCTTTGCCTTTCATCCTTTATTTCCACTTATTTATTTGTTGTTATCAATGATACTGCTCGCTCATGGTAACGTTGCAGCATTTCCCTCTCTCTTTTCAGCCTCACACTCACTGTCGCCTACTCTGGTGGCCCACCACTCTTCTGTTTCCCTTTTGAATTGGTTCCCTCGCAAGATAATGGTGAAGATTTGACAGTAATCCATGCATATTTAATTTATGAGTGAATTTCTTGCATTTTTATTTATGCAAAATACATTGAGTTTGTTATTGTTTGCTTTGCATTTTTATTTAAATTTATTTTCATTTGTCAGTGTAATACCTGAACATTTTTATGACAAAATGTGTTCTGCCAGGCCCGTCTGTAGAAAAAGTATGTCCACATAGTTATAACAGACTTCAAACAATCAATTGATCAGGCATTTGTAAAGCGCACTACTCACCTGTGAGGGTCTCAAGGCACTGAGGCGGGGGGTGGAGGGGGAGGTGCTGCTACTGCTCAAACAGCCAGGTCTTGAGAAGTTTCCTGAAGGTAAGGAGGTCTTTGGTCTGGCACAGGTGGGTGGGAAGAGTATTCCACGTTTTGGCGGTGAGGTACGAGAATGACCTACCGCCGGTTGTAGTTCTGCAGACGAGTGGGATGGTTGGGAGGGTGAAGTCGGCGGTGCGGAGATGCTGGGTCAGTGTGTAGAAGGAGAATCGTCTGTTGAGGTATTCTGGTCCGGTGTTGTGCAGTGCTTTGTGAGCTTGTGTGAGGAGTTTGAAGGTGATTCTCTGGTTGACTGGGAGCCAGTGCAGGTTTTTCAGGTGGTCTGTGATGTGGCAGTGGTGGGGGATGTCCAGGATGAGGCGTGCGGAGGCGTTCTGGATGCGTTGCAGCCTCTTCTGGAGTTTGGCCGTGGTTCCTGCGTAGAGGGCATTGTCGTAGTCCAGCTTGCTGCTTACGAGGGTTTGGGTGACTGTTCTTCTGGTTTCAGTGGGTATCCATTTGTGGATCTTTTGGAGCATGCGGAGGATGTTGAAGCAGGAGGTGGAGATGGCGTTGACTTGCTGGGTCATGGATAGTCACGGGTCCAAGATGAATCCTAGGTTGCGTGTGTGGTCGATGGGAGTTGGAGCAGTTCCGAGAGTGGCAGGCCACCAGGAGTAATCCCATGCGGAGGGGGAGGAGCCGAAGATGAGTACTTCCGTCTTATCGGATTTGAGTTTGAGGCAGCTGCTCTTCATCCATTCGGCAATGGCTTTCATTCCTTCGTGGAGGTTGGTCTTGGTGGAGTTCTAGGTGAGGGATAGGATCAGCTGGGTGTCATCGGCGTATGAGATGATGTTGAGGTTGTGGGATTGTGCGATGTTAGCAAGCGGGCCATGTAGACATTGAAGAAGGTTGGGCTGAGGGACACCGCAGATGATTTTGGTGGCCTCTGAGTGGAATGAGGGGAGGTGGATTCTCTGAATTCTGCCGGTGAGAAAGGAGGTGACCCAGTCCACGGCTCGGTCACGGATTCCAGCATTGCTGAGGCGTGAGCATTAGGTGTGGTGGCAGAGTGTGTCGAACGCGGCCCAGAGGTCCAGGAGGATGAGGGCTGCGATTTTGCCGCTGTCCGGTATGGCTCTGATGTTGCCGATGGCAGCGATGAGGGTGGTTTTGGTGCTGTGGTTGCTGCGGAATCCGGATTGGAAGGGTCCAGGGTGCGGTTCTCCTTGAGGAAGCCGGTTAGTTGTCTGTTGACAGCCTTCTCGATGACTTTTGCCGGGAAGGGGAGCAGGGAGATATTCCGGAAGTTCTTAAGGTACTTTGGGACCGCCCTGGGTTTTTTGAGTAGTGCGATGATCTCAGCGTGTTTCCTGCTATCCTGAAAGGTGGTGGACTCGAAGGACCTGATGATGATCTTCCGTATTTGGGGTGCGATGACGGAGCTTGCTTTGTTGAGGATGTGGTGAGTGCCGGGGTCAGTTGGAGAGCTGGAGCGGAGGGTGTTCATGATTTGGATGGTGTCGTTGTTGTTGACGGGGGTCCAGGAGAGCAGGAGATTGGTCGGAGATGAATCTGTGGTGTTGGTGGTTGACAGGGGTTTCTGGGTGCTGAAGCTGTCATGGATGTCTGCAATCTTGCAGTGGAAGTAGAAGGCTAGGGAGTCGCAGAGGTCTTGGGATGGCGGAATGTCGTTGGCATTGGAGCTGGGGTTGGAGAGTTCCTTCACGACGTTGAAGAGCTCCTTGTGGGTGTGTGCGTTGTTGTTGATTCGGTCTTTGAAGGCGGTTCTCATGTCGGCTCGGATGAGATGCTGGTGTCTGCGGATGGCGTTTTTGAAGGCTGTGAGGTTGCCCAGAGTCTGATCTTGGCGCCACTTTCTTTCAATTCTTCAGCAGCTTTGTTTAGATTCATGGAGGTCAGTGGTAAACCAGAAGGCCTTTCTGTCGGTGCGTCTGTTGGAGGGATACTTGATTGGGGCGAGAGTATTGGCACAGGTGTTGACCCATTGCCTGACGTTGTGGGCAGCTGCATCAGTGTCAGTGGTGTCGATGGGTGGGTTCTGGGAGAGGGTTGTGATAAGTTGGTCTTCAGTGACCTTGTTCCAACTGTGGGGTGGGATCCATTGTGGGTGGTGATGTGTTGTGGGTTTCTTGAAGGAGAAGTGGATGCAGCCGTGGTCTGTCCAGTGGAGTTCGGTGGTGGGGCTGAAAGAGACGTGATTGCTGACAGAGAAAATAGGGTCAAGTGTGTGTCCTGGGGAGTGTGTTGGTGTCGTGACGAGCTGTTTGAGGCCGAGGTTGGAGAGGTTGTCGAGCAGGGTGGCGGTGTTGTTGTCATTGGTGTTCTCGAGGTGGAAGTTTAAGTCCTCGAGGAGTATGTAGTCAGTGGATGCGAGCACGTTCGTGCTGGTGATGTCGGTAATGGAGTCGCTGAACTGCTGTTCTGGGCCGGGGGGCGTGTAGACGAGGGTCCCTCAGAGGGTGGTGTTTGGGTCAGTGTGGATTTGGAAGTGCAGGTGTTCGTCGGTGCTGAGGGTGTCTTCGGTGTTGGTCGTGATTCTGAGGGTGTTCTTGTGGATGATGGCGATGCCTCCTCCTGGTTTGTTGGAGCGGTCCTTGCAGGTTATCTTGTAGCCGTCCGGGATAACTATGGCGATGTCACGCACTGAGGAGGGGTTCATCCACGTTTCGGTCAGGAATGCGACGTCTGGGGAGGCTAAGTTGAGTAGATTCCATAGCTCTACTGCGTGCTTGTGGACGGTGCGGGTGTTGAGGAGGATACATCTGAGATGGTTGCATCCTGCCTTGGTGGGTGGGTCGTTTGCGTGGAGGCTGGTGAAGGTGCAGTTCCGGCAGGAGAAGGGTCCGTGGGTGGTCTGCGGGAAGGCTTGAAGGTAGGTGGGAGAACGGACAGTGTTGGGGGCGCAGAGGGTGGCAGTGTCGTAGTAAAGACGTGCATAGCGGTGGTGGGAGGGACAGGAGCCAAGGGTTCTGGCGCTGGCTGCAGTCCAGGCGTGGACGGGCACAGATGGGCTTGCATGCGTCCACTGCACAGCCATGCAGCGGCTGCCATTAAGTAGGGAGGTGGGGAGGAGAGAACAGCTGGGAGGCGGAGGGGGACGAAAAATGGAACGAAAAATAGGGCGGAGCCAATAAAGGGGTGGGCCCGAAAACGGGGACAGGCCACGGGGGCAGCAGCGGTGGGAGTGCAGCATGGGAGAGAGAGGAGGGGGCGGGCCACAGGGGCAGCAGCGGCGGGGGGAGAGAGAAAGGGGGAGAGCAAAAGTGAGAGAGAGAGCGAAGTGAGAGAGAAACAAGTAAAAGGACCACTAAGGGACAGTAGTGAAGCAGAGCAGAGAGCAAAAGGAGGAGAGAGGCCGAAGGTAGCCTAGTAGGAAAGCAGAGCTCTCCCACTAGACACCAGGGATGAGGTGCAGGCAGAGCCTGTGGGTGGAGGAAGGCCTCGAAATCCTGACAGGGGTCAGGAGTTCAGAGGATCCCAGGGAAAGGGCTCTACTTACAGGGTGGAGCCATGGGAGGCAGAGCAATGCACTGACCAGTTCAAAGATATTGCTCAACTTCCACTATTAGCATTTATATAGAAGATACAGGACACTAGTATGTCCTTGGAATGCAGAGAGATCTCTGAGATGTATTTTCTAAATATATATGTGGTTTCTTTACTGACTGGGGCATCTAGTGATCCATGATGATGATGATTTTTAAGTATTGTTTTCTGGTCTGTTGCTATGATGATGTTCTTTGCATTGTGTGAGGTGAGTGCTGAGCATGAAGTTGATCCCAGGAGGCCTTATGATTGTATGATAGTGTTTCATTGATTTACTGGCAAGGTATGTCTTTAATGTGGGAAAAATATGTCTTGAGGGCTTACCATTTTCCTAAAATACCTTTTAGGGTGATAGGTTGGTCCATTTCAGGGAGGAGTGAACATGTACATGGGTTTGACTGTGGCGTCATGTCTGTTTCAAATGTGTGTGTGTGACGGTGTGTGTGGGGCATGTCCTGTTTAATGTTGACGTGTTTAGCATCTCATAGTGTATTCTATTGGCAGAATGTTGATCAGCAACTAAATGACTAAAATACATTTGTTTGCTTTCTTGAACATATGTGAGTTTTTGCATTCTAATGTAACCTGTTGCTTTTGTGTGTGTTGTTATCTTAGTTCACAGCAATATGATTCCAATCTATGTTTTCAATGTATACTGTGTAGAATATTTGTGAAATATTCTGCTTAATCTTCTCTTCTACATTGCAATGCAGTGTGGTTTAGTGACAGCTGCTGCTGGGAGGGATGTTTCATTCTAGCATACGTCATGCCTGTCTCGGGCCATATCTACTAAGGGCATTTTAGTCACTGCAGCATTATTTAAGACTACTTACTATATAGTGCTGTGTGGGTATGGATATACATCACGTACAAATTGTTGTGCATATTAAATGTGTCCATTCAGGTTCATATTGAGTCATGGAGGATTCTGTTTCACTGATGTGACTTCCTGTGATGTTATTGACTGCAAGGCCATCAGGTATCACTTACTGTGATGTAATTGATTGTCCTAATTGGGAACAGGTAACGGTACCCAATTACTGGCCATGTGTGGGGAATCTGCATGACACTGCATAGTTGAATACCATGGGTATGGGTATCAATGGTGCTGCAAGTACAGTGACAGCAGGGCATTGAGGACCCCATTTAACCCCTTGTTAATGCTATATTTTACTATTTAACTAGTGGTCAAGGGGCTCATTGCCTTTCTTGGACAATTTCAACCTTGCTCCACCACTGTGGAAGAGAGTGCCTCAAAGTGGAGTAATAGTGTGACCTGCATTTTACTGGTGTGCATACCACAGTGGTGAGTACCCTTGTGCAACATGGGCATGGCTCTCAGGCTCTCAAATGAGGAGATTAATTCCAACCGTGTGTATTATCCCTCAAAGTAGAGGTGAAACTATGGCATAGTGACTCACCTGGAATGTCAACCAGAACTCTAAGCGGAAGATGGAGAAATACCTCTACAGGATGAATGTAAATATTACTGGGTAGGAAAATTAGCTGTTGCCAATGAACTGGCCTCCTCGATACAAGAAGAACTGCCTCTTATAGCAGAAAGACATCGGTTGGTTAAACAAGACTACCTAGAATACACACACAGAAGTAATAAAACAACTAGGGGGGTCATTACAACATTGGCGGTAAAAGACCCTTACCGCCGTGCAGAAGACTGCCAACACACCGCCGCGGAATTCTGCCACGGTCATTATGACCCAAAGCCCGGAATCTGCCAAAATCTAGACACCCACACAAGTCCGCCACACCAAAGGTCAGTGATAAACTGGTGATAACAAAACCTCCACTGTCACGCCAACAGGAATACGCCCACACTATCATGACCCACGATTCCACGCGGCGGTCTTTCAACTGCGGTAATCCATTGGCGACACACACCGCTGCGCTCAAAATACACACACACTTAGAAAACACTACCACATTGGACAATTTGAAATGCACACACCTGATACACACACCACTCCCACACACCCAATACAATATAAAACACACACCCACATCACCCACAATCCCCTACGACCACAATTGCGACAGAAAGCCAGAGAGAGACACCACCATCTACAAACTCACATCCACAGGCACTCAACACCATCACCCACATAGCATCCACGCACCTCACACAACACACCTCTAAATATAGCCCCACACATCACAACACACCCCACCCCACACATCACCCACACCACCCTATGGCACCGCAAAGACACCCCAGGTTCTCTGAGGAGGAGCTCAGGGTCATGGTGGAGGAAATCATCCGGGTAGAGCCACAGCTATTCGGATCACAGGTGCAGCACACCTCCATAGCTAGGAAGATGGAGCTATGGCGAAGAATCGTGGACAGGGTCAACGCAGTGGGACAGCACCCAAGAACTAGGGATGACATCAGGAAGAGGTCGAACGACCTACGGGGAAGGTGCGTTTCGTGGTCTCAAGATACCACATTGCGGTACAGAGGACTGGCGGCGGACCCCCACCTCCTCCCCCACAACTAACAACAAGGGAGGAGCAGGTCTTGGCTACACTGCATCCTGAGGGCCTCGCAGGAGTAGCTGGAGGAACGGACTCTGGTAAGACAAAACTTTAATATTTCATCCCCCACTCTACCTGCATGCCATCACTCCAACTCCTCACACATGTCCCAATATCACAAACCACACATCCCAAACCCAAGCTCTATATGCAACACCACAGCATGGACACCCATCACCAAAGCAATGCCCACTGCACATACCCATACACCCCCCTAAACCATTATCACACAAGTTCCTACACAGGAATGCACGCACTGGGGTTCACTGTCATCCACACATTGCACACACAGATGCAATAATCGTGCTTTTACACCCCTGCAGGACCCCTACCCAACGTCACTGGACAGGAGGGTCCAGATATGTCCACTCCACCCACAGAAGAGGCCCACAGTGATGACAGCAGCTCTGTCCAACTGGATCTAGATGACCAGCCCGGCCCATCTGGGACATCGGGACAGTCGGTTCCCCTCACACTGGCACAAGCCACTACAGACCTTCCCCCTTCTGGAAACACCAGCACAGCGCCCACCCAGCGGGCCCATACCTCTGTCCCCAGACACGTCAAGCAGCAGTGTGTCCACCACTGCAGGGAACCCAGGCTAACCCACCACCCCAACAACACCAGGGACCTGGGGGCAGTGGGCACACGGTTCAGGGGGCAGAGGCACAGGAACACAGTTGACCTGGGAGGGCTGCTGTGCAACAGGGGGAGGACAGGCCCAGGGAACCCACTCTCCACGAGGCCCTCTCCAACATCATGGGAGCCTACCACCATTTCCAGGAGACGATGGCAACGGTACTGGCCAAGTTTCAGGAGACCCAGCGGCTGCAGGAGGAACAGTATTTGGGCTTCAGGGAGGAACTCAAATCCATCAATTCCACCCTGGGCACCATTGTAGGGGTGCTGAAGGAACTCGTCAACACCAGGAGGGACACTATGGCACTACAAGGGGCCCCGGACACTAGCCTGGATGATGAACTGCCCACCACCTCTGCCGGCGCTAGTGGACAGGAGGCACCGCCACGGGACCACCACACCAGCACCCCACCCCCTGCAGAGGGAAAACCACCCCGCAAACAGTCTCTGAGATCCAGGACAAAGACAGAGAACAATGCCAGGACCCCCGCCAAAAAATGAGACCACCCTGATTGTCATCCTTTTGTCCCACCTTGTCACCCTGTCCATTCTTAAACTGCCCCAGCTCCACTTCCTATGCCCCTTTGGACAATGCACCTGTGAGACTAATAGACTGGACTCTGCCATGGACATTCCTCCACCATCACCCCTCACCATTTTACAACCCCCTCCAATATTGAGCACTTAAATAAACACCCTTAAAGCACAAAACAACCAGGAGTCTGTCTATGATTTCAAAATAGTGTATTAGCAATTACAGTGGCAAAATGCTCATTCAAATGTAATGTCAACATACCTATGTCACACAGCTATGGTCCATGAGGAAACAAAGCAGATGTCACACAGTGGGACCCACATCTGTGAAATCGTAAGGGAAAGTGACAACTCAATGGCCATACACTGGGTGAAAATGACAGACAGTAGAAAGGTAGTACATTTAAATCAGATGTAGCAGGCAGTGTTATCTTCTTATCTGTGTCTCACTGGAAGTATTGCACGATCGCTGTGTTCCTGTTGTCGATGTCCTCTTCTTCTGCTTCCTCCTCTTCACTGTCCACAGGCTCCACAGCTGCCACAAGACCCCCATCCAGACCATCCTCCTGCAGAAAAGGCACCTGTCGTCGTAAAGCCAAGTTGTGAAGCATACAACAGGCCACGATGATCTGGCATACCTTCTTTGTTGAATAGAATAGGGAACCACCTGTCATATGGAGGCACCGGAACCTGGCCTTCAGGAGGCCGAAGGTCCGCTCTATAATCCTCCTAGTCCGCCCATGGGCCTCATTGTAGCGTTCCTCTGCCCTTGTCCTGGGATTCCTCACTGGGGTCAGTAGCCATGACAGGTTGGGGTAACCAGAGTCACGTGCAAATGGCGAGGGACAACTGTTAGACACACACAAACTCATAGGGACATCCACAGACCCAGACAACTATTCCCACTGTATTGGGTCCATGAGCTCACCTAATAGACACACATGGTGCCTCTGGAGTTGCCCCATCACATAAGGGATGCTGCTATTCCGCAGGATGTAAGCGTCATGCACTGAGCCAGGGAATTTGGCATTAACATGGGAGATGTACTGGTCTGCCAAACACACCATCTGCACATTCATGGAATGGTAACTCTTCAGGTTTCTGTACACCTGTTCACTCCTGTGGGGGGGTACGAAGGCCACATGTGTCCCATCAATGGCACCTATGATGTTGGGGATATGTCCAAGGGCATAGAAGTCACCTTTCACTATAGGCAAATCCTCCACCTGAGGGAAAACAATGTAGTTCCGCATGTGTTTCAGCAGGGCAGCCAACACTCTGGACAACACGTTGGAAAACATAGGCTGGGACATCCCTGATGCTGTGGCCACTGTAGTATGAGAAGACCCACTTGCTAGGAAATGGAGTACTGACAGCACCTGCACTTGAGGGGGGTCCTGTGGGATGGCGGCTACCTGATATCAGGTCTGGCTCCAAATGGGCACACAGTTCATGGATTGTGGCACGATCAAGCCTGTAGGTGATGATCACATGTCGCTCCTCCATTGTCGACAGGTCCACCAGCGGTCTGTACACCGGAGGATGCCGCCATCTCCTCACATGCCCCAGCAGACGGTGCCTATGGAGGAGAACAGCGAGCAGAGAGTCAACCAACTCTGAGGTACGTAAACACAGCTTACTCTGAAAATATTAGCAATTCGAAATTAGCCTGTATGAGTGTTTAGGCAAGGCCTACATATGTGTGACACAGTCAAAAATAATGCCATGTGGGCCCATGAAATGGCAGCTGCCTGACCTGTAAAGTGGGACAAGGGGATATGAGGTAACTGCACTGGCGCTGTACACCGCCGCGGTAGGCGGTCGAAGACCGCTGCGCAATCCTGCATTGGTTAACATTGGACACTATGGGTCCCAGGAGCCAATGACGATGTATGCCAGTGGTGACAGTACGCACCGCCGTGGACGTGACCGCCATTTTCTCTCTGTTTAATCACTTGATACCTGATCTTCGACAGGAGAGTACCTGCACTGCAAGTGCTGCTGTGACCTCAGTCTGAAAGAGACAATGGCTCGTGTGTCTGGGGAAAGGGCCCCTGCCTTCAGCACGGAGGAGTTGGAAAAACTCGTGGATGGGGTCCTCCCCCAGTACACGCTACTCTACGGTCCTCCAGACAAACAGGTAAGTACACTGTTGCATGCTGTATGGGCAATGCCTGTGTGGAGTGGGGTGGATGAAAGATAGGGGGGGTGAGAATGAGGCATGCATGAAAAGACGGTAAGTGCATGTGCATCATGGCAAGGGTAGGGCTGCGGGCCATTGACTCTGACAGTGCGAGCGGTAATATATTCTCCTTTTCCCCTGTACTATTACTGTAGGTCAGCGCCCACTAGAAGAAGGACATTTGGTGTGCCATCGCCAAGGAAGTCTGGACCCTGGGGATCTACCACAGACGGAGCACCCACTGCCGGAAAAGATGGGAGGACATTCGCCGCTGGAGCAAGAAGACAGCGGAGACCCAGCTGGGGATGGCCTCCCAACGTGGGAGGGGTGACTGTCGCACCATGACCCCCCTGATGTTCAGGATACTGGTGGTGCCGTACCCGGAGTTGGATGGGTGCTCGAGGGCATCACAGCAGCAACAAGGGGGTGAGTGCACTCTCATTCTGCTGATTCAGGGCGCATTGTAGGTGTCTGGGTGGGGGAGGTGGGCTGTGGGTTCCCCTAGGCCAGGGCGAGTTTAGTAGGCAAGGACCTTACTTAAGGTAGGCCCTGTGGCACCCCACCCCACCTGTGTACAGTGCCAACGACACCTATTCAGGCTCCTGTGACATCCATGTTCGCAGAAATCGGCCATAGCCTTGTAACCCATGTCCCTGGGATTGAATAGCGGAGTCCAAGTGCGCGACGTAGTGCAGGGGGCTTCGGTGTCTGTCATGTCCACCAACGGTAGCGGTATTGCTTGCACTCAACATGTCTTTCTTCTGTCTCCCCCCCCCCTTTTTGTGGTCTCCCTGTTCTTGTGTGCATTAGCATCTTCAGGCGGAGGAGCAGTGGCACCGGAGCAGGAGGGTGCTGCATTCACCATTGGGACGGAGGGCGAGGGGAGCTCCACAGTGTGGACAGGAGCTGACACCAGCGATACGGACTCCTCCTCTGATGGGAGCTCCCTTGCGGTGGCGGGCCCATCTGTGCCCCTTGCATCTACAGGTACAGCCGCCACCCCCCCTACCAGCACCGCCCTCCCAGCAGCCCCTCAGCTTTTGCCCCTTGCCCGCTCACCCAGGAGGGTGGGCATCACCTTCGCCCAAGGCACCTCAGGCCCTGCCCCAGTTACCCCTGCTGCCCTCAGTGAGAAGGCCATTGACCTCCTCAGGACCCTCACTGTTGGGCAGTCTACCATTTTGAATACCATCCAGGGTGTAGAGAGGCAGTTGCAACAAACCAATGCATACCTGGAGGGCATTCACTCTGGTCAGGCAGCCCTTCAGCAAGCATTTCAGACTCTGGCCTCAGCACTTATGGCAGCCATTGTCCCTGTCTCTAGCCTCCCCCCTCCAACTTCCTCCACCCAGACCCACACCCCTGTACCTCAGCATATCCCAAGCACACAATCAGACCAGCATGCACACACCTCAACACACAAGGGAAGCTCAGGCAAACATAAGCACCACACATCCCACAGGCACTCACGCAAGCATCGTACCCATGCAGACACACCAACATCCACTGCCTCCACTGTGTCCCCCTCCTCCTTGTCTCCCTCCTCCCTCCCTATCTCGTCTCCACTCATACCTGCATGCACTACATCCTCAGCCACTACGTCCATCACCAGCACACCCACCACCACACCCAGCTCACGTGCAGTCACCACCCCCACTACCATTCACACGTCCCCTGTGTCCTCTCCCAGTGTGTCTGTGAGGCCACCTCCCAAGGTACACAAAGGCAGCCACACACCCACCCAACAGCCATCCACTACACGACAGACTCCAGCCCATGCACCTTCACCCAAAGTCAGCAAACGTACACCTCCTGAAACCACTACCTCTTCCTCCACTCCCAAACCCCCTCCAGCTACCCGTCCCAGTGTTCAGAAGAAACTTTTCCTGGCCAACCTTGACCTCTTTCCCTCACCTCCCCCACCCCTTCAGTCTCCTAGGGCCCGACTCTCCAGGTCCCAACCTAGCACATCAGCCACATCGGAGGGACCAGTGGTGCCAGTAGTCACCGGATTATGGAGTGCACCAGGGAGCAGGGCAGCCAGTGTGGCAAGGAGCCAGAGTACGGACGGTCCCCCACCTGTCAAGCATAAAAAGTTGGCCAGTGCCCGGCGGGAGAGGGGAAAGAAATCAGCCACCAAAGCCGCTCCCAGGGGTACAGTTGGGAGTGTGGAGACAGCTGCGACACCATCCAAGGTGGGGAAGGGGCACATTAAAACCGACAAGTCTGGGAAGATCAGCACGGCAGACAAGACCGCCAGCAGCAGCCCCGCTGCCGAAGACAAGACCGCCAGCAGCAGCCCCGCTGCCCAGGACAAGACCACCAGCAGCCCTTTTCCCAAGACAAGACCGCCAGCAGAAGCCCCGCTGCACAGGAGAAGACCGCCAGCAGCCCCGCTGCCCAAGACAGGACCGCCAGCAGCAGCCCCGCTCCCCAGGACAAGACCGCCAGCAGCAGCCCCTCTACCCAAGACAAGACCGCCAGCAGCAGCCCTGCTGCCCAGGACAAGACCGCCAGCAGCAGCCTGCTGCCCAGGACAAGACCGCAAGCAGCCCCGCTGCCCAAGAAAGGACCTCCAGCAGCAGCCCCGCTGCCCAGGACAAGACCGCCAGCAGCCCAGCTGCCCAAGACAAGACCACCAGCAGCAGCCCCGCTGCCCAGGACAAGACCGCCAGCAGCCCCGCTGCCCAAGACAGGACCGCCAGCAGCCGCCCCGCTGACCAGGACAAGACCGCCAGCACCACGGCAGGACGGTGAGCACCAATGATTACTACGCTACTGGGGCCGCCAGGGTGAAGCACTCTGGGCACCAAGCTCCCTCCAGAACCAGTGGAGAGTTACATCCACTACCTCTGTCCTTGGCAGGATGAAGCACTCTGGGCACCAACCCCCCTCCAGAACCAGTGGAGACTGTTATCCATGTGAGGGACTGTGGCTTTGCACTCCCCAGGATTGAACAGTGGGCAACCCACCCACTGTTATCGACTTGAGAGACTGTAGCTTTGCACTCCCCATGATTGAACAGTGGGCAACCCACCCACTGTTATCGACTTGAGAGACTGTGGCTTTGCACTCCCCAGGATTGAACAGTGGGCAACCCACCCACTGTTATCGACTTGAGAGACTGTGGCTTTGCACTCCCCAGGATTGAACAGTGGGCAACCCACCCACTGGAGAGACTTGAGAGACTGTGGCTTTGCACTCCCCAGGATACATCAATGGGCATGGATCTCCCACGTGAAGCTGGCATTGTGCACTCATCCGGCTGAGGTGCCCCCACTTTCCTTCCCCCTGAGGTGCCTCTTTTATTTCTATCTGATGCCCCTGCAGTGTTCTCTCCGTCTTGTTTGGGTATTGAGTGTGGGCCTCGCCCATGCCTTTTGGGCCCAGTGGTCCACGGACTATCATGGTGGAATCCCTTGGACTTGTGTGCTTGGTGTATATAATTGTTCATAGTGTAAATGTGTATATATGTAAATATTTTTCATTACTGTATTTTAATATATTACAATCATTCGACTCATTTCCTTTTGTCCTTGCATTCTTCTGGGGGGGGTTGGGGGTGTAACTGTGATGTATCAATATGTAATGGTATGTGTGTTTTCGTGGGTGAGGGTGGGGTGGGGGTGTTGCGTATTGCGTGTGTGTGTCACTGTTTTTTCCCTCCCCCCTCCCCTGTGTCGTAGGTGCAGTACTCACCGTGGTCTTCGCTGCTGCCGTTCGTGCTCCTGGTAGAGGAACAGGAAGATAAACGCTGGGAGTATCTGAAGTTCCTGTTCCATGGCGTTCTGGTTCCAAGTGGGGTGTGTAGAGGTGAGCGTTTTCCCTTCGAAGTCCTGTTTCTGCCGTGTTTTTGTTCACGGTGAATCCGCCCCGGAAAAGGTGGCGGATTGGTGGCTTGTAATTCTGTGGGCGGTACATTGTCTTCCGCCTGTCTGTTGGCGGTTACCGCCGCAGTGTTTGTTTGTAATGCCGTGGCGTCGGAGTGTTAAAGTGGCAGTCTATGTTGGCGGTTTCCTCCGCGGTCATAATTCAATTTTTTTTACCGCCGACCTGTTGACGGTTTTACCGCCGCTTTAACTCCGACCGCCAGGGTTGTAATGACCACCCTAATCTCCCTGAACACCACAGAACAGTAACTAGAACATTGGACTGCTGGGAGCTCAACTGAAGACAGTAGAGTGCTCCAGGGTTCTAATGGCTCGTTGAGTTCCAACATTCCAATGCTTATCTCACGTCGACAGCAGTGAACAAAGGCCTCATGGAGCCCGAGGAGATTTCAATCCCCTCAGGGCCTGTGAGGCCCTTGTTTTATTCATTAGAACATTCTGCCCTCTAGTGGCAGAATGTTCCAGTAGCCTTATAGACTGCCATAGCTTGGGCCTTTAATGCTGGCAGGTATAGCAAGCTACAGTGGGCTATAAGTCTATATTAAATCATGATATGCAACAACGACAGCATTAATTGTAATAAAGATTCTAACATATAAAGAACCACTATAGCTGGGGCTATATTTATAGGAAGCTGTGCAGCTTAAGGAATTTAGTAAATGGGACGTAATAGACATTTCAAATCGGGGGGATGTTTGGAAGCCAGGTGGCATGAAGTCATTAGCGAAAGTCCATACTGTATTTGACCTTAACAACTCGGAAATCTTCTGATATTGCATACTGAGCAATACTTTGAAGGCTCATGTAACGCATGGGGCAGAGATTCTGGAGTTCACTCCAATAGAAAACTGGGTTCTTGTGAACCCCTGCCCAGAAAAGCCATATTACTGATATTTAAAACTGTGATCAATAACACACCAAATACATTGATCCACCTTAGACAGAAATGGGAAAAAGATGTAGGGGCTTGAGAAGGCTGGAAATGGGAAGTTTTAGAAATGGGGTCTCTGGTTGGCACTCAGTTTGCACTCTGTCCAAGCAGGGACCCTCACTCTAGTCAGGGCAATGGAGATACACACCTAGGATAACCCTTGCTCATCTCCTTGGTAGCTTGGCACAACCAGTCAGGCTTCTCTCAGAGGCATTGTGTAAAGTATTTGTACAATCACACACAGTAACACAGTGAAAACACCACAATAGGACTCATGTTAGAAACATGGCCAATATTAATCTGAGTAAAACAAGACCAAAATGACAAAAATCCAACATAAATAAGCAAAGTTATGAATTTTCAAAGATTAAACTTCAATATAGCGCTTAGAAACACAAATGCTTTGAATTGGTGTTATCACGGCATCGTGATGGATTTGTTCCCGCCAATACGATGCCAGTGGCTCAGGTCACGGAGCCCCATGGACCCCCAGGTACAGTACCTTGTGAAAATGAGGAAACAAGCCAGTGCATGGAGTCAGAGATTGAGGCGTCGCTGGATCTGTTGTGTTGTCAGTTCTGGGGCTGCGGAGCGAAGGATCGAAGGCATTGGTGCGAGGCATTTGGTCCTTGCTGTGGAGGTGAGGCAGCACCGGTGTGAACTGCTGGATCGGCACACTTCTGGTGGGGTCGATAGCCAGCGTTTACGGTGTGGTGCAGCAAAGTCGGTGTCACGGATGTGGGAGACAAGGCACTTAAGGACTCACAGAGTCGTGGACGCCAGCGAGGCTGTAGCGGCATCGGCATCGGGCCTGCGGGGTTGTTGCTCTCCAGCAAGGGCCACGACTTAAGTTGCAGATGGCACTGCAGAATCTGGCAGCGGCATCAGTCCAGAGTCACCCGAAGTCAGTGCACTTGGTTCTTTTTGATTTTTCATCAGCTTCTCTTTTCAAGGACTCAGGGACTGGATTAGGTACCACTTGGCAAGGTAGGAGTCTCAGCAGAGAGTCCAGGTGCTGGCAGAGGACATCTTTAAGGGCCCTGAGACTTCAGACCCGGGGGCAAGCTCAGTCCAAGCCCTTCGAGAAACTTCACGAGCAGGATACACAGCAAAGTCCAGTCTTTGTCTTCTGTAAGGCAGAAGCAGCAACTGCAGGCCAACCCTGCAAAACATACTCAGCAAAGGGGCAGTACTCCTCCAGCTATCCAGCTCTTCTCTGTGGCAGAGGTTCCTCTTGGTTCCTGACGTATTCTAAAAGTCTGGGGTTTTGGGTCCACTAATTTTACCCCTTTCTGGCTTTGGAGTAGGCAAACTTCAAAGAAAAGTCTCTGTTGTTGACAAGATCCTGCCTTGCCCAGGCCTGGCCCCAGTCACACACCAGGGGGTTGGAGACTGTATTGTGTGAGGACAGGCACAGCCCATTCAAGCGTAAGGGTCAGCTCCTCCCTCCCCACTCTAGCCCAGGATACACATCAGGATATGCAGGCTACACCCCAGCTCTCTTTGTGTCATTGTCTAGAGGGAATTCACAGCAGCCCAACTGTCAGTCTGACCCAGGCGTGGAATAGACAAGCAGGCAGAGGCACAGAATGGTTTAAGCAAGAAAATTCCCACTTTCTGTAAGCAGTCATTTCAAACTAACAATCTAAAAACCAACTGTACCAAAAGATGTATTTTTAAATTGTGAGTGCAGAGACCAAAACTCCACATCTCTATCTGCTCCCAATGGGAAACTGCACTTACAGATATTTAAAGGCAGTCCACATGTTAACCTATGAGAGACATAGGCCTTGCAACAGTGAAAACCGAATTTGGCAGTATTTCACTGTCAGGACATGTAAAACACATTAGTACATGTCCTACCTTTAGCATACACTGCCCCCTGCCCATGTGTCTACCTATGACCTACCTTAGGGGTGCCTTACATGTACAAAAGGGAAGGTTTGGGACTGGCAAGTGGGTACACTTGCCAGGATGAATTGGCAGTTGAACACGGCACACACGGACACTGCAGTGGCAGGTCTGAGACATGTTTACAGGGCTACTCATGTGGATGGCACAATCAGTACTGCAGGCCCACTAGCAGCATTTGATTTACAGGCCATGAGCACCTCTAGTGCACTTTACTAGGGACTTACTAGTAAATCAAATATGCTAATCATGGAAAAGCCAATTACACGTACAGTTTTCAAAGAGAGCACTTGCACTTGCACTTTAGCATTGGTCAGTAGTGTTTAAGTGCCCAGAGTACCGAAAACAGAGTCGAGCACATAGTCAAAAACACAGGAAGCAGAGGCTAGAAGACAGGGAAGACTATGCCATGGATGCCAGGTCTGACATGTGATCCCCCAGCTGAAAGTGGGAAGAACTCTCATCTGCATTAACCATCTGAGGAGGCTGTGGTCTGTCTAAACCATGAAGTGAGTCCCAAACAAGCAGGGTCTTAGCTTCTTCAGCGCCCAGACCACAGCAAAAGCTTCATGCTCAATTGCACTCCACCTATGTTACCAGGGAAGTAACCTCCTACTAAAAAAGGCTATAGGCTGTTCTAGGCCCTCTTCATTTAGCTATGGAAGTACTGCTCCCACACTATGCTCTGAAGCATCGGTCTGTACAACAAACTCCTTGGAGAAGCCAGGCCCCGTCAGAACAGGTGAGGTGCACATGGCTGCTTTCAGGGCATTAAAAGCGGTCTGGCAATCCTCATCCAGATCACCTTTTTGGGTTGCTTCTTGAATTTTAACTCAGTCAAGGGAGCAACAATAATGCCATACCCCTTGATAAACCTCCTGTAGTATCATGTGAGAACTAGAAAGGCTGTCACCTCTATATGGGTCTTGGGAGGCTCCCAAGCCAGAATGGTGTCCATCTTTGCTTGTAGGAGTGCCACCTGGCGCACCAAGTATACCACAGAACCTTGCCCTATCAGGCACGCGTACTACCTCTTTGCAGAGGTGCTGCATGTGTTCTTCCCTGCTGGAGCTGAACACTGCAATGTCATCCATGTAGGCTGCATTGAAATCATCAAACCCAGCCAAAACCTGGTTGACCAACCTCTGAAAGGTGAGAGGGAATTTTTCAGCTCTAAGAACATAACCCTCAACGGGTAGTGCTTATAAGGGGTAGAAAATGCTGACCTCTCCTTTGCCTGCTCAGTGAGAGCAATCTGCCAGTTTCCAGATGTTAGATCAAACGTGCTGAGAAACTTGACAGCTCCCAACAGATCAATGAGCTCATCAGCTCTGGGGATAGGGTGCGTGTCAGTCTTCGGAACAGCATTGAGGCCATGGTAGTCCACACAGAACCTGAGTTCTGGGGTGGCACTGGGGGCAGCAGCCTTTAGAACCAAGACCACTGGGCTGGCGCAAGGACTATTGGAAAACTCAATAACCCCTAACACTAACACATTGGACACCTCATCCTTGACGCTAGCCCTGAGCTTGTCAGTCGTTCTGTAAATCTTGTGCTTTACAGGTGGACTGTCCCCAGTGTCCACATCATGTGTACACAGATAAGTGACCCTTGGTGTCAAGGAGAACAAGAAGGCAAGCTGTCCCAATACCTGGCAGGTTCACACCCTCAACAGATCCAGCTTTCTCCTGGGCAGACTAGAGGTCAGGAAGAGGCTCACTCTCTTCCTCCACCCCATAATCTGTTATTAGGAGCATTGTCAACTCAGGCCTCTCAAAGTGAGATTGGAGGTGGTTTACATGCAGAACCCTTAAAGGGTTCCTTGGAGTCTGCAAGTTCACCAGATAGGTGACCTCACTGTTGCGCTCTACCACCTCATAAGGCCCAGTCCACTTATGTTAGAGAATACAACACTCTACTGAGGCCATGACCCACGCTTTCTGGCTTTTCATACTGTCGCGTGGGCTCTCATTATCCTAAATGAGACTACTGGATTTCTAGGTAGCAGGATCGTTCACGGTGTGGGGGACTGAGTCGGACCCACTTGGAAGGACCTCTGTCACCCTAAATCCGGTTTTGCTCTGGCTAACTAGCAGTGCCTCCTTTCTCCAAAACGGAAGAGATGATTAGGCAGCCGAGCGCATGACATCTTTGGAACTTCTCAGGGAAGTCGTGGTCACTCAGATCCAAACCAACTCTCTCATTTACAGTATGATCTCATATACAAATGACAAAGGCAGTGTAAGTTTTATATAATGTTTTAATAAAACGACTGCATTTTAGATATTAAGACGTGAGCCGCAATAACCAGAACCATAAAACACAGTAGGATTGAAATAGTCACGAGGAGAGTGAAACATAAGAACAACGCTATCATGGTGTTTAACAATTTCTACTCTCCCTTAGCTAGTTCTATTTCGAGCACAGCATGTTAAGCTTCCAACTTGCCTTTCTGAATCCCGGGGGAGACATCAACCCTCATACCTGAGCAAAGGCCTGTGATCTGGTTCAGCATCTGCAACGAGGCAGTCAGCGTCTAGTTGTGGTTCCCTGGTCGGAATCTCCCTCTGTCATGTAATGGGACAAGGAAGTGTTTTTATAACTAACATGTCAGCGTGATCACAAAATGTCCCTACGCAGGAATGCCAAAGACTAAACTCCTACCACGTCTATCGGCAATGTACCAGACTGTATCCTTGACTGAAGCACAGAGTGAGCAGGAATGTGTTATGGAGAACTTCAGTGCTGAAGTAGGCTAAACAGTGTGAAATGAAATGTAAAACAAGACTGTAGAACTGGCTATTTGAAAAATAACAGTACGAAGCCGAATAAAAGCAATTAGAGCAAAGTGCACAGAGGCTCTAGGCTGCGAGCAAAGGAATAAAATACATCCAGGGCAAAATGCACAAAGGCCTAAAGCCCGAAGCGAATGCGCAAAGGATATGTATAACTGACCACACTACACCCTCCCCTTGTCGGTAGCAAGTGGTTCTAAAAACATAAAAGTATGCCCCAGAGATAAGCAAGACATAAAATATACATTTCGACAAGGTCAGAGGACAACAAAGTCATAAATTTGGGAAGCATGTGACGATAAAGCCAAATTCAATATAATGTCAATTTTTCTTTTTTGTTAAAAAAAAAAAAATCCAATCGTCAGACAGAAGCAACAGAAAACAGGAGTTCCTCCACTTCGATATATGTCAATATCGGAAGATCCACGCCAAAAAGTACCATGGAGCAGGTGTGTTCCAAAGCCCCAAAATCATTCAGGGCGGCACCCCGTGCAGGGCCTATGAATGAGACAATACCATCTTCCTCCAGGAAGGGAATCTCATAAACTGCCTCACGAAGCAAACGCAACCGCAGTGCACAAGTCTGGGAATGAGCCCTAATTGGGAACATCAACAGATCAGCATCGACCACCGGGGGGGCGCTGCAGTGAGAGACAAAGAGCCAGTGCATGTTCAAACGAGCACCAGAGGCACCGAAACACGGGTTGCACACAATCCAAAACCAGCCGGAATGTCAGAGACCAGTCACACTCCAATTGTCCCAGGAGTGTCGCTCCAAAATGCTGCATCATGCGTTCACGACACAGCTGCGCCGACGGGAGCGCCAATATAGGATCTCATTGCGGCGGGACAGCCATTGCGGAAGAACAGCAGCAACAGCAAAACCCCAGCCAATAAAGCCAAAGTAATCGGGAAACCCCCAAAAATGCTTCCGAAAATGGAGTGAATAGCCGAAGGTATTAAACCGAATATGGAAGAGAAGGTGTGAGCAAAACCAACACCAACTCCTTTGAAAAAATGTGCAATTCCAGCAGTGCTGGACGCATTAAATATACGTCCCACGAGTTCACCAAAGTGACTCAGAAAGTTAGTATTTAAAAGGGACTGTATTTCCGCTGATGACCTGAAGTGCGTAGGTCTCGCTAGCAGATGTAAGGGCCACATGCTTTTGAAACAATAGAGCCTTTAGTCGACTCAACTTGTCGAAATTTACTTTGGAAGTAGCAATATGAGGCCAGATGTCTGCTACCTCCCTAATTTGAGTGGGGGGAAACAACACATTCCCGCAGCACGTAACGACAACGACTACGTAAACTGTTCCGGCACTCAGGCCACAACAGGGTTCATTGTTAAGAAGGACGTAACTGCCTTTGAAAGCACCTGGAAAGTGTTTTTTATTACTGGGACTGGAACTCCCTTCAGATAACAAGTTAAGTTAGCAATCGAGGCATTACATGCCCCGTGCAAGGACAGCTGTTTACAAACCATGGAATGGCTGACAGAAGTTTCGCATTCGCTACCGCTAAGAAAAACCTCCCTCAAACCATTAATACATCTGTATCGAAAGGGAAGCTCCAACACCCCGTGTATGTAACTGTCTCCCAACCGTTCATTTCTACCCACCGGAATGTACTTTAAACAAGCCAAATCTCATTATATACCTCATATAAAAAACGCTTCTTCCGCGGCATTCGTGGTCCTGACAAAAAATCTTGTAAGTCAGTATCATTAGACAGTAATGTGAGATGTGACTTAACTGCATCAAGCGTGGATGATTTCAACCATTCCTGACAAAGCTTCCCCACGCTGTATGTAGTAATGATATCAGCATGTTCTGGTGATATGTAGCGAGGGTCTGCCCTACTAGTCCTGAACCCCCCTGAAGAGGTCACAAAACACTGATGACACCCTTTAGTGTCTATGGGCCATAATAACCACACGCCCGGATGTATCAATGAAGTGTTAAGCGTACCATTCTGGACCCAGTGTGTAAGCTCACTAAATGTGGCATTAACATATCACTGCCAATTGTTCAATTTGGAAGGGACAGGAATACCAGGCAAATTCAAATTCCCAATCGTTGCTAAGCCCAAACAACTAGTCTGTTGCACAGTGTCATTGAGAAAAATCATTTGCACAGGGATAATACATGCCCTAAATAAAGTGTCCCTGCCTCGCATTCGCCAATTTTTCGTTCCCCAGACACTTTTCAAGTCAACAGTCTTGGACCAATATTCATACCCCTCAACCGAAAGTTTAGATACAAACAAATTTGAATACAGTAATTTAGTATCGGTCAACAACATTTGCTTATTAGCATACGGAGTAACTTTAAAATAGTAAGACTTAGCATTCTGTTGCTCAGAAAAAAATGCAAATGTATCATAATAAGTTTTAGAACTCCCCTGTGGAGGAGTTGGGCAATGTTCCCATTGCACATATTCAAATATCGATTTAGGGCTACTCGCTTTATGAATAAAGTGGTGTCCATAATAATTGTAGCAAAACATGTCACCATGATTATCTCAAAATAGGTAAGCATCTTCATCGTCATAGACAGTATAATATTGTAATTCTGTCAGCATAGAATCTACTGTCTTCACATCCCAATCATCAGAAACAATGCCTGGCATAACGATATCATTCATTAATAATTTGAGAACATACGGTATTTGAAGCAATTCAGTGGGACCATATATATCAAACATCACTTTATCCCACACAATCCCATCTGGAATCGGTATTGCAGAAATGTTCACATAGGACAAGTCTCTTCGAACCATATGAGACGAAAAAAGTGGTCTCAACACCGTCTCCACGTGCTCAATGTCAGATTGTTCAGGAAGAAAATGACCATGTATTACCAAAAAAAAAGTAACCACAAATCCCAACCACAAGAAAATGGTCATTACAGTCATAGAAAGCCACAATTAGTTCCAAGGAAAAACAAAATATGTGCGTTTAAGCCAACACAGCAGCTTACGTGGACTGTGGGCTGAAGATAGAGAGGACGTGGAGTCAGAATCGATAACATCAGTGTCGTTGAAGCAGCCAGAGGCAGTTCGTGCAAAAGGTGCAACCGTGAACAAAGAAGCAGATGGTGGCTCTCGCCTTGGCATGCTATAAACCACATGTTCAGACATATCATTAGAACGTACAGGCACTTGATCAAAAGATTCCAAATTAATCGTCGTCTGTGGAACAATCGCAAGATCAGCTACCACCCTCCCCAAGCTCGGAGGGGAAACAGCATCGGTGCAAATCACCTGCAGCGGGACTTCTTCCCCAGTAGTGAGAGGGATTCCGGAACTACTGGGTGTCCCTCTTGGTCTGCTGTGCAGAATCGGCCACATGTTGTAACTTGACATTATCAATGGAAACAAAGCGATTTCCTTAGGCCCCGTGCAGCGGCGGTAAAATTACAGTTCTCATGCCGCTAACCTCTAATACAGGGACTGGTGCTCGATAAGAAGGACCAAATTCTTTCTTAACTGTGACCTTTTCACGCACAAGATCCCCAATCCTGGGTATCCAACCAGTAGGCGTTACTGGCTCATCCTTAATTCCTGTGGACGCAGCACTCGCAGAAGAGTTATCTTCACGGAATTGTTGTAAATCCTGCAAAACAGTGACACGATCATTTATGTCAAAGGGCGTATCTGCCGCCTCCACACCAGGACCATCTAGATCAGGAACATACATTTGTGTTCCAAACAGGCACTCATATGAAGTACGACCCCCCCAGGGACCTTCTAGGCAAGTTATTAAGTGCTCTCTGTACTCCATACACGTGGGCTAGCCAACTACGACCCGTACCTATAACTCTGGCTGTTAAGGATTGCTTTAAATCATGATTTAAACGCTCCACAACAGAATTTCCCTCGGGATGAAATGGAGACGAGAATTGGAGTTGGACCCCCAACGAAGCCATGGTGTCCCTGAATGCCTTAGAGGCAAAAGCAGGGCCCTGGTCCGAATGAAAAGCCGCAACTGCAAATGTATCGACAAAGATGCGCAAATCTTTAATAACAGTCTGAGCGTCAGCCGAGCGCTGTGGCCAGACCCACACAAATCTGGAGCACGAATCTACAGCAACCAATATATATTTGTATGCACTATCTGGCGTTAGTGGACCACAATGATCCAAGTACAAACACTGTAAAGGTTTATTTGAAATCAGAAGGGGCGTCTGCTGCGGGCGTCTAGCCGTTGAAACTTTAATTTGTTGACAGACGTCACAACAAAGGACATACTGCTTCGTCTCTTTATAGAGACCAGGCCACCAGTAACGAGCCTGTAAGAGCGAAATCGTGGCAGCCACACCAGCGTGTGCAGATGCCGCCCCCTCATGTGCTGCAGATATTAAGCGAGGTCTCTCAACTTTATTGGGCACTTCACGTACACCAACGCCTGGGATTTTAACTACAGCATTTAGCATACCACCCATGCAGTAACTATATTTAGAAGGGAATCCTTTAGGAAATGGCGTGTCATCAGCCGTAGCCTTTATGGCAGCCGAACTCTCTGTGTCTGGTTTGGAAGTCGAACGAGTCACTGCGGCCACAGTGGCAACCACCACTGCCGATTTTGCGGCTTCATCAGCCAAAGTATTTCCAGCAACGTGTATTCCAACGCGCTGGTGTCCAATGGTATGTACAACATGGACTTTAGGAAGCGTTTCTTTCAGATTCGCAACCTTCCACCACAGCAATTTGTGTTTAATGGTGTTGCCTTTAGAATCTCTGAACCCATTCAACCTCCAGTAGTGTAAATATTCATTGAAAGACTGAACACAGTAGTAGGAGTCACAGACCAGCAAGGTTAGTATCGCCGGATCCGCGTGTTCCAAGGCTAACAATAGAGCTTTGAGCTCAGCCAACTGTGCTGTACAATCACCCAAGGTCTTCGTATAAGTATGTCGGGGCAGAACACTTCCCCCTCCATAGTGCCGCTCACCACCGCACATGCAGCAGAATACTGTTGTTTAGTCCCAACCGCTGGTTGCGCAGAGCCATCGGTGTACATGACCACCTGATATTGATCAATAGGCAATGTGCCAGTGGGAACTGGGTACTCCATTTCATATTGAAGAAATTCTTGAGTCTGCAGTTTAGGGTCAAAGATGTAATCTACATCAGTGGCTGTCAAAGACGTAGCCCATTGTATCCATCATGGGTGTAAAGCTTTCGAATTAGGAACACTCGCTTTAGTAACAGCCTCCAAGGCTGGAATTGGGGAAACGACAATGATGCGTTGGCACTGGGCCAGAGGTCTTTCTTTAATCACAGCCATCTGTACAGCAGTTAGTATTTTCTCAGTTTGTGCAAATCGTTGTTCTGCAGCAGAATACAAGTGGGACTTGTATGCTATCGGGACTGTCTCACCCTCATTAAAGGTGATATATGTAAACCCAACGGCACCAGGTATCACCCTAATGACCAGATGCGTTTTATTGACCCTAGTATGTAAATGTTTAACAGCTAAGAGATCAGCTTGTAGATCTCGAAGAATATGTGTATGCTCAATCGTCCAAAACCTACTAGAAAAATTTGGGCAAATCAACTCATATAAGGGTTTTATACGCGTAGCATAATCAGGAATGTAAGTTCTGCCAAAATTCAGAAACCCCAATATTGACTGGAGCTTCGAACCGTATTAGGAGGCTGCAATTGAGCACATTTCTCCAAAAAAATGTGGCGCTAAGCTCTTGCCCTCATTCGACAACTCATATCCCAGGAAAATGACGCTGAGGAAGGCAATCTTCGATTTCTTAAAATTAAACTTATAGCCAATTTCAGCAAACCCCACAACAATTCGTGCTACATGCCTTAGATGTTGCAGAATTTCATCGTCTGTCAAATATATGTCATCAACATATGATAACGCTTCAGGGTCTAACTCGTGCAGAATTTCAGTTACACGAGCTGAAAATAGTCCTGGGCTAGTCTTAAACCCCTGAGGCAAACGACAAAACTTTTTCTGAGAGCCAAACGCACTCAAACTGGTATAGTCCCGACTTTCGGGCGCTATATTTTGGCAGAAAAATACATTCGAGAGATCTAATGTTGTTTTGTATTTTTTACGCACAATATTATTCATAAGCGCTGCGCTGTGTGGATTCTGTATTGCATATGTGCGTGTATGTCCATTTAAGTGTCTGTAATCCACCACTATCCTATATGAATGGTCCGGTTTAGCAACTGGAAATAAGGGATTATTCATCGGCGAGACACAGGGTTCAATTACACCCTGGTACTCCAATTGTGTAAGAATTTTCCTAACCGATGCCCTTGCCTCAAATTTGATAGGATACTGCAGCTGAGGTTTGCCCTTTATTGGAATTACATGATAAGGTGATTGTCTATCCCACCCCACATTATTTCTATATAGGGCGGGGGCCTGTGCTAGAGCCCATGATTTACTATAGGACTCCGCTAGTTCTCTCAGAACAAGTGGTGAGAACGAAGGTGTAATAACCTACTCCCCAACAGGACAGTCGCGAACAAAGTCAGGTGGCCAATCTTGTTCGGCCAGCAGAACATCATACAATTGTACTATATGGTCCCAAAAGATGGCCTGTACAATGCGGTCAATGTCCACTTCTAATTGCAAAGTTACTTTATATACTCTATCGGGATCAGAGACACGCATATCTGCCGTTTCGACTTGTATGAAGTCATCAGTTGCTTTCACCTCCAGATGCTCTAGAAGACTCCGGCGAACTATTGTGACCTCTGCCGCGCTGTCTAACAGTGCTAACGCCCATGTCTTGTTCGTCAAGAGAACTCATGTCTAACTGAGACTGCTGCCACTTTCTTCTTTTTAAATTGTTGCTTTTGTTGGAGCGGTTTCTCTTCCTGTTTAACAGAAACCTCCGTTGAGCGTTGTGACTCCTGTCTCGGTTTCACATACTCATTTCTCCGCTCTGACCGCCCACCTCTCTCACTTCTTTTGTCCGAGGAGTCCTGAAAGGAACGAGATTGGCGTGTATCAGTATTTTGATATCTATCAGGCGTTTTCAAATTATACCTATTCCTGAGATTATACCTATTCTGCGGGGTCTCCGGCTGTGGAGACTGCCCCCCATCTTTCTTAGGTGTCTGTTGCTTTTTCTCCCAGCGCTTCTTAGTACCCTTAGGCTGCTGATTTTTAGCATTATCTTTACTATTTTTACCCTGTAATTGAGGTTTTTGTGGTCTAGCCCCTAGGCTATCACGACCAATACTGGAATATGTTTCTGCTATTATTCTTGGGAGTTCCTGCTCTTGATTAAGTTGCGGAACGTCTCGAAGACGCATACGCACGGCTAACACCACTGCTTCTCCCTTGAGATTACTCAAAGTAATAGAAGAAACTGCGGCAAAATTGCCCATCAGCTGCATGCCTAAATCCAAGGCTGGGGCAGCCCCATATTCATCTTGAATTTGTTTAAGCACTTCCGGTAGATTAGCCAATGTTGGTGTACTGTGTTCTGTAGTTTAGAGCGCGGCAAATACCGTGCCCCAGGTATTACAATGGACCACTGTGGGAACCATTCCATACGGCAAATACATCGTCAATATTCTATGTTTATCCTGAGGTCTCGTATGGTGAAACACTGCTTCCAGCGTATTAATTTTTTTGTGCCAGCCAAAATGGAGTTTCCTCACGTTTAGCCGGTACCTTACCCATAACTGAGTGTACAGTGGCCGGATTGATACCCGGAACCACTGCCTGTGGGTGTGCCGGAGCAGCACGTGCTGCATTAGTATTCAAAGTCTGCATTACAAACTGAACCAGTCTTCTGTTTGTAGTTGCTAAGTCTATATATAAACGACGTACGTCAGCCACTGCCAAGTTAGCAACCGCAGGATATGGTGTATATGTAGCCAATGAAGGCCAGGTAGGACCATCATTACTCAGTGGACCTAACCTAACTTGTGCTACTGTGTGTGGGAGGGCGCCATCAAGCCAATTATGGTGTTCTTGATAAGATAAAGGTATTTCTAAGTATGCATATGCCCTGTACTGACCAGGGACATTCGCAACAGCGTAATCGTGAAAAGTGTTGGTACCCCCATCAACTGCTGGAAATACGACCCAAGAATAAAAAAGTTCTGTCCTATAGGCTGCATGGGCGTCCACCACAAATGTGACTGGACCCCCCTGGACCGTCAGTCCATGTGCTATCAGATGTCCTGTGAGCGGTCGGCGCATATTAAGCGCTATGTTTACTACTTGAGGATTCGCCATTATAAAATAGCACTAGGGCAGAGAAGGCACACCAATATCAGGGTTTTCCTTTCAAAGTTCAAGCTTGAACAACCAACCGCTCTTAATAGGATCTACCTATATTGCGGTGGCGGAAGTCCTCAGTGCCACGGACGTCTCCGTATACGGAACCGAGGAGTCAATATATATATGAGACCGAGAGAGTCAGACGGACCCGAAAATTAGAGCTAGACCAATCGTTGGCGGCGCCATGTCACGTGGGCTCTCATTATCCTAAATGAGACTACTGGATTTCTAGGTAGCAGGATCGTTCACGGTGTGGGGGACTGAGTCGGACCCACTTGGAAGGACCTCTGTCACCCTAAATCCGGTTTTGCTCCGGCTAACTAGCAGTGCCTCCTTTCTCCCAAAGGGAAGAGATGATTAGGCAGCCGAGCGCATGACATCTTTGGAACTTCTCAGGGAAGTCGTGGTCACTCAGATCCAAACCAACTCTCTCATTTACAGTATGATCTCATATACAAATGACAAAGGCAGTGTAAGTTTTATATAATGTTTTAATAAAACGACTGCATTTTAGATATTAAGGCGTAAGCCGCAATAACCAGAACAATACAACACAGTAGGATTGAAATAGTCACGAGGAGAGTGAAACATAAGAACAACGCTATCATGGTGTTTAACAATTTCTACTCTCCCTTAGCTAGTTCTATTTCGAGCACAGCATGTTAAGCTTCCAACTTGCCTTTCTGAATCCCTGGGGAGACATCATCCCTCATACCTGAGCAAAGGCCTGTGATCTGGTTCAGCATCTGCAACGAGGCAGTCAGCGTCTAGTTGTGGTTCCGTGGTTGGAATCTCCCTCTGTCATGTAATGGGACAAGGAAGTGTTTTTATAACTAACATGTCAGCGTGATCACAAAATGTCCGTACGCAGGAATGCCAAAGACTAAACTCCTACCACGTCTATCAGCAATGTACCAGACTGTATCCTTGACTGAAGCACAGAGTGAACAGGAATGTGTTATGGAGAACTTCAGTGCTGAAGTAGGCTAAACAGTGTGATATGAAATATAAAACAAGACCGTAGAACTGGCTATTTGAAAAATAACAGTACGAAGCCGAATAAAAGCAATTAGAGCAAAGTGCACAGAGGCTCTAGGCTACGAGCAAAGGAATAAAATACATTTAGGGCAAAATGCACAAAAGCCTAAAGCCCGAAGCTAATGAGCAAAGGATATGTAAAACTGACCACACTACAATACTACCATTTCATGTCTTCCAGGCTAATTTCCAGCTTCTCCTGAGCAAGTTTCCTGAAGCATGCGGTTTCTAAAAGCCAGCATGTAACTAAACACATCCTGTGGAGGCTTACTGGGGACCTTCTCCAAGCCCTCCTTTATCAGACTCAGAGGTCCCCTGACAGGGTGGCCATACAACAACTCAAAGGGACTAAAACCAAGTCCCTTCTGTGGCACCTTCCTGTAAGCAAACAAAAGGCATGGCAAGAGGACGTCCCACTTACACCTCATGGGCTCTGACAGGCCCATAAACATGTTCTTCACGGTTCAGTTGAATCTCTCAACCAAACCATTTCCTTGGGAGTTGTATGGAGTAGTGAACTTGTAGGTCACCACACAATACTTCCACAGAGACTTCACATAAGTAGATATGAAGTTGGTACCCCTGTCAGATACCACATCCTTTGGAAACCCCATTTGGGTAAAGACCCCATCAATGCCCGGCCCACCGCAGGGGCTGTGATTGACCTCAGAGGGATAGGTTCCTGGTACCGGGTCACATGGTCAACCAAGACCAGGATAAACCTGTTGCCCATGGCTGTCTTAGGATCCAGAGGCCCCACGATGTCAATACCCACCCTATCCAAAGGGGTGCTGATCACAGCGAAAAGTTGGAGGGGAGCCCTACATTTCCCCCCACTCTTGCCACTTGCCTGACAGATTTGGCAAGATCTACAATATGCATCATATTGCCTTCACATTTGGGGCCAGTAAAAGTGGGTGACAATCCTTTCAAAGATCGTGTCCTGCCCTTAATGTCCTGCTAAAGGCACATCATGAGTCAACCCCAGTAAGAAGGCTCTGAAGCACTGGGGTACCACCAGCACAGGCTTGGCAACCTTAGGCTCACTATACAAGAGGCCCCCTCCCAATAGATGCAGTGTGATCCAGTCTCCTTGCCAGATGCCTGGTCTGCAGCCTGCTGCACCAAGATCCTTTAGAGTAGGGCATGACTTCTGTGCCTCACAGAATTCCTCCCTGGTGGGACCCCCTTCCTGCTGCCAAGAGGTTAGCTCGGGCACCTCACCCAGTTCAGCCACCTGTTCCCCTGTAGGCTCTGGAGAGTCCCTCTCAGGTTCAGCCTCCTCCCAGACCATGGTAAATTCTGGGACGGTTTCCCATGCCCCTTGCTCTTCCTCTTTCTGGCAGGCACCTAGGCCACTCTTTCAGGCTCCAGGGCCTCCCGATCACCCTGATGGGTTGCCATTGACTCTGTGGTCACTCATGCCCACCCACGCAGCCAACATCTCCAAGTGTGACCTGTGTTCCACCTCCCTCCAAGGGGAATCCTCCAGGTCATTACCTAGCAGACAATCAACAGGCATGGTTGGGCTCACTGCTACCCACAAGGAATCTGAGACCCCCCCCACACCACTTAGCACAGAGCTCAGAGTTGTCTACTACAACTACTTGGTGAAGTGCATGGAGACCTACCTGCTCTTCAGATACCAGGTGACTTCTCACCATAGTCACACTGGCTCCTGTGTCTCTCAGAGCCTCCACACTCGTTCCATTGATGGTCACCCACTGCTTGTACTTTTTAGTATTCTCAGGCACTAGGGTCCTATGGACCATCTCACTGTCCTCTAGTGAGACAAGGGTCATCTCAGTTGGCTCCCACCCTTCTCCTGGAACCAACTCCTCCCCAAGCGCTACACTGGCCAAATCCTGTGGCTAAACACCAGTGGGTGCCTATGTCCCCTTGGGACATTTGGGGTCCCTCCCTCCTGTGACCCACCTGATCACATGCATAACATTTGCAGGGACCACCTCTGCAGGTCTCCCTGTAGAGACCTATGCTTTCTTTTCAACTGGGGGCTGGGAATCCTTACCCAGGTTGGTGTCCTTTACAGAACGCCCCCTGTTTACCCTCCCCCCCACTTCTTCTGAGACTGACCTGCCCGACCCTTGGCTGAGTCTCTCCCATACCTCTTTTGGACCCTGGTGCTCTCCCACCGGTCCGCTTCCTCAGCAAGCTTCCTGGTGTCAGTAATTGCTGTCAATTAGGTGCTGGCGCAGCTCTGGAAAACAAAGACTATACAAGTGCTCCCACGCAATCAAATTGTACAGCCCCTCATAATCCGTTACCCTACTGCCCTTTACCCAACCATCCAGTGCCCTGCAAAAAGAGTCAACTCACTCTAACCAGGTTTGAGAAGCTGCCTACTTGCAAGACCTAAACTTCTCTTTGTACTGCTGAGGAGTGAGACCATACCTAGTGAGTAGGGCGTCCTTCATGATAGAGTAGGTGAATCCTTGAGGATCCCCTAGGGCTCTCAAGGTGTCCCTCCCCTTTACCCAGAAGTGCTTCCACAGACCCGCCGCCCCAGTGCATCTCAGGGACCAGGTTCATGTGAAGAACTTACTCATACCCCTTAAACCACAGATGTATGTCATCCTCCCTCTTTAAATCTTTTACCAGGTCCTTAGGTGTATGCACTCTTTTTCAGGCTGCGCTGAGGTACTGCTGTCACCATCTGTGCTGAACCTGCCCTTCAGATCCAGCTTCGTTAGATTCAGTTCTTGTGCAAAGATCAGTTTCTTTTACTCTTGGCAAGTCTCTCTTTTTCCTCCTCTCTCTTGATCCTAGCCAGCTGCAGCTCCCTCTCATGCTGGAGTCTGAGCTTCTCCATCTCCAAGTGGTGCCTCTTGATTTCCTACTGTTCTCCAGTTCCTCCTGGGTCAGGCCTTTGGATGAAACACTGTTGCCTGCCCTGGAGGTCCTCCATCCAGGCAGGTCAGGGTTGTTCAACACAACATTATGTAAGGTTTGCACCTCCTCATCCACAACAACCCCCTCCTCCTCTGTGTGCCCCTCAGACTCTTTTGCTGCCAACCAGGCCTCAGCACTTGTTGTAGCTTCTCCTTCTAGGGGAGCCTCTAATTGGACATTTCAATTCCCTACAAAACTGTTTGAGTTGAGCCACTGTGTACTCCTCCAGCTTATCCAACTCAAACGCCACATTTGTAGCAACTGCTGATTGCTCCCATGACTGAGGCATGACTGTGGTTACGGTTCAACAAAGATGCAAAGTTCAGGAAGGCAAGGTAAATCCAAGAAAAAGGGAAAAAACTGAAATCCAAGGGAAAAAACTGTATGTGGTTGCACAGTGTTCTGCAATACAACAGTAGTGTGCACCAACCACTGTATGTCAAGTACAAACACAAGTCCTATCCTCACCGCTGATCACCAATGTTAGAAATGGGGTCTCGGTTGGCAGTCAGTTTGCACTCTGTCTAAGCATGGACCCTCACTCTAGTCAGGGAAATTGAGATACACACCAAGGTGGCTTGGCACAAGCAGTAAGGCTTCTCTTAGAAGCAATGTGTAAAGTATTTCTACAATCACACACAGTAACACAGTGAAAACACCACAAAAGGACTCAAGTCCAGGTTAGAAAAATAGCCAATATTTATCTGAGTAAAACAAGACAAATACTACAACAATCCAACATACACAAGCAAAATTATGAATTTTCAAAGATTAAATTTCAATATAGGTTTGTTCCTAACACTCCGACGCCAATGGTGCAGGTCACGAGTCTCATGGACCCCCAGGTAGAGTATCTTGTGAAAATGAGGAAACAAGCGGATGCACTGAGTTGGGGATTGAGTCATCACTGGATCCGGTGCGGCATTAGTTACGGTGCTGTGGAGCGAGGGAGTGGAGGCGTGGGTGCAAGGCGTCGGGTCCTTGCTGTGCAGCTGTGGAGGTGAGGCATCGGCGTCAGTGCGAAGCGTTGGATCCACGCACTTACAAGCGGGGTCGATATCCGGCAGTCACAGCGTGGTGCAGCAAAGTCGTGTTTCACAGATGTCTGTGACACAGCACTTCAGGACTAACAGAGTCGTGGATTTCAGCGAGGTTGCGGCAGCATCGGGTCTGCGGGGTTGTCGAACTCCAGCAAGGACCATGGCTTCAGTTGCAGAAGGCGTTGCACAATCCGGCAGTGGCGCAAGTACGGAGTCGTCTGAAGTCGGAGCACTTGGTTCAACCTGGTTTTTCACCAGCTTCTCCTTTGAAGGGCCCAGGGACAGGATTAGGCACCACTTTGCAGAGTAGGAATCTCATCAGAGAGTCCAGGTGCTAGAAGAGGACGTCTTTGAGGGCCTTGAGACTTCAGAACAGGGGGCAAGCTCAGTCCAAGCCCTTGGAGAAACAGAGCAGGATACACAGCAATGTCTGGTCTTTGTCTTCTCTAAGGCAGACGCAACAACTGCAGGGCAACCCAGCAAAGCATACACAGCAAAGATTGCAGAAGTATTCTAGTAGGCTGGGGTTTTGGGTCCACTAATTATACCCCTTCCTGTCTTTAAAGTAGGCAAACTTCAAAGGAAAGTCTCTGTTATTGATAAGATCCTGTCTTGCCCAGGCCTGGCCCCAGACACACACCAGGGGGTTGGAGACTGCATTGTGTGAAGACAGGCACAGCCCATTCAGGTGTAAGTGTTAATTCCTCCCTCCCCACTCTAGCCCAGAAGACTTATCAGGATATGGAGACTACCCCAAGCTCCCTTTGTCTCATTGTCTAGAGGGAATTCACAACAGCCCACCTGTCATTCTGGCCCAGACGTGATATACACATGCAGGCAGAGGCATAGGATGGTTTAAGCAAGAAACGGCCCACTTTCTAAAAGTGACATTTTCAACTAACAATCTAAACACCAACTTTACCAAAAGATGTGTTTTCAAATTGTGAGTTCGGAGACCCCTGCTCCCAATGGGAAACTCCAGTTCACTTAAAATATATTTAAAGGCAGTCCTGATGTTAGCCTATGAGAGACAAAGGCCTTGTAACAGGGAAACATGAATTTTGCAGTATTTCACTGTCAGGACATGTGAAACATATTAGTACATGTCCTACTTTTAACATACACTGCACCCTGCCCCCTGCCCGTGGGGCTACCTAGGGCCTATCTTAGGGTTGCGTTAGATGAACAAAAGGGAAGGTTTGGCCTGGCAAGTGGGTACACTTGCCAGGATGAATTGGAGGTTGAACACTGCACACACGGACACTGCAGTGGCAGGTCTGAGCCATGTTTACAGGGCTACTCATGTGGGTGGCACAATCAGTGCTGCAGGCCCTCTAGTAACACCAAGTGCACCGGATATGCCCAGACATGAGCCCCCAGCTCACTGTGCCACTGGATTCAAGCTAGCCTGGCTGATGTAGGGTGATACCCTGAAACTGGTCCCAGGATGCTTGTTTCCGGTCCAGGAAGGACTTGGCCTGGCAGTTCGGGCCAGACTGTTCCCATTGGGAACAGGGTCAAGATTGAGTTGCATATGGCTGGGTCCAAACTGGGGTGGCAGGGTGAGCAAAAGAATTGATGGATTAAACCCAGGTCTGTGACTGTGGGTGAATGTTTTATTGATTCCGCATTCCATCCATCATTTTTGTTTGTTTGCTTTTGCTGCCCTAAGTGCGCCAGGTATTCCCATACATGGGTTCCCGGATCACTGTGCCACTGGATTCAAGCTAACCTGGCTAATGAAGGGTGATACTCTGAAACCAGTCCCAGGTGGCTTGTTTCCGGTCCAGGAAGAACCTGGCCTGGAAGTTCCGGCTGGACTGTACCCATGGGGAACAGGGTCAAGACTGATTTGCAGATGGCTGGGTCCAAACTGGGGTGGCATGGTGAGCAAAGGAATTGATGGAATAAAACCAGATCTCTGACTGGGGGTGAATGTGTGATTGATTCTGCATTTCGTCCATAATTTTTGTTTCTTTGAAGGCCCACTAGTAGAATTTGATTTACAGGCCCTGGGCACCTCTAGTGCACTTTACTAGGGACTTACTAGTAAATCAAATATGCCAATCGTGGAAAAGCCAATTACACATACAATTTACAGAAAGATCACTTGCACTTTAGCACTCGTCAGCAATGGCAAAGTGCCCAGAGTACCAAAAACATCAAAAACCAGCACACAGTCAAAACACAGGAAGCAGAGGCAAAAAGACAGGGGAGACTACGCCATGGATGCCAGGTCTAACAGGAGATAGCAACCCAAAACCTCAGTGAAATTGGCATCAAGTTGGCTTTACTAGATACAGCTCAAATTATTAGACAGAGTCTGTTTTACCAAATAGTGAAGTTTGGAAGCGCTGTAAAGGAACTGAGTGTGAGAGGCTCTGTCCAAGTAGAAATATTTTTCCACATGATTTGGGCCTGCTCAAAATTGCAGAGGTTGTGATGAGAAGTGAGTGAACATGTAGGGCAAGTAGCACAGATCTCACTAGGAATAAAGACCAAACCCCCCATCCAAGCACACCCAAATATTTTGTAATGGGAGAACTGGGAGAATTATTGTGAAATTGACTTAACATTTAGAATGTGAGAACTTTGGACGAGATGTACGAAATGATTTAGCATTTTGTAATGGACCAAATCACTATTTTGGTTCCTTACGAAATGCAAAATCTGCATTCCGTATGTACGAATGCTTAAAAGCTAGTCGTTAAATGTGATTTCTACGCTGCTGGAATCACAATTAAGAAATCGCAAAGAAATGTAATAAAAAATCGCAATAGCGACTGAGCAAAAAAGCCCATTTAAGAAATGCAATTTCCATCAACCTGAAGCAGGTGGTAACCGTGTGCAAACTTGAAAATGAGCACCAAAATACATCTGGCTCATCCAGAATAGCGCCATAATACATCCTAGCAAGATGGATGAGGATCCAGGCCCTGAGGGGCAGGAGGAGGAGACGGGAGAGGACATTTAGGGTGAAGGTCACCCTATTTAACATGACAGAGGAGGAGATAATAGACAGATATAGACTGTCTAGCCAGGTCATACTTGACCTGATAGCTGATATGCCTGTTACAGGCCCCTACAATGCATAGCGACCCCATACCTCCCTAAGTGCAGGTATTATGCTGCCTACCTGCGACAGGAAGCAACCAGTCAGTCATAGCAGTGGCAGGGGAGGAGTCACAAAGCACATTATGTAGGTTGCTCCACATATTTCTTGATGTAATGGTTGCTAAGCTGCCCCAATATATCTTTTTACCAAGTACCCCACAAACATTGCAGCAGACAAAATTGAATTTCTATAGGGTGGCACAGTTACCCAATGTAATTGGCTGCTATGCCCTCCTTCTGCAACAGAATACATATATAGGAACAGGAAGAGCACACACTCCCTGAATGTGCAGGTGGTGTGTGACACCTCCTGCGTCATCACAGACCCTGTGGCCAATTATCAAGGAAGTACACATGACTCATTCATGTTCTGCCACAGTGGACATTACAACCGACTGGCAGAAGAGGAATTTGGTGATGGATTCCTGCTTGGTAAGTTTACCAAATACGCATTGCAAACACTATCCAGGAATATATGTGCCAACTGGTCTAACGATTTCCCCAACCATGCCCCAAAGGTGACAGTGCTTATGCCTTACGTCCATGGATCCTTACACCTTACCTAACTGCCGGATGCCAAGTGAGCAATGATATAATTAGGCACACAAAGCAGCACGCTCAGTCATTGAGAGGACATTTGATATCTTGAAATCCAGCTTCAGGATCATCCATAAGACAGGAGGAGCACTACTATACAGGCCACAAACATGCTGCAAGATAATAGCAACCTGTGCCATGTTTCACAATTTAGCAAAGCGGAAGGGCTACAGCTTTTCACCATTTAACCTGAATCATACGATTATTCAGATGACGAACAACTGCAAATACAGGGTCAACAGGATGGCAGCCATGAGGGATGGGCTTGACGGATATATATCACCAACAACAACTTCTGAGGTAAGGCATGACATATCATGGCGTCAATAAGATAATTCAAGCTTGCCTTAGTGCTTGATGCACAAAGTGATTACCACCTTTCATTAAGGTGTCAACTTTTTTACAAAAACAAATATGTACAAAAAAAAGAATGCCATGCATGCAAAATGTATTGTGCCATGTCTTCCAATTTCTTGCGTCCCCTTCCTGTACTCCTTTCCCACTCACAATGTGCCCAGGGGCGGCAGAAGTATCAGTGTCTGAATGCTGTTGGGAAACATTCATGGTGGCACAGTTGTCCAGGGCAGACACCCCACTTATGCCTGACCCATCCTGTCTCCCAAGGGGTGGTGGGTTGGTTGGCAGGGCAAAAATGTGGGTCTAGAGGGTTTCAAGAGGTGTTTGTCACCTGCACAATGCCCCTGGCAACATCCTGCCAGCAATGTGACATTTCTGTCTAAATGTTAATTGTACGCCTGGACAGGCTGGAGGTGGCACTGGCCAGTCAGTTCATTTCACGTGTGTGGGCATCAAATCTGGCCATTAATTGCCTATGATGCAGGAGCTACTGTCTGTGCTCTCACTCCAGTGCAATGGTCCAGCACTCCTGCCCCTTCTCAACTGTTTTGGTGAGGCACTGCAGCTCCCTGATCACACCACTGATTTTATTTTTTATTTTGCAGGTGCTGAGTTCTGATTATTGTCCTCTTCAAACCACCATATGTGGTTGTACTTGCTGCAGTTGACAGTGTGGAAACAGTGACCATGCTGCCTGGACTTTGGTCAGCTCCTGCATTGTCAGCTAGGGAGGAATGCTCTCTCGCATTGTCCTGAATGCTGGCCAGTGGTGTGATCTTACGTCTCCCTGCTGTTGTAGAGGTGGATGGGCAAGGTGACAGTGTTATTGTCGGCTCCACCTGTTGATCTGTAGCTGCTGCAGTGTCTGTATCATCAGGGCTGGGATCTGTTGGACACATATGCAGCACACATTTAATATGAATAAATGTTACAGTTTTGGACACAACTATGTTGTGACGTGGTGATTGGTGTGTTTGTGTTGCAGGAGTTGTAGTAGATTGTTAAATGCAGCAATTGGAATACAATGCAGCCTGGGGATGGAGTGCACTACAACTCCCAAGATGCATTGGATGGGTGATTGAAACAATTGACTGGAGTAGTCCAATCTTTGTGTTCTCTACTGTGGTTTGCCTAACTGTGTGGTCTGCAAACAACATACAGGTATGTCACTTACCCTGGCTGGTGGCTGCTGGGAGTGAGGTGTCTAGCTCTCCAACTCCTGAGGCACTGGCAAGTTCCAGCATGTCCTCAATGAGGCCCTCCATGGAAGACAGTGGGGGATGGGTGGATGGTTCCCCTCCTGTTGCACGCCCCTTAGCCATCCTGCTGGTTAGCCTCTCCTTTGTCCTGGAGTGCAGGCTGTACCACTTCTTGTGCAGCTCAGGGATGGTTCTCAGTGTGACTCCAAGGGCATTCACTTTCTCCTGAATTTCCTGTCTAGATTTTGTTTTTCTGGTAGTCAGGGACAGAAAAAGAAGCCTTTCCAAACAGCTTGTCCATGTTGGCCATACATTCCTCAGTGAGGACCTCCAGCTCCCTCTCAGAAAATGTGATTTTGCGCTTCCTGCTGCCTCTAGCATCCATGTTCTCCTCTAGAGCCATGGTGTGGTGTTCTGGCCCTTCCTTGTGTCTGCAGCAGTGTGTCTGGGCCTCTCCATGCTCTCTGTAGCTGAGTCAGGGCTTAGGGTTTGGCCATACCCTATTAATTACTTCCATCTGGGTCCCCAGCTGCATTTAGGTCTAGATTTCTAAAATAATGATTTCTTATTAAGAAATCTCAATTGTGCGATTTCCTAATTATCGATTTCTTATTTGCGATTTCTTCCATTTAGAAATGGCAAATAAGGAATTGCTTAATACATAGATCATAAATTGCAACTCGCAAATACTGATTTCTATATATTCGGTATTTGCAAGTCACAATATAAGACTTTTGTACATCTGACCCTTTGTTCGCTTCCTCGCTGCTTTTCCTTTTGATCTGGTTCACCCTTTCTGCCTACCCTTTTTTCCTATTCATGAATATGTGGGTGCCAATAACTGATAAATGAATATTATTCAATATAAGCGCTATATGATCCAAGTTGCCAATGCTGTTACACAATCGAACCTGTATACATTTATTTGTAAATAAAAAAAGGATTTTTTAAAACAGTCTACAACTCCTTGCTGTATCACTGAACATTAAAAAACAAACTATTTCAGTTTTATGCCTTCCTGTGTGTCGCTGCTGAACTGTTTGCACTTGTTGCACACCGACTGATAAAATAATAAATAACGTTTTTAAAAAAACTTTATATCTTGTGCTGAGTAGAGAGAGCTCTGTGAGATCTGGAATAACACTTCTCCTGTGCATTTATAAAGTAAAGGGCGTGTTCTGACTTTTGTCTGCCACATACCATGCAATGCAAAACTTAACTGTGAATCTGCAAAGAAAAAGAATGCACCCATCTCCCCTTCACTACCCCCACACATACATTATGGCTTTAGTAGGTGTTAGTTAATAACAGGCAGATGAGCTGCTCACCACACACTGGAAACGTTTCTCATCTGTGCCCTTGTCAGCTCAGTCACTCCGCCCACAGAGCACGGAAGTGCACATTGTCGCCTCTGTGGCAGCTTTTTACTTGCCACGACTGACATCTAGAGTTACACTTGGTTTTTGGAGAAGGCAAAATAAAGAATATTTTTCCATCTGTAAGGCACAAGGTAAATAAAATAGCATTGTTAATGGAATGACCAGCAATGCCAACAACCAGGAAGGTGCATAGATGTGATGCAAAGTGAATTTTTCCCGCCACCCTCCCATGATATTTGCTGAAACTGGCACGCAGTTCCAATAGCTCTGTAGGCAGCTACGTAAGGGCTTATCACGAATCTTGCGACCGTAATGATGTCACAACACCGCAGGGGGTTGTGGCGGTTTACTAATAGTGCAAGATTTCCATATAATTATGAGTTATGGATGTCGGAACGGGACATTAAAAGCGACATCGGAAACGGTACCACTAATTACTTCATGATTTGCCTCTTCTCTTCCACACACGCTTTTTGTCAGTTTTTTCTAGAGGAAATGTGCAGGGTGGACATACATAATCTCAATTTTGGCACCAACTCCTGTCGGATGCAGGATTACTGTAGGATTCATAATGAGCCCAAGTATTAGCCCGAATAACGTTCTTGACATTTTTGAGTCCAACATGCAGTAGATAAGAGGTTTGATAGATATGTTTTATTTTGAATTGTTTTTTAGCAAATACATGGCTAAGTTTCGACTCAATGCTCTACTTTAAACTCAGGTTAGTGTTCCGCAGTGCTTAATTTGTGCTTGTTGGCAGGGGTGGCCGTAAATGGATTGAAGAGGCCCGAGATGGCTTCAGGATTACACTGTCTCAGTATTCAGTGATGGCAGATTTAATTACAGCAGCCTCGTGTTTAAGAGAAGGGCTTTGAGCACCGGCACCTTTTTATTTACAAATTAAGCACTGATGTTCAGTATAGTTTTGGTTTAAAGGTTTTACAAATGTTAACTAAATGCTTTCACATATTTGCCAGCAGCCTCAGACTGCTGAATTCTGTGAACGTTTTTAGACCTTTTAGACCTCCCTAAATGTACAACATTCAAATAATCACAAAGCTCTTCTGCTCGCTTGAACCGTTTTCCATTGTTTCTAAGCTTCTCCTACTTCAACCTCTAAGCCAGGTATTGCTGAGTGTCTAGTGTGAGCCAATGCTGGCTTGCCAAAATTTGGGAGTCTTCTAACGTGTCCAATCACATCACGACGCTGCAGTGAGTCTACCTTGGCTACCATTACTACACATGGCACCTTTTTGTCCAAAATCCTCTTCTTGCTATATAATTGAAAATTAAAAACAGAGAAAGAAAAACAGAGAAAAATAGAAAGCCTTTATTTGAAACCTAAAGTCAAGTATTGATGATCTGAAACAAAAATGCTAATACTTAATATAATGTCAATAAACTGAGCCCTGATATTTGACATGTTTATGCACTTTCAAAGCCTCTAGTCCACAAAATTGCAGAATATGTGAGTGCAAAAACTACACTTGTACCAAATAGACATTACCAATTGAAAACGGACTTGAAACTCGCGGTGTTCACACTGCGAATCCTTGAACTTGTAAGAAAGAGTTAGCATAAAAGGACACGCCAACACATTGTTGTAACTCATAAGCAGAGCCACTTAAATTCAGTCATAAGGTATGACCAAGTTATGCTGCAAATGCAAAAAGAACAAGTGATGGACGGAATGCTGAACAATGTCAAACATTCATCCCCAGTACAGAGATCTGGGCTAAATCCATCGTGTTTTTTGCCACCCATGCCTTTCCAGTTTGAACCCAGCCATATGCAAACCAGTCTTGACCCTGTTCCCCATGGGAACAGTCCAGCCTGAACTGCCAAGCCAGGCCCTCCCTGGACTGGAGACAAGCATCCTAGGACCGGTTTCAGGGTATCACCCTTCATCAGCCAGGCTAGCTTGACTCCAGTGGCATGGGGAGCGAGGGGCCCATGTCTGGGCATACCCTTCCCACTTAGGGCAACTTTAGCAACACAAAAAGATGATGGACGGAGTGCTGAACAATGCAAACACTCACCCCCAGGCACAGATCTGGGTTTAATCCATAGTTCTTTTGCTTTGAGCTAGAAACCTTTTTGGTTACAATCTGCAGCTCATACAGCAGATGAATTATGTGGCAAATACGGAAAATGCATAAATATGCCGAAAACTCCGCAGCTGAAAAATCACATAATTTCAATAGCCCTCCTCAAAAATGTATTAATCAGTGGTCTGAGACCATTAATGTATCATAAAGCATTGATCAGATACCGACACCCAGAAAGGGTAGTACCCATTCATAAAAATGGAGCTGTACATAAGGGACTATTTCCATTATGTGCCGGCTGTTGGCGCTGGGAGAGCAGACAGCGGTCCACGGACCAGTACATGCTCCTCCGCTGTCCCTTGGCATCCTGTCAGTTTGATGTGTTGTACAGGGCTAGAATATCAATAGGTTAAGGATGTGAATGCAGTGATGAAACGTCTGCTGACCTGTGAAGGATTCTATCGTTGCGTTTACAGCCATTCGGGAAGATTTGCAGAAGAAATCTGCCCTTTTGTATATTAATGAAGTAGGATTTCAGCAATTCAGACTGGCCACCTTGTGCGAGACTGAACTGGTACATCCGTAGCCGCACAAAAATGTGCATATAGGAGGCAGGACGCAGTACACAAATTATTCCAAACAGCTTTCTCCCTTACGGGGAAGAAAATGCTGGCACTCTACGCGTTACATTATAAACAATATACTTATTAATAATGGCACGAGGATTGCAGCCGAAGCCTGAGCGTATAATCTTAGGCAGATCTTTAGCAATACTGGAAGTAGCTCAGACGGTCATTTCCATTTCTGACCAGCCATACATATCATGAGTCATGGACGATGAGAAAACAATATGTATATATGTGAATATACGAAAACAAGGAGTGTTTGTGCTAATCACAGCATATATTGAACTGCTTATCAGTTTCGGCAGTACGGGGCTAAAGACGGCAGGCAGTAGGATTGCCCTTGTGTGATGGGTGCAGGACCTGACGGAAAGCCAAGCCCTGTGCTCGGCCTCACTGCACCTGTCTGAAGGCTGTGAGCGGTGCGAGTTAGGGTGCACAGGGTATGGTGCCCCCCTATACAGACAACAGCCATACGCAGTAGGGGCGAGAGGGGAAGAGTTACTGACATCTGTTTTTTTTTCCTGCTGCCAGTTTATTTTTGTGCAATTCTTAAAACTCTGTACTTTTTTCCCTTACAATAAAGAAATGTATTTGAAAACATCCAAAAATTGGGCTATACTGAGTGGCAGACTGGAAACCACTAGCAACAGCAAACTTTTTTGTTCGAGCACCGATATTGCATAGTCATTGTGAGAGCAGTAAGCGATCATCTGCATTACAAAGGGGGAGTGCAATGTGTGAGCATACACAACCTGTGTTTGTCTCAATTATTGCATAGCCTTTTATGTACCTGTTTCACTCGTTATGTTAACAGAAATTGGTATAGCATGGCATTTGTACAGTGCTATATTGCCATTGGTGTAACACTTTGGCATCTGACTATATATCAAAAGATGTGACCAGATGAACAGAGCTATATTGTAATTGCAAAAGCCTAAGGTTTGCGACCACAAAATATATTTTACAGATGTATTAATTCCATTTTGCGAGTCAGCAAAATTGTTCCATCTCACAAAATGTTTTAACAGCTCAGACTGAATCACAATTAGTAAGGTGCAGGAAAGGTTTTCGCCTAATTGCAATTCAGTACTGCATGTAGCAATGGTTTGCAACTGTAATCAGTTAATGAAACTGCTAACGCGTCCTTTTATGTTAATTTATTTACACATTAGGACTCGTTTTAGGCCAATGAGTCTTTTGACCCAGTTGAGAGACCCCGTAGGACGAGATAGCTGATCAATATGTCCATCAATATATCAATAATGTTATCAATATTTATCACCACAATACATTTCACTTTGGTCAAAGACATTAATCAAATTGACGACGCAACCATGACCTTTCAGCCATGAATAACCACACCTTTGATAGAATTTTATGAAGTTTATTCCCTATTAATTACAATCTAGAATTAGATGCATCAATCTCAAAGCCAAGAAACACAATAGCAAAGTTATGATATGGCAACCTTGGTAAGATTTCAATAAGGCAAGAATCATAAACATCAGAACGTAGCACGGCGCAAACATAGATCTAAATACGCGTCAGTTCAACATAGCATAACGTCAGTCGTTTGTCTATTTGCGTCAATTTAGTGATCACCTATCCTAACCACTGATTAGCATTGGCATGTTGGGCTTCATGCAAAACAATTTAGAACACCAATTTGGAAAACATCTAGCTATGGTCTCTGTCAAAAATTAGCAGTTGGTACCTAGAAAGGAAAAGCAAACAGACAAATTACAATTGCATTGTCATAATTACCCTCCAAAGGTTAGGTCAGCTCACAGGTTCAGTCTTCGTCTTCAGGACATCAGTCAAAGCGCCATCAATCAGGACTCAACTAAAGGGCAAAAGTGGGCACTTCCCTCATAAGGAGGATAAGTGTAAAAGGGCAGTCTATGGGTGAGGACGGTTTCTAATAAGTCTCAAATCACCAAACAGAGTGACAGAGTTTCTGGATAAAATCAATAGCATTCCCTACCTAATTCTAATGACCCTTCTGTGACATGGGTTTTCATCCCTTTCCACCAAAATTCCCCCAAAATTCTATTGGACACTTACTATACTCCACTATCTTGAACCTATCAAATTTAGCATTTCATAATCCCAATTGTCATCCCACGTTAATTCATGGTTCTTTGACAGGTCTTCATAATTGACGTCTTCGGAGGTGGCACATCCGGCGTTACTTCTCTCTTTGGCATGTCCTTTGGGTCAGCAGATTCATTGTCCATCGGTCTAAGTGACCTTGTACATAACATTAATCTACACTTGTTTCAATTTGCTCATATTTTTTAAACCAAGGCACCGACTATGCGCTTGGGAACGGTGTTACCATAGATACATTCGTCTTCAAAGCTGAAGAAAAAGAACATTTGCAGGGTCATGGCCCTTTGCGAGTCAGCACACTGGAAAAATAGAAAAATGCATTTAATATGAGAGCTGGGCAGCTAAATCTTGCAGCTCACGCTAACTTAAGGCCTATAAAGATTATGAATGTTAAGCTTAATTAAACACAACAAAACATTTTATTCATCATTATTAATTCGCGTATACATTGGTGGCCATTTACCTTGGTCATAATTCAGGTGTGCGTTTAAGCAATTTTGCTATTGTTACAGTTTTCTATGCAGTATCGTCACACATTAATATAGATATTCTGCTCTAATATAGGTTATATAAACTACGCTCTCTCAGTCCCTCCTCTGATGACGCTCGTCATGACACAAACCTCTCTCTTTGACTTTTCACTTCAATTTTTCACTTTACACATAATGCGCATTTCAACATCTTGTCCCTTGTGTGAGCTTTCCCAAATTTCATTGAACATTTTCTCTCTTTCACTTTCTTCATTTCTCCTGGTTCTTTTGGTCCAATTTTTCTTAATTTTATCATTAATTTTGCATGCCCCCCATAATCCTAATAGACAGGCCAGAACAATTAATAGACCCATTAGTATTTTTGCAAGTACCCCATTCCAAATGTTGGTAAACCAGCTTCCTACTCTGGCAATTCCCTTTCCAAATTTCTCCCAAACTCCGGGTTCTTTCAAATCCTTCAAATCTGCACTATCTCTAGTTAGGTTAGTAAGCATACCTCTAATCTTTTTACTATTGTCCGGAATGAATGAGCAGCAATAGCGCTCGTTGAGCATCTTGCAGACCCCTCCACTCTTTGCTAAAAGAATGTCTAAAGCAAGCCGATTTTGAAGAGTCATAGCTCTTTCTGCAGCAAGTTCAGTATCCATCAGGAGTATGGCCCCTGTAAAATTTGTCAGCATGTTATCCACAATAGTAGACAACTTTTGAATCTTTATAGAATTCAAGATAACCCCTACTGGAGGGATTATAGCTCCAAATATATCACCAATGACAGCAGCCACTGATTCTCGTTTTTGTCTAGCATGTTGTAATTCAGACGTTTTAGGTATTTGCTTTAAGTTATCAATCTGGTAAATATTTGGGAAAACTATTCCCAGATAACATGTCCCATACCATCCCTTAGGGAGACGTAATAAGCATTAAGTCCACAGATGTAATAAATCCCAGGGATCGCTGCATCCTGTCCATTCAACATAAATGTCCATTTACTCTGAAACAAAAACACATGTCTACATTCACTCGTTCCCACAAACAAATTGTCCTGCTCAGATTTTGGCCTATATATACAAAGCCTACCTACATGTAGTGCATCTATAGCTAGTTTGCCTTGTGTTTTGATTGCGGTGTAAGCATAATCATTTGGATATATGCGCTTTTCTAATCCTTTTTCTAATCTTTTTTTTAATGCTTTGCGTCTATCATCAGTGTGGTCTAAAAAGCTTTTCTCTACAGGTGGCAATAAGTAGGTCAGATTGTTGTGATGTGCATAAGCAGTTCCAAATGTAAGCGTTGGCTCAAAGAATCCTCTAACTATTTTTATATCATGTTCCTTAGCTAGCTTGTTCAAGAATTCAATCACAGGCACAAAGGAAAACACAACATCCAGATTTGAGTAAAAGTATTGCACATGCTCTTGATGATAGAATCTGGTTAGTAGCAAACTACAGCTAATCCCATATGTTAAAAGAAGGCTATGGTAGGTAACCCCTTCTTGCACAGATGAAGGAATCTTGGTACACACATAACAGTCTTTCACATCCATGGTTTCCACATACTCATTCAGCAAGCGATAGAAGACATTAGTAGAAAGTTCTCCCTTTGAATTAGTTCCCTCATGCAAGTGTCTTGCATCTTGCTCAAACCTCTCCCATGGTGTTAGTGTTGTAGTTTCAGGTTTTGAAGTAGCGTTAATAGTCTTTTTCTCCAACCACGGCATTTCCACAATCACTCCCACAATTATTATTGCACACACAATACCTATTATAAGGCTTAACCAACCACACACTTTACTTCCCTTATTACTACCTCTATTGTAAGCCATGTCTGTGTAGAATCAAATAACAGAATAACAATCAACTCGAGGATGATATAGAACGTTTTTTTTTTTCTCTTTCTTTTGCATGTATTTACAGCGTTTTCACTCGTTCCAGGACCCCTTCGTAAAATCAGGTTAGCAGCTTGTCATAATCAGGTTTTCTCAATGTCAAATCAGGTTCTAATGTCACATCCGGTAATTTATAAGTCTCTTTCTTAGTTTTCAATTTCCGATTATTAACAAAGTCTCTCCTTTGAGCTAATTCAGGTACCGTAGTATTGACCTGGTACTTCTCGATCAAAACGGAATGCTAGGAATTCTTGCTGCCATTCAGATGTTGTAGCATACGCCCATTCAGGACCTATATATTTTCTGTTTGCGACTCTCTTTCTCTTCAACCTGCGTTCACCTTGCAGTTCTCCTTCACTTAGATCTTCCACTCGGGATGTATCAGTTTCCTCTGTTATGGTTTTGTCTGGTATGCTTCTTATCCTTAAAAGTGGTTTCTCTGGCCAGTTATCACCCTTATGAGTCTTCTTCCGATATGTCTTTTCAGGACGCTGGACAGCACCCTCCTCTTGTGATATGGTGTTTTCACTTGATGGACCTTCAACTGGCTCAGGGGATGTCGGTACACTCTGATCGCTTTCTAATATTTCCCCTTCTTCTCCTTCTTCTTCCTATTGATCAGTAACGGGTTCTAGTTCTAACCCGTATCCGTCTACTTCTTGCAGAACCTCTCCTTGAATTAGTTCTCCTGGTGCCTCTACTGAGGTAGGCCCTCTGTCACCTCTCTCGAACTCATTCACTTTGTGAAGGACGATGCTGTTCTCTGTGGGCTCTCCCGCAGTCTCAGTTCCTTCTCGGCCACTTTCTGGCCCTGAGGCTTCCCTTCCTGGAACTGTTGTGCCGGAAACTTCAAGTTCCTCATCAGTTGGACACGTTACCTTCTTTGTGTGACGGGCATGTATCCAATTTGGAACGCCTGCACATTTCGCAGCAGTGGTTGTTGTCAAGATTACTTGATACGGCCCTTTCCAACGTGGCTCCAAACACGACTTCCTCACGTGCTTCTTGACAACCACCCAGTCACCGGCCTGTAGGGTGTGACCTGGATCTCCAATCGGTGGCAATGGGTTAGCCTCTACCTGGTGAGAGAAAGAGCGAATCATGTCAGCCAAACCTTTGCAGTAGTCCAACACCATATCATCTGTGATATTCACTAGAGCATTCGCAGGTACTGCTGGCAACCTCATAGCTCTGCCCATGAGGATTTCATGGGGTGATAGTCCTGTTTTCTTATCAGGGGTGTTTGTCATTGACATCAGCACTAAGGGAAATGCATCTGGCCATTTCATATTGGTAGCTGCGTACATCTTTGCCATTCTTGATTTCAGAGTACCATTCATTTGCTCTACTAGTCCTGATGCTTCAGGGCGGTAGCTACAATGCAGCTTTTGTTCAATGTCTAGTGCGGCACATAGAAGTTTAATCACCTCATTGTCAAAGTGTCTGCCCCTATCTGATTCTATAGAGACCGGAAACCCGAACCTTGGTATTAGTTCCCTAAGTAACAGCTTTGCAACTGTGAGACTGTCATTTCTACGTGTGGGGTAGGCTTCAATCCAGTGACTGAAAACACACACAATCACCAACACGTACTTCAATCCTCCACAAACAGGCATCTCAATGAAATCCATTAGCATTTTGCTGAAAGGACCACCAGCTCTCCCAATGTGGCTCAAAGTTACCACAGTCCCTTTTCCGGCATTCATCTGTTGACAGATTATGCATCTGTGACAGGTAACCTAATCGATTTTGAATGACCTGATCATTGCATCTCTCCCAAGGTGAGCCTGTCCATGGTATAGCCTGGCGAATCGTGACAGAAGGCTATTTGGCAAGACTAATTTCCCCTCCTCTAAGACACATAAATCATCAGCCCTCTGTACACATTGCATTCTCTGCCAGGAACGTTTTTCCTCTTTGCTAGCACAACCCTGTAATGTCTTTAGCTCGTCTAAGGTATCCACCACCCTTAATGCAAGGTTCAAACATGTGTCATTTTCAGTTTGCGGTAGCAATTCCCACTGTCCCCTTGAAGGATATACAGTTCAATGCGCAAAACCTTGCGACTTTATCTGCATAATCGTTTCCTATAGACACAAAGGGGGTCATTATGACCCTGGCGGAAGGCGGAGAACCGGCGGTAAGACCGCCAACAGGCTGGCGGTCTTACTTTGTGGAATTATGACCATGGCGGTTACCGCCATGGTCGTCCGCCGGTTCTCTGTTTCGCTCGCCAGGGTGGAGACGACCGCTGGGCTGGAGACCTGGGTCTCCAGCCCGGCGGCCGTCACTAGACTGCTGGCGGTATTTGGACCCGGCATCCCGCCGTGGATTTCCAGCGGTTTGAACCGCCCTGAAATCCATGGCGGTAAGCACTATCAGTGCCAGGGAATTCTTTCCCTGGCACTGATAGGGGTCACCCCCACCCCGACTCCCTCCCCTACACCCTACACCCCCCACCCCTGTCACCCCCCAAAGGTGGCAGGGCCCCCCTCCCCACCCCGACCCCCAACATCACATCACCCATACCCACACGACACGCACGCAGGCACCACCTACACACTTACACGCACACACGCCAACATACATGCCTACATCCACACACACAGTCAGACACGCACACCCACATTCAAACATGCACGCACACATCCATACAGACATACCCACAGACATACACGCACTCATTCCCAACCTCACAACACCACCGCAAGCATACACGCACTCACACACTCCCACTACATACACACACACACACCCCCATGCACCCACACAGCACCCCCCTACCCCCCTTCCCTAACGGACGATCGACTTACCTGGTCCGTCGATCCTCCGGGAGGGGACGGGATCCATGGGGGCTGCTCTGCCAACACCACACCGTCAACAGAACACTGCCACGCCAAATCACAGGACGTGATTCGCTGGGCGGTGTTCTGTTGACGGGGCGGTGGAGGTGGAGCAACCTCCACTTCCCCGCCGCCCGCCAGTATGGCTGTTGGCGGCTCTCCGTCTGAAAAAGAACGGAGAGCTGCCAACGGTCATAATACGCAGAGCGGTAAACTGCCACCACTGGCGGTCTTCCGCACGCCGGTCCCTCGGCGGTCTTGGAAAAAGACCGCCGAGGTCAAAATGACCCCCCTAATTGTTTATTCCAACATTGTTCTATTTTACGTGCTTCTGATTGGTCAGCACATCATTTCTGCTTTCACTTCCGGCTCACCTTTGCCATCCATGCTGTCTTGTGGAGCCTGAACCAAGTACAGCCTCTAGTCACTGGCAATGGCTACTGTTCAGTGTCCTTCCACTGTCTACTCACTTCAAAGGTACCTTTTTATTTTATTTGTTAGCAAGCACTTGTTTAATTGGATCTGTAGTCTTCTCCTCAGTGTGTTAACTTACAACCATCAGATGTTGTTTTTAATGACCCCCCTCCATTTTTAGCCCACCACGTCCTCCTCCCTGCTCTCTGATCTTTTACCCACACCCCTGCTTCAGCTAACTCCTGAACCCTCACTCGGGTCCCCGAAGGTATTGAAGTGCTTTGCATGAGCACCATTTACATTACACCTTTAACAATGTATTTATTTATTTATGTTTGCATGCCGTCTTCTCTCCCTCCAGCATGTTAACTCAACCCACCACCATTGTTTTGAACGAGCCCTCCACTTTTAACCCACGACGTCGACCTCACTGCTCTGTTGTTTAAGCCAGCCTCTGCTTCAACCACCTCCAATGCCCTTGCTAGTGTTCCGATTGAGTGTTTTATATAAGCACTATTTACAATACACATTAACACTTTATTTTCTTATCTTTTCTTTTACACATGGTCTTTCGCTTTGACTCATCCGGTCTCACACTCGAGCTCTCAAGCACTTCTGACTCATTATTTAACTTTATATCTGTAGGAAGTTGGCTCTGTATATACTATCTCAAAGTGAGAGATAGTGTGCACAGAGTCCAAGGGTTTCCCTTAGAGGTTGATAGTGGCAAAATTAGATAATACTAATGCTCTATTTTGTGGTAGTGTGGTAGGATTATCAGAGGGTAGTGTTAAGCACTTGTTGTACACACACACAGGCAATAAATGAGGAACACACACTCAAAGACTTAACTCCAGGCCAATACGTTTTATATAAAAAAATATATTTTCTTAATTTATGTTAGAACCACAAGATTCAAGATTTGAGGTAAGTACATAAAATGCAAGGTACTTCACACAGGTAAGTATAGAACTTTGATTTAAAACAGTAGTACACACAGTTTTGGTTAAAATGGCAATAAGCTATTTTAACAGTGGACACAGTGCAAAACTCAACAGTTCCTGGGGGAGTTAAGTTTGGTTAGGTTAGGCACCCACTGCTGGAGGTTCAAGGCAACCCCAAAGCCACAGCACCGGCAACACAGGGCCGGTCAGGTGCAGAGGTCAAGGGAGGGCCCAAAACACATAGGCACCTATGAAGAACAGGAGTGCTCCGTTCCTAGTCTGCTTACAGGTAAGTACCTGCGTCCTCAGGGAACAGACCAGGGGGGTTTTGTAGAGAACTGGGGGACACACACACAAGCCCACAAAACACACCCTCAAAGGCACAGGGGCGGCCGGGTGCAGTAGGAAAAGTAGGTGTTGTGTTTGCTATAGAAAGCAATGGAGGGTCCCGGGGGTCACTTAGGTGAAGCAGGCAGGGCACAGGGGGGCTTCTCTGGCCAGCCACTGACTGGGCTAGGATGAGGGACGCCTGCTGGTCACTCCTGCACTGGCAGGTGGTTCCTCTCGGTCCTGGGGGCTGCGGGTGCAGTGCTTGGTCCAGGCATCGGGTTCCTTTGTCACCAGGCAGTCGTGGTCAGGGGGAGCCTCTGGATCCTCTCTGCAGGCGCTGCTGTGGGAGTGCAGGGAGGTCAACTCAGGGTGCCCACATCATTGGAGTCACCTGGGAGTCCTCTCTGCGGTGTTGGTTGTCCTGGACTCGAGCTGGGGGCGTCGGGTGCAGAGTGTAAAGTCTCATGCTGCCAGCGGGAAGTGAGAGTCTCTTTAAAAGATGTTTCAAAGTTGCAAAGTTGTTGCAGTTTCTGAACAGTGCCGCTGTTCTCTGGAGTTTCTTGGTCCTTTAGGTGCAGGGCAGTCCTCTGAGTCCTAAGACGTCACTGTTCCTGTCGGATGCGTCGCTGTGCAGGTTCTTTGAGTGTGGAGGCAGGCCAGTAGGGCTGGGGCAAAGTCAGTTGGTGCTTCCGTCATCTTTGCGGGGCTTTCAGGTCAGCAGTCCTTCTTCTTTCTTCAGGTTGCAGGAATCTCATTTCCTGGGTTCAGGGAGGCCCCTAAAAACTAAATATAGGGTTATGTTCAGGTCTCGGGGGCAGTAGCCAATGGCTACTGTCCTTGAGGGTGGCCACACCCTCTCTGTGCCTCCTCCCTGAGGGGAGGGGGGCACATCCCTATTCCTATTGGGGGAATCCTCCAAACTCATGATGCAGGATTTCTAAAGGCAGGGGTCACCTCAGCTCAGGGCACCTTAGGGGCTGTCCTGACTGGTAGGTGACTACTCCTTGTTTTTCTCATTATCTCCTCCGTACTTGCCATCAAAAGTGGGGGCTGTGTCCGGAGGGGCGGGCATCTCCAGTAGCTGGGATGTCCTGGGGTGCTGTAACAACAAGCATGAGCCTTTGAGGCTCAGCGCCAGGTGTTACAGTTCCTGCAGGGGGAGGTGAGAAGCACCTCCACCCAGTGCAGGCTTTGTTCCTGGCCACAGGGTGACAAAGGCACTCACCCCTGGTGGCCAGAAACTCATCTGGTTGTGTCAGGCTGGCAGAAACTGGTCAGCCTAGCACTAGGAGTCGGACTGGTATTCAGGGGGCATCTCTACGATGTCCTAAGGGTGTGTTTTACAAACAATTCCACACTGCCATCAGTGTGCATTTATTGTGCTGAGAAGTTTGATACCAAACTTCCCAGATTTCAGCGTAGCCATTAGGGAACAGTGGAGTTCGTAATTGACAGACTCCCAGACCATATACTCTTTATGGCTACCCTGCACTTACAATGTCTAAGGTTTTGCTTAGACACAGTAGGGGCATAGTGCCCATGGAACTAAGCCCTCACCTGTGGTATAGTGCACCCTGCCTTAGGGCTGTAAGGCTGCTAGAGGGGTTATTTACCTATGCCACAGACACTGGGTTAAGGCATGGCACTCTGAGGGGAGTGCCATGTCGACTTAGTTATGTTCTCCCCATCAGCACACACAAGCTATGAGGCAGTGTGCATGTGCCCAGTGAGGGGTCCCCAGGGTGGCATAATACATGCTGCAGCCCTTAGAGACCTTCCATGGCCACAGGGTCCTTGGTACCAGGGGTACCATTTACAAGGGACTTATCTGTGTGCCAGGGCTGTGCCAATTGTGGGAACAAAGGTACAGTTTAGGGAAAGAACACTGATGCTGGGGCCTGGTTAGAAGGGTCCCAGCACACTTTCAATCATAACTGGCATCAACAAAAGGCAAAAAAAGTTAGGGGGTAACCATGTCAAGGAAGGCATTTCCTTACAATATCCATCTATTTAACTTGCTAATTCTCTATCTGTTTCTAACCCACTCTTTCTCCATCTTACTCTGTTGCCACATTAATAGACACACACAGTCAAAACACACCTAAAACACAACTCACAGGCACACATACAAAAAAGACAGAAAGATTCATCCATGCAAAGCACACATACAGGGTACCCACTCACACACTGCACCAGACTATTCACTATTAGTATACCTGCTCCATTGCCAAGACCTTAGTGCTGATGTACCAATGGCTTTGCTGTCATAAAGCATGCAGTTCCCCAATTGTTACTGCAACAAAACCTTAAGGCTCAATGTACAAAAGGTACACTAAGAGTCGCAAATGTCTTTGTTACTCACAGTGTATGACTTGCAAAGAAAGGGGTATGTGAAAAGCAATCTACCAATGTTTTGGAATTGCAATTTTGTCCGTAAATCACTTTCACATTGGACTCATCAAAGTGGTGGTGCAAAGTCAAAGAACTTGTGGATGAAATCAGTAATAACTGCTTGTCTGACCCGTGTCTAGGTATTTCTGAGTTCCCTTCTCGTGCCTGTCAGCCCTTTTGCAAAGCCTTATCGAGGTATCTATGAGTCCTTTTTGAATACCTGTGCACCTTAACTTTGTGTCACCAGTCCCTGTTGCCTTATCTCCAAGCCCTGCTGTAATGTTTGTGAGTCCTAGTGAAGTATCTGTGAACTCAGTCAGTGTATCTGTGGGCCATCTTCCTGCCTCCGGCGTGTTCACTCACCACCTTCTGCCCACCACGTTGGTTTTAATGACCCAGCTGCTTTTAACCCACCACATTCTCCCCACTACTCTAATGTACCAGTCCCCCTGCTTCATCAACCTCCTGCCCCCTCACTTGTGTTCCCAAAGGCAGAGTGTTTTACATAAGCACCATTAACATTACACAGACACTTTCTGTTTGTTTTTTTCTATTACATATGGATGATTAAGTGATTTGCTCAGGATCACAGGATGTTTAGTTGGCGTCAATACTCAAACCTGGTTCCTCAGTTCCAAAGTCGGCAGCTCTGCCTTCCTCATCCATTAGACCTGTTAACCTACCACCCATGTATACTCTAAAACAATAGTAATACATGAATTGGCAAAGTCAATAGATTTTGCATAGACAAAACCTATTGGCTTTAACAATGCTTGTATTGATTAGGTACATATCCATTCAGCCAATTCTGTGAAATTTGCTTTTTAAAGCGGTGCTCAAGGTGGGCTTGAAAGGATTAAAACAATAGGCATATCTGGATGGCTAAAATTGGGTCTGCTGATTGGCAAAGGAAGCTTTTTATCCCTTGAGCGTTGTGGGTAATCTGACTAGCCGGCCACCGCTTGGCACCACATGACCACAGAGGGTAGGCAGGAGGAGGTAGGGCTAGCACAGGGGGAATGGCGACAGAGGGCAGGAGAGAATGGCAGGCGTAGTAATGTGACCATAAAGGGTAGGCAGGAGGGGCAGTGGAGGCTGACAGATCATGAATGGCAAATGAGAGGGGCAGGGGTATCAGCCAGACCATGGAGGGCAGGCAGGAGAGGGTAGGGGCAGCACACAGACAGCAAGAGGGCAGACGGGAGAGCAGGGACATCAAGTTGACCACAGGCGGCCAGCGGGGGGAGCAGAGGCATTACATGAACCACGTAAAGTAGGCAGGGGGGCAGGGATAGCACACAGACAACAGAAGTTAAGCGGGGGGCAGCGGACAACAAGCTGACCTCAGAAGGCAGACAGGTGGGACAGGGGGAGTAGGCAGACCATGGGGAGTAGAGTGGAGGGGGCAGGTGCAGCACACGGACAGTGAAGGGCAGTCAAGAGGAGAAGAGGCCACAAGTTGACCACAGAGGATGGGCAGAGGAGCTGGGGTAGCAGATGGCCCACAAAGGGGTTGCGGAGGGAGTGGGGGTAGCACATGGACAATGGAGGGCCGAAAGGAGGGTCAGCAAGCTGACTAAGGGTGGCAGGTACAAGGGGCAGAACACAAATAACAGAAGGCAGATAAAAGGGGCAGCAAGCTGAGGGCACACAGAACAAGCGGGAGGGGCAAAAGCAATTAGCTGACACATCACTAACTAGTTGCACCCGTGTCTACCTTGTTTAAATGAAGTACTGCTTGCACTTAAAAGATTACTGGAGGCTAAAATGTCCACCATATAACTTTTACATACTGAATTCGACTAGTCTCCAGGACTACACTATTTCTATTTTGTACATGTACACGGGTACATCCTTTCAATCTATGCTATATATGAATGGGCCCTTTACCACTTATTTTGCTTTTTAAAATGATCTAGCAGTTAATTGAACAGTTGCAGGAGCAGTAGCTTGGATGAGGTCATCAGTGAAGTTATCAATAATGTCATTTGAGATGTCATCAGTGATATCATCAATAATGTCATTTAACATGTCATGATTAATGTATTATGAGAGGTCATAAGCAGTGCATGGCGGGGCACAATTTATAGCCAGCTCATGGAAGCGTAATTGGTGAATTTCAGTTTTTTGTTTGTTTTCTAAACCTTAGTTTCTATGCCATTTCAACATGTAATTTTAAAGGCACTTTGACCCTTGTTTTGTTCATAGATATTTAGATAGATCTTTAGGCCCATATTTATACTTTTTGACGCAAAACTGCACCGGCACAGTTTTGCGTAAAAAATATTACCGCCGGCTAACGCCATTTTGGTGCGCTGTGCGGGTGTCATATTTATACTTTGACGCACGGCGGCGCAAACAACAGGTGGGAGTCATTATTTTTTACCCACACCGCAGCGTAAAGTCATAAAGGAAAACAACGTTAACGCGGCGGAAATGACTGTGGGTCGATTTACGACACCGCAAACCGGATATGCGCCGTTTTTTTTTGACACAATAGCGTAAAAAAAAACACAGCGAACACAGCCATTTCACCAGAGGAGAGCCAAAATGGATCCCAGATGCCACTACAGACCCCAGGAAGATGACAGCAGACCAGGAACCAGCCAGGAGGACCCACACAAGAACCAGGACACATTTAAGAAGAAAAGAAAGTGTCACTTTAGTGCAGATGAGCAGGAAATTCTGGTTAAAGAGGTGACGGAACACCAGCACCAACTGTTTGTCACATCAAAGTTGCCAATCAGTAGGAGAGAGGCTATATGGCAACAAATTGTCGACAAGATTAACAGTGTGGCTGAAGTACGCAGAACTGTAATCGAGTGCAAGAAACGCTGGCATGACTGCAAGCGCAGGACCAAGGAAAAGATGGCCAGGAACAGGAAGGCAGCACTGCAGACTGGAGGTGGGAGTCCAGCACACCAGGAGGCCCTGGACCACATGGAGGAGATGGTCGCAGCCATCATCCCTGAGGAGATCCTCACAGGACAGGACAGCGCAGACTACCAGGAGACAACGCACATGCAGGGTAAGTCGCATGGGGAATTAAAATGCAATAATGTCAACTGTGAGCAGGGGGGATACCGACCACAAAATGCATGGAAGTCATCATATACATGGAGTGGCATGGGTAAAGGGGCACGGCATGGGGGCATGGCCTGCACAGACAGAAGCTGGGGCACACCATTACACTACACCAACAACAGTCCCATGGGGGCATGCTGTCATCCCAACGATGGAGCAAAGGGAAAGCCACGCCAGGAGGGAAGGCCACTACGTCAAACTGACATCCTGGCACTCGTCAGCCAACATACCCCCTACATTAACTTGGGCCCTATTAGCAATCCTCTAGCCATACCAACAACTGCAATGTAACTGCGACAACAGTTGCCACTACCACCTCTGCTCTGTGTGCAGCTCAAGTAGCCAATGGCAGTAACCTCCCCATGGATCATACACACCTAAACTAGGGGGTGAGGATGACAGCTGCAACAATCCCCAGAAACAAGACAAAGGCCCCAGTACTCTCAAATGTCAATGCACATAGTTGTCACAAACATCAGCCAATGTAAACAACAATAGGAACGACACAGCACTAAGGACACACCCATGCTGCATATGTCAGGGTCCACCCTGTGCCTGGGTAACAAGGCATCATCACAAATGTCATACTGCTCAGACAACAGCATTGAGGAGGGAAGACATGTAACTGGTCACTGAAATACACCTGCACAGTCAGAGGAGGAAATAGGACACTGATACGACTATCAGGGCAATCCAATATAACACACATTCCCCAACATCAGCAGGACACATTAACAATGTCAACATCCATATCGGATCATAACATTGCCATGCATAGGATATGCCACATGTCAATTGCATTTAAGTGGATGTGAACAATCAGGGATTGGGGCAGGGCCAGATTGTTAATTGTGCTGCCAGGGCCATCAGCACACCCACAGCCAGTGAAAGGTCTCACCATGAGAATGGATGTACACGGAGGGTGGAGTAGGAAAAGAAGGTGGCAATTCTCTATTTGGCAAAAATCAACACCTAGAGGCGATGAGGCTGACAAGTCTGATAACTCAATAACATACATGTGACACACAGGTGGGCCATAGGCCTGGAAGAATGCCCATCTGAAGGACTGGAGAAATTAACACAAAACAAGATCACAAAGTGAATTCATCAAAAGGCAGGCACGTCACATCAAAATTGCCACAAAACAGACACACTAATTGTACCCTGTTTCATTGCAGAGGAAGATGGATCTCCTGCCGATATGCCTGTCCCAGATTTCCCTGATGACATGGATGACGAGCCGATAAACATTCCCCAGGAGACTATCCAAAAGTTCCTTGAAACTCTCCAGACCCCACCTTCTGTCACAAGGAGGAGCACAGAACAAGCAGCCATCGCAGAGGAACCACCCACCACCCCAATTGTAAGACCTGCCAGCTCCAATACAGCTGAGGACTCAGACGACACTTGCACCAGCTTTGAGAGAACTGTACTGGGAGTACAGTGGGAGCTGGCCACGGAGGTGCGGGTGGGGATGCAAACTATGGCATCCAGCCTAGAGGGGGTGCGTTCGTGCATGATGTCATCTGCAGATCAGGTAGCAGCTATGCAAGCCCTAACATCTATCTTGCAGGAACTGCAGAAAACCCAGAAGGAAATCAGCACAGCTGTAATACAGTTGACCCAACACCTACAACAGCAATCCTGTCAACGCGTGCACGAATGCAACATTGAACCCCTCAGGGCCGACCTGGCTGCCTACCTATCCCTCTGGGGATAACTAATTCATCAAATAGTGTTAGCAAAATGTTTTCACCATGCAAAAATAACACAATAAACATGCCACACTAATCTAAGTAAACACTAAAAAAAACTGCACAAATGAAGGTGTCTGAGTTAACATTCAAATAGGTAATCATGCCGAACTGTGTCACAAATGCTGTATGAGGGTCACGAAGACAAGAATACAAGATTGCCAATGAGAACTCATCTTATAAGGGTGTGCATGATCATCACACTGCAGTCAGACCTAAAACTGTTTCCCCAATATCAAGTCTGGAAGCACTGTTAGTGACTTTGAAAACACACTTATCAACAGAAACACATTGGGATCCATATTAACTGTGATTGGTGGTTGCAACAAAGGGTAGACACTTTGCAAGGTATCTCTGGGCTAGCTGCCAATCGTACAGCTCAGTTGGGATTTGTTTGTTGCATAGGACACAGATATTATAGTACCAAATTGGTGTACACTGAATCCAAACCCACGATCAAGTACCATTCAACACATACTATTAAGGGGTAACCAAATATTTATTAAAAGCTAACCATAGATGAGGAAACTGAAGGAAAAATCTTAGCTACCCTAATCTACCCTGACTACTCCTTACCCACAACTGTCCGTAACTAACCTAAGCTACACTTACTTATCACATGTAACGAAACGTTCTAAACATCTACCCCTGCCCCCCTTATGAGACGGACACATTGAGGACAACACATAATAACTTAAACACATACTATACTATCCTAAACAAATGTATATTTTTTGGTATTTTTTTGTATTTTTTTTTTTTTTGCACACAAGAACCCCAACATAGAACCCACACATGTAATAAGTAAAAAAAGAAACAAGCAGGACCCCTCACCCCACACCCACTAACACTAACTAAACTAACAGCCTATACTAACCTAACACTAAGCCCCCTAAGCCCACTAACTATAAGAACAAGGAAAGAGGAGGAAGGGGAGGGTATCATGTCCATCAAATCAAGTGTCTAGAGGTTGGCCCTCCGGAGGGTCCTCTTAATATTCACCTTGCGCAGCACTTTGTCCATCTTATGTTCCATTCTGTTGAAGGCTGCAGGGTCAACAGATGGAGCAGTGGCAGTCTGGGTACAGGTGGAGGAGGTCTGTGTGGGCTGTCCTGCACCGGTGGTAATGCTGGGGCCGGGAAGTCCTGCAGATGTTGGATCAACAGTGGCAGCTGTGGGTGGGGCCACCTGGCTCTGATTGGTGGTTGTGCTTGTGGTGGCTGTGGTGGGCAAAGTAGGCCCACCCTGTGGGAAGGCTCACCATGCCCCGGAGGCACGTTCATGGCGATATCGCCAGGCCATCCTCCGGAACCCCGACTCCACCAGCAGGATGTGCTGGTATCGCATGGCCCGGCACTGAAAATCACGGACCTGGTCTGGAGTCATGTTAGCTGCTGTGAAGACAAATGCAGATATGCTACATTAGTAACTGCATTGTGTGAAACGGCACAGCAAGTTAATCAGAAATTACATCTACTGTACTTGTAACAGCTCATATCATGATACAGAGCATTGAATGTCCCTGAGGAAGTATATGGCAGGCCAGACAACAAAGGTCACATCACACAAAGCACATCCATAACCTACAAGATGGGTAACAACTGGCTTTGACTTGCAATCTGACTTCTGACAGTTATCATCTAAGAATCATGCTGCATATCCTCCGCCAAGAGCTGGGCTACAAATGTCAGTGTACGGAAAGCAAAACTAAAGCCACATGGTCTGCAAGTTGTAACTGGACTTTCCAGTATAGTACCAAGTGCCAAACCTTAGTGTGTAGACTAGTATGCAACCAAACCGTCACTTATTCACATGTATGTGTAACATACTGGTAGCATCAGTACTAGGTACCCCATTCACAAACCCATGGCGGTGTTTGAGGGGGGGGCGGTGGATACACAACTATAATTTGCCAACAACATGTACACCGAGGAGTGTATAGGCTACTCAACACATGTTTGTCTCTACAGACACACCACAGGTAAGGTCTATCTACAATTAGGAGTCAGCAAACCCTAGAGCACTCATAGGGTCAGACATGTCAGGAAATGTAGAACTTAGTACACAAGATATACTTCCGGTGAGGCCTGACTTACATCAGACACAGAGTAGCTAGAACACCCATGATCATGAATTGCATGCACACCTAGGCCTTTACACTCAGGTTCCATAGACGTGATGCACTACATGTGGAAGTACATGCTGCTAGGAGGTTCTACCTACTGTTTCAAACTTACGTAGGTAAATAGGGAAGCAGATGTCTATTGGAAAGCTATTAGCTCTACCAATCTTAGAGAATGTGGGTCTGACAGGCTGACTAAATTGGGGCTGACTTCCATTGCGACGCTTGGTGATACAAGTGTCATACACATGACTATCCCCTGTACTCACAGTGGGGCCTACAGGGATGTCCTACAATCCCTACATGATACCATTGGATACGCATTGGCAAACTCAAAACATGTGAGAACTGCATTCCCACTCATGGAACAAGTGAAAAGCTTGCCCAACGCATCACACCTTGCTATGCGTCCAACTCACATGAGTCCATAACCAGCAAACACAACACATAACAGACATATCAACACTTACTGGAGTGGTCGGGGTCCTCAAATGTCGCCACCTCTCCCACAGTGTAGGGTGCCGGTCCACCTGTAAGGTATGAAAGGAAGAAATGTGCTCAAAATCTGTGCACTGTGCAACAATTTCATAAACATATACAATGTGTAGGCTGAATAAGGAAATGGCAGCCATTCAGACATGATGGTACTGCATCTGATATTTCACGGCCAACTTGTACATAGCATGGGTCTCCTGTGACAGTTACACACATATCTCCACACATACATTGGCCCTAACTATCATGTGGTTGCAAACATGCCCCATAATTGGTGAGCACTAAAAAATATGGAGTGTAATCGTCTCATCATGTGCATCCAAGAGAGACATCCAACGCCTCGTTACTTGAGAACTGCATTACCAGTCAAATATGCCTTGTGGCCATGACACATTTATTGCACATAGGTCCAATGTACAGAGGGAGGGGCAGGGACTCTTGTAAGCCATCCTGTTGTTACAGTATAGTCAATTGATGTGGCCCAGCTATGGTGATTTGCACCAACCATGGAGATGTGAAGCCATATGCATACACTTGGACTGCCATCCATATTTGGATTGTGGCTCAACTAATTCCAACAAACATCTTAAGATGTTAGCTGAAGGCACCTTACACCTTTTCACGATGTTTTCAAATCAAGAAATGACATGTATCCAAAAAGATCAAGAAACACAATAATTCCACACATTCATAGTACTTCTGTGAACACTTTCCTTCCACACTCACCAGACTAACATGAGAGAAATGTCTGAGCCGCTTTGCTATTATCAATTGACGTGAAGGCAACACTCATTTTCTGCATCATGTAGTGATTCTAAAGTCAGTCTAGCAATTGCGTCAACATAGTTGGCCTAAATGTTGGTACATCTGTACTTCTCTGTCAATAGTACCATATATAGACATGATTGGCTCCTATTTTGTTAGCTGTTCTGACAAAAAGGCCGCACCAATTTCCTTCATGGAAAAGTAACCTGTAAGTTTACTTAGCACGTGCTACCTGACAGCTAGCAATTGGGATCCTTGCCATAGTGTATCAATGATCCCCTTATATTTCCCCAGCATTACACACAGTCAGCAAGTTAGCTGGCAGACATTACACTAATCCCCTGATGTCACTACAGAGCATTTCATCGTGCACATTAACAATAGTCGTACTCACCAACAGTGCCACCAATCATGATTCCCAGGTGGTCCAAGAGATCCTGCTCCCTGGTGATTAGGTCAGCCCACCGGTGCTTCAGCTGGTGGTCACTCCTCTGGCTGGCATACACACGCTGCAGGTGATGCAGCACCTTTCCCCACAGGATTCTGCACGCCTCTGTCAGATACCCCTGTATGACCCTGCCCCCTGCCTGGATCATGAGCGGCAAGAAATGTGTCACCAGCCAGATGAAGCCCCCCAACTCTTCTTCCCCCATCCTGCCAAGACGTGGCTTACCAGACATACTTATAATTGACAATAAAGAATAGGGGTAAAAGAAATAGAAAGGGGAAAAGGGTGAAAGTAGGGGTACAAAGACAGAAAAAAAGTAAACCTAAACACTAAAAGAGACCAAATATCCCCAAACTATCACTACCCACAACAGACTCCCACAAACAAGAAAAACACAAGATAAATGGACAAATGTGGACAAAATACAGTACTACAGTATACACAAACAATATTTATTTCACAAAAGGACTTTACAGATAGCACACAGGACAAAAACAGCACAAAATCTCAGGACAACACTCACTACACAGCCACAGAGTCTAGAAGGATCATAGACTGCAAAGTGAAAGTGAAAGTACACCCTCTGTACATGATCTGTAAACAGGATATCCTATTACATCACTTCCTGTATGAAAAGTCCCGCCTTTTTCGCATTATGCGTCATTTTTCATTTACCAAAACTGGATTTGCGTAATTTTTTTTGACGCACAGACGTGAATATAAACCCGCATCCACATAATGATACATGGACTGTACAAATATCTGGATGCGGGCTAAATTTCACTCCTGTGCGTCAAAAAAAATGACGCAAATACAGTTTTGGTGAACAAAAAATGACACACACCGCTAGGGACGTCAAAATTACAGTGCATTAACTGGTTTGGGGCATTTTTACTTGTTTTTTGGTTATTTTACATTTGGAACAAATCAGAGATTGGCTAATTGAAGACAGTATGGTGTTGATGGTGTATGTTCACATGTGTGACATCATACTGCAGCCGAACATCCTCCACTAAACACTTCACAGTATTTTTACAGTTGGCTGATGCAATAGATAGTCATAAGTGTGGCCTACATATATGTGTTGCACAAATTGTGCATGTTTGGCATAACGAGAGGATAGCAATGTGACGCACATATGTACAATACCTAAATGCCTTTGGCTCAAAGTGTGTGCTTTTGACAACTAATGTGTTGGTTGACCAAATGTGTGTGTATCACATGAAGCATAATTGCTTGTATGAATGTAACGTCCATGTGTCCAATCCTTAGATGCAAGTCAAATTGAAAATGAGCAAGGGCATGTGTTAGTCATACATGTAACAACACCCGTAAAGTGTACTTCCAAGTTTTAGGGTCACGTAGACACCACATGTGACATAGCATGCACCAGATGGATGGCAGACGCTTGTTCATGTCAATGGTCCACATTTTCTTCATCCTATGTCCTAGAGTATTGGTAAGAGCTTCCTAGGTACTAGTTGGTAAACCCCACGGTGAGTCATACACATGCATTGAGGAAGTGGGTACCATGTTGTTTGCACAGACAGACAAGGGTGAATCTCATATGTATGATGACACCACAGTTGAGGCCATAGAAGTGAGACCCAACTATCAAGTGGCTGTGGTGGACCAGCATACAAGACAGCACGTGTCCACATATTTCCAGTGATCAATTGCACATAGGTGTCTTGTTCATGTGTGTAGTCCAATGATGATCCTATAGATTGTTAGGGGTGTAATTTGTCACAGTTCGGTCCAGGGATCCTCATGAGTCAGTGGCAGCTATTCCTGTAACTACTGAGTATCCTTGGTTGATCAATGTGAGTAAAGTAGATGTGGACATCTGAACCAACATGTGGATGGTCCCACCCTGTCTCATCACTAAAGACGTGTAATGAGACAGTCAACAGGGCAACCTTGGTGTGCTGAGTGAGATAATGTCTCAGGTGTCATGTTCCGGCAGGTGTCATTACAACATTTGTACACAGGTTGGCCTCTGCACTTCCCACTGCATCTGGGAACATCATAGCCTCTGTGCTGATTATTCTCACAGCTATTCACCTCACACGGCCCATCACTATGTTGTGCGCACTGTGATGCTGTGTGGGAACTGTCATGGTCCTGACATTTGCGTATTTTTCATGGACATTATCAGAGGTTGCTGGTTGTGCTGAAAGCCCTGTACCCAATCCCTGCCTACGGCCCTGGGACACTGTCACACTTTGTCATTCATGCATAAATGCAGCCCAGACAAGGGATGGGCCATGAATTTTGGTTTTCCAAGAGGATGTAACTCAAATGGTACAGTTAATAGGCAGATTATGCTATACAAGGTATTTGGGTATGCATGGAAGAAGCCCATGCCCAATGCCTCCTGATGAATGGCATGTTTGCTAACGCAAGTGTGGTACATATGTAGATACAGGGATACTTTAGTGTGACCCACAGACAGTTGCTGGTCAGGCTGACAGAATGCAAGGTGATTCAGGATCCAGTTACTTGACAAGTTACATAATCAGTGGTCTGACTGAGACTGTTTTTGAGGAGAAAGTAGACAGTTGACATGTCAAACTGTGTACGTCCTGTGTTTTTGAAGGTGACAAATGAACCCAGTGGCTGTGTTACACGGCTTAATTAGTATCAATGGTTGACGGTGTATTTGACATAATGGCAACTCCTATGCTGTTCCAGGCATCATCATCGGGGGCAGTGCTTTTTGAAATGTGTGGTGTGCATGGAGGTGATCATAGGTGTGGGCTGCATCTGTTTCTCACCAGTCCTGTAGGTGAGACTTGCATTCAACAGACATTTTCACAAGGGGAAGCAATCTATATGTGCTAACAGGGCTTTGAAACTAGAAGACAGTGTATAAATTGACCTGACGTCCTTGCAGTCAGATGTTCTATGACAATGGCATACCATAGGAAAGGGTGTAGCACACTGGTTTGCTAATGTTGGTCTGTGTGTGTAGAGGAGGTATTATCAGGGTACACATCTTAGTATTCCAGGGACGTCTTCCGACAGGTGGGTTGTGACCAGGTGCAGGGGTGTGTAATGAGTTAGGAAATGGCCTGACATGTACATGGAATGTCATGTGCGCAATGCATGTCATATGTGTGGCACTTGTGCTGTCTATGTTCTGCTTCTATGGAACTCTGGTCACAGATAGTCCTTGCAAAGATTGGATGCAGTTAGACTAACTGCTGTCAAGGGTCTGGTCAGGCATTCCTGTTACTGATGCCAAAGCACATTGACTGCCTCATGTATGAGGCTTGTTTTCCCCTTATTGAGTGATGGTGTCTTAGTTGTGTGCCATATGCTGCGTTGGACCTTGCTTTCAACATGTATGTGTGAAATAGTTGTGGTCCTCTGCTATTGGCCTTCAAAGGAGATATGTACATGATATATGTCATTAAGAGTGTGTGTGTATGTGACCATTGTATGTTAGGAATCACATTAGCTCTGGGATGTTCTGTGTCCTACTCAGTATCTCAGCAATGCTCCATGAGGCAACACTCTTATTCTGATAAGTAGAGATGAAGGTGCGCAAAAAGGAATAGCCAGACCATGATATGGTGATTAGAATAGGTGTTTATTTAAATTAGTTAACTAAAGTGGTGAAGGTGATCATATTCAGAAGAAATTATTTACAATCTGTTGCCACCTGCGTATACCAGCGGCCGTGTTCTGTAGTTCCCCCTCCTGTTGCAGCCCAGCATCCTCCTTTTCCTCCTCTTCAGGCATGTGTGGCTCTGGTTCCAGGAGGGGAATGTTTCTTTTGATACAAATGTTGTGTAATATTGCACATGTGAGGATGATCCTACAGACCATCTCAGGGGAATATAGGAGGCTACCACCAGTGATGTCGAGGCAGCGGAACCTTGACTTTAGGATGCAGAAGGTCCGCTCGACAATGCTGCGTGTCCTCCTATGGGCGTCGTTGTATGCACGCTCTGCAGCAGTACTTGGGTTGCCAAATGGTGTCATAATCCATGGCTGGATGCCATACCCCTGATCAGCTGCAAGAGAAAATGAATGGGATCATGTTGATGTAGCTGGCACTATTGAAAAGACCTTTCATGGCAGTAGTTGTCTTGTGTTGTCTGTGACTCTTTTGTGTACTAATGTGGCATCCTATGCTTGTATGGCTGTACCATCTGCATTGTGTTGTTTCCTTGGCTGAACGAGTGTTTGTCTGCTAACGGTTTGTCAGCAGTATGTTTTGGGATTTGCAGTACAGTGTGCCCTCCCTAGCATTGTGACTTGTGATACAGGTGTCCGTGTGTCTTCACTGGGGGTGAGATGATAGTTCCATGCACTGTTAAAATTGAAAGTGTTGTTAACACGTTCATATCAAAGTACCCTGGACATCCCATACCTTGAAACTTATGCAATGTATTAATGTAAAGGTCATTGGGACACTTACAATTGGCAAGGTGACATTTAGGCAACCACACTCATTAACGTCTTAACATTAGACTGTACAGTAATTTCCGATGTGTGACAGGTTCAATGGTGACTTAAGAAACATGGCTAGTGATGTCACGCCCTCAGTGTCTTCCTGTTCACACGTTGCTGTTGTGGTGTATGTGTTGTGTGTCCTAGAGGGTTGCTGTGCAGTGTGTATATAAGTAGGTTTTTGTACTTACCAACAAGTAGTCCATTGCCATACCGTCCATCCTGGAAGTGTTCATTGATGGTGCAGTGACGGAAGATGTATGAGTCATGTACACTCCCAGGATATTTAGCCACGATGTTGGTGATTAATCCCTGGTGATTGACTATGGCCTGCACGTTGATGGAATGTGTGTGCTTCCTGTTGCGGTAGAGGTGTTCAGTTGCAGCAGGTGGCACAAGGCGTACATAAGCGCAGTCGATTGCACCAAGGACGTGTGGGAAGCCACTGAGGAGGTAGAACCCCTGTTTTGTTTCCTGCTGCTTCTGCAGTGTGTTAGGGAAGCAGATGTGGAGGGGTGTCAGTCAAATGATGGCATCCAGTACTTTGGGCAAAAAGGCAGAGAATGATGGTTGTGATATTCTGCCAACCAGGGCACCAGTTGTTTGGAAAAAGCCACTTGCCAGCATATGAAGCACGGCAAGCAGCTTTGTTTCTGTTGGGATGGTGCGGGTGTCACAAAAGTGGGGTCCAACTGCTGTTCAATGTTGCGCAGCAGCTGCTGAATGGCCTGCCAGTTCAACAGTACCTCTGTATGATGTTGTGTTCCCTGAGGCCCTGCAGGGTGGTTCTTGGGCGGAATATCCTCTCCTGCCTTCTGCGCTGCCTTTGGGGTCCCTGCTGGTGTTGTGGTAGCTGCTGTTGTTGCTGCTGGGCTCTGCGTCTGCGTGCACGCTGGATTAGTATCACCTCCATGGCTCCCTGTTGCTGCTCTGCTGCTCTGCTGTTTGTTCTGTGTGTTCTGATTAAATACAGGTGTGTTTGCCCCATTTTAACGCCTGCCCTGACCCAGGCGTTAATTTTTTACGCAAATCGGGCTGTGCATCATTTTCTGGCTCCGCCTCCCGGCCGTGCGTCATTTTTGCCCGAAAGCATAAATACGACGCACGGCCCTTTAAGCCATTTTTTGGACGGGAACGCCTACCTTGCATATAATTAACGCATGGCGGGTTGCCGCATCCAAAAAATGACGCACACAGCAGAATTTTGTCGTCCACGGCCTCGGGCGTCAAAGTTTAAATACGGGGCAATGTTTGCGCTGATTGTGCGTCAAAATTTTTGACACACAATCAGTGCAGACGGAGTATAAATATGCCCCTTAATTTTTTAATAACACATACAGATAAATATGTATTCAGGTACAATATTATATATAAAATATAAATAAAGAATGACACCAATCTTGGAATTAAACTAGAACTTTATCCGGAGCAATACCTTAGGTTAGTGTAAGTCTGTTCTGTAGATTTTAAGAATGTTATTTACAAAATGGTGGTATGCATCAAAGGGCTAAAATCAGTGCAGGGCAAAGCCAGTTTGGGGTTGCTTCTGTTCCCATTTGGAGGAGGCCTTGTTTGGCAGTTAGGGAATGACTTGCAAGCTTTCCTCCCATCACCTTTCATGTGTTTGGTGTAATGTCCTGAGTGGCCAGAGATATACCCAAAACGTGGGTCTCTTGCTGTGCCACAGGATCCAAGTTATATTTCACAGACAAGGTCTACCAAGGCCAAAACCAGTGTGGCATTGCTTGTTTTCCCATTTGGAAGGGGCCTCCCTTGACAGTTTAGGATTGACCATTGCTATGAGGTACAGGTTTAGTACTAATTTGCCTAAGTCCGAGAATTGTCTAAAGTGGCATAGCAAGCAAGAAACAATGGGTTGGAGTGTTACTCAGATACCCAGAGTGATTACCAGTGATTTTGATTATTCCTTCCATCACCGTTTGTGTGTCTGATTTACCAGCCTTGAGTGGGCAATGGTATTCTTAGAGATGAGTAAGCTGCTGCTCTCTCTGTCACATGATCCAAGCTATACTTCACTGACAAGATCTAGCAAGTCAAATTGGTCTGGGGTTGCCTGTATTACTATCTGTGTGGGGCCTTGTGTGGCAGTTTGGGATGGACTTTGTGAATGAGTGGCAGGATCAGTATATATTCTAGAGTGGAAGAGTGAGTGGAAATGATGGAGTGGAATGCAACCTAGATTGATTTGCAGATACTTGAGGATTTAGGCAATCTCCATTGCACAGCATCCCACCGCCAGTCATTGACCACTGTTACTGAATGTGAAAGGCCATTAATGTTCATTCGTGTCCGCAGACCCTGATTATTCCCCTTAATGGTTGGGTGGACAGTTATGGCTACCTTTATGCCCATTGACGCCTCAGGACATTAAAGTTCACTGCAAGGAACCATTAATTGGTGCTACCGAACATAAATGAAATAAAAGGGACTGAACATCAACATGCAGGCATTGAAAATAATGAAGTAGCAGGAGACTGAATTCACAACTCTAAAATGCTAACTGCTGTCACGTAAATGGCATATTCATTCTGCTTAGCTGAAACGGCCAAATGCCAGTTTAAGACCATAATAAGAAACTGTGTACAATATGGTTCTCAAATCAACATACATTCATTATACCTCTAATATACCATCACTGCATGAGAATATGCATGCCCGTTACATAATGAAAAAATATGATATGTTAATGATTAACGATGCAAATCATTGACCATACTGACAACACTTGAGGCTGCATTACAGAATATGCAATGCATGCACTAAAAGAAGTATCATGCACAAACTACTGTGTCTGTGAATGTATCTACATATATTTGTGCATGAGCGAGAGAGCGCATATGGACAAAACAACGAGCTACATGACACCATGTCATGGAATAGCCCTGAGATATCAGGACTCTACTAAGGGGCATATGTTCAAGAATGTGGCGCATTTCAGATGATGCGCCACTCTTCTTGCACCCCCCCCAACTGGCACATATCAGCACCATGGTTGCTTGCGTTGTGCCACTTTGTAAATATGGCACAAAAAAATGCCTCCTTAACGCCATGTTAACATTAAAAAAAATGACGCTAATGTGGCACAAGGAGGCAAAAGGGACTTGTAAATGTGCCCCTAAATTATAAGACCCGCATTGAAGTTGTCTTCATTGCTTTTCCTTTTAACAGTGGGTGATTTTTTACACCCAAGTAGATTTGGTATAATATTTAGTGACATTGAAAAATTACCTCTCCTGAAAACCTCATGTATGCACTAAGCACGATTGGTGACAACAACAAACTCACTACAGATGCTATGTTTTTTATTGAGCACAAGTGGGCTGATTCAGATTTGTTGTCCACAATCAAAAAAACAGGAAAAGCCATCTCAGTATCTTGCTTCTTACATTCATCCTGTTTTCCAGCGCACTCAGAAAGATGTGGGCTTGTTTGAACTGCCCCAGCCATGGCACTGACTTGACAGAGGTATGCAATGATTGACTTCATCGTTGACCCCATGCAGGCCCATTCTGCTTTTGGAGATGGGCAGGCACCCACAGCAGGTGGATACACAATGTGATCATGAGCCCTTGTCAGAAGGCTCTGGGAGAGTCCCTGGGACCTTCCGTGCTCCTATAGATGTGCTCATGTACTCTCTAACTAACTACTTCCCAGGTGGTAGCAAATTAGGATGCCTCACAAGAGCCTCTATACCTAAGTGCTCCTATCTGTAACAAGATGTCAATGCCAGGTAGTCATCTCTGTGCCCTCGTTCAGAAGAGAAAATCTTCCTTCACATTGCATGAGAGTGAAATGTTTAGCCACATTATGTGCATTACAGAAGGGGTAACTGCAAGGATCTGCAGCCTCTTCTGTAACGTAGAAGTGCTGGGGCTTACAAGTGACATAAAACTACCCATCTGCAGTTTCATCACCTGGATTACCTGTGCAAGGAGAAAAGTATAACTGGGCAAATGATGGCCACATCTCCCGCAGCCCATCCTTTTAATTTTACCTCAAATCAGCAAATACCTCCCGGCCTGACACCCACCTCCGCCCCCAAATAAATATTTGGCATCCTGACAGCCGCTGCAGCTTCCCACCCTTCCCCACTTGAAGCTGTGATGCATGAGCTCCATCAGAGTGGAGAGCCGGTGCTGCACTGACAGGCTGCATTACAGCAAGGTCAAAGTGTCTTTGAATTTCTTTGTTGGAGCAGGTCTACAGAGCTCTGTGGCTGAACGGGAAGATGGGGTTGTTTGACAAAGGGAGGTGTACAGTGAAGCGAGAGAAGTGGGAGAAGCTGAGTGAGATCGCCAACCAACGACTTGAAGTGCATGGAGAACCAAGAGATTCCCTTGGTGACTGGCATTTGCTCTGTTACAGAAGAGAGTAGCCCGGTTTAGAAACCAGTATTCATGCTAATGGTTCTGTATGAGAGACATGCAAAACTTCAATCATCAACAACGACCGCAAGGTGGAAAATGGAGACATGCTCTCACTTTTCATTAAAAATAAATGAAAAAAGCAAGAAAGTCAAACGGGGTTTCAACAGAAAATATTATTGAAGCAAGCTGTGTACTTAATAAAAGGAAAAAGAGATTCAGGAAACAATTGTTTGATGCACTGGCAACTCCAGACAGCAGTGCTCCTTTACCAAACATCACGCATTCTGTTTTATGCTACCAACAACACTGTGGTATCCTAATAATATTACTAACACAATTATGATGAGGATGATTATTATTATTATTGTTATTATTAATAATAATTATGATGACAATTATAATAATAACAATAGTTGTGTGTTTTTATTTATGTTAAGATTATTTTTGGTAATAATAATAATATAAATTATTTATTAGATATAGTAGTATTGCTCGTGATCTGAGTATTGAGACTGTCACTCACAAATCTGTCTTTAGTTTTTGCTCATGGGGAACGCTTGCATCTAGGACCGTGAGCGGTCTCCCCAACTGGAACCTCCACTTCTTGTTTTAGGACAATCAAACAATCAATCAGGCATTTGTAAAGTGTGGCTTATAACCAGTGGGGTCTCAAGTAGACCTAGGTGGAGTTTGCAGAGTTGCGCTACACAGAGCTCCGTGAAGTGCCCAAAAAACTCTGCTGCCCTTTGTGAAGTTCCGCAAGCAGTGGAGTGCATTAGGTCACGGTGTTCACGCTGACTTTAAGTGCCAGGTGGTTGTCCCATGCTGCAAAATCAGCATGAACCGCTCCCTGTGCAGTGCAAGAGGGCACTGCTTCTTTTCTGCTGCTTGAGTTGATTTTCTACTCAAGCGGCAGCTCCCTCAAAGCAAACAGAAGATTTCTCAGCGTGAGCAGTCGCAACTATCTGTGACCGCTTGTTTTCAGAAAGCTCGCTGGGAGGTGGTCTTCAGTAAGATATTCCTTGCTCACACTCACCAACTAACCATTGACGACAGCGAGCAAGGAAAAAACTCTGCTCCGCTCTACTGCGCGGAGTTTTTCAGAACTCTGCACTCTAAGCAGAGCCTGGAGTGGAAAAAACCTGCAAACTCCACATGCGGAGTTCACCACCCATTTTCAAGGCGCTATTGTGGGCATGCTGCTCACGCGAAGAGCCAGGTCTTGAGATCCTTCCTGAGCTGCTTCAGCGAGGCGGCTTGTCTGAGGTTGAGCGGGAGCGTGTTCCATGTTGGGGCTGAGAGGAAGGAGAATGATCTGCCTCCAGCTGTACTCTTCCTGATTTCGGGGATTGTGGTAAGGGCAAGTTTGGAGGATCGAAGCTGCCTGGTAGGGGTGTTGAAGGTCAGGCGATGGTTGAGGTAGGTGGGTCTGATGTTGTGCAGCGCCTTGTAGGTGTGTGTCAGTAGCTTGTACGTTATGCGTTTGTCGACCAGGAGCAGGTGCAGGTGTCTGAGGTGGGCGGAGATGTGGCTGTGGTAGGACATGTCCAGGATGAGTCTGGCTGCTGCGTTCTGGATTCTCTATAGTCTTGTTTGAAGCTTCTTTGTGATGCCAGCATTGAGTGCGTTGCCACAGTTCAGTTTGCTGCTGACAAGTGCACAGGTGACCTTCCTTCATGACTCGGTGGGGATCCACTTGAATATCTTCTGAAGGAGGCGCAGGGTGTGGAATCATGATGATGAGACTGCATTGATTTGATGGACCATGGAAAGCGTAGAGTCCAGGATGATGCCCAGGTTGTATGTGTGGTCAGTGGGTCGTTTCCTAGGGCGGATGGTCACCAGGATTTGTCCCATGATGAGGGGGTGGAGCCGAGTATGAGGATCTCTATCTTGTCTGAGTTGGAGTTGAGACAGCTGGTTTCCATCCAGGCGGCGACTGCGTCATTCCTTTGTGGAAATTTCTTTTGGCTGTCGATTGGTCGTCAGTCAACGAGAGGACCAGTTGGGTAGCGTTAGCTTAGGAAATTATGATTTAGGCCGTGCTGTCTAACGATTTTAGTGCATGAAGCCATGTAGATGTTGAAGTGGGTCGGGTTTAGTGAAGATTCCTGTGGTACTCCACAGCATGTTTCTTTGGGTACCAAGGTAAACGGCGAGAGTCTGACACTCTGGGTTCTTCTGGTGAGGAACGATCAAATTCATTCCAGTGCGTTACTGCGGATGCCGGTGTAGTGGAGTTTGGTGCAGGGTGGAGCCGGAGAATTTGTTGAATGTGGCGGAGAGGTCGAGGAGGATGAGGGCGGCCGTGTCTTTGTGGTCCAGTATGGTCCAGTGTGGTGCGGATATCATCGGCGGCTGAGAGAAGGGCTGTTTCAGTGCTTGGTTGCTCCTGAATCCGGACTGGGAGGGGTCTAGGATCTGGTTTGCTTAAAGGAACTCCATGAGGTGCATGTTGATGGCCTTTTCAGTTACCTTGGCTGGGAAGGGGAGTAGGGAGATGGGTCTGTAATTCCTCAACTCCCTTGGGTGGGCGGAGGGTTTCTTTAGGAACGGGTTGATCTCTGTGTGCTTACAGTGGGATGGGAAGGTGGCGGTCTCGATGGAACAGCTGATTGTTCAGCAGAGCTCTTGTGTGATGGTGGTGGTGGCCAGGCTGAAAATGTGATGTGGGCATGGGTTTGAGTGTGCCCCTGAATGGATGGAGTTCATGAGTTTCTGAGTGTCTTCTGCAGGGTCCCAATGGTTCAGGGTCTGGTGCAGCATAGGGTCCGTGGTGGTGCTGGTGAGCAGTGGTGGCGGGCTTTGGTTCTTGAATTCTTCGTATATGTCCTGGATTTTCTGGTGAAAAAGGGTGGTAAGGTTATCGCTGAGGTCTTGAGAGGGGGAGATGTCTGAGATGTCTGTTACGGGGTTCGTGAATTCCTTGAATATGGTGAAGAGCTCCTTGCTGTTGTGTGCGTTGGTGCTGATGCATTCTTGAATGTCAGCTTTCTTGGAGGCTCTGATGAGCTTGTGGTGCATGGTGACTGTGTTTCTATAGGATGTGTGGTCTTCAGTTGTTTTGTTGTTTCTTCATTTTAGTTCCAGTCATCTGCAGGTGCATTTTGATTCTTGGAGTTCTGTCGTGAACCAGGTTGGTTTCTTATGGTGCTGGTTTATGGTGGGTTTTCTGAAGGGGGTTATGCTGTTAGTGCATTCTGTGATCCTGCAGTGCAGGTTGTGTGTTCAGTCGTTCGCTGCGTCCAGTGGAGGGGAGTGGCTGAGTGCATTGGTGAGCTGTGCTTTGGTGACTTTGCCCCAGCTTCTGCTAGGCGGACAGGGGCATGGTGGCGTGCCGTGGTGTTTGTGAAAGCAAAATGGGTGCATCAGTGGTAGGTCCAATGGTGTTGGGAGGTGTGAGAGATGGTGATGTTGTTCCCTGCTGAGAAGATGGGGTCGAGGGTGTGACCTGCTGAGTGTGTGGGGAGGTTGACTGAGGGTTGCAAGGTTGTCCAAGAGGGTTGTGGTGTTTGGGTCGTTGTGGTTATTGAGGTGGAAATTGAGATCACCGAGTAGGATGTAGTCTGCGGAGGTGAGCGTGTGGGGAGTGATGAAGTTGGCGATGGTTTTGCTGAACTGGGACTGGAGCCCAGGCGGTCTGTTGATGAGCGTTCCCTGGAGGGAGGTGTTCGGTGTCATCTGGAAGTGTGGGTGTTCAAGGGTGGTTGGCTGGCTCTGTATCTCAATGGTGGTCTACAGGGGGAGGGTGTTCCTATATGCTATGGCGATGCCTCCTCCTGGTCAATTGACTCTGTCTTTGTGGATAAATTTGTAGCCATTGAGAATGGTGGTGGCGATGTCTAGGGCTGAGGTGGGGGTGATGCAGGTCTCTGTGAGGAAGGCAACGTTAGGGGTGATGGAGTTGAGGAGGTCCCAAACTTCAACTGCATGTTTGACGAGGGAATGGGTTTTGAGGAGTATGCACTTGAGTTGTCCGTCTGGGTTTGGTGCTTGCTGCGGGGTCATGTGGCGGGTGGAGGCAGGTGAGGGAGCAGCAGAAGCAACAGGAGAATGGTCCATGAGTGTTCTTTGGATCTTCCACGGTTGAGGGCATGCAGAGCGTTAACGTTGTACCGCCAGGTAGCACAGAAACCAGGGTCCAGGCATGGATGGGTGCAAACTGGCTTGCTTTTGGAGTGCCTTAGGCATCCACAGTTAAGAGGGGGAGGGGCTGGTCAGCTGGGAGGTGGAGAGTGGGAAAGCAATTCGCAGGGAGGGGGCGTGGCCACCAGGGAAGCAGCGGCAGGAAGCAAGGGAGTAGGGGGAAATGGAACACAGTGAAAGCACTGAAACAGCAGCACAAGAGTGCAAACAGAGGAGAAAAACAGACAAACAGGCAAAAAGAGTGAAAAAGAGGAAAAAGCAGAAAAGACAGGGTCAGACAGAAGCAGATGGCCACTAGGCCACAAGGAATGAGGTGAAGGTGGGTGCCTGCTGGTGGAGGTGGACCTCAATCTCTGAGCTAGCAGCCTCTTGTCGAGATCAAAAACCACAGCAGCAGCAGGTGGAGCTGAGCAGGAGGGAGTGAACAGATGCTGACCAGAAGGTCAGTGGAGCCACCTCTCACTGTGCAGCAGCCACCATTAAGAAGGGGAGGGGGTGAGAGGGGCTGGTCAGCTGGGAGGCGGGAGGGCAAGAAAGTGCTTCACGGTGAGGGGGTTGGCGCCACAGGGAAAGCAGAGGCACAGAGGGAGCTCAGGGAAACTGCACACACTGAAAGCGTTGAAGCATCAGAAGAAGAGTGCAAAGAGAGGAGAAAAACAGACAAACAGCCAAAAAGAGTGAAAAAGAGGAAAAAGCAGGAAAGATAGTGAGAGAGCGTAGCTAATAAAATCTATATTTATGTGAAATGTTTATGAACTAATGTGTGATAATGCCACATAGAAGTTTTGCTTAAACGTGCACTTGAAATGTGACCACGAGGAGTGGCCGCCAATGTATACGGGAACTAATGAAGATGACTAATGTTTATGAAATGATTGCAATTAAATAGTTTTTGTACTAATTATTAATGATTATGTTATTAAAAGTTATGCTAAATAAGTCTTGTAGGCCTTAAGTTAGCCTGAGCTGAAGCTTAGCTGCCTGGCTCTCACATTAAATGTGTTTTTTTCCTAACATGCAGTGTGCTGACTCACAAAAGGACATGACCTCTTGTTTTCTTCAACTAGAAGCTGAATGTAACCATAGTAAATCCGTTCTCATGAAATTCATATTGCTTGTAGAAATGTTTAGCCAAAATGCAACAGTGTAGATTAATGTAATGTACAAGGTCGCTTTAACCGGTGAAGACAATGGAGCTACTGACCAAAAGATGTGCAAAGAATTACAGAAGGATGAAATCATACCTGACGTGCTACCTCTGAAGATGTCAATCATATGGACCAATAGACTGTCTGTGAATTATCGTGGGGTGACAAATTTGATAAGCTAATTCAAAATTAATTGGGTAGAGATAGTGGGGTGCAACCCCTTAGCCAATTAGATTTTAGGGGAATGTACAATGAAAAAGGGATAAAAACCCATGACACGGGGAGCCTAGAGAGGTGTTAGGAAATGCTATTGAGTTTATCCAGACACTCTGGGGGTGATTCTAACCCTGGCGGTCATGGACCGCCAGGGCCGGGGTTGGAGGATGCACCGCCAACCGGCTGGCGGTACATCAAGTGCAATTCTGACCGCGGCGGTAAAGCCGCGGTCAGAAAAGGGAAACCGGCGGTTTACCACCGGTTTTCCCCTGCCCCTGTGAATCCTCCACGGCGGTGCTGCAAGCAGCGCCGCCATGGGGATTCCGTCCCCCTTCCCGCCAGCCTGGTTCTGGCGGTTTTCACTGCCAGAACCAGGCTGGTGGGAACGGGTGTCGTGGGGGCCCTGGGGGCCCCTGCAGTGCCCATGCCATGCTAGGCAGACACTGAAAATCAATGTGGGGCCCTGTTAGGGGGCCCCTGCAGTGCCCATGCCAATGCAATTCCCCGTGTCATGGGTTTTTATCCCTTTTTCATTGTACATTCCCCTAAAATCTAATTGGCTAAGGGGTTGCACCCCACTATCTCTACCCAATTAATTTTGAATTAGCTCATCAAATTTGTCACCCCACGATAATTCACAGACAGTCTATTGGTCCATATGATTGACATCTTCAGAGGTAGCACGTCAGGTATGATTTCATCCTTCTGTAATTCTTTGCACATCTTTTGGTCAGTAGCTCCATTGTCTTCACCAGTTAAAGCGACCTTGTACATTACATTAATCTACACTGTTGCATTTTGGCTAAACATTTCTACAAGCAATATGAATTTCATGAGAACGGATTTACTATGGTTACATTCAGCTTCTAGTTGAAGAAAACAAGAGGTCATGTCCTTTTGTGAGTCAGCACACTGCATGTTAGGAAAAAAACACATTTAATGTGAGAGCCAGGCAGCTAAGCTTCAGCTCAGGCTAACTTAAGGCCTACAAGACTTATTTAGCATAACTTTTAATAACATAATCATTAATAATTAGTACAAAAACTATTTAATTGCAATCATTTCATAAACATTAGTCATCTTCATTAGTTCCCGTATACATTGACGGCCACTCCTCGTGGTCACATTTCAAGTGCACGATTAAGCAAAACTTCTATGTGGCATTATCACACAGTAGTTCATAAACATTTCACATAAATATAGATTTTATTAGCTACGTTCTCTCACTATCTTTCCTGCTTTTTCCTCTTTTTCACTCTTTTTGGCTGTTTGTCTGTTTTTCTCCTCTCTTTGCACTCTTCTTCTGATGCTTCAACGCTTTCAGTGTGTGCAGTTTCCCTGAGCTCCCTCTGTGCCTCTGCTTTCCCTGTGGCGCCAACCCCCTCACCGTGAAGCACTTTCTTGCCCTCCCGCCTCCCAGCTGACCAGCCCCTCTCACCCCCTCCCCTTCTTAATGGTGGCTGCTGCACAGTGAGAGGTGGCTCCACTGACCTTCTGGTCAGCATCTGTTCACTCCCTCCTGCTCAGCTCCACCTGCTGCTGCTGTGGTTTTTGATCTCGACAAGAGGCTGCTGGCTCAGAGATTGAGGTCCACCTCCACCAGCAGGCACCCACCTGCACCTCATTCCTTGTGGCCTAGTGGCCATCTGCTTCTGTCTGACCCTGTCTTTTCTGCTTTTCCTTTCTTTTTCACTCTTTTTGCCTGTTTGTCTGTTTTTCTCCTCTGTTTGCACTCTTGTGCTGCTGTTTCTGTGCTTTCACTGTGTTCCATTTCCCCCTACTCCCTTGCTTCCTGCCGCTGCTTCCCTGGTGGCCACGCCCCCTCCCTGCCAATGGCATGGGCACTGCAGGGGCCCCCTAACAGGGCCCCACATTGATTTTCAGTGTCTGCCTAGCAGACACTGAAAATCGCGACGGGTGCAACTGCACCCGTCGCACACCAGCAACTCCGCCGGCTCCATTCGGAGCCGGCTTCCTCCTTGCTGGTGCTTTCCCGCTGGGCGGGCGGGCGGCCTTTTGGCGGTCGCCCGCCAGCCCAGCGAGAAAGTCAGAATGACCTATGCGGTCTTTTGACCGCGGTACGGTCTTCTGGCGGTTCCCGCTTGGCGAAAGTAGGAATCAGGGCCTCTGTCACTCTGTTTGGTGACTTATATGGTTTTAATTAACCATTCTTTTAGATCGCCCATTTTACACTTTGCCTCCTTATGAGGGAAGTGGCCCTTTTTGCCCCGGAGCTGAGTTTTGACTGATGGCGAATCAACTGATGTCCTGAAGACGAAGACTGAACCTGAGTGCTGACCTAAATCTTGGAGGGTAACTATGACAATGAAATTGTGATTTGTCTGTTTGCTTTTCCTTTCTAGGTACCAACTGCTTACTTTTGACAGAGACCATAGCTAGATGTTTTCCAAATTGATGTTCTAAATTGTTTTGCATGAAACCCAACATGCTAATGCTAATCAGTGGTTAGGACAGGTGTTCACTAAACTGACGCAAATAGACAAACGACTGAATCTATGCTTTGTTGAACCGACGCGTTAATGACATTCTGCTAAAGTTGATCTATGTTTACGCCGTGTTATGTTTTGATGTTTGTGATTCTTGCCTTGATGAAATCTTATCAGAGTTGCCATATTGTGACTATGCTATTTTGTTTCTTGCTTTTGAGATTAACACATTTGCTCTTAGAATTGTAATTAATAGGGAATAATACTCATAAAATTCTACTAAACTGTTGTGGTTATTCATGACTACCAGGTCATGGTGGTGTCTTGAATTGATTGATGTCTTTGACTAAAGTGAAATGCATTGTTGTGATAAATATTGATGACATTATTGACGTATTGATTGACATATTGATTAGCTATCTCGTCCTAAGGTGTCTCTCAACTGGGTCAAAAGATTCATTGGCCTAAAAACGAGTCCTGATGTGTAATAAATTATCATACAGGGACGCGTTAACAATAGTGACAGACAGAAGCAAATGGCCAGTAGACCACCAGGGATGAGGTGAAGGCAGGTGCCTGCGGGTGGAGGGGGGGACTCGATCTCAGAGCCGGCAGGCTCTTGCCGAGAACAGAAGCCGCAGCAGCAGCAGGTGGAGCTGAGCCGGAGGGAGCGAACAGACGCTGACCAGAAGGTCAGTGGAGTTGCCATACAATAAGGCTGAAACTTTCTCATAAGAATGACAAAGATTCTCATTTCAATGCTTCATATAAAGAATAGGCAATTTACAATAAAGGTGCCATGAGCAGATTATGCTGGAGCGGGCCTTTAATGGCCGGTATAGCCTGCTACAGCTAGCTATAAGGCTATAATCTTTCGTACAATCTATTTATTTCATCTTGCAAAAGTGAATATGGTGCCCAGTAAGATTCGCAAACTGGGTCTGAAAATTATCCATGATTTCAATGCCGAGAGGGCAATGCAGCTATGAAAGCACCCTATTTCTACGCATAATGATAGAACAATACTGGAACAAAGCCACAATCTAAAACCAAAATATTGATAATGAAAATAAAGCCACCCGACCTCTTAGCAGCAATTACACTCCAAAAATATGACCGAGAGCAGGAAAGCTGTCAAGCCACCATCTCTCACACATTGGTCTAATTCAGTCATCCAAAAACACAGAAATCAGGATACACTCAAAAACAACGAGCCGTGCAAGCTTCGCTGACGTTTGTTTACTCGCCATTAGTCGATTTCCTGTGTAGGGCAGCAGCTTCTACTATGAAAGGTCGTGCACGAAAGAAATCTTCCAGAAGAAGCCGTGGCTCTGAAGGTGATCCATCATCAGTGTATGTTGGTGTCTATCCTTTTTTTTGTTTATGCATTTAATTGTCTTCTTATGGCATGCCTGTCTAATCTACCCACGATTCTCAAACTTCTGTCAAAAAAATTCTAACCTCTAGGTTTTACTTTCTTTTACCACACCCGATGGCTCTTTGCTTATTGTCAATGAACAATCAACTATTGTTCGCCTACCACCATCCAGGCGGATAGCTACACAAAAGGACTTACGGCTGTGCGCTAGTACATGTAATGTCCCGTACAAATAGTACACTCTTTTCCCCTTCTCTCCTCTCTGACAATCTTCTGATTTCGTTTCAGCTGGTTTGATATTTATTTTATTTGAAAATGCTAATAAAACTGATAGAAACAAAAAAATTAAAATAGCCAACGAGAGTCTTAAATAATGTAAGCACCTGAATGGTTTGTTCTTTCATGTTATTACTTTTACTACTTTGTGGGTGTTTGGTGCTTTTTTCTTGCCTTCACTGAACTGTGTTGCTTGATTCCTAAATCCTCCAACACTCACATCTTAGAAAATATGGGCCTGATTACAACTTTGGAGGAAGGTGTTAATCCATCCCAAATGTGACGGATATACCACCAGCCGTATTACGAGTCCATTATATCCTATGGAACTCGTAATACGGCTGGTGGTATATCCGTCACATTTGGGACGGATTAACACCTCCTCCAAAGTTGTAATGAGGCCCTTTGTCTTGAGCCTAGTCAAAGCTATCTCAATGGAAAACAAGAGTATATTAGAGCCTGTCGAAACAATTTTTGTGTGAAAAACTAGGATTGAATCTTGTGAGGCGTGCATTAAACCTTTATTTTATTTTCCACCTGTTTCTTGCCTGTAACCTCTTCACACGTACAAACTGTCAAAGAAAAGCACAGAAGACATTTGGTGACTGCAACCAGAACTATTGTGTAACTGGCGTGCCAGCATAATAATAATGTGAATGTCTACCTTAAAGTAAAGAAGGGTGCATTTCACAGTTTTCAAAAACGTCTAGGCCCGTAATGCCCACTTTCCATCCAATCACTGGACCTCTGAGTAGATTTACTCACACACAAATCTTTGAGTGCAGTTTGACTTTTGAGTATTCCGTAATAGCTTTTGAATTTGTAAAAAAGGTAAATTGCTAACATATATCAAACACACACACTTAAGTTGCTTTGAGAAATAAGTCACATATTTGCTCACAAGCTATCATGCACAGTGATTCCCAGCATATAAACTCTTCTGTGTTGTCACTAGCGGGTATTTTCCATTCTTTTATTGAGATTTCTATCGATTAAATGGCTGGACACCAATTTTCTACTTTGAATTCAATCATTACCGAAGCCTATTATTGTGTATATTACAATTTGGGCTGAATTTGGTAGACTCAGAGTCTACCTTCTTGGAGTTCCCACGCACTCTTGAGTTCTGATGTTCCTGACCCTCATAAATCCACCATCACTAAATTCCGTACATCTAGAAAGTGATTGTCTTGGGTACCCAAAACACAGAGGCTAAAATAGATAGTATGGTGGTCATTATGATCGTGGCGGTGTGGGCCGCCATGCAGGCGGTGGTGGGAAAACCCGCCAGCCAGCATGGCGGCCCACACCGCCACATAATGAACACATCACCCATCGCCAGGCTGCCTCTGTCAGGCAGCCTGGCGGCGGTCGGTATCATTATCCGACAGGGCAGCAGTGCCGAACCACCACTTACCCGTTCCTACCAACAGGGCGGATGGACTGCAGGGCGAGAAAAAAGCATTTCCGACCCGGCGGTCCATCAAAGACCACTAGCAGTATTACGAGTCCCCTTCCCGTCAGGGATTTCGTGGCGGTAGCACCATCACGAAATCCCTGGTGGGAGGGCTACTGGCGACAGGAATTTGCATTCCTGTCGCCAGTAGACAACTCCCCCACCACCCATCTTCACAAGTACCCCCTTCCATTGCAACATTCCCACTCCCTGAACCCCCAGTAGCACCACCACCACCCCTTCTCCCAGTAGTAACCCCCCCTGCACCCAGTACAAACGCACTACCCCCTACATAGATGCACGCACCCACACACACCCACATGCACCCACAGACACACACACACTGACACTCCCTCAATCACACATACAACACCCTTACAGTCACACACACGCATTGCCATCACCACATTTACACAGAAACACACGCTCGCACAAACACTCCCCAACCCACCCCCAATTCATGACATGCATACACACACTCACATACATGCATTCACATATCCAACACCCTCCTCTTGCGGAGAACACTTACCTCGTCCGACGAGGTGCTCCTCCCTGAGGGGACAGGACCCGGCGCTCCCACTGCCGGCAGCGCCCTGCCATTAGGACAACGCCAGGCTGTATTACAGGTTATAATACGGCTGGTGGAGTCCTTTTGGAGGAGCAGGGCTGGCAGTGGAACCGACTCTGCACAGTCGGCATGACTGCTGGCGACTTTCCACCTTAAGGATGGCAGAAAGCTGCCAGCAGTCGTAATATGGCGGTCTGCAGACTGCCAGCACTGGGGGTCTAGTGGCGGCTTTGGCGGTCTTGCTAAAAGACCACCACTGTCATAATGAGGGCCTATATATAATTTTGATATAGTATATACAGAGCCAGCTTCCGACAATTACCAATATTTTTTAGGACTTTAAAAACTGAGAGGGAGAGAGCGTGTGCATTTTTGCCTGAATGTATGTAAAAATTCCTGGTACAATACGGCAGACATCTTGCCATACCTGACTTAAAGCATCTATACCCAACTATTTATCAGAAAATGCACTCATTAGGGGAGGGTAGTACCCCACACACCCCACCTGAAGCTAAGTCTCTGTCCATGAGAGCAGAGGAGAATCATCCCGCTAAAAGAATGCCCCCAGAACTGAAAAATAAAATAGTAATAAAGTTTATTTATTACCATTTTATTTTTCAGCAACCCGTCCTGACCCCAGTGTCAGGACGGGCGGGGCAATCGCTGCTGAGTGCAGCAGGAAGCCCTGTGCTTTAGTTTAATGTGCGCATGTCTCTTTGGCCGGCCGTCTTGCGACTGCCAACCTGACATGCACACTTAAAACTTCTCTAACCCAGCTGTCTTAAGAGAGCTGGGTTAGAGAAAGCCCAGGCCTCCAGTGCTCTTGTGAGCACTGAAAGAGACCACTCCCTCCAATCCTGACGCTTCTCTCATGCTGTTTAGTGCAGTTTCCTGGGTCCAGTGTTGGAGATTCCAGGAGAGAAGGACGAAGAGAGGAGAGAAAGAGGTCATCAGGTAAGTGCTATTTAAAAAATATATATTATTGTATCTCCCTCCCCCCACTGTAAATACAAGCCAACCACCAGTGCGTAAAATGTCTCTTCAGCTTAACCTAAAATATTATCTTTCACGGCATGAAAATATCTCATGGTTGAATACAAAATATACTTTTTCAGTAACTAAATTTTCTTGTAAAAGGAACCCTAAATATTGCTTGTTACGTATAGGTTTGATGTACACCGATAACCACATCAAGGTCACAGAAACACAAAGAAAAGGTAAAGTGTAATGTGAGGAAGGCCTGATAATAGTCAAAACCACAGGCAATCGCTCTGAGTAGCATTCCAACCTATTGTTTTTCATCTACTGTGCCACATTAGTGCCTAATTTGCAAATTAGAATTGACCCTGCTACTCATGGGAACAGTCCATTCCTAACTCCCAGGTGAGGTTCACCCTAGAGGGGTGCACAAACAACCCGAAGCTGGATTCGGCCTCCCCTGTCAAGGACAGACTATACATTTCATTCGGTTGTAATTGAATTATTCGATACACTGGCATCATTAGTTACTATGGGTCTGATTACTACATTGGCAGGTGACAGATATCCTGCCCGCCGTATTACCAGTTCCATTATCTCCTATGGAACTTGTAATACAGCGCAGTGCTTAATTTGTGTTTGTTGCTTCCGGTGCTGAGCACCAGCACTTTTTTTTGAGGGCCAGCGCTTATTCTTCTGCCTCAAGCATTTGCTACGAGCAAAAGACACATGTGGTAAAGACTGAGGAAGAGAAAAACGAAAAAGCGTCACAAAGGTAGAAAGCAGAAATCTGCAAAAGTGAGCTGAAGAGGCAGGGAGTAGCTTTATATGGATTGAAGAGGCCCGAGATGGCTTCAGGATTACGCTGCCTCAGTTTCCGTGTTCCCACATTTAATTTCAGCAGCCGCGGGTTTAGCAGGAGGGCTTTGAGCACTGGCACGTTTTTATTTACAAATTAAGCACTGGTACGGCGGAAGGGATATCCCTCACATTTGTGACGGAGTAATCCCTTCTGCAAAGGTTGTAATCAGGCCCTTTGTCTGGACCACTGTCATCATTTCAATCACATGTATACGTTTTGGTAAAAGTTTAAATTAAATATGATTTCTTTTTCTTTTTATGAATTCAGTACCAGTTTGAAAAAAAAACTATTCTTTTATGACAAAATCACAAATTTAAAACTTGCAATTACATGTTAGAAAATATATCTTCAACTTCCGTATTTAAAATTCTACCATATATTTGGGTTAGAGATGCCTAATGAACAGCACCTCTACACAGAACCCCCAAACACATCTTCAAACCATTCAGATAAAGTTACTCAACTCGCACATGAACAACATAAGCTTCATATATATTTAACTAGCTATCAACACTAAATGGGAAACAGTCTGCATAGCATGGCAGCTGCCACCAGCTAATGGACAAGCAATAAAGCCAGCCAGCACATCCATCCCTAGAAAGAGTTGTAGCAACACGTACCATTAATACAATAGACTACTAACCACAGAGAAGTCAGCACAGCCAAACAATCGTAGACCACTGAGAGATAGAACTCCCTCAACCCCACAAAAAGAGCGCCAAGATTTAGAAAGAGCTACCGTGTCATCCCACAAAAAGAGCGCCAAGATTTAGAAAGAGCTACCTTGTCATACCAGTGATAGAAAAACTCTTTCCAAACGCTGCACACATAACAAAAGTGCAAAACCATACTCAGCTGCGCAATCAAAATCGAACGTAATGCGAATCATTGAGCCAATTGTTATGTGTTTAGATCCCCCAAAACGCATGTGACGATTCTTTCCGGTGAAAATTTGAATTGATGGTATACACCGAAATAAACACTAGATGGCACGATAAGTTCAATAAGAAAAAAAAAATCGTTCTAGTTTTGCACACTCAGACCGAAAGCTATTTGACAGTGAAGTGTGTTTCCTAACTCACACTTCAGTTTCTAGAGAGGAGGAGCCCCCTGTGTCGGTGAGTTTATCATTTAATGCGTAATATGAGCCGCTCGAAGATATTTGAGCCACACTCGGCATCCGTCGAAGTTCCCAGGGGCAACGAATATCTTTACCTCCCCCAGTTTACCCCAAAACTCGGCGTTTACAGCTCCTAGGTGCCAAATACAATGGCAATGTTTGTGCTGTCATAGGTAGTGTGGCTCCTCACTCTCCCTGACCTCCAGATTTACACGGGACTAATGGAATGGAGAGCAGCAAGTAAAGTTGCTGCACTGCGTTGCTTGAAAGGGAGAGAACAGAACAGCGCCATATCTACTAAGGTGAGGCGCTGCCCTGCTCTCTCCTTGAACTGATGCGTTAATGCTAGAGTGTCTGCATTATGGAAAGCATAGGTTTTTAGCTGGAAGAGGGCCCTTCCGGTAGAAAATGTTTGCTTCAAGGCACTTCTACTTTGTATGTGCGCTGTACAATGCACCATGCATACAAAGTGGGGAAAAGCAAGGAGCTATGAAAACATTTCTCCTCGTTACACCCGCCTCAAATAGGCACAGGATTTTGGAGCAAATCCCTGTCTACAATCTTTTGTACCAGGGCTGGCTTTAGTGCTTGTGGCGCCCTGTGCGACAGCCTTTTTTGGCACTCACCACCCCATGACCACCTCCTCAGATTCAGTCACTACCACAGGGCAAAGGTGCCCGTCATCTCTTCATAGCACCTCTCTCACATATATTACATTTATTTGAAAGCGCTGGTAAGCACTGGCTAATCCACTCAGATATCCACATAAAGCATAGGCCCACATTTAAAAGGGCCTAGCACCATTCCAACTCCACATTAGCGTCATTCTTTTACGCTAACGTGGTGTTGGAAGGCCAGAAAAGCTGTGCTATATTTACAAAGAGGTGCAATGCTTTCATTGCGTCACTTTCTAACCTCTTGCACCACATTATGCCTGCGCCAGGCATAATGTATTCAAGGGGGGCGATCCGGCACTGGGTGGGGAATATGGTGCAAAGAAATCTAAGGGATTTCTTTGTGTCATTTTTATCAGCATTTTTAACACTTGCTAGGAGTAGGCGTTAAAGGGAGGCTCCCATTGTTTCCAATGGGCCTGTGGGTGCTTCGCAGGGTTAGAGTCAACATTTTTGATCCCTATCCTGCAAAGCGCCAGACTAGCCTAAAAAGATTATAACACTAGTACCTCTGACTACCGCCATGGTGCATCACATTTTAAATACGGTGCACACATGGTGGTGTTAGGGGGTGCTAAGGGGCACAAGAAAGGTGCCGCTGCACTAGGTGCAGTGCCACTTTTTATAAATCTGCCCCATAGTTCTGTTCTTTCCATCAGGCATATTAATCATCTGCGCTACTTTATGCTGAGTCAAAACTGCCACTGGACCAAACACCGCTCTCTGTAGCAAGAAAATTAATCACAAGAGTTATCTTGACATTTTAATTGCTTCCTGAAGTCTAGAAGCACAAGCAACTTTTCTGCAGGTGCTTTTAAATTGCAAGTTTTGTAAGTTATTGCTAAACACAGCGCCCCCCAACCTGGGCAGCACCCGGTGCGGCCGCACCGATCGCACCGCCCTAAAGCCAGCCCTGATTTGTATAGTAAGAATTTGCTTCCAAAGTCATAAGTGGTTGCTTGGGAACGCTCATGCACCACCCCTGGAACACCCATGGAAATAATGCGGGGCAGTGCATTGCACAGCTTTGCGTTATGTTGGGGTACAGTACAATGCAAATTGCTATTATAAATCCCATCACGCTTCACACCAGCTTTGCATAAAAAAAGTAGCACAAACCTGATTCAAACTGCTTCAAAATCTGATCCAAGGTCTTACACATCTGCTCTCTAGTAAACCTACCTCAACAAAGACAACCACCATTAATTACTTCCAGAAACTCGCGAGATAACCTGCATTCCACAAACTGAATAAGAAAAAGTTGACCCTACAAAGCCTGAAGATATTCTATCATATCTAAAAATCCTTACTGGAGCCCTTTTAAAACATACCGCTTTCAAAAGGTATTTCATAGCCTTAATTGAGGTTCAGTTCCAAAATCCGAGCTACAGGGCCCCAAAAGTCTCTATTTTAAGTAAACTCCTTTAGACTGGAGGTAACATATTTTGCTATTTCATAGTTATTTGCATACTGCTACTTAGAGGCGGTGCTGTGTAAACATAACTGCACCACGTTAATACCTAAGTGTGATTGTAACATTATTAGGACGTACAGGTAATCATTTATTTACTTATTAATACTTTTTTTTGATAACTGAAACCTTACCATACCCATGGTGACATATAAGTAGCAGATCAAAAAAATACATAATTTAGAAATCCCAATCAGTCTTAATTAACAAGTTCCAGCAAAAGCAATACCTTCAAAAATAAAAAAAACGTATATTTTTTGCTAACAGAATATATACACCCATCAAGTAACAAGTGCTTCCACTAGTCTTCCTTAAAATTGATGTTTTATTCATTTACAGACCTTTCAGGAAAAGGCGCAAGACAGGCTAATTTGATGTGGAGTTTGACAATTCGATGAGCTGAGCAAGGTGTATGATGGATGGTCTTCCGCTAGTTTAGGAAGCTGGCTTGGAGTGGCGGTTACCTAAGGTACTTACACCTTATACCAGGTCCAGGTATCCCCTCTTAGGTAAGTGTAGTCAGTGTCTAGAATCCAGGCTCTCTAGAGGTAGGTGTGGATGAGCAGCCAAAGTTTATCTAGGAGACATGCAGAGCTCATGCAATACCACTGTAGTCACACAGCACTTGCACACATGACAGAAACCAGTGTTACAAAAATAAAGGTACTTTTTTATTGACACAATACCTAAATTACTAAAAAGGCAATACTCCTTTAGGAGGTAAGTAAACACACTAAATATGTACATTTGTAATCAGAAACATGTTTAAAAAAAGGTTACAAACAGTGCAAATATAGGTAAGCATTAGTGACCCTAGGGGGAGCTCAAACCATATACATATACTAAAAAAATTGATTATGAACACAGGACCCCCACCTAGGTAAGTGGAATGCTTAGAGGGTATCTGGGGGTACCAGGAAACTACTGAGGTAAGTAATACAATACCCCCCCCGGCGACCAGAAAAGCAGGAGTAAATCACTGGAATTTCCCCAAACCACCCAAAAGGAAGAAAAAGAAGAAACGAAGACACACAGACAAGACTGCAAGAATTCAGTGGTGGATTCCTGGAGAAGAAGACCTGTGGAGAGAGGGGACCAAGTCCAAAAGTGACATTGGAGTCCAGGAGGAGTAGGAGCTACTACCCACCCAGCTGTACTTGCAGTATTTGGTCGACGGTGATGAAGATCAGGTCAGCACTGCAGCCCTGGAGCTGGAGAAGAGTTCCTGATGTATGCAGAAGATGTCCCACTCTCAAGTGAAGATTGCCGATGGGTGTCGGTGCAGGAATATTATCAATAAGCCTTAGCACAGGCAAACTCACAGTTAGTGGAAAAGTGGTGCTGCCAGGGACCAGCAAGGCCCAGGAGGACTCAACCCAATAGGGGGAGTCACAGAGGACCCTCAGCTTCACATAGAGTCCAGAGGAGAAGAGGCAGCACCCACAGGACTCCCACAGGACGTGGACACATGAGTTGCAGAAGGAGCCCATGGATCACTACAGAAAGGGATCTCATGCTGCAGGAGAACCACGCAGAGTGCTGTGCATTGCAGGAAGGAGTGCTGGGGACTGGAGCTACACATCACCTCAAGATCCCTTGGAGAAGATGCAAACAAGCCTTGGCAGCTGCAAGAGATGCAGTGCATGGGGGTACTGTCCTACGTGGGTAGCCAAGGGCTTAACTCCACCAAAGTTGGACAGCTGCAAGAAAGGACCAAGAGGACTACTCCCGACCACCACCCGTGATGCAGGATCCAAGCAGCTCAGGATGAGAGGATATCCACGCAGCTGGTCGTCATTGCAGCAGGTGCCTGCGGATGCAGGGGAGTGACTCCTTCACTCCAATGGAGATTCCTTCTTCTTCTTGTGAAGACTGAAGAGTTGCTGTCTTCTGAGGATGCACAGCCGGGGAAATGTTGCAAAGCTAGCAGGAGCCGTAGAAACAAAATTGCAGAAGAGTCTTATTCATGGATTGCAGCGTTGTCAGTTCCTGGATGGTCCAGTCGCAGTTCCACTGGCCAGATGTCAAAGTGGAGGCTGCAGAGGAACCCTGCTGGAGTCTTGCATTCCGAATCTGAGGACCCACCCCAGAGAGAGACTTTAATAGCCCTGAACGGGGGACTGGACACCTAGCCAGTTATGCACCTATCAGGAGGAGGCTCTGACATCACTTGCTTGCCTGGCTGCTCAGATGCTCCCAGAGTTCCCAGCCAACCCTGGAAACAAGATTGCAGAAACCATGGACCTTCTGGAGGAGCTCTGAGCACCACCCCTGGGATGGAGATGGACATAGGAGTGGCCACTCCCCTTTCCATTGTCCAGTTTCGCCCCAGAACAGGGACTGGGGGTCCCTGAACCTGGGTGGACTGGTTTATGCATGGAGGGCACCAAATGTGTCCTTCAAAGCATACCAGTAGCTTGGGGAGGCTACCCCTCCCAAGCCAGTCATACCTATTTCCAAAGGGAGAGGGTGTAAACTCCCGCTTCCAAAGGAAATCCTTTGGTCTGCCTTCCTGGGCTTGTTTAGATCAAGCAGCAGGAGGGCACAAACTTGTCTGAGAGGTGGCAGCAGCTTGGGCTGCCCGGAAAACCCTGTAAGACAGGTGGTAGCAATGCTGGGGGTCCTCTAAGTAGCCCCAAGAGCGCATGGAATCATACTTTCAATACTTGTAACAGTATTGTGGTCTGATTCCAACATGTTTGATACCAAACATGCGCAGGTTCGGAGTTACCATAATGTAGCTGGAGATAGGTAGTGACCTATGTCCAGTACACGCGTAAAATGGCATCCCGCAAAGTCTAGTAAAATGGGCCTGGAGTTTGTGGGGGCAACTCTGCTAGTGCTGAGAGGGCCTACCATAGGAGTGACTTGCAGTGACCTGGTGCATTGACCTGAAGTCAAAACGGGTGCATGCACCTGTTTCACGCAGACTGCAAAGGCAGGACTGCAGAACCCTTTGCATGGGCTCCCTATGGGTGGCAGAATGACTGCTGCAGCCCATAGGGATCCCCTGGTACCCCAATGCCCTGGGTACCTAGGTACCATATAGTAGAGACTTACATGGGGGGGCCAGTATGCCAATTGTGGGAAGAAAAAGGTACAGTTACCAAGTTAGAAGGGAGAGAGCATACCCACTGAGGTCCTGGTTAGCAGGACCCCAATGGACACAGTCAAACACAATTAACAACAGGCAGAAAATGGGGGTAACCATGCCAAGAAGGAGGGCACTTCCCTACAGCTAGGCAAGCAGAGGACCTAATATCCACTGACCTGGAGCGCTAGCGGGCTACCATATAAAATGGGGAATCCATTTTGACACTGCACTGTTAGAGTGAAAAAGCAGGACATGGTTACTTTGCAGTGTGAGAGAGCACTGCATTACTTGAGAGAGCGATAGAGTGACAGAGAGAAAGAGCGAGAGAGCGACAGAGAGAGAGAGAGAGAGAGAGAGAGACTGAGTAGTTGACCTGGAAATTACATTTTGACACTTCACCGCTTGGGTTGGACAGACATCTCATGGATGAACTGTGGTTTGGGAGAACACAGACCGGACCGCAGACAGCATTTGAAATTCAAATTATATTTTGGCACTGCACCGTTTGAGACCAGCAGTTTGGAGGTGATTTTCATTATGAAGAGCACTGTGGCGCCTCCGAAAGAAAAACCATATGAACTTCAAATTCCTTGTTGCCACTGCACATTTGGAGAGAGACAGGCTGCAGTGAGATAAACCTGCATTATCTGAGCAACAACATCATTTCAAATTGAAACTTCACTTTAAAGCTAGTCCTTGGAAAAATATTAATTACGCCAGTGAATTTTGTGAAATGTATAAATTTCACTTTAGGCGAAATGTGTAACATTTCCCGAAATTCCTAATTTCTCAATTTAGCATAACTTAATTTATCCGACCAAAACTTCATGTGAAATAAAAGTCTTTCGAGATGCGCGGTAGGTTGGTTCACACAGAAAATGCCATACCAATGACATTTTTCGCTCACACCTTTCCCCTGTCAGTATTTCACTAGACTTTTATATGCAAGGTTGGTGCTGGGTTTCAAAAGTGGCATGCAAAACTAGGAACCTAAACTACTTTGAAATCTATCCACACCATTGTCTTTTTAGTTTTCAGTGGCAGACGGGTTACTCCCTCACAGTGGTGACAGGTGTCCCTGCCGCCAAAATCTAAATACCACAGGATAGAATTGGATTTAGATTTCGGCAGACGGGATATGCGTCACCGTTGTGACACAGTAAACCAGAGCCATGGTGTACTGTATGCAAATTCTCCTTGGCCTGCCCCAAAATGGGCCATGTCTTCTGGAAGGAAACTCAACTACCCACACAAGGTTTCTGAGCTATTATGCCTCTGTGAAGTGCAGCTTGAGTCTCTATGATAGGCAGTGTTTTAGGACCACATATGGGTAAGCCCAGGCCATGTAAGGAGTCTCAGTGACATAAATAAAAATGTGACGGTGGGCATGCTGATAAATTGTATTCCACTGTTAATTTCTGTGAGCACATTTTACTCCATCTTCAATTTTTCTCATTGCTATTACAGACGAGACTAACTATATGCACTTTAGCTTTAGCCAAAGTTTATTTATCTTGTTGGTTATCTTATCACTTTGGGATTCCTTTCTCTGTTGCTGTGGAATAGAAAAGCTGAATGGGCATCTGAGTGCCATACAAGCTTTTTCCTTTGCTTTTTTTCTGGCCATTTGGCTTGTCATTGCGTGTTCTCAAACACGCTCCTCCCTAGCAAGATGACGCAGAATGAACCATCATACACAAGAGCAAGCCTATTTGGGTAGAGAGCGAAGGCATCCCCTGCATATGGAAGGCAGCGCCGACTAGAACGGTGTGGGGCTAGGAAGTAGAAAAGCAGCTGGAGTCATTAAGACTGGGGCACCGCAAACCCCTGCGGTGCACATTCACCAATTACTTACTTTCCTGCTCATGCTGCCAGTACAGAATGCTGCTAGTAGGGTACCCACTGCCCTCTTCAGGAGTAGCAACTCAGGTGCCACTCCTCTGCCTACAGACTGGTGTGGACACAGCACTTTCATAACTTTTGTAGTGCCTCACCTTAAGAATATGTGAATGGTGTATATGATGTCATAGAATGCCGAGTGAAGGTATTCAGGTGATGACCCTGGAATATGGGAATGTGTGAACTGGTAGAGTGACGCAGGTTATTTGCAGTTAGGGGAGGATAGAGCCCTGACAAGACCTAATCTTCTTAAATTGTATCTATAGGTCTGCTTCAGAGTAAACACATTCTTATATACACTACCCTGAGGTATAGATCTTTCTAGCGAAGACCTCCGCTGCGAGCTTTAACATTGTGGTGACGAGTCATTGAAGAACGTGGATATGCAGAAGGGGGGACTTCCAGGCACTGTCACTATCAACATCTCCCTGATATCCACTTTTCTTTAGATTATTAACTTCCCACAGCCGCATATTCCATGCTACTTCTGCTAAAATGGAAACCAGGGGACAACATAAGGCTGCACCTCATCAGTGTAAATCTCTACACCGGTCCCTCCGTGCTCTGACTTAGCTGTATTTTCATTGTTTCAAATACGAATTGCGAAGACTGCTGAAAAGTGCATCATCCCATGGTTTAAAGTCAACATCAATGTTCAACAAAGTTGTTGCCCATACAACCAAGTATGTGTTAGAAGCTGTATTATGCTTATTGGGGTCTTACATGTTTGCATTAAAAGTTCCTTGCTTGGGGATATTTTCAAAATGTAGTGCTCTTCACTGTCTTCACACTAATGAATACTACAAAATGTATCCCTACCTCTCTCCCTGCTCGTCCCACTTTCAACCTCGACCTCAAAGGCACCTGCGGCACTTTCGTCGTTCTAAGTAAAGTTCTGATGGGAACATCTGATGTTAGAGTACCATGCAGCATGTACTACTTACTAGAATTTGCAATGCAAATGTTTGCCTATTAGCATTATCGGTCGCCTTGGTTTGGAGGTCCTCACTGGCACTACTCAAAGTGATATGGAATTGACAAACCAATTTTCTTTAAATTGATTTTAAGCCATTCTGTCACTCCTTAATTTGATAAGCGATCGAAAGTCGCCATTACTGATAATAATAGAAACTCAAAGTTAAAATACATTGTCTTTATTTGTTTTCCGATGGTAACAAGTAATTCCATTACAATACTAAACATTGTTCCTTTTAATTAATAACTACACACTGACACAATTAACAATAACAACTGTAAAACAACCATGATAAATATGATAAATGCACAGCATATTTTGTACAAGAAAATAAATATGTGAAACGCTGGCATTTTTCTTATACACCTGCAAAAAACTTATAATGTTAAGAGGATCACGAAGAGAAGTGGACACTTAATATATCTGAATAAAATAAATAATATGCATTTGAGGTTTCAGGAAATTCAACAAACATGAAAGTAATTCACATACTCATTGATTAAATGTAAATATTCTACAGGCATATTGACTCTTGATACCATAGCAATTATGCTAGTGCCTTGGCTAGACCTGAATATTTCTAATAGAGGAAGACTGTTCCCGCATTCAGTGCAGTGTAAGATCAATCATAGCTGGGACTAGATGGTTTCTTGGTTTGGCACATGCCGAAAGCAAACCTCACTGATAAGCTACACAGTTACTGCTCGCACAAGCTGGGAGTGACCCTCTACTCATTCTGAAGGCTGAACAGCATCCAGGGTGTCTTGACCTGGCACCCTCAACTCCGTTTCTGCGGCCAGGCTGTCCACTGGGTGAAAACCCCACATCTAACAAAGCAGCAATAGTTTTAGTTGTAAACAGACCACAAGAAGGCGAAGGATTTGATGTATTTAGAAAATGGACTGTCATCACAGTAGTATACAGGTTTTACTCCAAGGGACAGCACTCCATTCATTCTCCATGTTTACTTTTATTGTCCATTGTCTGTTACTCGTCTTGGTAATGCTATTTCTTAAGTTCCTCTTCATCTGTTGGCACATCTTTCTCTAGCTTTCTTTCATTTTTTGTTCTTCCCATTTCCACGTTCTGTTTGTATTTGCCTTCCTTGCATACATACTCAGACGTGCATTTAATGCCATACACACATACTCACAGAATATATTCTAGTAAATGAATTGCAGTGCTGTGTAAATTTAACCTTCAGTAGCCTGTTCCCAATACTGCCTGTACTGCATATACTGCACCGGTGTTGCTGGAGTCTCATTTCCATGTATCCCTATTGACTTAAGAATGTGTTGAGCCAGCCAATCAGAACTGTGAATTCACTGATGGCTTTGTACTTCTTTCTTTCCAGCTGCCCCCGATCTTTGATCTGCAAGTATACAAAAGAGCACGCAATTTATTTACTTCAGAAATATTGATAACTGGAAGGTATTTGAGTCTAAAACAAGTGTATTTAATCATTACCTTTTCAAATCTGTCCTTCAACTGTCTAATAACGCTGGACTCTTTGGATGCTTCAGTGCATGAGATCTAAAACATAAAATTATGTAGTTCAATTAAAATTATTGCAAGGCCAAGAATGAATGTTGCCACAGTACTAGTCCATTAAAGTACACACTCTCACCCACACGACGCCTGATTTCTCAAGGCCACTACTTTATTGTACAGACACCTATATGAAGACAACAGCAGTTTTATAAGTCATGGGTTTGTCCAAAGGTTCAATCACTCCTAGTCGTCTAACATGTTAGGTTTGTACATACATGTCCACTTGCTTTGAGTAGTAAGGGCCTGTTTTAGCATGTCATCATACAGAGTTGTTGAATTAAAAGTAAGCAATAGTGCACACTGCGTGTGAGCACTTTCAAGCAATTAGTGGCTAACTAGTTTGTATTGGAAAGAAAATCCAGCCCTTTCCGGTGCGAATACATAACTTTGTAAGAAATGAAACTATGTTCTGTATCTGCTGAGTTCATTGTACTCTTTCTACCAACTATAACATCTTCTGGTGATGAGGGCTCTTGGTACATTTCTTGATCAGGTCTATGTTAGGCTGAATTAGCACTGTCCACATGTTTTTTTGTATTTTCCAGTTTTTTGTACAAGCTGATGCTAACGTCTACATTTCAAAAGAAGTCATTGTTAGTAGGCTTGGGTCTCCTGTTCTTCTGAATAGGTGATCATGACGTATTCTCAGGTATATGGTTGGAGGTATTTGGAGTTTACAACGAGCATTGAGTAGCCACTTTTTGAAATTAGATAATGTCTTGTTCAAATACAAAAAAGGCCAGGTTTATCTAAGTAACTTGTGGACAGTTAGTAGAAACTAGAACGGTTCTGCATTTTCAGAATTTAGTAACTTTGTGGCAAATATGGAATTAAAGGCATTTTGCACGGAATCACACAATTCCAGAACTATAAGTTTGTAGTTAGACTAATAATAATAGTGATACTTAATTATTATAATTTTTGTTATAATTAATGTCTGTGAAATATCCTCATTTTCAAATCCGATGTTAATATGTTTTAGCCATTAACACTACAATTGCCATATTTAAGAGTAGACCTACCCTGCAAATTGACACATTTCCATCACAACATTTGTGGATTGGTTTCATTTAGACCCAGAAAGTAATAGCAGGTTTAACAATGTCCCGGTGGAAATAATATTATAACTGAATTGGATGTGTATTTTTTCAAATGGTTATGGCCTCAGTGGTGGGTTATGAGGAATAACATTGGAAGGAGAGTGTTGTGCGTAATGTGGCTGTATTAGAGCCCCTTGTTACTTGCTTTTCACCGGCAATTAGTACCAGCTGCAAGTCACTCTGGAGCAAGAGCAATTTGCACGGAAGTTGCACGGGTGCAATTGGTATTTGCATGCTTGGGGATCTCCATGGCACACATAACATGCATACCTTTCATCTTGAGTTCTCTCTTTTTCTACCAGCAATCTTTTGGAGGGGGCTTGAATAGTCTAACGAGGTTTAATAAAAAGCAAATGAGGCCAGCTCTGTTGAACCATATTCAGGTGATAGGTAGATAGTGGCTCCTTGCATTTCAAAAGTCATGTCAAAATAAATTCAAATACCTCCTTTGTAAACGTGTTTATTATTAGCACATAGTTCTCTCTCACCTATACTTCAGTAAGAAAAATAGAATCTAAATTTGCAAAAGATTAGTAGACCATGATTATGTACTGTACTGGTGGCTTCGGCGTGAGAGCATTCAGGGGGTACAATTGGAAATGCTCTGTTTCTGAGGTTCCTGTGCCTTTTACAGTTGCATCAGCTTATGGAACCTCGTATTTGGTTTGAGGAAAACTGCTTTGTTTGCTCCACTTAATGGAGAGGTGTCAAACTCAATAATAAATCAGCATAATGTTGCAACATCCTAGATTTTGGAAAACCCATTAGAAGGTAATAATCAGCAAGCAGTAGTTCTTAGACATCCTACAGAAAAACAGAAAAAAGACTCGGACTTAAAGAGCCATGTTTTGGGAATAAAAAAGGGCCAGTGATTTTGGCATGGGGCAGCACGAGGCCTGGACAGGCTTTCATGTGTTTCTGTCACCTAGACATGTCTTTTGAGCCTGAGGTCACGACAACAAAGAGGTGGCAGGCAAGCAACCTTGGGTTCTTGTTGCAAAATGATGGTTGTGACCACTGGTTCTACCATTAATATTTAGTTTGCCAAAACTTAGCTCAAATCTAAACACACTTCTGAATAACATGGGACACCTTTAGTTAGAATCAAACCTTGATAACGACCTCACACTATTTAAACACCTACACAAAGGCCTGATTTAGAAGTCAGCAGAGGGGAATACTCCGTCACAAACCTAACAGATGTTCCATCCGCCATATTATGTTCCAATTGTATCCTATGGGGATCACAATTCGACGGACGGGATAGCCGTTACATTTGCGTCCCTCTGTCAAGATCTAAATAAGGCTCAAGTAACTTCTCTGCACAATCTCAATCCAGTCTTGTTTCATGGCTAATTCCTTCCCTGTCTGTGAGAAATACTGGTTACCAGTTACTGCTTTGTGCTTGGTGGTTCCATTTGCAGAAATCTCTACACCTCATAGATTGTTGGCTAACACTGGTCACCTGCTGCTCTAGTCATTCCCTCACCGACATTTCAACAAGACCTTTCACGTTACTGAGGCTCATTAACTTCATACATATCACACCACAATGAGGAACCCAGAATGATTCCCTGGGGGCCTATACTTTACTTACTTTCTTTTGTCACAGAGCCATAGTCCTCTCAGAGCGAAATCTCTCACTGCGCTCTATAGTTTCACTAAGGTGGAGCATAGCCAGCCCCTGTTTACCCAGCGCCTAAACACCCCAGCTGTATTACACCTGTTATACTGAAACAACTAGCTCACACTCCGCACATCACATCAGTACATTGGTCCAGGAAGCCTGTTATGTTTTCATATTATTTGGCAGTCACTCCTAGAAGGGCATAAGGCATAGTTAGATAATGCAGGAGCCCCTGAAGTTAAACTTCCTCCACCAAAACTATTCTTGAGGTCCTGTACGCTGCACTCTGATGTGTTAATTTTATTCTGCTTCAATGAGCTATCACATACCAACAGGAAAAAAAGTTACTTGTAAGTCAAACTAAATGTTGTTGGACTTGGCCCTTTTTACAGGTTCTTTCCCAAACTTTTTTCCGTCCTCCTATTTTTTCTGATCTCTTTTTGTTGGCTGTAGGACTCTGAGCACTTTATCATTGCTAATCAGTGTTAAAGTGCATGTGCACTCCCTTCTAAATCTGGTATGACTGGCTTACACCTAATTGGCACATTTAGTTTACCTGTAAGTCCCTTGTACAGTAGTATCCCTATGCGCAGGGCCTGTAAATTAAATGCTACTAGGGGCCTGCAGCGCAGCTTGCATCGCCCCCAGAATTAGTCTTTCAAACCTGTCCCAGGCCTGCTACAGCAGGGCCTGCATGCGCAGTTTACTGCCACAGGGACCTGGCATCTAAATTTACTTGCCAGGCCTGGAACTCCCCTATTGCTACATGTAAGTCACCCCAAAGGTAGGCCCTAGCTAGCCCTATGGGCAGGGTGCTATGTATGTTAAAGGCAGGACATGTGTCTGGTTCTGTGGCCTGTCCTGGTAGTGACAAACAGCCTGTTTGGTTTCTCACTGCTGTGAGTGCTGCCTTGCTCATAGGATTGCATTGGAAATGCCCTACCTTATGTCTAGGTGGCATTGTCAGATCTATGAGGAGTAGCATAGGCTTGTTTGGTTTGGTTGTAATTGTGAGAAATACTGCTTACTGATGTAGGTGGATTTTTTATTACTATTATAGAAATGCAACTTTTAGAAAGTGGGCATTTCTATGTGCTTATGACTCTGGTGTTTTGCAGCTTGACTCCAATCCACGTCTGGGACAGAGTGACAGCTGGAATTTGTGCATACTTTTCAGACAGCATGTACACAGGGAGGGTGGAGGTGTCACATAGGTACATCTACATATTGAATGGTGTTCCTGGGCTGAGAGAGGGAGGAGCGGGGCACACCTGCATATGTAAAAGCAATGCCCTGGCCTCACACAAAGGGCTTGTTTGCTCTCCACTGATGTCTGGAGCCTGTGCTAGAGGAGGAAGGAGACATTCATGGAATCCCTTCTTCACATTTTGTGGAGACTGCGCATAAATGAGTATAAGTACAGGGGATTTTCCCCATATTTTGAGACACTAATGGACTGACCTGGACACAGGATGATGCTGGAAGGACTCGCCAGGAATCGCCTTGGAACTTCTGCTGTTGTGCTGATCTGTGACCAGTTGGGTCTCTAAGAGGAACTTCCACTGCCTGCAAACCTTTGTGCTGGCCTGCTTGCTTGGACCCTGCTGCCCTAAGCCCCATTTATTTTCTCCAGGGGCTGGGTGGTGTGCTTCTTGTTCCCCTGCATTTTTCTTCCCTCCTCAAAGCACTGGAAGGGCGCTTTACCATTCATCTCTCTAAGTGCAGAGAGAGAGCTTTTATGTCGGTTATTTCTGCTACCTACAGCGCACGAGCAGCGATGTTCTTCCAGGGTGCGGCTGGCATTGGGGGGGCCTTCTTTCTGCTCTTGGACGGGGTTGCAGCATGAGTGGAGCATGCCTGTCCCCCCCCCCCTTTTCAGGGTGATGAAGAAGTGAAGAGACGCCCGTCAGCAGCCTCTTAAAAGTACGAACAAATGCGCTTCTAGTGGTGCCCCTGGGGCACAAGCAGAAACTGCTTTGTGGAGCAACCACCGCCGCGACCCTGGCAGGTCTAGAGGGGCTGCCGCGCTACTGTCAGGAAGTGGCAGGCTCAGACGGAAATTACCGGTACCGGCCACCCGTGCCGGAACAAAAAGAGCTCCCTGCTAGTCGGGCGGGGAGCCCGAATCGTGCGCCCCTGAGCTGTGAGAGGCGCCACCTCCAGAGGAGAGGTAAAGCAGTCTGGAGGTGCCTGCTCTCCTCTCTGGGACCTGATGAAGATATCTGTGGAGGGAAGCCCAAGTAGCCACCCCCTTGTGAGGAGTGGGGTTCCTCCCAGTGAAGGGCCCGGATTGACGAGGTCCAGGCCTCATTTTGGCAGTGTGCTTCGGCTGGCAGGATGGGGAGGAGAACCTCGAAGGAGGTCCCATGCCTTCCCAGCCTTCTTGGAGGGAGATCACCATGGATGCAGTCAGAGGAGCATAGGAGCTTCTATACTTGGTGCGGTCGCCCCGTCCCAAATAACTGTAATGCTGTGAAAGGGGGAGACAGACTGTGACTGGTAGTCTGTGCCTGAGTGCTGCCCTCGCTCCCATCGTTCTCCTTTGTCTTCAGGGTTACTCATGACCTGACTGTGTGAAATGTCTTCCTTGCCCTGTTGGTGGGGGGGCGTATATTCTCTCAGATCCCCTGAGATATGCAGAGGGGAATGTTTTCATGCCCTGTGAGATTCTCTGTAACAAAACACCTGTCTACACTGAACACAGTGTAATGTACCTCCATGTTGGTGATAGTAATAGCTTGCCATTTGGAAAATGTTTTTCATGATATGTGCATTCATGGGGATGGCTTGGCATTTGTGATAAGGAGTTTATCCTGACATGCATTTATGGTACTGACAACCTGACTACTGCCTGTGTTGCAGAATATCCAGTAACTTATATGTTTTATACGACTACTGCTTGCTTTCACGGAGTACTAGTAACCTGTGTGATGTTCTGACGACTGCTTGTTTAGCAGTGTATTACTGATACTTATGTTTGGTCTAATGATGTTTTATGCAATACAGTAACTTGGTGTTGTGTTTCCTCTGTGGTGTATTTATTGTGTCACGTGATCTAATGATGTTTCATGCAATACAGTAACTTGGTGTTGTGTTTCTTTTGTGATGAATTTATTGCGTCACGTGAGTTGTGCAATTGCGTTATACGTTGCCTCTGGGATAAGCCTGTCTGCTCTGCCAAGCTACCAAGGGGGTGAGCAGGGGTGAGCAGGGCTTATCTTGGGTGTATAACTCCCTCTCCCTGAGTAGAGTGGTGGGTTCTGCCTAGCTTGAGTGCTTACCTTAGCCAACCAGAAACTCAATTTCTAAGAAGTGTGTATCCTATTTCTTGTAAAAACGTTAAAGCTTAGTTTGTTCAGTACAAGGTAATATGTTACTAGACCATTTTAAAATCATAGATGTACAGTTTTGAACTGACCGCTCGTTAGTTCCAGCATGCTGATTTGCTTCTAATTATAAGGATAACATAATTGCATCATATGCAGAACTTGAAATTCCCATTAGACCCATAGGTACAATAGGGCAATTTCCTGGCAGCCTGCTGCTCCCTCAAAGGCAGACTAGCTCTCGCCCAACTTTAGTGAATTGTCAGAGGCAGCTCATCATGTGCTTTTCTCTACATCAGACCAACTGCTCCTCTGCACCGAGCCAGGGAAGGGACCTCGTCAGCCATCACATTTTATACCGCGCTAACCGACCACCTTATGATTTCAGAACTGCTGAAAACACCGAAGCATCTAGGTCTATTTTCGTCTTCATATTCATAAACCTCTCATCCTATCCACGATTTTAAACAATTTACCCATGACACCCTAAAGAAAATAAATCGTGCCAACCATTGGACACCTGATTAACCTGTGTTTGTTACTGTACATTGTTATACGTGGTATTTCCCATAAAACCTCTCCAGAAAGTCACAAAATGTAAACAGGGCTGCATGCATGGTCTTTGGCTAAAACAATTTCGTCACTGTATCGCTCGTCTTCCATTCCTTCACTCGCGTTTGTCCATAATAAGACACATCTTTGATGCCTGAGATAATGAATTTATCGAAATACCATTTATTATTCAAAGCGGATCACATTTAGGCATTATCACAATGGCTCCGGCTCTGCAAAATCAAACGAAGAGGCTCACGTTTATCCATGAAATTGTTTTTTAAATTCTACAAGGCATGTTCTAATCTACAACTCCAATCTATTTCTTTATTTTTTTCCCAAAAGAGGTATGGCATTGTAGATTACATCACCATTTCATCTAAAAATAATTTTAAAAGTATTATCTCTTAGACAGGCAGTTAGAAAAATCTAGTCGCGCCACACAGAACAATGTTCATCAATATACTATCGCATTTTCACAGTTAATTTAAAATCATGTAAATAAGCAGGCACACAACAAGGGAACACCATAGAATACCCTCAGAGGCACGAAGCGTCAACCTTCCGCAAGACCACTAGTAGTGCACATTTTAAAGCAGATGTCTCCCTTTAATGAGGGATGGGGCACATTATGAAACAACCTTAATTTTCTTTTCTATGTTTTTTAAAGAAAGTCTGTGGTTCCTAAGGACTGCAGACCTGTCGCTGTGATTGCAGAATGTCCACACTTTCCATCCTTACAGCATAGAGGAATTCATGCTCAATTCATAACCTGATATCTGAAGTAGGTATCATTTTGGTGGTAGTCTTATTATCATCAAAATGTGATGCCTCACCTTACCATAAAACATGCCCTAACAGAATAAAATGTATCCTTTATACAAATTAGCTGACAAAAGTGACCAATTGCATAGAAAGTCACCATAAAAATGTGCATTTATAACAGCCCTACCTTCGCTCTAAACCAACTATAAATATGTTTCTCCGCAAAATAAACATGCACTGGCAATGCCAATAGTTCTGGCAGGCACTGCATGTGTCCCTTCAGTCACTGATGAATTTAGGCACGTAATAAGTCATCATATATGCACTCTCTGACTCATCCTTGTACTCACATTCATTCATCCATCCACCCACTGACAGATTATTTTGTTCACCCACTTACCCATCTGCAATAGAAGAGACACACACTCCCACAAGCATAGGGAAGATAAATCATAAGGAATAAAAGTGTAAAAAGGAAAAAATGTCACCAACTATACTTGGAGGGCAGATACCTACCATACAAAAATATAACTAAACAGAGTTTGTGTTCGCAGTTTGCAATGGTCTTGTACATAATGTATTATTGTTTTAAAGTCCAAACTAGCTGGCCCAATTAGAAACAAGGCGTTGGCCATCTTGGAACAATAAAAATGATGATGCACTACGCACAATAACACACCAAAACAGACACTAAATAAACAACGCACTTCAAACTCTGAAGTGTATTACTGTTATGATCCAATATGACCATCATAATTTTTCTAAGCATAGTAGCCATAGTAGAAGGTAACACAATTAAAACAATGGTTCACAATGGTCGATACTGTTCCAACAGAGGCAATTTAGAATTAGTGGCTAACAGAATGTAACACACTGTAGCTGAAATGTGTGGCATTAGGGTGCCATGGGAGTGGCCGGTTCGAACTGTCAACTTAGCTGCAGGATGAAATACATTGAAAGAAATGAATGGACACTTGTAAAAGGAAAATGGAAAAATAAAACACTGGTCACAGACACTGAGGAACACTACTTTTTGAGAGGAGGTGCTCATGTGATCAGGCAAAATGCCCTTTCACTCACGCCAATACAGCAAAGTGCAGAAATGGACTAATCCCTTGTCCCGTGCTGTATTTGTCATAAGGAGAAGACGCTGAATGTGACTAACAATTGAACGGAGGAGAGCTGATCCAAAGGTCCTGCCTGTGTGGACATGTATGTGGAGTTTTATGTTTTTGTATTACAAGGGTCTGACAGACAACTATGCCAGCCAGGTCCGTCTAAGGATTACCACAGAGGAAATCTTCTACCATGTGGGTTTGTCAAGGGAAGTAACAGACACAAAAACTCTTACTTACCACAGTATCTGTTAAATCCCATGTTGATGAATGCTTACATACCAACATTAACAAAAGTGCAATCTCAGACTACCCTTTAAAGGCCTATTGGCTTTAATATAGGATTTTCACAATAAATCAGTCAGGCCTACTGCCTTTGTTTTAATTTTTCATAATAAATAAATCAGGCCTATAGCTGTGTTAAATGGCTTGTGGCCCTAACCAACCGAGTCATGTTGTATTGAGCATAATTTCCCACAATACAAAAAGTGCAATACAAGCAGTGTTTTTCAGTGGAAGCACAAAATATGTATAAAAAGGGATCTACAATTTGTGTAGCTAAAGCCCCTTGTTACATAGTCATAAAATTACAAATAACTACAAAATCACATTTAGTAAAAGAATATATAATCCTGATAAGGCATAACATGGACATGAACTCTCAATATGCAAATCTTCTACTCATATCAGTGGCGTAGCGTGGGTTGTCAGCACCCGGGGCAAGGCAAATAATTTGCGCCCCCTAACCCAGGGCAAGGCAAGTAATTTGCGTCCCCTAACCCGTGGATTTTAGCACTCGAGTCTCTTCCAAGATGTTGCGCCCGGTGCGGCCGGCCCCCCCTGCACCCCCCACGCTACACCACTGACTCATATGGTTTGTCCTAGCATGTAACTAATACCAAAACCATTTCCTACTACAGTGATCTGTGAGATTCTCTGTAACAAAACACCTGTCTACACTCAACACAGTGTAATGACAATCCAACCCTAAAAGCCGGATGGCTTTTACATATGTTTTTCACAATAAATAGGTTTGGCCTGCTGCCTTTGCTTTAAAATATCATAACAAATAGGTAAAGCCTATGGCCCTGATAAAGAGCTTTTCAATATAGAAAGCACAGTCTGCTGTGTTAAGCATGCGCTTTCCACAAGATACAAAAGTGCAATAGAAGCACCCCTTTTCACCTAAAAGCACGCAATATCTATTCATTCAAAATCTACACTCAGGGAACCCTGTATTTTGGTGGAGGGAAAGCCCCTCTCTCAGTACTGCTTTTTAAACCTTTTTTTTCTGTTGATCACATAAGGTGAGGGACAGACACACTGTCAAGCCAGACCTAAAACTTTCACTTGTAATAATACTGACATTCAAAACCACCATCTTTGTTTAGCTATTTTCACGTAGTGGTAGCAGAAAACATATGAGTAGGAAATGATCCAGGTAAAAAGGTGGTTTGAATTTGTAAAGTTACAATTAAAATTCAGACTGGGTTTATTTCCCTTCCCTTCCAGTTTTTAAGGAAAGTACCATAAGCAGCGCCAAATACTACTAACTAGTGGGCCTGTCCCTATAGTTTCCAATCACTAAATTAAACATTCAGGCGTGTGATGTTGCTGTAGGCAGAGTTTTGCACAGTTATTAGAGTATAAAGTATACATGGAGTATGTTTTTAAAACATGATCAACAAATTCAAAGTACAACTTTGCAAAATTTAGAATAGTGAATCTGAAACTAATAATAGAACGATTGTATCCGTTTACTGGAGGATTTAAAGCCCTCGATGAAGATGATTAGTTTAATTTTACTGAATCCCGAGGTGATATTTGAGAGTGTGAATTAGTCAGTATGACGTGTTATAACACAATATGGAATTTAACGGAGTCCCTCCATCCAGCAGCATGCATCCTTGCATAGAAGATGCGTTTGCACCATTAGTGGAAACAGCACGTAGAAGCCGTATCATTAATGGAAATGAGAGCTTCTTCTGCATGTGTGGGTAAGCCATTCATAACTAATCACCTAAGAAAATGTTAAGACGTGCCATGAGTTGTGAATAGACTAATCAGCAACTAAACACTACATACGAGATAGAACACATTACTAAAATAGATTGTGCTCTCATGATACTTTGGGTGAGAGAATTGAAATCTGGGTGCGGATGATGTTGTTCTGTTGTGCCTGCTCAAAAGCACACAAAATGTCTGCTCTGATGAGGAGACAGGCCACACTACCTATAGTTACTATAGCTCTACCTATACTTTTGGAAAAGGCCATACTTAAGCAAATTATATGTATTTTATTTGTGTTGCTTATGTAGTAATAAATGCAGAAAACTGATTTTGTTTACCTTTTCAATTATGAAAGAGGAGGCCGAATTGGAAGAAAAAATATCAAATTTTCACATTTCTTAAAATGCATGCATCATACAGAAAAAACGCTTTGACCCATTTTTTAACTGATGCAAAATTCTTGTTAAATATTGTTCATTGGCAAAACCTGCATGTTCCATTCCTCTCTAAGGCATCAGGAAAAACTACCTAAGAGAGCACAAAAAGAAATTACACAATTTTTGAAAGGCAGACCAAAAAGACTATGATTTATTTGTTTATGTAAACAAAGTTTGAAGCACAATATCAACTGTTTGTGGATGCATTTGTGATTATCAAAAGGACCAATGGCTGGGTGTATGACAAGTAGAAATAGCAACTACTAAATACAATTTTTTGTGAATCGGTATTTAGCAATTGCTATTACTAATGTAAAAAGGTATTATCTAGCCCTTATTTCCTAAATAGCGATTCATAGCGAGTCACAAATAGACCTACCTCATGAATATTAATGTGGTGGGTCGCAATTTGTGACTCACTATGATTCGCTGCCATCACAAGGATGCTGAACTGCTGACGTCAGCAGACCACCATGACTGTAATTGCTTTTTAATAAAGCAATCTTTTTCCATGCAGCCCATTTTCCTTAAAGAAAAATGGGATGCATTTAAAAATAAAAATGAAATGTTTTATTTTGATATTTTAAGAGTATGTAGTGGGAAATGGGACCACTGCTCTTAGTTTTTCAAGCATCCACAAAGGGGACAGGGTCCCATGGGAACCCCTTCCCATTTCCGAATAGGTTGCCACCAACTTTGGGTTGGTGGTGAAGTGTGAATGTTTTGCAACTGTATTTTGAGCGCCATACATTGATACGTACTAATCAGATTCCATATTTGGAAGGGACATCCAGAACACATCCCTTTCAAATAATGATTTTGTTTGTGTTCACAAACCCAGCAAGTTACTGAATCGCAATTTGGAGTTTGTCCATTACAAAAAGCATTTTTGCTGTTGCAAACGACCTTATTCTGCCTATAGGACCGTTTGCTATAGCAACAATGCTTTGTACATGTAATCCCAATTTCCTAAACTATTCTCATGCAGAAATATACCTTTCTAACTTTTTTCTCGACAAGGAAATATATTTTCCCTATACCCCTACAACTGTATGAGTATTCACTTCCTCTCCCACTATGGAAAATTAGTTACACCTGAACCATACATTTGGACGTGCGAACACCTGCAATGGTTTTTAAATGCAAGCAAATGCAAGCAAATTCAATTTTTTCAGAATGACCTCACATTTAACCCCAAACAGTGGAAAAAACATAATTCTGGTGGATTTCACCTATTTAAAATGCTTCTTGCAGGACACAATTTCACAAACACCAATATTTTAACCAAGAAATTGAGTTTCTAATGTAAACAAATGTTCCTCCGCATCTACGTCATAAGAAAAGTTATAAACCATGCTCAATGTTTTGTTTGACATTTTTACACTAATTGATAGTTTACACGAGTTACATACAGGTACCTCTGGACAGAGAACTGTCATTGCTAGTGCGCCACAACTGTTGACATTGTTGACATGATTGTCAGTCAATACAGCTCTCAAATGGCCATTGTCACAAGATTCATGCTTCATGTTTTAAATTACTATAAATCAACCTGTTTTTACAAGTGAGAGAATCCTACTTACACATTTGCGCAGGTTTCTCCTGATTTCGTCAAAGGTATTTAATATGATATGTGGAACGGAGTCACGTTGAAGCCTACCGAAAACCTGAATTTGGTAGAATGAGAGCAATTCATCCTGGACAGTACAGTTTACCTGTAGGAGACAAACAGAATGTTGCATTGCTCAGTCTATTGCTCTTGGGGCCAATGGTAAATGGCTGGTGTTTCCGTATCTGGACTTCCCGTATGCGGTAATACTAGGCATAATTTTACTAGCCAAGACATCTGGCTGGTAAAGTGCACATGCAGCCGAATCATGCCCTTGGCCCCTGCTTGGCCCCCATTGGCAACCCAAGGAAAAGAATGCTCTCTCCTGTCTGGCACCAGCCTCCCCTGCCTACTGACTCCCTGCCAACCCCCAGCCAACCCCCAGCCTCCCGCCCTATACAGGCCCCAGGCTCCCATTTACCACCTGCTCAAAGCAGGAAGCTAATTTGTCCTTAGAATGGGGAATCCACATGTAGCTTTGGAACTGTTAATTCTGGATCTGCAAGTTATTCCCCATTCCATTGAAAAAAACTCAATAGCTGGATGCAGGAATATATGCCAAATATTTAATTCTGTTCACTCGGACCTGTGTCCTTCAAAACCCAAAACCTAAACCTTACCATGAATTGTGCCCGCAGCTCTTTGTCCAAAAATTTTTGGTGTATGATCCTGTCTTTCTGCGAAATGCAAATACGGTCAAAATTAATTGGTTTTCAGAGCACACATGAGATTCAAAATTAAGTAAATGAGTTACATTTATGTGTGACGCAGACACATAACTCATTGTACAAAAGTTCACAAATGTTTTTGCGCCATTTAAGTCGAGAAGAAAAATGCATATTAGGAGTGGAGAGAAATAGACCACTTTTGAAGAATTTGTACCACCCAGTGAACTGTGGAAATGAAAGTGTTCCATTGCACCACACACATGTTCCTCCGTGATAGCCCAGGAACCGTCATTATTTTTGCAGTGTTCTAGGTAGACAAATTCACACAGCAGTGCCAAACTGTATTGTGTAACTAAGTGGCATACATGTTCTCCTAAGGCCCTCACATCTCAAGTCCCCTACTACAGACAACTCCTTTTCCCCAGCAGGCTACATACTTTTAGACTACTTAAACTGGTGTCTTAAATACTGATCTAAAAGGAAAGGCATACCTATTGCTTGTTTACATAGGAATTAGCTTATTGACACAAGCTCTCCAAAAGTTAAAGTTCTCTGAATGAGCTTGAAAGTTGGGTGATAGCCAGATCTGTCATTACTACTGCACATACTGGTGTACTCACTCTTTTCTAATAGGGCAAGAGATGTCTGAGACAGTGTATATACCAGCACAACTATTAGCATTAAGCACCACAGTGATCTGAAAGCCAGTGCCCCTTTACCTGATTCTCTGCACGTTTGGTACACTTACCGGAAGAGTATTTCTCCAAGTGACTGTCTTGTTGTGAAGGCTGCCAATCGCCTTCACCATTGCTGCCTTCGGACAGGGTCCTTTTGCCTCCGCTGCTTCTCTGGAGAAGGGTTTCGCTTCTGTAATAACAAAGCTAAGAAGGGCTCCTAGCAGACCGGAAATAAAAGCTCCCTGCACGTGCATCCTTCAACTCTGACCTAGTGCAGCTCGAGAGCGATGTAAGAAGTCTTAGAAAAGGGCAGAGGTTAACCCCCGTTGTCCACCTCCAAGAAGCCTCGTCACTGTGATTTTGGTCTCACCCAACCCACAGATGGCTTACTGAGGGATTTCGCAGGTGAATTTATAGTTGGTGTTCTACTTTGAGAAGTTCCCTTCTCTCCACCCTTTCTTTATTTGTGACGTGAAGATGAGATATCCTCCTACTTACTGGCAGTAAAGGTCTGAGGTCTTACTAGAACCGAGACCTTACTTACCACAAAAAACTTTTGGTTACGTGGCTAGCTGTAAACTATTAAAAAAGGAAATGTTCCAGGGGCATTGTCATATTAAAAACCTCGAGAGGTCTATTTAAAACTTTCTAGTGTGTTGAATATATCTTTTCCTAATGCATTCCATGCCTCAATGCAAACAAAACCTTTCTGTTTGAGGACAAAATGTATGCAGTTCTCATAGTGCAACAAACACTGCCAAAGCCAATAGGTCTCACCTATGCAAGAGCCATATGCTTTGCCAATATATTTTGTCTATGTTGCACACCCTTGTGGCTGCTGTTCAGCATGGTTGAAAGTTAATGTGGTAAAGGGGAGTGACAGAGTAGAGGCCCTAATGTGGAGTGGAGTGGAGTATTATGGAGTATTGTGGAATGGCGTAGAATGGTGTAGATTTGAGTGGCATGGAGTAGAATGAACTGGAGTGTCATGGAGTGCTAAGGAGTGTCATGGAGGCAGTAAACGGTTGAAGAGTGAAAGTGCATAGAGTGGAACTGAGTTGAGTGATGTAGAGTGTCAGAGTAGAGTGTTGTGGACTGGCATAGAGTGTCGTGGAGAGGTGTTGAGCAGATTGAAGTGGCATAGAAGGTGTTGCATAGAGTGGAGTAGAGTATTGAAGAGTAGAGTAGTGTGAAGTAGAGTAGATTGTTGTAGAGTGGAGTGGCATAGAGTAGAGCGGTGTAGGAGAGTGGAATGGAATAACTTGGAGTTGAGTGCTGTAGAGTTGAGTGGCGTAAAGTAGAGTGGAGTGGTGTGCAGTAGAGTAGAGTAGTGTAGAGAGACCTTGGCATAGAATAGAGTGGTGTAAAGTGGAGTGAGGTGGACTAGAATGGCTTGGAGTGTCATAGAGTAGAGGAGTGTATTTTGGCATACAGTGGAGTGGCATAGAGCGGAGTGGGATAGAGTGGAGTAGAGTGTCATAGAAAAGAGTGGAGTAAAGTGGCATGGAGTGGCATAGGGGGAGTTTCCTAGAGCGTCGTAGAGTGAAGTAGTGTTGTAGAATGGAATAGAGTGCAGTAGGGTGTTGTAGAGTGGAGTAGAGTGTCACAGAGTGGAGTAGAATTTAGTGGATTAGAGTATAATAGAGTGGAGTATCTTAGAGTGTAGTATCATAGAATGGCCTAGAGTGAAGTGCTGTAAAGTACAGTGGTGCAAGGTAGATTGGTGCAGAGTGCAGTGATGTAGAGTGCATTGGTTTTGAGTAAAGTGGTGTAGAGTGCATTGACAAAGAGTGCAGCAATGTGGAGTAGAGTGTCATCGGCTGCAGTGGTGTAGAATAGAGTTGTGCAGACTAGAGTGCAGTGGCTTAGGGTGCAATGGTGTGGAGTAGATTCTTTCAGAGTAGAGTGAAGTGGTTTGGGGTAGAGGGCAGTTGTGCAGGATAGAGTGCAGAGGTGTAGAGTGGCATAAAGTGCACTGTCATGGAGTGCAGTGGTGCAGAATAGGTTAGAGTGGTGTGGAGTGATGTAGAGTGTAGTGGCATAGAGTGCAGCAAAGTGGTTTAGAGTTGAGTGTATAGTAGAGTAGTGGTGTATAGTAGAGTGCAGTGGCATAGAGTAGAGTGGTGCAAAATAGAGTGGTGCAGAGTACAGTGATGCAGAGTAGAATGGAGTGGCATAGAGTGCAGTGATGTAGAGCACAATGGTGTAAACTACAGTGGTGAAGAGTAGAGTGGTGTTGAGTTCAGTGGTGGAGAGTGCAGTCTTTCAGAGTAGAGCATCTCTGAGTGCAGTGGCTCAGAGTAGAGTAGCTCAGTGTAGAGTGGTGCTGTGTAGAGTGGCACAGAGTAGAGTAGCATAGAGTACAGTGCTGCAGAGTAAAACAGAGTGTGTAGAGTGCAGTGGCATAGAGTGCAATGGCATAGAGTGGTATAGTATGCAGTGGCATAGAGTGCATTTGTTTTGAGCAAAGTGGTATTGAATGCATTGAACAGTGTGCAGTGGTTTAGAGTAGAGTGTTACAGGGAGCAGTAGCATAGAGTAGAGTGGTGCAGAGTAAAGTAGTGCATCATAGAATGCAGCAGCAAAGAGTGGAGTGGCATAGAGTTGAGTCGTGTGGTGTAGAGTGCAGTGGCATAGAGTGCAGTGGTATAGAGTAGATTGTTGCAGAGTAGAGTGAAGTCGAGTAGAGTGGAGTGGTGCAGACTAGAGTGCAGTAGCATAGAGTAGTGACATAAAGGGCAGTGATGTAGAGTGGTGCAGAGTAGAGTGGTGTGAAGTGTGGTGGGGCACAGTGGAGTAGAGTGGCATAGAGTGCAGTGGCATAGAGTAGATTATTTCAGAGTAGAGTGGATTAGTGCAGGGTAGAGTGGAGTGGTGCAGGACAGAGTGAAGTGGCATAGAGAAGTGATGTAGAGTGCAGTGGCATAGAGTGCAGTGTTGCGCAGTAGAGTGGCATAGATTGGATTGAAGTAGAGTGGAGTGGTGAAGAGTAGAGTGGCCTAGACTGGACTGGTGTATAGTGCAGTGGCAAAGATGACGGTGGTGCATAATAATGGGAGGTAGTACGCACTTGCGTAGAGTGGTGCAGAGTATAGTAGAGAGGCATAGAGTGAAGCGATGTAGGGTGTTGCACCAGACACCAGCAGAGCTAAAGCCAGCCCTGGTGATGTTCGCCTATTTCATTGTTGAGAACACGCGCATCCATCAAATAGTATAAAAATAATGTTTCGACGTAGACTGGCTGTTTAAGGCTGTAGTGCAAATAATGTAGTTGTTTCTGGGCTCCTGTTTGTAGTTTTCTAGAAAGCCGTAATCTGTTTTTTGGCACTGTGCCTCTGCATGTGTTGAACATACTGAGGCTATTTCTCATTAAGTGTAGTTGTGTAGGCAATACCTTTTGGCTTGCTAATGCATGTTATTAAAAGGGGTTGGGACTCTGACTTGTTGGATATTAACAGAACGATCATTAGGCATCCACTAGAGGGTCACATTAATCAAAAGCCAACAGTGCTTTGATAGAAGCACCTCAGCATATCTTTTGGCATAGAAAGTGTCTGTACCTCCTCCGTGCATACCTATTTTAACGGTTATGTTACAACCTCATAAACTGGAGCACAGGAGGTGCACAAGCGTGCTCCATGGGGAGAGTAATCTGCATTCCTCTTACTTCCCTATTGATGCTGTCTCTCTCTTAGAAGTCACAGAAAGAAATAAACACCAACTTCCCTCAGAAGATGGAGCCTAACATTTGACCTTTGTGTTTAAATGCACAGCAAATGTGATAAGAACAAGATTTAAAGGTTTGTTTACCGAAAGTGAGATCTTGGAAGACTACAATAAGCAAGGTTGTGGCAAGGGCAGGAATGCATTTAAGCTGGACAGCCTAAAACAAATACAGCCTGCAAATAAAAAGCAAGGACATGTCAGTCACTACCCACAATGCCAATGGTAAGCAATGGGCAGAATGCATTCCCAGGGAAGCTTTCTAAATGTCCCCAAGATGTCTTCAGCAACCAGATAACTGCTCTGTCTGGTACCCTTTGACCTAAATGGGAGACACCAGATGGTACTGATCAATATTCTCAGCTATGTCTAAGGACAATAGGCATTAGCAGTCACAGATAAATTGTCAATACAATGGGTCATAATGCTAAGGCTTTCATCTATGCAAGTCCAATGTGCTAATTTGAAACCAAATTGAAGTAATTTGCGTTTTACTTTAAATTGCTATTTGAACAAGTGATTGCTCAAATTCTCAAAATGTGAATCAGTTGCAGATTTATGTATTTGGTTGTTATTCTATTTATTCATTGAACACTTTAACCAATGTGAAGTATAGAGATTTTACGAAAGGTACTGATAGAGCATGTGCTGTATGCTCTTAACTTGAGGTTGATGGTCTCTTTTTCCCTGCAAAAGGATTAACCAGGAAGTTAAGTAACAATTCAATCATCAATGAAAATACAATGAAAACCAGAATCACAAATAAAGTTAAAGGGTTTTATTACAAATTAACACTGAGGTTAAAGTAAGAAAATATCAAAAATACACTGTAGAGATACAGTATATCCATAGGGTGGCCAAGTCCAAAGAACTTTAGATGAGTTAGCTTAAGGCGAACCAATAATTGAGTGACAGCAATGAAAATCATTAGCAACAATGGTGCTCTGAGAACAGTTTACATTCTGCCCTCTTGCACAAGTGCAATTAGAATCCTATACTTAAGTTAACCTAAAAAGGATCAAATCTCAAATTTAAAAACTAGGACAAAAAGGAACATTCCAAAAAGGGACACAAATCAGAAATGGGAGGTGAAGATGTCAGCATTTCAGAAGCTCAATTAAGATTCTTCTTAGCGAGAGTTGAGTGTAAGCCTAAGCCACACTTCAGCAAAGTATAGGGAGGGGAAAGTCAGAGGTCTGTATCTCTCAAAGTCCAAAGAAACCTGAGCTATCATCATTCAGTGTAAATCCTAGTTAATGCTGTAAACAGTCAATCAGATAACACCCTCCATTGTATTCTCCCGTCCCAAGGTGTAATGTGCAACTTTAGCTCTCGAGCCCACAGCAGTCCTGAGAACATAGTTGTCGTTGGTCCTCTGGACATCATTTGCAACATGTATGAATAAGAGAGAGACATATTTACTCTTGGTGTCTCTGTTTACTTTTCAAGGTTTTGCACCCAGACTCCCTATAAATAAAACAATAGTACTTCTATTACCAAACTAACATTTTATGTGAATGTACCTGCAATGAACTGACACGTTAGCAGAAAATGAAGAAACGTTTCTCATGTTATTCAGACCTTGGCATGTCAATGTTAAACAGCTTTCACTAATGTACATTTAATTCTACATTATACTGTGCACATATTGATTTCATTACAAGAACGGAGGCTACCATTATGCATTATTCCTTTAATGCCACTCCATGCAGAACTTTAGAGAAGTTAACATCACAAAGAAAACATTCCAGAACAGAACGTTCAATACACATAACAAGTCTGTGTAGACAATAATCTTCCTTTTTTAAATGTTGCTCCTCACAGATAAGGATCTTTCTATGCTTGCTATATTTATTGTGTCGTTTTTGGTTTGCCTTCCGGTTTCCAATTTATGGAAACCATTAATCATTCTGTGGAGTTTTTTCTGTATTGCTGGCTCATTGAAATGTTTGTTTCGAAGCCTGCTTGAGACCGCTCGATAGTTATAACTTTTGGAGCAGAATAATCTCATTCCTTTGCTAATAACCTTTATGAGCAACACAACATTGCATGTTTTTACTCTGTGTTAAAAGCCCTGCGGGCCATCTTCCAAAACAGGGTATGGATTGGTGATACGCCCTGGGCTGCCTAATGGATGTCCAAGTCCGTCCAACCAAGGCTCGGTGCGTGCTTACCTGCGCTTTAATCCCGAGGGGATTGCTGACGCTCCTTCACTCGTGAGCTGCCATCAGACACAGGTCGCCTCTCTCATACTAGAGGAATGCGTTGGGCAACGGTCACCAGACCCAATGTGAGATTTAAAACACAATTTTTATTGGGGCTTTGGCCTATTGTTTATGGTTCAATTCATGCGGGCGTACAGGTAGAATGTAATACGTCAACACTGACAGTTGATAGTTACAATCTCTTCATCTCCAGCTGACAACACAGTTACAGTTTTGGCGTCTCTCTCCACCGGCACTTGTATCTCGACATATTTCAGAGAACCAGTCATATCCTTTATCATACTTGAGTCTATTTCCTGCACTGATCTAACAAATTCATAAGATAAGCACCCCCCTTTAATTGAAAATGTATTCTATACTGCCTGCCTTTACTTTATCCTTTAATAAACATTTTATATACCCTTTTAACATGTCTGATAAAGAAGATTATACCTCTGACATTTTTCAGGGTAGAATTAATGAAGAACTGATTAGAAAATTGATCCAACATGACATCCGTTCTTGTGTTAAAGAGACGCTAGACCAACTCATGTTTATGAGGGGTTCTGATGAAAATGGAGAGGATCATGATCCCATTTCACCAACAAAAAAAATGCAAAAAAGTGGGAAAGAAGAAGAGAAAATCAATGCATATTAATGATATTGAAAGAGAGGCTAAAGCCTATAAACAAAAATGGGAGGTCAAAGCACCTCAAGCAGAATGGAAGTTCAGAGCACCTCAAAGAGAATTGGAGGTCCAAGTACCTCACAAAGTATGGGTGCCCTACGCGGCACAAAATTGAAGGGCGTCCCTTGCGGCATATTGGATTCAGATGTTCCAAGTGACATCCAAATTTCTGATAATCTCTTAATGAAAATCCTCTAGAGGAATATGTCTTAGATCCAGACAATAAAGAGTATGATCAGGATTAATTCTTTATGGAAGAAGACCTCTCCTCTTCTTCAAAGGATGTAATCAGAGATAACATAGGAGAAGAAATGTTTTGCTCAAATAATATCAAGCACACCCGGAGTGCAGAATGGCATCAACTGGAACACATTGTGAAATTCATTAAAAAGTCGATTTGTAACCCACTTGAGAAGAGAGTAAGGAACATCTTAAAGGCTGAATGTTCTCACCCTATCATACATGATATGATAAGATTTGTCTTACCCCTATCTTAGACCCAGAGCTGATGACCTTCCTTTTAAAACTGGGTAGAGACCCAAGGAAACAGCTCGAAAGATCACTCAAACCATGTCCGGACCATCTTCTTGATGTGGTTGGGCCTGAGGCAAAGATTATGGACATGGTGGAGAAGGCTCACATCAATGAAATTCCTTTAGATATAAATTTGCTCAGGGGATGTAGTCAAAGGGCTGTGGTCTTGCTTGGAAACAGTAACGCCGGACTCAATACTTAGAGGTGTAGAGTTTTTCTATTGAAGATTAGTCCTAAACTTGAGGATCTTGCCAAGCAAGAACCTTCTGGAAACCCCAAAGGCCTTCTCTTTGGAGAGTATATGATTAGAACATTAACAAGTATGTTGCAACCTTTACTGCCCTTGACATGGTACAGTTGAATATGTGCAAAGTCTTCAGCCCGAGTGTTTTCGGACAGACTGGCAGAATGGGACTTTCTGTCAGCCAGGGTGTACAAAGGTCCCACTTCACAAACTATAGACAATCAAGAGGCTCCAGCAGAGGCTATCAAGGCAGATATTGCTCATCCCAGAGAGGAAGAGACTTTCATGGAAGAGGCAACAAAGCACGGAGACAATCCTTGTCAGGATATCAGGGTCAGTACCAGCATTTTACCTTCTTACAGGGGAAGAGTAGGAGGACAACTCAAATTCTTTTCCCATATCTGGCAAACAATTACACAAAACCCATGGGTTTCAGAAACCATCTAAGGGTTCAAAATAGACTTCTGGGAAAAACCCTTCCAATCATTTTCTCCAGGAGAACTGAACCTAACCCATACTTAAGAGCTCATTGTAAAGGAAGAGGTAAGAACCTTATTGCAAAAGGGAGCCATCATACAGGTGCCTTTAGAAGACAGGTTGTTCCTAAGTACTCTGTTCCTAGTGGAGAAGAAAGACAAGGGGTGGAGTTCTGTGATAAATCTAGGAGATCTGAACAAATTCCTAGTCTGCAGGCACTTCAAGATGGAAGGGATCCATCTTCTAAGAGGTTTGTTGTTTAAGGAGAATTGACTTGTGTGATTAGATCTAAAAGATGCTTACTTTACGATCTCAATGGCCTGGGAACATCAACCTTATCTCCAATTCATCTGGCAGGGTCGTCTTTATCAAGTCTACACACTCCCTTTTGGCTTATTGTCAGCACCTTGGTGTTTTACCAACGTATTGAGGGCCGAAGCATCCTATCTCAGAGAGAGGGGTATGTGGATGATCATTTATTTGGATGATATCCTCATTATGTCCCAATGCTGAACACAGATTTTGAAGGAGTTAAATATGGTCATTTCTTTCCTAGAGGATTTGGGCTTTAATGTAAACAGAAAGAAATATGCCCTAACCCCTTCTAGGTGTCTAGAATGTTTAGGCATCACAATAGATACTGTGAAGGTGATTCTTCTACTACCCTTAAAAAAGATCACCAAAATATGAAAAGAGATAAGATTTGTTCTCAGACAAGACTCATTTAGAGAACTAGCCAGACTTCTAGGTCTTTTATTATCATCCATTGATTAAATCTTTCCAGGCTGATTACACTATCAGGCTTTGCAGAGGATAAAAGCAAAGGTCCTTCGGGGAGGATTGTGGTATGGAGACCAGGTAGTCCTGGATGGGGTGGCCAGAGCAGAGCTTTCTTGGTGGTTGGAGAATTTGGACGAATGGAATGATTTTTGGATGTTCCCCAGACTTCATTTTGGAGTTGGATGCAAGTTCACTTGGTTGGGAGGCTCACATAGGTACTCAAGATACTGGTGGTTTGTGGTCACACAAAGAGAGGTTACATATAAATATTTAGAGTTGACAGTAGGTCTTTATGCCCTTATGAGTTTCAAAAATTATTTGCAGGGCAGAGCAGTACTATGAAGAACAGACAATGTTTCTGCAGTAGCATATATTAATTGGCTAGGTGGAAAAAGATCTTCAAGCCTGTCAGCATTAGCAAAGACATTTTGGTTATTTTGTTTGGAACACAAAAGAAGCCTGAAGTCAGAATAATTTCCTGGAAAGGCGAATGGCAGTGCAGATTGGAATTCAATGTTTTTAGGCGATTTCAGTGACTGGAAGCTGAACACAGATTGTTTCAGAAGTCTATCTCAGAATTGGGGCCCTCTGCAACCAGACCTGTTTACAAGCAGACTGACATTTCAACTGGAGAGATACTTCAGTTGGATGCCAGACCCGGGTGCTCTAGCAGTGAGCGCATTCCTTCAGACATGGAAAGGAACCAACGCCTATGTCTTTCCTCCTTTCACCATGATTCAGAGAGTTCTACAGATGGTCAGACCGCAGAAGTGCTCACTTGTTCTGATAACTGCCTTTTGGGTTTCACAGGCATTGCTCCCAGTTTGTCTGGAACTAGCTTGTGACATCCCTTTCTTAATGCCTGCCGCACAAGGTCTATTACTAAACACAGATGTAGAAGAACACCCTCTGGTTGTGAATGGGACTTTGAACCTACTTGCCTAGAGAGTATCAGGAGATCTAGAAAAGTGCCAGGCCTTTCGGGAAGAGCTGAAGAACTCCTGGAAGAATCATTGGCCCCAGGTACCCACCGCAGAAACAGAGGTATCTGGAAGTCTTGGGTATGTTGGTGCTTTGAAAGGGATTTGGATTCCATGGAGGGGCCTACAGTGGAGGTAGTTAATTTTCTAGTAGAACAGTTCAACATGGGTCTCAGTTATAGGACAATAAATTGCTATAGGTCTGTGATTTCTGCAGGTCATAGTCTGATCAATGGCAGATCTGTTGGAAAGAATGTTTTAGTTTGCAGAGTGCTTAAAATCATCACAATAAGAAGACCTCCCATCTGAGTATGATTCAGTATAGGATGTTAATTTAGTTCTCTCTATGTTTACTTCTTGGCCTAGCATAGGTATTTGGACTTGAAAAGACTTTTCATGAAGTTGGCCTCTTTACTCTGTTTAATTTTCTGTCGACGAGTGTCAGAAGTTAAGGCTTTAGAGGTAAGTAACAGAGTTTACGATCCCTTTGGGGTTACCTTTGAGATTACTAAAAGAACAAAAACAATGTCAAACAATATTTCACCTAAATTTTGATTCATGCAAAAAGCTTTGTGTGGCGGATTGCATGAAAGAATATGACTCCAGAATGAGTGAATTTCGCCCTGATGTTACCAACCAACTTTTGATTTTGTTTGTTAAACTTTTTAAAGTGGTTACTGCAGCTGCAATTGCTAGATGGGTAAAATGGACTATGCAGCCAGCTGACACTGACTTACTGGAATTTCAAGCGCATTCTATGAGAGGTGCAATGGCTAGCCAGTCCTTTTATAAAGATGCCAGGTTAGAGGATATTTTGAGAGCAGCGGATTGGTCTAACTCCTCTACCTTTACGAAGCATTATTGTAAACCAATCGAGCACATGTCTGATGTGGTACTAAAGGTCTACCAATATGCATAATAATAGCCTCTGGTCCTGTATTGAAATAGTGATTCTCCAAATGAAATGCCAAGGGAATCTGAATTTTCATTAAAGACACGGAGGCTAACGTTATCCATCCCTCACCTTCCCCTGTAGATGGTTTCATTGAACAAAAAAAAGGAATGAGAGGGAAATAATGTATTTCACCACAATGATTTATTAAATTTTTCTAAGCAATATTTATTGGTTATGATAATACTTTGTCGCTTGTCTACTTTGTCAATTCACAGTGCAGAATCTTTAACAATGCTTTTCTTTTCAGATAATATGCAGTAATTCAGTCTCCTATAATGGACATCGTCTAAAGGAGGGAGAACAAAGAGTTGCCCTAACTACAACTAGAAAACTTCTTGTGCTGTTGTTCTGTCTGGCATCATTGCAAGAGAAGTACTTACCTTTGTTTACCTCTACTATATTCATTATCTTCAGCATTTAAAAGAGGCAGATTATTGTCTACACAGACTTGTTATATATATTGAACCTTCTGTTCTGGAATGTTTTCTTTGTGATATTAACTTCTTTAAAGTGCTGCGTGGAGTGGCATTAAAGGAATAATGTATAATGTTAGCCTCCATGTCTTTAATGAAATTCAGACTCCCTTGGCATTTCATTTGGATAATCGGAATTACATTTCTCAACGCTAACCATAAAATATTAGTGCATTTGTTACACAAATTGTTATCATGTTTATTAAAACTACCCTCATGTAACATGAGGATGGTTATGAAGTTATATTCAATGATTACATTTCATTTAATAAGGTTAAGGAACTCTGAATACGTTTCCTTAGAATACAGTGAATGTGCTTCATTATTAAAATTGAGTGCACATCTTTACATTAATATAGTTTTAAATCACACAAAACATGATATTTCAGGATTGCATTTGCATTTCACTTTTTTCTTGTTACTCCATTACCTGTGAAATGTTTAAAGGTGTATTTATATTATTGCTTATATTAATTTTGAATTACACTGCTTGATTTCGTCAAAATTACATATCTTTCTTTTCGTGTAACCACGGGTGTAAAGTTTGGTTAACGAGTATTGCGAAGAATGTTGTTCATGTTTATGATAATTTGCATACAAAAATATGTTGAAAATGGCGCTGTTTAAATTGAAAAAGGCAGTTGAACAGCCGAAACGCGTCTCTCTGAGCTGCGGGGTCGGAAAAGCCCCAACACATTAAAATGCTTTTAATTTCCTCAGTCTTTATGTGCGTGTCTCATCCTTGAAGTCATTGGTGAGGTAGCTTGGACATGTACTTGAATTTAATGGAAAACAAAATTTCTCAATTTTTACTGTAAAACATTAACACAAACGTTACATAAATTGTTATCATTTCTAGTACGAATACCCTCAAATAACATGAGGATGGTTAGGAAATTACATTCAATGATTATATTTAATTTAAAAAGGCTAAGGAACAAACAATACATTTTCATTAGAATACAGTGAATGTGCTTCATTATTAACTTTGAGTGCACCACTTTACCTCAGTACGGTATTAAATCACACAATACATGATATTTCAGGATTACATATTGGCCATAATTGTGAGATCAGGAGTTACAGCAAATATACTCTGCTCCAATGTGATCAAGACTTCTGATGAGGACGTGGTGAAATATTGTGTTGAACACTGCTGAGATGTCAAAGAGGATCAGGGCCGCCAACTTTTCATGGTCATGTAGAGATCTGATGTTGTCTGTTGCAGCAATCAGGGCAGTTTTGGTGATGTGGTTAGGGCGGAATGCAGATTGAGAGGCATCCAGAAGATTATTGTTCTCAAGGTGTTCTGTGAATCGGCAGTGGATAGCTTTTTCGAGGACTTTGGTGGGGAAGGACAGCAGAGAGGTGAGGTGGTAGTTCTTGAGCTTGTTGGGGTCGGCAGATGGTTTCCTGTACTCTTTTGCCCCATGCCCTATTATCACTCTCGATGTCCAGGTGCCCAGTCACTGCCAGAGCTTTCACCCATGCCCCCAGATTGTTTCATGGCCTTTGGCTCGGCCCCATCTCTATAATTTCAAAGCCCTCCACCAGCACTCACAGGCAGTTCTTCCAGTCCTTCACAGTGCACCATTTGCCCCCATTACAGCTCTGAATTACTTGTTATTTTATATGTAGGTAATCACTAGTGTCAGAATCCACTACACATTATGAAGCATCTCTGCCCCAAAGGGGTGTAAGGTTAGAGGGTAGCCAGAAAAATAATATACTCCCTACTTTCAACCATATTGTAAACTGCACTTAATGAGTGAGTAAAGAAAGCAAACTTGGCAGTGTTTCATGGGATTGCTTCCCAGAATTATGAAATGTCCTCCTTCTTTCCTTCTCTCCATCCTTCTGGCTGACTTATTTAATGTATTTCCTTCCTTTCTTCTTTCTGTCTGTTGTCCCTCCTCTCATCCTACTATTGTGCCTTTCATGGATCCCTTTTTCTTTTTAATCCTTCCATTTTACCCTCCTACTCTTCTTCCTTATTTATTTTTCAATCCTTCCTCCAGGCTTTCATCGACTTATCTATTTACCAATCAATCTAACCGTCCATCCTTCCTTTTCCATAGTGATTTTTCATGAAATCCTTCTTTCTTTCTATCCTTCTACCCAACCATTCTTCCTTCTCTGTATCCATCCAACCACTCCTCTCTGCATCAGTTTATCCCCTCTTCTCTGCATTTATCCATCCTTCTCTAGATGTATCTATTTTTTACTCTATTCATCCTTTATCCATACTTCTGTCCATACATTTTGTCAACCCTCCTTTCCATCCACCCATTGCTCCATCCTCCTCTTATCCATTATTTTCTTCATCCATCTATCCATACACCCAAATAGCCTTCTCTCTATCCCTCCCTCCCAAGCCACCTCTCTGCCTGTCTTTGTGTTATTTTTCCATTTCTTTTCGTAACCCAGAGCTACTTAACCGTTTTGGTGAGTTGGTCTCGCCCTTGGCCACAGTCGCCATGCGCCGAGGATGAGACCAGCTTGTCCTGCTAAGGCCTTTCCTTTCCTTTGATGTCTCTCTCAGCATTTCTGCTGCCCGATCACAGTGCGATCGGGCAGCAGAAATGCCCTCTAGACACCAGGGAGGGTTTTTTTTGTTCATTCATAAGGGGAGCGGCCCCATGGGTAAGGGCCGCTCCCCAGGGGGCCAAATTATTTTTAGGCCTTTTCTGCCTCCCCTGGGGGTAGATTGGCCTTTTCTAATTAGGCCGATCTGCCCCCAGGGGAAACAGAAACTGCTAGACACCAAGGATTTATTTTTATGTTTTTTGTTTTATGTTTTTTTAGATGTGGGGAGCGACCCCTTAGGCAAGGGTCGGTCCCCTGGGGGCAAAATTAACTTTAGGCCATTTCTGCCCACCTTGGGGGCAGATCAGCTATTTTTATTAGGCCAATATGCCACCAAAGGGGGGCAGAAACCACTAGACAGCATGGATTTTTTTAGGTCAGTTTCTTGTGAGGGGTGCGACCCCTTAGACGAGGGTCGCTCCCCTGGGGGGGGGGGGGGATTTGTTTTAGGCCATTTCTGCCCCCTTGGGGGGGAAATCAGCCTATTCTAATTAGGCTGATTTGCCCCCAGGAAGGGCAGAAACCTCTAGGCACCAGGGATAATTTTTTTTTTTTTATTTCTTTAGACGTGGGGAGCGACCCCTTAGGCATGGGTCGCTCCGCTGGGGGGAAAAATATTTTTAGTCCATTTCTGCCTCCTTTGGGTGCAGATTGGCCTATTTTTATTAGGCCAATCTGCCCCCAAGGGGGGTAGAAACCACTAGACACTAGGGATTTCTTTGGTCAATTTCACGCAAAGGGAGCACCCCTTAGGCAAGGGTCACTCCCCTTGGGGGGGCATATTTGTTTTAGGCCATTTCTGCCCCCCTTGGGGGCTAATCAGCCTATTGTAATTAGGCCGATCTGCCCCAGGGTGGGGGGCAGAAACCTCTAGGCACCAGGGATTATTTGTTGGGGTTTTTTTGTTTTCTTTTTCTTTTTAGATATAGGGAGCGACCCCTTAGGCAAGGGTTACTCCCCTGGTGGACAATTGTATTCTAGGCCATTTCTATCCCCCTTGGGGGCAGATCGGCCTATTTTTATTAGGTCGTTCTACCCCCAAGGGGGGCAGAAACCACTAGGCACCAAGGAGTATTTTTGTGCCAATTTCACGCAAGAGGAGTGACCCCTTAGACCAGGGTCGCTCCCGTGGGGGGCAAATTTATTTTAGGCCATTTCTGCCCTCTTTGGGGGCAGATCGGCCTATTTTTTTAGGCCAATCTGCCCCCGGCGGGGGAGCAGAAACCACTTAGGCACCAGGGATTGGTGTGTGTGTGTGTTTGGACAAGGGTCACTCCCCATTGTGGCAAATTACTGTTGGCGGCAGATAGGCTTATTTTTTAAAGTCCCATATGCCCCCAAGGGGGGGCAGAAAGCCCACCAGAGACCAGGGAAGATTTCTTTTTCAAAAAAGATGGTGAGGGTATGGCCATCCCCCCACCCCAAATAAATGGGGCCAAAGATGTTCTGCCTACCAGTGGGCAAATGAGGCAATTACCCCTGATCCACTCCCCGGGGGGAGGGGGGCAGGAAGCCTACTAGATGCCAGAGAATAAAAAAAAAAAAAATGAATAGTGGGGTGGTGGCTACCAACCAGTATGGGCATGGTTATGCCCCCACCCCAACTGAAGAGGGTAACAGTCGTTCAGCTCTCCCCCGCACACTAAAACCTCTTATCCCACTGCAGGCAAGAGGACATTTGATTATTTTGGGTTTTGGTTTTACATTTGGGCCATGAGAGCTTGTCTAACTCTCAAAATCGTCCCACTTGGAATGGTGAGGGCTACACTTTTTGGAGTTTAGGACGCTGCCATGTAGAAAAATCCACAAGACCTAGACACATCTGAAAACTAAACATCTGGGTGAGTCCAGGGTGTTGTGCTTCACATGCACCCTGCACCATTTTCTTACCCACAATGCCCTGCAAACCTTCAACTTTGCTGGAAATCACACATTTTTGTGATGGAACCTTCCATAATCTGCAGGAATCCACAAAATTCCTACCACCCAACATTGTCGCATCTATACCGATAAAAAGTCTGCCCCACTTGTCAGCTTAAAAATGTTTTTTTTTTCAAATTGCTCTTCGGGGCCCGCTTTGGTTCCCCCTCAATCTTGACATGTTTTTGGCTCTTCTCTGTCACAGGCACTTGGCCCACCTATACAAGTGCAGTATCATTTTTACTGGGAGACTGAGGGGACTGTTGGGTGGTAGGAAATTGGTCCCGGTGCAGTGATCCCACACACAAATGTGGGAAAAATTAGATTTTTTAGCTAAATTTGAGGTTTGCTGAGGATTCTGGGTAAAAAAAAACACTGGGGTATCCACGCAAGTCACACCTCCCTGGACTCCCTCGGGTGTCTAGTTTTCAGAAATGTTTGGGTTTGGTAGGTTTCCTATATAGCTGCTGAGCCCCGGACCAAAAACACAGGTGCCCCCAGCAAAAACAGGTAGTTTTGTATTCAATAATTTTGATGTGTCCACATAGTGTTTTGGGGCATTTCGCGGGCACTAGGCCTATCCACACAAGTGAAGTTCCATTTGTATTGGGAGACTTGGGGGAACACTGGGTGGAAGGAAATTTGTGGCTCCTCTCAGATTCCATAACTTTCTGTCACAGAAATGTGAGAAAAAAGTGCTTTTTGGCCAAATTTTTAGGTTTGCAAAGGATTCTGGGTAACAGAACCTGGTGAGAGCCCCACAAGTCAACCCATCCTGGATTTCCCTAGGTGTCTAGTTTTCAATAATTCACAGGTTTGGTAGGTTTCCCTAGGTGCCGCTGAGCTAGAGGCCCAAAGCCACAGCTAGGCACTTTGCAAAAAACAGCTCTGCTTTCTTTGGGAAAATGTGATGTGTTCACATTGTGTTTTGGGAAATTTCCTGTCGCAGGCACTAGGTCTACACACACAAGTGAGGTACAATTTTTATTGGGAGACTTGGGGGTACGCTGGGTGGAAGGAAATGTGTGGCTCCTCTCAGATTCCAGAACTTTCTGTCACCGAAATGTGAGGTAAAAGTGTTTTTTTGGCCAAATTTTGAGGTTTGCAAAGGATTCTGGGTAAGAGAACTTGGTGAGAGCCCCACTAGTCACCCTATCCTGAATTCCCCTAGGTGTCTAGTTTTCAGAAATGCGCAGGTTTGGTTTTCCTAAGTGCCTGCTGACCTAGAGGCCAAAATCCACAGCTAGGCACTTTGCAAAAAACAAGTCTGTTTTCTTTGGGAAAATGTGATGTGTCCACATTGTGTTTTGGGGCATTTCCTGTTGTGGGCACTAGGCCTACCCACACAAGGGAGGTACCATTTGTATCTGGAGACTTGGGGGAATGCTGGGTGAAAGTAAATGTATGGCTCCTCTCAGATTCCAGAACTTTCAGTCACCGAAATGTGAGGGAAATTATTTATTTTTGCCAAAATTTGCGGTTTGCAAAGGATTCTGAGTAACAGAACCTAGCGAGAGCCCCACAAGACACCCGATCCTGGATTCCCCTAGGTGTCTAGTTTAAGAAAATGCACAGGTTTGGTAGGTTTCCTTAGGTGCTGGCTGAGCTAGAGGCCAAAATCCACAGCTAGGCACTGTGAAAAAAAGCTCTGTTTTCTGTGGGAAAATGTGATGTGTTCACATTGCGTTTTTGGGGAATTTCCTGTCACGGGCGCTAAGTAGGCCTACCCACACAAGTGAGGTACCATTTCTATCGGGAGACTTGGGGGAATGCTGGGTGGAAGGAAATTTGTGGTTCCTCTCAGATTCCAGAACTTTCTGTCACCGAAATTTGAGAAAAAATAGTTTTTGGGCCAACTTTTGAGGTTTGCAAGGATTCTGGGTAACAGGACCTGGTGAGTGCCCCACAAGTCACCCCATCTTGGATTCCCCTAGGTGTCTAGTTTTAAAAAATGCACAGGTTTTGTAGGTTTCCCTAGGTGCCGCCGAGCTAAAGGCCTAAAGCCACAGCTAGGCACTTTGCAAAAAACAGCTCTGCTTTCTTTGGGAAAATGTGATGTGTCCAAGTTGTGTCTTGGGGCATTTTCTGTTGTGGGCACTAGGCCTACCCACACAAGTGAGGTACCATTTGTATCGGGAGACTTGGGGGAAGGCTGGGTGGCAGGAGATTTGTGGCTCTTCCCAGATTCCAGAACTTTCTGTCACGGAAATGTGAGGAAAAAGTGTTTTTGGGCCAAATTTTGAGGTTTGCAAAGGATTCTGGGTAATAGAACCTGGTGAAAGCCCCGCAAGTCAACCAATCCTGGATTTCCCTAGGTGTCTAGTTTTCAATAATGCACAGGTTTGGTAGGTTTCCCTAGGTGCCGCTGAGCTACAGGCCTAAAGCCACAGCTAGGCACTTTGCAAAAAACAGCTCTGTTTTCTTTGGGAAAATGTGATTTGTCCACGTTGTGTTTTGGGGCATTTCCTGTTGCGGGCACTAGGCCTACCCACACAAGGGAGGTACCATTTGTATCTGGAGATTTGGGGGAATGCTGGGTGGAAGGATATTTGTGGCTCCTCTCAGATTCCAGAACTTTCTGTCACCAAAATTTGAGGAAAAAGAGTTTTTTTGGCCCAATTTTGAGGTTTGCAAGGATTCTGGGTAACAGAACCTGTTGAGTGCCCCACAAGTCACCCCATCTTGGATTCCCCTAGGTGTCTAGTTTTAAAAAAAGCACAGGTTTTGTAGGTTTCCCTAGGTGCCGCTGAGCTAGAGGCCCAAAGCCACAGCTAGGCACTTTGCAAAAAACAGCTCTGCTTTCTTTGGGAAAATGTGATGTGTCCACATTGTGTTTTGGGGCATTTCCTGTCGCAGGCAGTAGGTCTACACACACAAGTGAGGTACAATTTTTATTGGCAGACTTGGGGGTACGCTGGGTGGAAGGAAATGTGTGGCTCCTCTCAGATTCCAGAACTTTCTGTCACCGAAATGTGAGGTAAAAGTGTTTTTTGGGCCAAATTTTGAGGTTTGCAAAGGATTCTGGGTAAGAGAACTTGGTGAGAGCCCCACTAGTCACCCTATCCTGATTTCCCATAGGTGTCTAGTTTTCAAAAATGCGCAGGTTTGGTTTTCCTAAGTGCCTGCTGAATTAGAGACCAAAATCCACAGCTAGGCACTTTGCAAAAAACAAGTCTGTTTTCTTTGGGAAAATGTGATGTGTACACGTTGTGTTTTGGGGCATTTCCTGTTGTGGGCACTAGGCCCACCCACACAAGGGAGGTACCATTTGTATCTGGAGACTTGGCGGGATGCTGGGTGAAAGTAAATTTGTGGCTCCTCTCAGATTCCAGAACTTTCTGTCACCGAAATGTGAGGGAAATTATTATTTGTTGCCAAATTTTGAGGTTTGCAAAGGATTCTGGGTAACAGAACCTGGTGAGAGCCCCACAAGACACCCGATCCTGGATTCCCCTAGGTGTCTAGTTTGAAAAAATGCACAGGTTTGGTAGGTTTCCTTAGGTGCTGGCTGAGCTAGAGGCCAAAATTCACAGCTAGGCACTGTGAAAAAAAGCTCTGTTTTCTTTGGGAAAATGTGATTTGTCCAAGTTGTGTTTTGGGGCATTTCCTGTTGCAGGCACTAGGCCTACCCACACAAGGGAGGTACCATTTGTATCTGGAGATTTGGGGGAATGCTGGGTGGAAGGACATTTGTGGCTCCTCTCAGATTCCAGAACTTTCTGTCACCGAAATTTGAGGAAAAATAGTTTTTTTGGCCCAATTTTGAGGTTTGCAAGGATTCTGGGTAACAGAACCTGGTGAGTGCCCCACAAGTCACCCCATCTTGGATTCCCCTAGGTGTCTAGTTTTCAAAAATGCACAGGTTTTGTAGGTTTCCCTAGGTGCTGCAAAGCTAGAGGCCTAAAGCCACAGCTAGGCACTTTGCGAAAAACAGCTGTTTTCTTTGGGAAAATGTGATGTGTCCACGTTGTGTTTTGGGTCATTTCCTGTCGCGGGCACTAGGTCAACCCAACCAAGTGAGGTGCAATTTTTATCGGGAGACTTGGGAAGCGCTGGGTGGAAGGAAATATGTAGATGCTCTCATATTCCAGAACTTTCTGTCACCGAAATGTGAGGAAATTGTGTTTTTTTGGCAAATTTTGAGGTTTGCAAAGGATTCTGGGTAAGAGAACCTGGTGAGAGCCCCACAAGTCACCCCATCCTGGATGTCCCTAGTTGTCTAGTATTAAAAAATGCACAGGTTTGGTTTCCCTAGGTGCCGGCTGAACTAGAGGCCAAAATCCACAGCTAGGCACTATGCAAAAAACAGGTCTGTTTTCTTTGGGAAAATGTGATGTGTCCACGTTGTGTTTTGTGGCATTTCCTGTTGAGGCACTAGGCCTACCTACACAAGGGAGGTACCATTTTTATTTGGAGACTTGGGGGAGTGCTGGGTGGAAGGAAATTTGTGGCTCCTCTCGGATTCCAAAACTTTCTGTCACCAAAATGTGAGGAAAAAGAGGTACCATTTTTATCAGGAGACTTGGGGGAATGCTGGGTGGAGGTTTGCAAATGATTTCGGGTAACAGAACCTGGTGAGAGCCCCACAAGTCACCCCATTCTAAATTCCCCTAAGTGTCTAGTTTTCAAAAATATATAGCTTTGCTAGGATTCCCTAGGTACCGGCTGAGCTAAAGGCCAAAATCCACAGCTAGGCACTTTCCAAAAAACATGTCAGATTTCAATGTAAAAATGTGATGTGTCCGTGATGTGTTTCCTGTCGTGGGCAGTAGGCCTACCCACACAAGTGAGGTACCATTTTTATCCGGAGACTTGGGGGAACATAGAATAGCAGAACAAATGGTATTGCCCCTTGTCTTTCTCTACATTTGTTCCTTCCAAATGTAAGACAGTGTGTAAAAAAGAAGTCTATTTGAGAAATGCCATGTAGTTCACATGCTAGTATGGGGACCCCGGAATTCAGAGATTTGCAAATAACCACTGCTTCTCAACACCTCATCTTGTGCCCATTTTGGAAATACAAAGGTTTTCTTGATACCTATTTTTCAGTCTTTATATTTCAGCAAAATAATTGCTGTATACCCGGTATAGAATGAAAACCCATTGCAAGGTGCAGCGCATTTATTGGCTCTGGGCAATTAGGGTTCTCGATGAACGTACAAGCTCTATATATACCCGCAACCAGAAGAGTCCATCATACGTAACGGTATATTGCTTTCAAAAATCTGACATTGCAGGAAAAAGTTACAGAGTAAAACATGAAGAAAAATGGCTGTTTTTTTGCCTCAATTTCAATATTTGTTTTATTTCAGCTGTTATTTTCTATAGAAAAACCTTGTAGGATCTACACAAATGTCCCCTTGCTGAATTCAGAATTTTGTCTACTTTTCAGAAATGTTTAACTTTCTGGGATCCAGCATTGGTTTCTTACCCATTTCTGTCACTAAGTGAAAGGAGGCTAAAAGCAACAAAAATAGTACAAATGGGATATGTCCCAGTAAAATGCCAAAATTGTGTTGAAAAAAATGTTTTTCTGATTTAAGTCTGCCTGTTCCAGAAAGCTGGGAAGATGGTGATTTGAGCACCACAAACCCTTTGTTGATGCCATTTTCAGGGGGAAAAAACACAAGCCTTCTTCAGAAGCCCTTTTTCCCATTTTCTTTTTTAAAACACAACATTTTCACTGTATTTTGGCTAATTTCTTGGTTTCCTCCAGGTGAACCCACAAGCTCTGGGTACCTCTAGAATCCCTAGGATGTTGGAAAAAAGGACGCAAATTTGGCGTGGGTAGCTTTTGTGGACAAAAAATTATGAGGGCCTAAGCGTGAACTGCCCCAAATAGCCAAAAAAAGGCCTTTGCACCTGAGGGGGAAAAGGCCTGGCAGCGAAGGGGATAATACTACCCTATTTCAGTCGTATGTATAACGCTTTGCTTTAGAGGACAGTTTCTCCCATCAAAGTTAACGGTTCTGTAAACAACAATTTAACTGTTTCATGACACATAGAGCTTCCCAACGGGATCCACCCCCACCAAAGCTGCTAAATTGGCAGGTTCATGACACCAGCGTTAGGGTTAGTCTGTGGTATCAATACTGTCAATCACCTCTTTCGCCCAATCCTAACGGTTGTACCAGTTGACAAAATCTAAGGGCCCAAATTCGACTGGTAAAGGGCAGATTCATTGGTTTGTTTTATGAGCTTTCTTTAAGCTAGGATCTTTTGACGGGACGCTAATTTCAATTACGTAGACATTTAAAACTATTTATTTCAAATCATCTTACTGAAAGCATATCTTAGAACTGACTGTGGTGTCACAATTCACGTTACAATTGCAGAAATAATACCACTATTTACATACTGTTTGAAAGATAGCGCAATCCCAAAGGCTAGTATACAAATTTAAAATTATTTAATCGTGTAACAGACTAAGTACAGTCCAAAAGATGAAAAAGTGACTTTCCTTTCCCTGAGATCAGTTGTTGGGATTTGTCTGTGGTTAGACAGTACCACTAAAACATGCCTGGTGTATTTTGAAAACGTAGAGGTACGTCTATAGTATTTAGCCAGTCTCTGTTGTTTGAAAGTATAACGTGAACCTCCTGACTTTTGAAAATGTAATGGTGCATCAACTTAATTCAACAGGGCAACACGTGTTTGGATTTTAGAGGACCCTTCTCAATACTAACAAGATATATTGCTCTGCAGCAGAATTCACTAAAATGGTAAGTAGATGCTTACTGGCCAAATGGTAGTTAACATCTCACTTAAACAAGTGGTTTGTCAAAATCGGCACTTAAGTGTATAGCGTATGGGGCAGCATAAATCCCAAGATGTCCCAAAAATGAAAGGGCGGAGGACTACTCTACGTTTCGGAATGAAATTCGTTTATGTCTGTGCCAGCAAATCAGATGAATGTAGCAACAAAATGGAAACATTTCTGAGGTTGAGGTAATGCGTGGGAATGGCATGAATAATAAATTGGTGCAACTGATGCACTTGGTGCTTGAATCAAACATGACATTTACTTCTGGTCAGTCATATGCTTCTTGAGAGATTAGGGGCATATTTACAAGCCCCTAGTTCCTCTTTGGGCCGACCCAGCCTCATGTTTTTTACGCTAAGACAGAGTCAAGGAGGCCTTTTTCCCTTGCCAGATTTACAAAGTGGCACAATGCAAGCATTGTGCCACTTTGTAATCCCTTGCACCACATTGTGCCTGCGCCACACATAATGTATGCAAGGGACGCGTTCCCCCATTAGGAAGCCCAGAAAAATGGCGCAGTGAAATTTACAAGATTTCACAGCTCCATTTTTCCTGTCATTTTTAATGCCTATCCACTGGAGTTGTTACAACTGCCGCTCACATTGTTTCCAATGGGCTTCCCCACGCATTGCTGTACTAACTCCTGGCTCTAGTCGGCCAATGCCCCACAACAGTGTCAAAAATGTTGACGCTATTGTGCTAACGGGAGCCATGGTGCGCCGTATTATAAATACAGCGCTACCATTGTGACATTAGGGAGTGCAGGGGGGCCCAAGAAAAGTGGTGCATCACAGCTGATGTGCCACTTTCTTGTAAATGTGCCCCTAAGTGTGTAGTACACAGAGCTAAATATTTTGCAGGAGTACCATTTCTGTTGCATAGCTTAATACTAGTCATGGTGCCAATCTAAAATGTTCCCTTGCTCTCTGGGTACTTTTATTCCTTTCTGGCTTGTCACACCTGGTGATATGTGTGCCACCGAACTCTGTCTATGCTTTTGGAAAACTCTAGTTGTGAGCACGGTTACATTACCATCCATTCTCTATGGCATGCCTTTATTTTTCAAGAATTTCAAGCTGATAGACCGACCATTTTCCACTGATTTTCGCAATTAGCCAATGCCATCTTCATTAAAAAACGACTCTACAAATGTTCATGCATAATATACGTGTTTATCTGTCCACAGTTTTTTTCGTCACTTACAAGATTCATTTCTGATTTCATTTGATTTGAATATGTTCTATAGAGCACCAGGATGTATAGGTGGATGCTCTTCAGAACCTAACGTCTATAAATGATTTGTGCTCGTGAAAAAAATATGTTAATAAAGCATTGTTTCCGCCTGCGCTTGATGGCCTGGCGTGCCCGGATAGTATGCTAATATTCTACTCTGCCAGCCACTTCCTTTGACCTAAAAGTTTATATTTCTTATTACCCACTGCTGACGAGGCCTACGCAGAACCATTACCTAGGAAAAAGGCTCTGGGCAGTCATTTTAAGTACTACTGGAAAGTCTTGGGGTGAGGTCATTCGCTACATTTTGTATGTCAAGTAAAATTATCTACGCCACCCATACTCCCTTTGCCCATAAATGTGGACTCCCGCGATCGTGGCTCAAATCGAATGCAATGTTGTATATATGGGCCGCTTAATGCACCTGTCTTTAACATACATGTTTCTGTGGAGATAGGAAAAAGCGATGAAAAATATAAATGCGGCGCAGAAATGTATTTAACCGCAACAGACGTGTTTATGCTAACTAGTCATCATTTAGCAACCAGCAGAGAAGTGGAGGAGAAGGCATGTACTGTTACGGGGTCCCTATGACACAATGGGGACGGGGAAGAAAAGCAACACCATGTTGTAGAACTAGATTTTCGTTTTACAAAAACCTGACGTTCTGTTGTTTTAAGACAAATGATTGACCTCCACACAAAATACAACCCCGAGCATGAACTGGCGTGTTACACAATAGTCCATGACTTGAAACACGGTGTGCCAGTGACATAAAAAAGTGGCACTGGGCCATTTTCTGTGCTTAAAGTCAGGCACAGAGGCCTCCCCTGGTGCCTCTGTGACTTTCCCCAGCTCCCGAGGTTAATTGTAGCAGGAACAGAGAGGCTTCCAGGGAGAGAGAAAGAGCGGGAAGGGTGAGTGTAGAAAGCTGGCTCTGTACATGCTATATCAAAATGAGATAAAGAGTCCATGGGGTTCCCAGAAGCTTGACAGAGGCAAAAATAGATAATACTAATGCTCTTTTTGTGGTAGTGTGGTCGAGCAGTTAGGCTTATCAGAGGGTAATGTTAAGCATTTGTTGTACACACACAAGCAATAGAAGAAACACACACTCAATGACTTAACTCCAGACCAATAGGATTTTATATAGAAAAATATATTTTGTTAATTTATTTCTAGAACCACAAGATTCAGTATGCAGGTAAGTACATAAAATGAAAGGTACTTTGCATATATATAATCAGGACTTTGAATGGAATCAACAATGTATGCTGTTTTCTCTAAAAATGGCAAAAAGCTATTTTAAATGTGGACACTGCAATTTTCAACAGTTCCTAGGTGAAGAAAAGATTGCACAGTTTTACAGGTAAGTATTCAAATTACAGTTCCTATCTCTGGGTTTTAGGTAGTCCGTCGTTGGGGGGTTCAAGTTAACCCCAAACACCTACCACCAGCAGCACGGGCCGGTCAGGTGCAGAGGTCAAAGAGGCACCAAATTAACATGGGCTCCTACAGAAGTGGGGGGGTGCTCAGAATCCGGTCAGCCAGCAGGTAAGTACCCGCAACTCAGAGGTCAGACCAGGGGGGTTCAAGAGAGCCCTGGAGGGGCCCCAAGTAGGCACCAAACACACACCCACAGCAGCACTAGGGAGGCCGGGTGCAAACAGGGCATCGGGTATTCAATGCAACTCTATACGGGGGCCCCGGGGTCACTCTGAGGCTGCAGACAAGGTCCAAGGGGGCTTCTCGGGCAAACCACCTGTTGGACCGGGAGGAGGCCGCCTGCTGGTCGATGCAGCACCAGGGGTCAGGTTCTCCAAGGCCTGGGGGCTGCGGGTGCATTGTGTCCTTTAGGCATCGGATATCTTCATCCGGAGCTCGCGGTCAGTGGCGTCCTCTGGATTCCCTTTGCAGGCGTCGTTGTGGAGGTTTGGAGGGGTCAACCTAGGGTGGGCTCTTGCTCCCAATCGACTGGGGACCCTTTCTTGCTGGGTGGACCACCTGGACTTCGAGCCGTGGGTGTCAGGTGCACAGGGGCCAGGACTCACACAACTGGAGTGAGGTGGGAGTCCTTAGTTGTAGGTTTCTTTTGGACAGAGCCGCCATCCTCTGGAGTTCTTGATCTGTTTCGGTGTAGGGAAGTCCTCTGGAGTTTTCAGAGGTTGCTGGGCCTGCTGGATGCATCAATGTTCTTTTTGCAGGTTCTTTGAAGCAGGAGACATGCCGGTAGGGCTGGGACCAAAGCAGTTATCGTCTTCTTTCTTCTCTGATGGGGTTTTCAGCTTAGCAGTCCTTCTTCTTCTTGTAGGTCACCAGGAATCTGGTGAGCTGGGTTCAGGCAGGCCCTTATTCCTAGATTTAGGGGAGTATTAGGGTCAGGGGGCAGTAGATAATGGCTACTGTCCGTGAGGGTGGCTACACCCTCCTTGTGTCCACTCCCTTTGGGGAGGGGGGCACATTCCTATCCCTATTGGTCCCTGTCCTCCAAACCAAGATGGAGGATTCTGTAGGGAGGGGGGTCACTTCAGCTCTGGACACCTTAGGGATGGTCCCAGCTGAAGTGGTCACTCCTCCTAGTTTTTCTTAAGTTTCCCGCCGAACTGGCCGCCCAAAGTGGGGGGCTTTGTCTGGGGAGGGCAGGGGTAGGCATCTCCACTATCTGGAGTGCCATGGGGCACTCTAATATGAGGCACAAGCCTTTGAGGCTCACCACCAGGTGGTACAGTTCCTCTGGGGGTTGGGGGGTCAGACGTGAAGCATCTCCACCCAGAGCAGGCTTTGTTTCTGACCTCAGAGGGCACAAATGCCCCCATGGGGTCAGAGACTCATCTGCTAGTGGCAGGCTGGCACAGACCACCAGTCTTACACTAGAGGATTGGGTAAAGGTCAGGGGACATCTCTAAGAGGCCTCTTGTGTGCATGTTTTAATAAATCCAACACTGGCATCAGTGTGGGTTTATTGTGCTGATCAGTTTGATACCAAACTTCCCAGTATTCAGTGTAGCCATTATGGAACCGTGGAGTTCGTTTTGACAAACTCCCAAACCATATACTTAATGGGACCATACTGCACTTACAGTGTCTAAGAATGGACTTAGGCACTGTAGGGGCATATTGCTCATGCAGCTATGCCCTCACCTGTGGTATAGTGCACCCTGCCTTTGGGCTGTAAGGCCTGCTAAAGGGGTGACTTATCTATGCCACAGGCAGTGTTTTGTGGGCATGGCACCCTGAGGGGGATGCCATGTCGACTTTGCCTTTTTCTCCCCACCAAAACACACAATCTGCACTGGTAATGTGCATGTTTTAGGTGAGGGTCCCTTAGGGTGGCACAGCACATGCTGCAGCCCTTGGGGACCTTCCCTAGTCACAGGGCCCTTTGTACCCCAGGTACCTTTTACCAGTGACTTTTCTGTATGCCAGAGGTGTGCCAATTGCGGAAACAATGGTACATTTTTAGGGAAAGAACACTGGTGCTGGGGCCAGGTAAGCAGGAACACAGTACACTCTTAGTCAAGTCAGCATCAATATTCAGGCAAAAAGTGGCGGGGTAACTGCAAAAAGTGCACGTTTCCTACAGTAAAGAGAAGAGGAAGTGATCAGAGAGGGAGAAAAGAAAAGGAAGGAAGGAGAGAAAGAGTGAGGAAGAATGGGTGGATGGAGAGAGAGCGAGCTTGAATGAGGAGATGAAGAGAGTGGGGATATTTTGAGCATTTTTTCTAATCTGACCTTGCTTGTTGTCTCTAGATTAGATTTCGGAAATGCTACATGGTTATAAATAATGTGATCAAATGAGCTGTCTGTAAAATATAATACCCTTTGGGTCAGGAGGTCTATATTAAAAAATGTTTTATATATGCTTGCAGTTGCAATGGTTTGAGGCACTTTGCTTTCATTCATGCTCGTGGCGAGATTTGTTCTGTCACTGATTATCACACAACTGATGCCCACTGCACACTAGACCTCATGCCTCTCTACTCACAGGACTGCTCCCTCAGAGCACTTCCAGAAACTCACATCTACTCTCTTCATTTAATTTGGTGGAAAACACTATTTACACCAGCTATAAGGAATACGTCACCATTGAGCTCATCCTCTAAAGAAGGTCATAGCCTTGCAACTCTCGGACCTCCCTCATCAAGAGAACAGAATCTGTCAATTATTTTACATGCATGGGTTATTGGTAATGGTACTTTTTCACACTGCAGACGCCTTTTGTGCAGATTAAGGGTATATGCAAATTAATATGCATTTAATTGTATTTTAATTTTCACTTTGTTTTGACTATCGGTCACTTCATATGATTGAGTCGAATGTTCACATAAATTCTGCGTCTCCCAGAAAAACATTAAACCTTAACTACATTTAACATTTCTTTATATGCTATGTTTTATCAGGGTAGCTGCTGTGTTTGGTCTGGTGAGAATTTGTGCACGTACAGGGTCTGTCCCTGTGTGTACGTTGGCTCTACTCTTTGGCATGGTGCAGTCTTGTGCTGATGAATCATTTGATAATATCTATGTCCATGGTCTTCTATTCTTCATGCCTTTGCAATGGTGGAAAATATTCCCTTTTAGTGTGTGTTAGGTTATGCAGCGTTTTCTCATCTCTATGTGCAAAAGTGTCACCTTTTTTCTAGTACATGATTTTGCTAGACTTCACCAAACGATTTACTTGGCACAAGAATGACCCCTGAAGCTTATCAGGTTGATTAGTTTTCATCCCTATGCACTTCTGCATCTCACTGTGGTCCGGAGTTAAGAGGACTCAATATACTGACCTGTATATCACGACAGAGAAGACAGTTTCTTAAGTGCCCTGGTTCTTTTATCCTAAAAGGAACCAAGTCTGGTCTTAAAAAGTACTTCAAGTGGAGAATTTCATGAATCGCCTAAACGGTGGAAATCTACAACTCCTTAAGCAAGTATGCCTCAAATTGGAGGAAGCGGAAGTGTTTGCCCTGGGGCAAAGGCTGAGCGTGTTGTGTGTCTTTTCATGTAAAAATGTTTAACCAAAATAAATGGTATGCAGTTTGTGGTACCCAGGATGAAGGGAATTGAGTGAACGTAAACACCCTTCCCAAAGGAGTTGAAAGTGTGTAGAGCTGAGTCGTACATTTGTGCACTTAACCCCCACTTCAATATAGAAAGTTGGGTGTTAGTGTCTCGAAGCCCGTGTGAAGGTGTTCCTGGCAGTGCTTAATTTGTAAATAAAAATGTGCCATTGCCCAAAGCTCTCCTCTGATACACTCGGATGCTGCCAATAAATGTGCGAGCACGGAATACTTAGGCAGCGTAATCCTGAAGTCATCTCGGTCATCTTTAATCCATTTACAGACACTCCGTATTCCTTCAGTTTACCCTTGCAGCTTTCTGCTTTCTATTTTTGCGACACTTTTTCGTTTTGCTTTTCCTCCATCTTTCCAATTATCTTTCTTTTGCTCACAGTAAATGCTTGAGGTAGGAAAATAAGTGCCGGTTCTCAAAAATAAGTGCTGGTGTCCCACACCGGAAACCTCCGGCTCAAATTAAGCACTGGTTCCTGGGACCCATAGTACCCACTTACTAGCCAGTTCATCTCCCCTTTGTTTTTATTTCTTTTGAAGTATTTATTTTACCCCTTTGATTACGAGAATAGGGTTTTGGGGTCAGCCGACCACAGCGAGGTCTGTCCCTGGGGAATTTTGAGAGATGTGCAGTCCGGCGACTGCTATATTATTTGTGCTATTTGTGAAGCCCATATAGAGCCTAACAAGTATATAATGCCCCCTTTATGGGCTCCCTGCCACCACTGTTGTAAAAGGTGCCCTGGACGCTGGGAGTCAGTTAGAGTAGCCTTTTCCTTTAAAGGTAGTTTTAAAGTTAGGTGCCGTGTTAGCACACAAGTGTTTTGCCAGCATGGTGTTGCGAGATGAGAGACTGGCTGAGGCCATGTGCCTGCTTGGAAAAGCAGGGCGCGTGGATCTGCTACTCGGAGGGGTCGCGGAAGCAAGCTCGGCCCGCTCGGCGCATCAGACTTCTGACCTCATGGCTGCAGCCACTGCTGAGTGTTCGCCACCCCGCAAGATGCGGGCGGCATAGTGCCGAGGTAAGTGCCTGGGTCGTTCTAGTACTACTATACAAGGGGCCCCTCGAGGTGCGGGGCAGGGAAGAGGGGAAGCACAGCAGAGGCAATTTTTAGGCTCCCCTAAAGCCCTGTACCCCGAGGAGTAGAGGGCGTGCACTGGCTGCAGGGGGAGGAGCGCGGAAGAAGAAGCAGCCGCTCGAGCGGACGCGGTGCCTCAGCCTGAAGGACTAAGGGCGATATGTACGAACGCTTTTTCCCATAGACACAGAATGGGTAAAATACTTTCGTACATCTGGCCCTAAGCACGGTGAAGTCAAGCGCTCCCTCTGCCCCGCATCGTGAAGCAGCGGAGGCGCTCCCTCTGCCCCGCATCGTGAAGCAGCAGAGGCTGCAGAGCAACGATGGGGACATGGAGGGAGGAAGAGAAGCGGGCGCAGGGTCAGAGGCAGAGCTTCTCCTAAAAGAATAGAAGCGGCCCGCCCGTGTAATTTGTGGGTGTCCGCGCCTGCAAAAATGGAATGCCCAGGCAGCGGTAGGACGCTGTAGCGTTTTATGCTGAAAATGAAGGTCACAGTGTTTAGGAGGTGCATAAACAGCTGGGAGGGAAGGCAAATAGTGATATGATTGTGTCCTTAGGCAACGTATCTGGTGCTAATGTAAAGCGCTCCAATACCTTCGGGTCGAGTTCGAGCCATATAACATCGCAAAAAAAGAAAATATAACTCCTGCAGTGTGGGTATTGGCAGCAAGTGGGATGAAACATTGAGTGGACAGCAGGAGAGATCAGTTTAGAGAAATGGGACTAGCATCAGAGGGCCTTTTGGGGGCTGGAGGCCCAGGCATAATGCCAGGGGGGTCAGGATGCCTATGGGGATTATTGTGCTGGGCCAGTCCGGGGCCCAGCATGGGAGGTTACCATGCTGACGTGGAGTGGGGACAAGGACGAGGTACAGTTACCCGCGCGGATTGGAAGCGGCCATAGCCTTGATTGGGTGGCTGCCTAATACAGAGGACCCGGGGGAGTTCCCACGAGGGTGTTGGCGATAACTTAAGGTAGGCTTTTTGATCTTGGGCTCTCACAAGCTGAGCCTTTGTACGGGATCAGCAAGGGGCACTAGCACACCAGTTCTGTATTCTTTCTCACAAGTGGCAAGGCGTAGCAGATTTCCAGACTCCATAGAGCTTGGCACAGCTCAATGGCACTGAGGTGAAGTGATGGCAAGGCCGAGAAGTGTTCGCCAACATTTTTGAGGGATCCCGTCACAGCCGGAAGCAGTAGGACCAGCGCATCTTCATCAGCTCCACCAGCTTAAAGGGTTCGAGCAGCATCCGGCTTCATCGATGCAGAAGAGGGGCATAAGGTGGCAGCAGAGTGGTACGGTGGGGCTAAGGTGGCCCTCCTGGTGCCAGATCACACCTCAGGCACAGAAAACAGTAACAAAGAGGGCTGCATGTGCAGGACCGAGTTGCCCAAGGTCGCAGGTTACCATGAGTGTGTCAGTTGTTGATTATGATGAGGACAGCCTGAAGGAAGGCGAGGTGCGCGACAAGGAGGATCCTGTGGAGGCACAGGTTGGGACCTGGGTGGGAGGTTCAGCTAATGCTTTGTTGTGTCGTTTATCACGGACAGCAGAAGCTCAGCAGAGGGCAGAGTTGGAGACATGTAGGCCACTGGTGAGGTGGCATGCATCTGTACGGGCACCAACCTTGGAGCCAGGTAAGGGCCAATAGTGTGGGGTGAGTCCAGTAATGGTCCCCACAGTTGTGGATGAGGGGTGTGACACCTGTGGGTGATAACAGCTGCGGGAAGGTAAGTACACTGCTGACTTGAGTCTGGGGATAGACAGAGGAGATGGTGAGGCGCAAAAGGAAAAGGGGAAGGCTAACCTTCAGGGTGGTGCGGAGAAAGGAGAAGTGCAGCGAATGCAGAGGACACTGGGGGGGGGGGGACTATTTGGAAGGAACAGGTGACAACGAGGAGGGGTTGGACAGCAAGAAGCCGAAGGTTAAGTGGCTGTCCTACATGAGGACGACTAAGCCCTTAAGGGTGCACTTGATGTTAGCGACAGAACAGAAAATTTAGAAGGGGGCGTACATAGAGATGTTTAAGCTTTTACATAGGGAGCAGCGCTCCCAGGAAGGCTTGAACAATGAGGAATATAAGCTGGCCAAAAAGTCGCAGGCCCAGTTGACCATTCAGAACTGGACAGAAGCGTTTTTAATATATACTAGTGTGTACTTCAATAAATTTCCAGAGCGATGTGTGGCCTTTTCTAAATACATGAACGTAATACGCAAAGCTCAAATTCGTTTCACAGGATATGCCTGGGCTAAATATGATGAGGAATTTCGGGTGTGTTTAGCGGGGGACCCAGAAGCTAAATGGGGGTAACTCAACACAGACCTCTGGCAGCATACCGTGGGCCCTGCTAAATTTGGTAAGATGATTTTTATGGCCAGTGGGCTGGCAATCGTTTAGAAGCCCTTTCAGGGATGACCCACCCAGGCAGGGGCGGGAACTTCTTCTAAAGTACAGACCAGGTCAGGGGGAGCATGCTGGGATTTCAAGGGTTTGTGCACACAAGAATATTGCAAGTTTAAGGATAAGTGCTCTAAGTGTGCAGGCAGACATGCACTTGTCCATTGTTATGGGCTGCAGGGAGGTCACAGGGGCAGAACGCAGGACATTGAAACATATCTCAATAGCCAGGGATTACCTCAGCAGCAACAGCATTTCAGTAACAGAGACAAAAAGGGGGCACAAGGGCCTGGTTCAAAAGCCTCATACTCCAGTAAAATTGGACAGGCGGAGTACTGCCTGGAGAAAAGATCAGTCTGAGGAGGCGATACTTTTGAGGGTGAGTTTCAGATGGGGTTTTCATTTGGACTATGTCTGTCCCTGAGTTTGCAGATGGGCAGACAATTTGCGATCCACAAGGGAACACAGTGAGACAGTACAAGATAAACTAGACAAGGAGATTGCAAATGGAAGAATGGTTGTCCCATTTGAGGAATGGCCCATGGACAATTTGATTGTGTCACCTATTGGGATAGTGCCTAAGAAAGAACATGGGCAATTCTGACTAATACAACATCTGTCATGTCCCAAAGGCAGATCAGTAAACAATTTTCTTTCAGCTGAATTGGCATCAGAGCCAAATTCTTCAATGGATGTGGCCATGTCACTGGGGGTGGCAGCAGGGCTGTAAACACAAACGGTAAAGTGTGATGTGAAGTCAGCTTTTTGGCTGCTTCTGGTACATCCAGATGACTTTCAGCTGTTGGGTATGCACTCTGAAGGGAAATGGTATGTGGGCAAGGCTCTATTAATGGGATGCTCGATCTCTTGTGCATTGTTTTGGTTCTTGCAGTGGCTCTTTACATGGCAGGCAAGCAACAAGTTGGTGATACGTTAGCTGGATGATTTCTTTTTGTGGGGCTCAAGGCTCAGTGGACTGCCAGAGCGTGCTGGCAAGGTTCCAAGAGTGCATGGGTGATGTGGGAGTGCCTCTGGCACCTGAGAAGACGATGGGGCCAACTACATGCTGTCTTTCATAGGAATCAAAATTGATTCAGTGAAAATGGAGGCCAGACTGCCACAAGATAAATAAAGAGGCATTGCATAAACTGTTAGACATACTGAGTAGGGAGAAGGTGAAGGTGAGAGATATACAGATGCTACTAGGACACTTGAATTTTGCATGTAGGGTGGTCAGGGCAGGAAGGACATTTAGAAAAAGATTAGGGCTGGCACTATCAGGGACATCATTGCAGCACCATCACATGTGTATGTCGCGGGGTCAAAGAGGACCTCAGGATGCAGAAATGTATCTTGGATTCTTTCAATGGGATTCCACTGGCTACACAGGAGGACATTGATTGAGACATATAGATATTCTCAGATGCAGCTGGAAGTCTGGGTTTTGGTTTGTACTCTCAGGGTCACTGGTGTGTACAAGAATGGCCAGCAAGATGGAAGGCAGGGGGCAGGAGCATAGCATTTTTGGAACGCTTCCCTTTGTGGTGGTAGTGACATTGTGGGGTGCAGAGTTGGTGCACAAGAAAGTGACTTTTCGAGTGGACAACATGGAAGCAGTACAGGTGGTCAACAGACAACCTGCAAAGGATGCACAGGTATTGAAGGTGCTGTGTTTTTTAATTAAATATCTTTATTAAGTTTTTGTGAATGCAAAGGAAACATAAAAAAGAAAGAAAAACAACCTGGAGCATGTACATCAGTTTCCTCTCCATTTCAGAACTACAAAGTTGTTCAACATACATTAAACCCCTTTGCATATTTGGTCCTCCATGGGGTATCACTGTGGGGGGGTGGAGGAAAGGACAGGGAGGCAAGAGTACCTGGAGTGGAGGTGTAAGGGATATGGGTGATGCGGGTAATGGGGGGGTCCAGGAGAACAAGATAAATGAGTGGACAGCTACTCCAATTGTTCTGAGTTATCATTAGAACTACCATCAATGTCTCCTTTCCAGTGACCAAATCTTAGGAACTCCTCCAGGGGCCCCATACCTTTGGAAACTTCCCAGGGCATCCCCTACTTGCATATGTCACTTTTTCCGCTGCAATATATCTGTCCATTCCATCCCTCCACTCTCGCAATGTGGGTGTTTGGGACGCACCTCAGTATTTGCCCACATTGCGTTTAGCCACCACCAAGGCCAAATTACAGAATAAGAATTTTGCTCTGTTTAGGTCAATGTTGGTAGGCATCCTTAATAGGGTGTATCTTGGATTTAGTGGTATCTCCTCACCTAGTATATGTTGCAAGTCTCTTAGGATCTCCACCCAGTATGCTTCGATTTTACGGCAGCTCCAAATCATGTGGTAAAAGTCTCCCTTAAGGTCTCTACATCTCAAGCATTCCACCATCTCTTTCCACCCCATTCTATGCAACCTGGCCTGGTCATAGTATACTCAGTGGAGCACTTTGAATTGTATCAGACGGAGCCTAGAGTGAATTGCCACTTCCCAAGGGTGCATCTATGTGGCCTCCCAATCAGTATAGTTTATGTCCCCTAGCTCACCGTCCCAACATCCTTCAGTGTACGGAGATTGTCAGGAAAGTTAATGTTAATAGTTTTGTAAGTGTATGACATCGCTTTGGTAGATAGTTCCTCCTAATGGTGCGTATTCTGGAATTACTTCCTCATCTAGTTCCTCCATTTGCCATGTATGTCAAAGCTGGGCATTTTTCAGGAATTGACTGTATGAAAGGCCATATTATTCCTGCACCATCTCAAGGGACATCAGGGTCCCACTCTCTAATATGTCACCAACTGTGGAAATGCCTATGGTGCCCCACTGATCAAAGCCACAGAGATTCTTCAACTCCTTTATCGTTCCTCCCACCTAGAGGGGTGTCGACCTAGTAAACCTTGAGTCCCAACCCTGCAACCTGGACACTCTACCACAAACACCCAATTTCACCTACGTTGCGGGCAGGAGCCCACTCCAACTCATACCCACTATATATGTAATGTTGGGACAAGTGGGTATGGAAACATGCCATTCAAGCTGATAAGTAGAGTGATCTTGTGTCAGGTAAAGCCAATCATTTATAGTTAGCAAATGGGCAGCCCAGTAGTAGGCTTGGACTTTCAGCAACAATATTTCCCTGTTTAAGAGTTACGTTGAAGTGTACTTAGCGCCACCCTGCTATGGCCCCCGTCCCATAGGAACAGTCGTATTTCCCTGTCTATTTTATCATAGAATATCTCCAGAATCTTAAGATACATATTTTGCATACAGTATAGCAATTTAGGGAGGGTGATCATCTTGAATAATACCGCTTTACCCAAGATTGTCAGAGGCAGACGACGCCAGAGCTTCACACCCTCTCAAAATCCTGTCAAGACCCATTCTAGGTTAGCGGTCAGGCAGAGGTCTCTGGCCCTCATTACAACATTGGCGGGCGGAAGTTGTAACCGCCGTGCGGCCGCCAATGCAGCCGCACTCCCGCGGTGCCCATTATGACATCCCCGCTGGGCCAGCGGGGATGTGGGCCGCAACATGGGAGCCGGCTCCAAATGGAGCCGGCGGTGTTGCGGCTGTGCGACGGGTGCAGTTCCACCCATCGTGCTTTTCACTGTCTGCAGTGCAGACAGTGAAAAGCCGCATGGGGCCCTGTCAGGGGGCCCCTGCACTGCCCATGTCAGTGGCCCACGACTCCCCGTACCGCCAGCCTTTTCCTGGCTGGCTGGCGGTAGAGGGACTCGTAATCCCCTGGGCAGCGCTGCTAGCAGTGCTGCCCTGGCGGACTACTACCGCCGGGGCCATTGTGGCGGGAAACCGGCGGCCCGGGCGGTGCAACCGCGGCGGAAGGCAGCACCGCCAGCCTGTTGGCGGTGCTTCCGTCATTTCAGCCCTGGCGGTCCTGTACTGCCAGGGTTGAAATGACCCCCTCTGTCTCTTATTATATTTCAAACTCATTAACTCCACCCTCAGGGGGCCCAGGAGGGAGGTGGAATTTAGTCCATTGCATGGGTTATACAGTACAGATGTATGCCAGTTTATGTTATATCCAGAGTATCTACCAGAACTTAGGCCCTCATTACAATCCTGGCGGTCGGTGATAAAGCGGCGGTAATACCACCAACAGGCCAGCAGTAAAAAAAATGGAATTATGACCACAGCGGAAACCGCCAACACTGACAGCCACTTTAACACTCCGACCGCCATGGCGGTAGCAACAAACACCATGGCGGTAACCGCCAACAGCCAGGCGGAAGACAATGTACCGCCCACAGCATTACAACAGGCCTGTCTGCCAGCTTTTCCGGGGCTGTACTAACGCCATCAAAAGCACAGCAGAAACAGTACACTGAAGGTAAACAACTCACCTCTTGAAACTCAAAGAAGAACCACAACACCATGGAGCCTGAGCTACACATTTTTCCAATGCTGGTGTACCTCCTCATACACCAGGAACACGAATGCCGGCAAAGACGACCACGGTGAGTACTGCACCTAGCACACAAGGGGGGGGGGAGGAAAAAGAGAGTGACACACACACACGCAACATGCAACACCCCCACCCTCACCCCCAACACCATACACACAAACAGATGAAACAACATTACATATACACCCCATAACCCTCAGGAACAACGCAAGGACAAAAGGAATTGAGTAAAGTCAGTGTAATAGTAAAATTTTAGATAAATATGTACTTGAATCAATGAACAGTATGTACAATATATACAAAAGGAGGGACAATGCCCACTCAAAAATGTCCGTGGCCCACTGGGCCATAACACATAGGCCAAGGCCACACTTTACTCCTGCCTCAATACGGAGAGAACACTGCAGGGGAACCAGGTCGAAAAAACACAGGCACCTCAGGGAGACGGGGAATGGGTGGGCACCTCAGCCGGAAGATGGTACAACGCCACTGGCCTGGAGGGGGCTCCATGCCCACTGCTTGGTCTTGGGGAGTGCAAAGCCACAGTCTCTTAAGTGGGTGGTTTGCCCACTGCTTGGTCCTGGGGAGTACAAAGCCACAGTCTCTGGAGTGGATGGCTTCTCCACTGGTTCTGGAGGGGGCTTTGTGCCCAGTGTGCTTAACCCTGAATGGTGCAAGGCCACAGTCTCTCACCTGGGTGTCACACCAACAGGTGTTGCAAGGGCCAGGAAGCATTGCAGTCCATGTAGTCACAACTACACACTGCTCGCCGGCGGTGACGGCTGCTCAGTGGATGGCAGTTGCACTGCAGGTGGCGGTTCTGTCAGTGGTGGTGGGAGGCTCCAGCCCTCCCCTGCAGCCTTGGATGGCTGCCCACTGGGGCTGCTGCTGCTGGCAGTGCAGGTGGCGGTGCTGGTGGCGGGGCTGGTGGCGGTGCTTGTGGCGGTGCTGGCTGCGGTGCAGGTGGCGGTGCTGTCAGTGGTGGGGGGAGGCTCCAGCCCTTCCCCTGCAGCCTTGGACGGCTACCCACTGGGGCTGCTCCTGCTTGCAGTGTTGCTGCTGGCGGTGCAGCTGGCGGTGCTGTCAGTGGTGGGGGGAGGCTCCAGCCCTTCCCCTGCAGCCTCGGACGGCTGCCCACTGGGGCTGCTGCTGCTGGCAGTTGTGCTGCTGGCAGTGCAGGTGGCGGTGCTGGCAGAGGTGCAGGTGGCGGTGCTATCAGTGCTGGGGGGAGGCTCCAGCCCTTCCCCGGCAGCCTCGGATGGCTGCAGTGCCATGGCTGGTGTTGTGTGTCCCATCTTGCCCTTGCAGATGGTGGTGCCTCCTTGCTTCTGCCAGATGGTGTTCCTTTCCTGTTCTTGCTGGCTGGTGGTGCCTCCTTCCCCTTGCTGGCTGGTGGTGCCTCTTTCCCCTTGCTGGCTGGTGTCCACTTCTTGCCTTTGCTAGGTGGTGGCCCCTTCTTGGCCTTGGCAGGTGGTGCTGGCACACTGGCTGTGCTGACGGGCGCCTCCTAGGAGCCTCTCACACCTGCAGTAGCTGCAAAAACCATAGTGGGCTTGGACTTGGTGGCTAAGGTGCTGGGCTGGGTTCCTGCTACCCTAGCCCGAAGTGAAGGACGGGGAGGGGGGTGGGGAATAGGTCAGTGTTGGTGAAGAAAAGCTTCTTAGGGACACAGGGGCGGGAAGAGGATGAAGGGTTAGGAGTGTAGAAAGAGCAAGTGGTTGTAGGAGGTGTCTGTCTGCTGTGTTTGGGTTCAGGTGCATGGGCTGGGTGCTGTTGTGAGGTGGATGGCTGTTGGGTGTCTGAATGCTTGCGTTTGTGTCCTTTGGGAGGAGGGGTCACAGACACAGTGGGAGAGGACATAGGGGACGTGTGCATGGAGTGCATGCAGGTGTGAGTGGAGACGCTACTGGGAGGGAGGTGGACAATGAGAAGGAGGGGGACACAGTGGAAACAGTGGATGTCGGTGTGTCTGCATCTAGATGGTGCTTGTGTGAGTGCCTGTGGGGTGAAGTGTGGTGCTTGTGCTTTCCTGAGCAACTTCTGTGTGTTGATTTGGGTGAATGCAGGTCTGAAGGTGTGCTTGGGATAGACTGGGGTTGAGGGGATTGGGACTGGGTAGAGGAAGTTGGAGGCGGGAGGCTGGAGACAGGGACAATGGCTGCCATCAGTGAGTTGGCCAGAGCCTGGAATGTTCTCTGTTGGGCTGCCACGCCAGAGTGAATATCCTCCAGGGATCTCAGGAGGTCAATAGCCTCCTTACTGAGGGCAGCAGGGCTGACTGGGGCAGGGCCTGAGCTGCCTGGGGCGAAGGAGATGCCCACCCTCCTGGGTGAGCGGGCACGGGAAATACGCTGAGGGGCTGCTGGGAGGGTGGTGCTGGCACAGGGTGGTGGCTGTACGTGTACTTGGGGTGGGCACAGAGGTGTCCACCAACGCCAGGGAACTTCCATCGGAGGAGGAGTCACTGTCCAAACTGTTCCCTCCAGTCTCCGCCGTGGTGCTCCCCTCGCCCTCTGTCTCACTGGTACCCTCACTGTCAGTGGATTCGGCCTCCTGGGCCCTGCTGGATGCAGCTCTTTCCGTCACTGGTGCCTCTGCTCCTCCACCAGATGATCCTAATGCACATAAGGACAGGGTCACAAAACAGAGAGGGGGGATAGACAAAGGATACACATGGTCAGTTGTGGCAACAACACCATCGTTGGCGTACATGACACACACACACAGGGAACAGCCCTACGCACTAGGCAATGCATTAACAGTCACAATGCTAGTCAGCAGCCCATGGACATGGACACCTAACGCCAATTGCAGCATACCTGAAACCCACAGACCCCTGCCCACTAGTGGATGCCTACTAGCTTGGTTGGAGGAAGTTTACATCAGAACCTGCCCAACAGGGGCCCTACCCTGTAATGGCCGACCTGGCCTAGGGGCACCCACAGGTCCACATCCCGCACCCGGATGCCACCCCACCACGCGCATGTAGTATATTGGCCACCATAGCCCTTCACATCCCCTTACGCACAGACATGGCCCACCATATATGCAGCACGCTGATCAGGGCCCTTCCACCAACCCCTCCACACGAGGCCTTCACACATACCACTCCATGAATTCATGCCCCATGAATCGTGCTCACAGTGTACTCACCTGTTGGTCTGGAGGCCCATACAGCATTCGGTACTGGGGTAGGACCCCATCCACCAGTCTCTCCAACTCCACCGCGGTGAAGGCAGGGGTCCTTTCCCCAGTGACACGAGCCATGGTCAGTTCACAGGTCACAGCAGCACATGCACTGTAGTTCCTCTCCTGTTAAAGGTCAGGTAGCAAGTGAGTGATAGAAAATGGCAGTTACGTCCTCAGCGGTGCGTACCGTCACCGCCGGCGTACATCACCATTGGCCACTGTAACCTATAGGGCCTAATGATAACCAATGAGAGTTGCACGGCGGTTCTCGATGCACAACATCAGCAGAATTACCTCATTTCCACATGTCCCTCCTAACAGGACAGGTGGATGCCATTTTGGGGGTGGGGGCTGGCCATGGCACCTAACTGTATCACTGTACACATAAGCACCATTTGTGCCTATCCAACAATATACTGTTACAATCACAACATGCAATGAAGTGTAGTGTTTGGAAATATGGGATACTGACCAGCTGCTCACCATTTTGCCCCATAGATTGCAACCGCTGCGAAAGAATTGGAGATGGAGACATTCCCCCCGTGTACAGGCCCCTGGTGGACTTGGCAACAATGGAGGACAGGCACATTATCCTCACCTATAGACTGGACAGGGCCACAATCACAGAGCTGTGTGCCCAATTGGAGCCTGACCTGATATCTGCTATCCGTCACCCTACAGGGATCCCCCTCTTGTGCAAGTCCTATCTGTGCTCCATTTCCTGGCAACTGGCTCCTTCCAAGTGACAGTGGGCTTGGCATCAGGAATGTCATGCCCAGTGTTCTCAATAGTGCTGACCAGAGTGTTGGCTGCCCTGATTAAACACTTGCGCAGCTACATCATTTTCCCCCAGGTGGAGGATTTGGCCACAGTGAAAGCTGATTTCTATGCAATGGGACATATCCCAAACATTATTGGGGGTATTGATGGTACACATATCGCATTTCTTCCCCCCCAGGTGTTCAGAAATCGAAAGAGCTTTCACTCAATGAATGTGTAGATAGCGTGCCTAGTGGACCAGTACATCTCCCATGTCAATGCAAAGTATCCTGGGTCTGTGCATGATGCCTTTATCCTGAGGAATAGCAGCATCCCATATGTGATGGCTCAACTCCAGAGGCACCGGGTGTGGCTAATAGGTGAGCCCTGGTTCCCACCCAGTGGATGTTGGTGTATGGGTATGGTGTGGGCCCTAAGGGTTAGTGTGTATCTAAGAGTTGTCCCTTGATATTTGCAGGTGAATCTGGTTACCCCAACCTCTCATGTCTACTGACCCCTGTGAGAAGTCCCAGGACAAGGGCAGAGGAACATTACAATGAGGCACATGTGCGAACAAGAAGAATCATAGAGAGGACATTCAGCGTCCTGAAGGCTAGGTTTCGTTGCCTCCATCTGACAAGTGGTTCCTTGTGCTACTCATCCAAGAAGGTCTTCCAGATTATCGTGGAATGCTGTATGTTGCACAACCTTGCCTTACGTTGTCAGGTGCCTTTTCTGCAGGAGGATGAGGCTGGAGATGGGTGTGTGGCAGCAGTGGACCCTGTGGACAGTGAAGATGTGGAGGCAGAGGATGAGGATGAGGACAACAGAAGTGCAATAATTTGTCAATACTTCCAATGACTCACAGGTAAGACAATGTAACTTCACTTTTAATTGACAGTTTTGTGTTTGACATTGACACTGACAGGCTCATTTTCCCACTTCTATGGCCACTTACTGTACACTTTGGCATCTCTATTTGCAGATATTTGTGTCCCACTATCGCTCCTGGCGTGTTGACTGCAGCCAACTATAAGTCATTCAAATGTGTACATTACTGTAGAGATGTAGTGCAGTGTTTAAAGTTTGTTAAACAAATACATAGTTCAATCATTTGACAGACTCCATACTTGTATTTTTTTAAACAGTGTTTATTTAAGTGCTAATGAGTAGAGGGGGAAGTGCAGTGGGCTGGGATGATGGTGGAGGAAAGTCCAGGACAGAGTCCAGTCTATGTGGATCACAGGTGCATTGTCCAAGGGGGCATAGGAAGGGGAGCAATGGCAGTTCAAGGTGGGCAGGGTGGCAGGGTGGGACACAAGGGTGACAATTAGGAGAGTCTTATTTCCTGGCGGGGTCTTGGCAGTAGTCTCTGGCTTCTGCCTGGATCGCAGGGAACGTTTGCGGGGTGGTTCTCCTTCTGCAGGGGGAGGGGTGCTGGTGGCCTGTTGGTCCTGTGACGGGGCCTCCAGTCCTCTAGCGGAGGTGGAGGGCTGTTCATCGATTTGGCTAGCAGTAGGGGCCCGGTGGTGTGCCACTGCCTCCCTCATAGTGTTGGCCATGTCTACCAGCACCCCTGCAATGGGGACCAGGGTGGTGTTGATGTCCTCAAGTCCTCCCTGATCCCCAGGTACTGTCTCTCCTGCAGCTGCTGGTTCTCCTGCATCTTGTCCAGTATCTGGCCCATCGTCTCCTGGGAATGGTGGTATGCTCCCAGGATCTTCGTGAGTGCCTCCTGGAGAGTCGGTTCCCTGGGCCTGTCCTCTCCCTGTCGCACAGCAGTCCTCCCAGCTTCCCTGTTGTCATCTGCCACTGTCCCCTGAACCGTGTGCCCACTGCCACTTAACCCCAGGTCCCTGATCATCCTGTGTTTGTGGGGTGGCCTGGGGTGCCTGTAGTGGTGGACACACTGCTGATTGACGTGTCCTGGGGACAGAGGTCTGGGCCCGCTGGGTGGGTACTGTGCTGGTGTTTCCTGAGGGGGGAGGCTCTGTGGTGGTATGGGACTGTGCCTAGGTAACCAACTGTCCAGAGATCCCTGATGGGCCAAGTTGGTCATCCAGATCCAGGCGTCCAGAGCTGCTTTCATCAATGTGGGCATCTTCTGGGGGGGACTGGATGTTGCTGGCACCTCCTCTCCAGTGGCGTTGGCTGTGGGACCTGTGGGGATATAAATGCAGTGTTATTGTTTCTGTGTGTGACATCTTGTGCATGGGTGTGTTGCCCTCTATGGTTGTTATTTCCCTGGCAGCTTTGCCTTGTGTGAGTAGTTATTTGGAGGGCTAGCTGTTTCCCTCTAGTGTACATGCTTTAGTGCTAGGTGTCCATGCAGGTCTTGGATGAGGGTCCATGCATTGGTGTTGCATGTAGGGCTTGGTATTGGGAGGGGTAGGTTGTGATGGTGGGGTGTGTGGGAGGTGGTGGAGTGATGGGACTGAGGGTGAGGGTGGGGGTATGTGATGGCATACAGGTAGGGGGGTGAAAGTAGTAAAGAGTTGATTTACCAGTGTCCTTTCCTCCTCCTACACCTTCCAGGCCCTCAGGATGCATGATTGGCAAGACTTGCTCCTCCCATGTTGTTAGTTGTGGGGGAGGAGGTGTTGGTCCACCGCCAGTCCTCTGTACAGCTATTTGGTGTCTTGCTGCCACGGAACGCACCTTTCCCTGTAGGTCGTTCCACCTCTTCCTGATGACATCCCTTGTTCTTGGGTGCTGTCCCACGGCGTTGACCCTGTCCAAGATTCTCTGCCATAGCTCCATCTTCCAAGCAATGGATGTCTGCTGCACCTGTGATCCGAATAGCTGTGGCTCTACCCAGATGATTTCCTCCAATATGACCCTTAGCTCCTCCTCTGAGAACCTGGGGTGTTGTTGTGGTGCCATGGGTGTAGGGTGATGTGTTGGGATGTGTGATGTAAGGTGCTTGGATGGTGTATAGATGATGGTAGTGTGTGGCTGTGGCATTGTCTTTGGTCTTGCTATCTCTCTTGTGGCACTTGTTTGTAGTTGTAAAGGGTTGTGGGTAATGTGGGTGTGTGTTTTATAGACATGTGGGTGTATGGGTGTGGTGTGTGAATATGTGTCAGGTGTGTGTTATTTGAATTGTCCAATGTAGTGTTGTTTTGTATGTGTGTGTGAGTATTTTGAGTGCAGCGGTATGTAGCGCCAATGGTTTACCACCATTGACTGTCCACCGCGGTGATTCGTGGGTCATAATGTTGTGGGCGTAGTTCTGTTGGCATAATGGTGTGGGTTTGGATACTGCCAGTTTATCACCAACCTTTGGGCTGGCGGACTTGTGTGTGTGGCTGTACAGTGACGGATTGCTATGTGTGTGTCATAATATGGGTAGCGGTAATCTGCTGCGGCGGCGGTATGTTGGCGGCAGTCAGCATGGCTGTAAGCGGTACTTACCGCCAATGTCATGATGAGGGCCTATGTCTTCCTCTGAGGCCACCCCTGGAGTCATGGGCACTCCCTAGCAGAACCTGACTTTCAAAGTTCTAAGGGGGCTTTGCTCAGAGAGAAGCTTAGAGGTAGGGAAGAACACTAATAGGAATTTTCTGTTAAGTTTTCTTCTCCAGGATGACCAGGAGCAGTCTGAGAACAAGGAAGAGGAGAGGGAGGGGGATTGTAACCCTTTAGATTTAGAGGATCAGCCTGAAGATTCAGGGGAGGGCTCTTCACAAAATCTTCCCCCAGCAAACCATCTAGTGTAGCTGCCAGTGGAAGAGGTTCACATACAGGTAGAGCACCCTTCACGCCTAGAAGTCAGGTCACTAGGGTTACCAAAGCTAGGGAAAGATCTACCTCTGCACATTCCCATGTCACCTCAGTTTCTGAGGGGTCCCACACATCCAGTCCAGGTGATGACTCCATACACAGGGAGGTCAGAAAGCTAATATTGGAGGAGGCCAGGCTGGGGCTGCAGCTGCACCAGCTGGCCCTACATTGGGAGGCCTTAGCTGTGGAAAGGCAGGGGTTGCGGTTAGTTCCCTATGGTGTCAGCAGCAGTTTCAGGAGTTATGAGGTCAGGGAGGACACCATTGACTCAAGAAACTTACACAAAATTGTTCCCCCATACAAGGTGGGGGATGATATCCAAAAGTGGTTTGCTGCACTTGACAGGGCCTCTAAAGTTCAGACGGTCCCTCATAGGCAGTGGGCTGCTATTCTTTGGTTGTTCTTCTCTGATAAAGGGAGGGACAGACTCCTCACTGTTAGGGAGGAGGATTCAGACAATTATGACATTCTTAAACATGCACTCATAGATGGTTTTGGGCTCACCACAGAGCAATACAGCATCAAGATCAGGGAAACCAAGAAAGAATCCTCACATGATTGGGTTGACTTTGTGCACTGTTCAGTCAAAGCTTTAGAAAGTTGGTTATATGGCAGCAAAGTGTCTGACTATGAGGGTCTAGATAATCTGATTTTGAGAGAGCATATTTTAAATGGTTGTATGTCTGATTTGTTAGTCCAATACTTGGTAGACTCAGATCTGACCTCTCCCCAAGAACTGGGTAAGAAGGCATACAAATGGGTCAGAACAAGGGTGAGCAGAAAAGCTCATACAGGGACTGACAAAGAAAAGAAGAAAGATGGTGAAAAATCTCAGGACAAGCATAGGGACAAATATAAACATAAAGATTCCTCTTCAGGTCCACAACACTCCTATAGGGGTCGGGATACAAAATTCTTCTTCCTCTTCTACACACAATAAAATGCCTTGGTGCTATGTGTACAGAGGTAAAGGCCATAGGCCAGGGGATAAGTCCTGCCCAGGTAAAGCCCCTGAGCCTACCACCACTAATACACCCACTTCAACTTCTAGTGCCCCTAGTAGTAGCAGTAATAGTGGGGGTACTACTGGCAATAGTCAAATTAAAGGTGTGGTTAGGTTCCCTTTTGGGTCCATCATAGAAACTAGGGTGGGTGTAGAAACTTCTGAGACAGTTTCTGTCTCACCTGGTGGCATTGGCCTTGCCACCTTGACTGCGTGTCCCCTTAACATGGATAAGTAAAACCAGTCAATTGAAATAAATGGTGTTGAGGCCCAGGCCTACATGGACACTGGTGCCAGTATCACTTTGGTGACCGAAAACCTGGTGTCACCTGCACAACACCTCCTTGGAGAGAAGTACCAGGTTACTGATGTCAACAACTCCACTCAGTCTCTCCCCTTAGCTGTAGTGCAACTTAGTTGGGGTGGGGTTACTGGCACAAAGCAGGTGGTGGTATCACCTAGCTTGCCTGTAGACTGTCTCTTAGGTAATGACCTAGAGGCCTCAGGTTGGGCTAAGGTAGCGTTTAGGACCCATGCATCCATACTGGGTATCCCTGAGGAAATGCTTCCTCTCATTTCAAGTGAAATGAAAAAGCAAAGGAGAGAGGGAGCCCTGAAGCCTCAGGATCCTCCTCGCCCCACAGGCAAAAAGGGTATCAAGGTACCCCTTCCCCACCCTACTACTAAGGATACCATTCCTGTGGTGGAAGATATCTCTCCTTGGGTGGAACCTGTACCAAGGGAGTCCACAGCTACCACAGCTGAACTCCCAGAGGTAAAAGTCCCTCTCTTTGAAAACACTGAAACAGATAAGTGTAACTGCACCATTATGGTAAATTGGGAGCAACCCTCCAGCCCTCCCAGAGAAACCCCTGCACTACCTCTAAAGACATAGGACAGCAGCCCTGTCCTTATGTGGAGCCTTTAGGACAGCAACCCTGTCCTGCTCCAACCCAAGAGCGACAACAACACTGTCCTCTCTTAGAGCCATGGGGACAAGATGTTTGCCCTGCTCTGGCCTTGCTACGACATTATCCCTGTCTAGCATTGCAATCCTTAGGGCAGCAGCCCTGTCTTGACATAGGATACCAGGGACAGTCACACTGCCCCACTTTAAAACTTTTTAATAACCTTCCAAATAGGGAATCTCAGAGTACGCACTTGCACTGTTCTCTAGCTAAAACTGTCCAAACAGGGCGGTTCACCTCCCCACAGGGAAGGGACCATACAGTGGATGATAAAGGGAGTAACCACTGTAGTGCAGATCTACTCTCCACTTATCACCACTTAGACAATAAAGTCTCAACTGGCCAAGGTTAGCCTTATCGTCCTTCGTTTAGGGGGTTGTGTGAGAAAGAAACTTCTTTCTCACATGGTTACCACCATTTTTGGTCTGTTTGTCAGTGTGTTTGACTGTGTCACCGGGATCCTGCTAGCCAGGAACCCAGGGCTTATGGCTTGTGGGCTACTTGTCAGTATGTTTCACTGTTTTTGTGAGTATGTTTCACTTTGTCACTGGAGTCCTGCTAACCAGGACACCAGTGCTTATGCTCCCTCTGATCCCAATTGTGTCTCTACATACTTGTAACCCAGTATTTCATCCCAAATTGGCCTACTGGTCACCCCATATAAATATATAGTACTTAGGTACCCAGGGCATCAGGGCTCCAGGGGATCCCTATGGGCTGCAGCATTACTTTTGCCACTCATAAGAAGCCCATGCAAAGGCTTATACAGGACTGCCATTGCAGCCTGTGTGAAATGGTGCATGCACCATTTCACAGCCATTTACTCTGCACCAGGTCACTTATAAGTCAACTTTATGTCAGGCCTTCCAACCCTGAAGGCTGGGTGCAAAGTACCTGTGTGTGAGGGCACCCCTGCACTAGCAGAGGTGCCCCCACATTGTCCAGGACCATTTTCCTCAACATCGTGAGTGCGGGGACACCATTTTATGCGTGCACTGGACATAGGTCGATACCTATGTCCAGCTTCACAATGGTAACCCAGAATATGGCCATGTAAGGTGTCTAACAACTGGGAACTCTACCCCAATACTGATTGTAGTATTGGTTGTACAATTCCATGCACTCTGGGGGCTCCACAGTGGACCCACAGGACTGCCATACCAGCCTTCTGAGGTTTTCCAGGCAGCCCCAGCTGCTGCCACCTCACAGACAGGTTTCTGCCCTCCTGTTGCTTGAGCAGCTCAAGCCCAGGAAGGCAGAACAAAGGAGTTCCTTTGGGAGAGGGGTGTTCCACCCTCTCGCTTTAGAAATAGGTTTTACAGGCACAGGCAGGGTAGCCTCCCAGAGCCACTGGAAATGCTTTGAAGGGCACAGATGGTGCCCTCCTTGCATAATCCAGTCTACACCGGTTCAGGGACCATAGTCCCTGTTCTGGCGCAAAATTGGACAAAGGAACTGGGAGTGACCACTCCCCTGTCCATCACCACCCCAGGGGTGGTGCCCAGAGCTCCTCCAAGGTGGTGGGGCACCCTGGGAGCATCTGAGTGACCAGTGCCAGCAGGTGATGTCAGAGCCCTTCCCTGGTAGGTGCTTACCTGGTTAGGTGACCAAGTTCAGGGCTATTTAGGGTCTCTCTCCTGGGTATTTCCTCAGATTCGGATTGCAAGACTCCAGCAGGAATCCTCTGCATCCTTTACTTCATCTTCTACTGACGGAACCACAGCTGAACCCTCCAGGAACTCTACAAACTGCAACAAAGAAGCAAAGATAACTTCTACAACACTGTATCTTCAGCTCTGTCCCGCAACAACTGCAACAGTTTCCAGGTCGTACATCTGAAGAACCGGAAGGAATCTCCTGTGGAGTGACGGAGTCACTTCCCTGCTTCAGCAGGCACCTCTCTGCAGCGACGACTGGTGGCGTGGGTCCCTTCTCCAGATGACGAGTGTGGATCCAGCAATATGGGTGGTGGACTAAAGTGACCCCGACATTCCCAATGTCCAGCTGTCCAACTTTTGTGGAGGTAAGAGCTTGCCCCCCCCACGCAAGACAGTACCCCCATGCACCACGTGACTTGCAGTTGCAAGGGATCGTGTGCGACCTTCCAAAAAGTTCTTCGTGCACAGCACAGCTTAGGCCCCCGGCACTCCATCCTGCAACGCACAGCTTCCTGTGTGGTTCTCCGGCGGTATGGGATCCCTTTGTGTTGTGCTGCCTGGGCTTCACTTGCTCCTTGTTTGGCCCCATTCTGTGGGACTCCTGTGCGCGCTGCCTGGTCTTCTGAGGGCTCTCTGAGTTGCTGAGAGCCCCCTCTGTTTCCCCCTCCAGGGTAGAGGCCACCAGGTCCCTCCTAGTCCCTAGCAGTGCCATCTTCTGCTAAACACGAGTTTTGCGTGTGCCAAGGCTTGTTCGTGGAATCCAGCGACGCAAACCAGATTGCAATCATCCATCCGGCATGGAACATCTTCTGCACTAACCAGGAACCCGCATCTGTCTTCTTGGGTGCAAATCTGACTTCTCACTAGTGGTTCTTCTTTTGCACCTTCATCTGGGTTAGCAGAGGCTCCTGTTCTTCCTGGACTCTTCAGTGCTTCTTGGACTTGGTCTCCTTCTTCCACAGGTCCTCAGGTCCAGGAATTCATCAGTGGTGTCTTGCAGTCTCTTCTGGTTCTTGCATAATCTTCTATCACAACTTCTTGTGTGTTTCAGGAAACTTTCTGTGATTTACTCCTGTTTTCCTGGGCTCTGGGGTGGGTTCTATTACTTACCTTTGGTGTTTTCCTACACTCCCATCACCTCTCTACACACCACACTTGCCTAGGTGGGAAACCGACTTTCGTATTCCACTATTTTAGTATATGGTTTGTGTTCCCCCCAGGCCCATTGCAACCTATTGTGATTTTCACTACTTGCTCTGTTTTCTAACTGTTTACTTACCTGTTTTTGGATACTATTGTATATATTTTGTATATTACTTACCTCCTAAGGGAGTATAGTCTCTAAGGTATTTTTGGCATTTGTGTCACCAAAATAAAGTAGTTTTTGTAACACTGAGTATTTTCTTTCATATCTGTGAGTACTGCGTGACCACAGTGGTATTGCAAGAGCTTTTCATGTCTCCTAGTTCAGCCTTGGCTGCTCAGCTACATCTACCCCTAGACATCCTGGCTTCTAGGCACTGACTACATTTCACTAATAAGGGATAACTGGACTTAGTATAAGGTGTAACCAGGCCATTCTCCTACAGTACCCCACCAATGTTTGTGGATGGTCCCGCTTGTCCCTCAAGGCTCCTTAAATCCATGGTAGAAGCAGTGGCACAGATCAAGCCTACATTGTGCTCCTCTGGTGCACCTGTACCAACACCTGTTTCTGAGCATACACACACATCTGAGAAAGGGGTGAACTGACTGGACCACCGGGCCTTTCCCATCTCTGTTCGGGACTGAACCCCGGCTACATACTGTAATCAGCACCACCTGGGCATTACAAGACCTGCCCCCTACCTTCCACTACTATGATACTAAACAAGATGGGCAAGTACTCAACAATGAAAAACCTTAGCAACTCTGGCCAAACTGCAGAAGAAATGGCCTCGAATGCGGGGCATACACATGAGGGACATAACGGGGTGACCCTTCACACCATCCTGCAAGCTATAGCCATGTCATGAAAGATGCTTGAGCTCAAAAATTGATATCATGGTGACAGACTTGGGGCTGCTGCAGGATGACCACTGTTGCTCAGCAGAGAGGGTTACTGCAACAGAACGAACACTAGACAAACTTAACCCCAATGTAGCAAGCTTGAGAAAGAGACTCTCAACCTTGGAAGGGAAAATCAAAACACTAGAGATCTCAGCAGAAGATGCTGAGAACAGGGCCAGAAGAAATAATATCTGAATCATTGGCCTGCTGGAACACATTGAAGGACCCAGAGCAGATATGACCAGCTTTCTAAAGGCATGATGACACAGTGCATTTCTTCACCTTCCCACCCCTCGTCTGGGACTGGCTTGAGCAGCTTCCCCAACAAGAAGGAAGCCCTATCACCGATCGCTGGAGATACATCCAATAACCTCCAAGAAATGCAATCCCAGCTCGCTCACAGGCATTGCAGGAATGCCAGAAAGTGGTGGAGGCGGTGGCGGCCTTGAGTACAGTAGGATCCAACCCGTCCTGGAAGCAGGGAAGCATGGAAATGGGGGGCTCAGATTCTGATCATGCTTCAGTTTCTTCCCGAGCCTTGAATGTCTCCCTCCCGTACGTCAAGCCTGGACCTACTGATGAACTTATTTGAAAAGGATAAAGTGAGTGAGAGGTGGCTGATATGCATGGTTGGAGCAAATGATCGATGGATCGAGTAGTGTCATATTCTTGGGCTTTGTTTGTTGGATCATGACCAGACTGCAATATTTTCACTGGCCACGGATAGTGCAATGTGATGCCGGGAGATGCCTGCTCAAAATCACTCTCTCCCCCCAGCTTTGGAGTTGCATAAATGATGAGTGCGCTACTGTTCTATGACTGTTTGCTGGTTTGGATGAGGACGTATTTTTTTTCTTATCCAGGGGTTCGGCAATTGGGGAACTGTTAACAGTTTTATGGGGATTGTTTGTTGCACTGCCTCTGCCTCTATCATTGCACTCTTTGCACAGTATACTGAGGGGGAAACATCCTGAACAGCTAGGTCTAAACCACTGCTTGCCTGAACCACTACTGCTAAACAACTAAAAAGTCTCTACAACTAAGTACTGAACAACTACTGTCTAAACAACAATTGTGCCTGAATAACAATTGCCCGAACAACTCATTTTAAGGTACATTTTTCTTTTTGGTTTTTATGGTTTATTAGTTGTTTAGAATATATATATATATATATATATTAGTTGTTCAGGCAATTGTTATCTAGGCACAATTGTTGTTTAGACAGTAGTTGTTCAGTACTTAGTTGTAGAGACTTTTTAGTTGTTTAGCAGTAGTGGTTTAGGCTATAGTTGTTTAGGACCTAGTTGTTCTGTCACATATTCCACCCAGGGAACAAAGGAAAGTGTCCAGCTGCACGTGCAGGTTGTGCATTCTGGAGTAAAATTAATAGTCTCTAGTCCAGGGGTGTAGTCATCTCCAGAAGTCTACCAGTCCCCACCTCTGCTGCCATTCCAGGAATGTCCGCACTAACCATGTCACAGGGGATTTCCCAACACTGGATGGGAGCAATCAAGAGTTGGGCCTGTTATACAATTGTAGGCCCCACCCAGTAAGATGGTCTGTGTCAAGTAGGGGGCCAGGGTTCAGAATCCGTCAGCTAAAAATCCACCCTGATCTGAATTGGGGACATAAATTCCCAAAATGGTCATGTCACAGCCCACTAGATGGCCCAATACCAAGACATACCTCCCATTGTGGTCAATTACCTGACGAGTTTTCTAGAATGGTACTCCAGGACGTTTCCACACCAGGACCTCTCTAGTGAATGCTGAGTACATCACTGTATATAACTGACCCTGCCATTGCCTACCCAAGGCATTCCTCTCAGGGCCAGTGTGGTGGGTCTCCTGTAAGATGGCAACATGGGCTAACCATCTCTTTAGATATGCATGTAGTTTGCAGCATTTGGTCATACTATTTAGGCCCCTGACATTCGAGCTAATAAAATTATATGTTATGGGGGTTGCCGTGGGGGAGGGTCTGAGTAGTATTCTAGGTCCATCAGCTCAGGGCCACATTTCACATACAGGCCACTGACCTCAGTACGAATATGTGACAGAACAACTAGGTCCTAAACAACTATAGCCTAAACCACTACTGCTAAACAACTAAAAAGTCTCTACAACTAAGTACTGAACAACTACTGTCTAAACAACAATTGTGCCTAAATAACAATTGCCTGAACAACTAATATATATATATACTGTATATATATATATATATATATATATATATATATATATATATATATATATATATATATATATACTGTATATGTATATATATTCTAAACAACTAATAAACCATAAAAACCAAAAAGAAAAACTTACCTTAAAATGAGTTGTTCGGGCAATTGTTATTCAGGCACAATTGTTGTTTAGACAGTAGTTGTTCAGTACTTAGTTATAGAGACTTTTTAGTTGTTTAGCAGTAGTGGTTCAGGCAAGCAGTGGTTTAGACCTAGTTGTTCAGGATGTTTCCCCCCTGGGTGTGCACGGGATTGTCCATAATGTAGAACACCTCTGTCGCACACTGGTTTAGAATGCCCCTGTATCCCTGACTGGTGCCTGAAAGTCGAAAATCTTGAAAATCCTGTATTCTGCCAGTCCATAGGGGAGGCCACTCCACATTACTTTACGGCCAATGCATACTCCAGGACATCTCCATTAATTGAGTGGAATGCCTTTAAAGCGGTAATTTGGTCCCGGTGCATTACTGAAGTAGTAGGGGTGCAACGTACCCTAGCCCAAGAAGTAGAAACACAGGAGGGAACATTGAGCAGACTAGAGCGAGCATGCTTTGGGAATCCTGAGTTGAAACAACAGCTCCTGGATGTAAAACAATTACTAGCAGCAGGCACGGAGAGGCTCCTCTGTTTTGACTATTGCAAGTGCATGCTCCAAGCCCACTATGAGAGCAATGAAGCAGAAAAACTGTTAGCTTGACGCGGCAACCCCATATCCAGAGGCTCGCTAATACTGGAAGTCGAATCCGCCACAGGAGAGGGTATTTACAGACAGAAAGACATTAATCATAGATTCAAGAAATATTATACCACATTATATTCCCCTCTGTAAAATCCCACAAGGAACCTCGGCTGACTTCTTGAGACTGGCAGAACTATTGCATTTGGGGGAAGGAGAGGCTGAGGACTTGAATAGTCCCATCACAATACAGGAAGTCCAAGCTGCCATAAAATCCATGGCTCGGGACAAGGTCTGCAGAACAGATGGGTTGTCAGTAGAAATATATGCCACCAATGCAAAGGACATAGCACCCAAGCTGGTTGACCTTTATGCTGCTGGCCGAGAGGTGGGACGCTTACCAAATACCACTAGTGAAGCCTTAGTAGCCCCCTCACTGAAACCAGGTTGACCCTCCTGCGATGTTAGAGCATATCGTCCATTATAAGTGCAAAAAATGGACTATAAACTTCTAAGTCACATACTAGCTACTAAACACTTAATACCCATGTCCACACTCATTCATACTGATCAAAGTGGATTTATCTCAAGATATTACATGGCAATCAACTCCGCTCGATATGGAAACTCTATGCCCAAATGAGACCAGGGCAGTTTCATTCAATTTTGAAAAGGCATTTGACTATGGGACTATAAATATCAGGTGATGGATAAGTTGGAACTGGGCTTCCTTCAGTGGATTAAGAACCTCTACACGCAACCCACTGCATGAGTTTATATTAGCAGGGTAATATCTAACTTCTACACAGTAGGGCAAGGAACAAGACAGGGATGGCTAGCAGAGCATGCTTGGAAATGTACTGAAGGGGGTCTGGAGCAAGGGGGTGTCACCCACCAAATTGTGCTATATGCCAATGACAGGCTCCTATTCCTCCACAATGTAGAGGACGATCTACCAGGGCCAACATCGCTACTGGAGCTATTTGGTGACACTTCAGACCTCTGCATTAATTGGCAGAAATCACATTTGTTTCTCAATGGAGCTACATGCCCCAACCTCTGGACTTATGCATACTTTCCTGGGAAGGGACTTGTATGAGATATCTGGGAGTTAAAGTCTACCATGGCTCCTGAGATGTCCTTGATGGCAATATAGGGCGGACCATAAGAGCACTCTGTGCACACATGGATTTCTGGAAGACCCAGCCCTTATCTGAGGCAGGATAAACTGCTGTTGCATAAATGGTATCACTCCGCTGAATTCTTTATTTCTTCTCCATCCCCCATAGAATATTCATAGAAATTGATTCATTACCGGTTGAGTGTACCTGGGCAGCTGGTAGAAGTAGAGTGGCAATGGCCAAGCTGTGCCAGCTTATAATGACGGGAGGTGGTGGGACCAGTTATTGAGGCTTATTACCTGGTGACTCAACTCCAGTGGTTCAGCCAGTGGCTCCATATGCAGTTACACCCTGGGGAGGTGGCTCCAGGGGGAGCACCAGGTCTTCGGGTATTGCTTCAGATCATTCTGACTCCCAGATTCCCTGTCACATGGAGTCCCATGGAATTACGTGTAGCATGCCGCTGCTGCCAGCGCACTAGAACCCACCAACCATGCTCTTCAGACATTCCAGCGCGAGGATTAGAGGTCCTCAATTGGAGGGGAATGATGCATGGTCTGACACAATAATTGACATTCCGTATCACCTGGATGGGAGACCTTTACAGGGATGGGAAACTTCTGCCGTTTGACGTTCTTTCAGAGGTGTTTGATCTATCCCAAGGGCAGTTCCTAGGACATGGGGCAGTGGTGGTGATGCTGCAGAACCACTGGCAGACAGGAACAGCAAAGCCTCCGCCTCATCAATGTAGTCAGGTCCTCTGGACCACAAATGGCTAGGTCAAAGTGGTTACTATTCTATACCAAGAATTGCAGGCGGATTATTACCCTACTGGTGGAATTGCAACTAAAATGGGAGGAGGATATTGCACACCCAATAACAGATGCCAACTGGGCCATAATAGTAGCAACCACACACAATCTCACGCCATGCCATGTTCAGGTTGATAAAGGTCTGTTACTTATATACAGCATAGCTCACATCAGGCAAAATTAGGAGGACGTTTGGAACACAGTTGGAAGCGTACCCCAGATGAAAGGAAGACGGGACTAAGATGCGCCACATGGTGTGGTCCTGTCCTGCTCTGCTTGAATTTTGGGGGGGATAGACTGCATCAACGAAGTTACGGAGCGGACGATCTCTTGCTCCTCTCTGGCGTGTCTGTTGGAAGTATACCCATGACCAGCCAAACACAAAGTGACCACTAAATTTGTGGATCTAGCCCTGATTCTCGGCAAACGCACAACCGCGATGCAATAGAAGGCGGCTGAGGGCCCCAAAGAGGGCAGTTGGAAAGAGTCCCTACTGTTGTGGGCGGGTAATGAGAGTGCAAATCTATTTAGGGAGGTAAGAAAAGATACATAAACCCAGGGCCTGGGGCAACTTAGTGGAATCACTGAAGGATCCAGAACTGGAATCCCCTGACAGCTCCCTGTTATCTAATCATGACCTAAAGCAAAGAGCCCATCTATGGTTTTGTGACAAATTAGTTGGAAGTTCATTTTCCAGTCAGTGATCATTGGTGCCCCTGGATACTAAAGGAGCTATTGGTAAAGACAGATCCACAGGGAGATGTGGGCCCACTGTTGCCGGAATACCAGGACCGTCTCCCCCAGGTCTGCATCCCACTTCATTCCCAACCCCCAAGGTCAATATGGGGAGCATTACCAGACAGCCACCCCTACCCTGCAATCCTGAGACAGGTCCATCTTGGGACTTCCTCAGAAAAAGGGCCTGGTAGTCCGCATGTAAAGGCCCCTCTGGCACCATGAATCTAAAGGAGACTCAGATTTATTCAGACGCTTTCTAATTGGGACTAAACAGATATCCAATATTAACTTTAAAATCTTAGCCATGGGCTCCCAGTCAATCGCCTCCAGGGAAAAACACAGTCACTTCTTCCCCCTCTGACTGAACATTCTGTGCCTTTGACCCGAAAGCCTCGTGGAACTTGCCTTTTCCTTTTAGCAACCAGCTCTCCTGATGATGAGGGGGACCCATCCTTAGCCCAACTTCTGACTCCCTTTGGGGGCACAACACTATCCAAAGACGAGACTGCCTCTGCCCCCCCTCATCCCCTCAGCAGCTGCAAATGCCAAACCAGCTGTGTCTTCCCCCTTGGCAGATGAAGCTACAAGCCCCACCGACAACTTTCTTGCAGTTAAGTCAATTTCATTGGACACAACACTAATAAAACGCTCCAACATAATGTCAATGCTGGTAGGCCTGCGGGAAACAACCCCGCTGTCTGCCATTTTGTGCTCCCTCATTACACAATAATGAGACGGGCACTCACCAAAGCACTCTCCAGGATCTTAAAAAGACAAAAAAAAGGTTGGGGCCCAGCCTCCTCTGGGCTCTGACGGGCGCAAACATGCCCGCTTTTGGCCCGGTCTTCATCCAGGCATACCCGCGCATGTCCCACGCAGCGGGAGTCGAGGTGTCCTTTAAAGTGCCTCCCGGTGCGAAAGACTGCTGGGCTCGGCCCTCCTGCTGCTGGGCCTCCTGGTATGTGTGGCATCTCGCCACCTGTCTGAGGTATCCAAGATCCATTCAGCGGGAATCAAGGCGTCCTTTAAATTGCACCCTGATGCAAAAGAATGCTGGGGGAGGCCCGCCTGCCACTGGGGCTTTTGGTATGTGTGATCTCTCTCCCCCTGTCCTGCAATATCCAGGTCCCATGCAGCGGGAGTTGAGGCATCCTTTAAAGTGCCTCCCAGTGTGAAAGAATGCTGGGCGCAGCCTTCCTGCTGCTGGGGCTCCTGGTATATGTGGTCTCTTGCTCCCTGTCCCACGGTATACAAGTCCCACGCAGTGGGAGTCGAGGCGTCCTTTAAAGCGCCTCCCGACACGTAAAAATGCCGGATGTGGCCCTCCTGCCACTGGGGCTGCTGGTATATGTGGTCTCTCACCCCATATCCTACGGTATCCAAGTCCCAGGCACTCACTCAGTGCAACATAATTTTCCACTGACTCATATCCCTTTTGAATCTATTGTTCCTATATGTTTTGCTGCATCAGCATCAGCTAAGCAACAGAATGAAACTTTAGTAAATATACCTTAAAGTCTTAGGCCCTCATTACGACCACCTTACCGCCATCCGCCGGCATGGCCACAGCCGGATTCCTTCCATCCTTCTGGCAGAAATCCGGCTGTAGTCATAATCCGGCGGTCGGCTGGTAGCTGCGGCGACAGTCTTTTGGTGGCCGTCACCGCGGCAATAGGTGGTTTCTACCACTGGGGTCATAATGATCCCCTTATTAGTGTCTGATTATTTACTCCCTGCTATCTTACTATTTTCTTTAAAAAAACATGGTTTATTATGTTACAATAATGAAGGCACACCATTAGCAAGCTATGTACTCTGTTGGGTATCAAAGAGAGGGAGAATTTTCTGCCATAGATTTAGCTGGAAGTTGGTGCTTTGCATGGCAATCCTTTCTCCCTGTTACTCGTGCTTTCATGCGCCTTAAATGTTTGCTTGTTTCACTTGCGCTTGCACACTCGTCCTATTGTTATGGTATGGTGGGCTTTGTATACTTTCAGAATGTGTATATCTTTTGTATGTGTTCCATGTTCGAGCTCGGACTCATAGGAGCCTGCCTGTTGAGGCAGCCGGTTGAAGGGCTCCTGGAAGTGAGAGTCTACGAACATGGGCTCCTTCTAATGAATAAACGTAACTTTGCTTATACCTACCTGTTTGAAGACGCTTCTGTACATTTGGCGATAAAGATAATTATTTCCGTGGGAGCCCATTGTTCCTAATTTGCACATCATTTTACCTGTTTTTTACTGGATTTGAGGATAGTGTCTTGCTGATCATCTGAAGTTTCACCTTTGACTGGCACAATTTAATCACTGCATAGTTTGTCCCATCTTTGTGCGGTGGATTTTCTTCCAGCAGAGAAGAGTATGGGGAGCCATGCAGAGACATGAGAAGCTCACTTTAAATATGGTGGCTCACCAGAACCATCACAGTTTCTCATTGTCATGCTGATGTAGCAGGTGGATAGCTTTCTGTGAGAAAGTAGCCTCTTTCTAGCATGGTTACTCCCACTTGTGGCCTGTTTGTGAGTGTGTGTCAGTGTGTTTTTGCCTGTCTCACTGGGATCCTGCTAGCTAGTGTGAGAAAGTAGCCTCTTTCTAGCCTTGTTACCCCCACTTTTGGCCTGTTTGTGAGTGTATGTCAGGATGTTTGTCACTGTTTTCACTGTCTCACTGGGATCCTGATGGCTAGGCCCCGGTGCTCATAGTGAAAACACTATGTTTTCAGTATGTTTGTTATGTGTCACTGGGACCCTGCTAGTCAGGGCCCCAGTGCTCATAAGGTTGTGGCCTATATGTATGTGTCACTGGGACCCTGTCACACAGGGCCCCAGTGCTCATAGGTGTGCATGTATATGTTCCCTGTGTGGTGCCTAACTGTCTCACTGAGGCTCTGCTAACCAGAACCTCAGTGGTTATGCTCTCTCATTTCTTTCCAAATTGTCACTGACAGGCTAGTGACCATTTTTACCAATTTACATTGGCTTACTGGAACACCCTTATAATTCCCTAGTATTGGGGTTCCAGGAGATCCCTATGGGCTGCAGCATTTCTTTTGCCACCCATAGGGAGCTCTGACAATTCTTACACAGGCCTGCCACTGCAGCCTGAGTGAAATAACGTCCACGTTATTTCACAGCCATTTTACACTGCACTTAAGTAACTTATAAGTCACCTATATGTCTAACCTTTACCTGGTAAAGGTTAGGTGCAAAGTTACTTAGTGTGAGGGCACCCTGGCACTAGCCAAGGTGCCCCCACATTGTTCAGAGCCAATTCACTGAACTTTGTGAGTGCGGGGACACCATTACACGCGTGCACTACATATAGGTCACTACCTATATGTAGCTTCACCATGGTAACTCCGAATATGGCCATGTAACATGTCTATGATCATGGAATTGCCCCCTCTATGCCATCCTGGCATTGTTGGCACAATTCCATGATCCCAGTGGTCTGTAGCACAGACCCTGGTACTGCCAGACTGCCCTTCCTGGGGTTTCTCTGCAGCTGCTGCTGCTGCCAACCCCTCAGACAGGCAGCTGCCCTCCTGGGGTCCAGCCAGGCCTGGCCCAGGATGGCAGAACAAAGAACTTTCTCTGAGAGAGGGTGTGACACCCTCTCCCTTTGGAAAATGGTGTGAAGGCAGGGGAGGAGTAGCCTCCCCCAGCCTCTGGAAATGCTTTGTTGGGCACAGATGTGCCCAATTCTGCATAAGCCAGTCTACACCGGTTCAGGGACCCCTTAGCCCCTGCTCTGGCGCGAAACTGGACAAAGGAAAGGGGAGTGACCACTCCCCTGACCTGCACCTCCCCTGGGAGGTGTCCAGAGCTCCTCCAGTGTGCTCCAGACCTCTGCCATCTTGGAAACAGAGGTGCTGCTGGCACACTGGACTGCTCTGAGTGGCCAGTGCCACCAGGTGACGTCAGAGACTCCTTGTGATAGGCTCCTTCAGGTGTTAGTAGCCTTTCCTCTCTCCTAGGTAGCCAAACCCTCTTTTCTGGCTATTTAGGGTCTCTGTCTCTGGGGAAACTTTAGATAACGAATGCATGAGCTCAGCCGAGTTCCTCTGCATCTCCCTCTTCACCTTCTGATAAGGAATCGACCGCTGACCGCGCTGGAAGCCTGCAAACCTGCAACATAGTAGCAAAGACGACTACTGCAACTCTGTAACGCTGATCCTGCCGCCTTCTCGACTGTTTTCCTGCTTGTGCATGCTGTGGGGGTAGCCTGCCTCCTCTCTGCACCAGAAGCTCCGAAGAAATCTCCCGTGGGTCGACGGAATCTTCCCCCTGCAACCGCAGGCACCAAAAAGCTGCATTACCGGTCCCTTGGGTCTCCTCTCAGCACGACGAGCGAGGTCCCTCGAATCCAGCGACACCGTCCAAGTGACCCCCACAGTCCAGTGACTCTTCAGCCCAAGTTTGGTGGAGGTAAGTCCTTGCCTCACCTCGCTGGGCTGCATTGCTGGGAACCGCGACTTTGCAAGCTACTCCGGCCCCTGTGCACTTCCGGAGGAAATCCTTCGTGCACAGCCAAGCCTGGGTCCACGGCACTCTAACCTGCATTGCACGACTTTCTAAGTTGGTCTCCGGCGACGTGGGACTCCTTTGTGCAACTTCGGCGAGCACCGTTTCACGCATCCTTGTAGTGCCTGTTTCTGGCACTTCTCCGGGTGCTACCTGCTTCAGTGAGGGCTCTTTGTCTTGCTCGACGTCCCCTCTCTCTGCAGGTCCAATTTGCGACCTCCTGGTCCCTCCTGGGCCCCAGCAGCGTCCAAAAACGCCAAACGCACGATTTGCGTGTAGCAAGGCTTGTTGGCATCCATCCGGCGGGAAATCACTTCTGCACGACTCTCCAAGGCGTGGGGGATCCATCCTCCAAAGGGGAAGTCTCTAGCCCTTGTCGTTCTTGCAGTATTCACAGTTCTTCAGCCTAGTAAGAGCTTCTTTGCACCAACCGCTGGCATTTCTTGGGCATCTGCCCATCTCCGAGCTGCTTGTGACTTTTGGACTTGGTCCCCTTGTTCCACAGGTACCCTCAGTCATTAATCCATCGTTGTTGCATTGCTGATTTGTGTTTTCCTTGCATTTTCCCTCTAACACGACTATTTTGTCCTTAGGGGAACTTTAGTGCACTTTGCACTCACTTTTCAGGGTCTTGGGGAGGGTTATTTTTCTAACTCTCACTATTTTCTAATAGTCCCAGCGACCCTCTACAAGGTCACATAGGTTTGGGGTCCATTCGTGGTTCACATTCCACTTTTGGAGTATATGGTTTGTGTTGCCCCTATCCCTATGTTTCCCCATTGCATCCTATTGTAACTATACATTGTTTGCACTGTTTTCTAAGACTATACTGCATATTTTTGCTATTGTGTATATATATCTTGTGTATATTTCCTATCCTCTCACTGAGGGTACACTCTAAGATACTTTGGCATATTGTCATAAAAATAAAGTACCTTTATTTTTAGTATAACTGTGTATTGTGTTTTCTTATGATATTGTGCATATGACACTAAGTGGTACTGTAGTAGCTTCACACGTCTCCTAGTCAGCCTAAGCTGCTCTGCTAAGCTACCATTATCTATCAGCCTAAGCTGCTAGACACCCTATACACTAATAAGGGATAACTGGGCCTGGTGCAAGGTGCAAGTACCCCTTGGTACTCACTACAAGCCAGTCCAGCCTCCTACAGCTAGGACCCTAGTGCTCATAGTTTGTGGCCTAATGTGTATGCCTGTATAGTGCCTAACTGAGTCACTGAGGCTCTGCTAATCAATCAAAGGATTTCAATCAATCAATCAAAGGATTTATAAAGCGCACTAATCACCCGTTAGGGTCTCAAGGCACTGGGGGGGGGGGGGCTACTGGTCGTAAAGCCATGTCTTGAGGCATTTCCTGAAAGTCAAGAGGTCTTGGGTCTGGCGAAGGTGGAGCGGTAGGGAGTTCCAGGTCTTGGCGGCTAGGCGGGAGAAGGATCTTCCTCCGGCAGTGGTGCGGCGAATGCGGGGGACAGAGGCGAGTGCGAGGCTGGCGGAGTGGAGATTGCGGGTGGGGGTGTGGAAGGTGAGTCTGTCATTGAGGTAGGCTGGGCCTGTGTTGTGGAGGGCTTTGTGTGCGTGGGTGAGGAGTTTGAAGGTGATCCTCTTTGATACTGGTGGCCAGTGTAGGTCTCTGAGGTGGGGGCGATATGGTTGTGGTGTGGGATGTCAAGAATGAGGCGGGCAGATGTGTTCTGGATTTTTTGCAGCTTTGTTTGGAGTTTGGTTGTTGTTCCTGCATATAGGGCATTTCCGGAGTCCAATCGGCTGCTGACCAGGGCGTGGGTGACAGTTTTACTGGTTTCAACAGGAATCCACTTGAAGATTTTGCAGAACATGCGGAGAGTGTTGTAGCAGGAAGATGAGATGGCGTTGGCCTGCTCAGTCATGCTGAGTGTGGAATCCAAGATGAATCCCAGGTTGCGTGCATGGGTGGTGGGTGAGGGTGCGGATCCAAGGGAGGTGGGCCACCAGGAGTCATACCATTCTGAGGGGTTGGCGCCAAAGATGAGGATCTCTGTCTTGTATGTGTTTAACTTGAGCTGGCTTGATTCCATGCAGCTGGCGATGGTGTGAAGTCCATTGTGGGGGTTGTTCTTTGCAGTTGTAGGGTCTTTCGTGCGGGAGAGGATTAGTTGAGTGTCGTCTGCGTTGGAAACTATGTTGATGTGGTGTGTTCGTGCGATATTGGCGAGTGGGGCCATGTAAACGTTGAAGAGCGTGGGGCTGAGCGATGATCCTTAGGGGACACCACAGATGATTCTGGAGGCTTTCGATAGGAATGGTGGAAGGCAGACTCTCTGGGTTCTGCCTGCGAGAAATGATGAGATCCAGTCGAGTGCCTTATCGCGGATTCCGGCGTTGTGGAGGCGTGTGCGGAGAGTGTGATGACATACCATGTCGAAGGCTGCAGAGAGGTCCAGGAGGATGAGTGCTGCTGTTTCTCCTTCGTCGAGCATGGTCCTGATGTCGTCTATGGCAGCAATGAGTGCGGTCTTGGTGCTGTGGTTTTTGCGGAATCCGGATTGGGAGGTGTTGAGTGCCTTGCTGTCTTCCAGGAACCGGGGAAATTGGCTGTTCACGATTTGTTCTATGAATTTGGCTGGGAAGGGAAGGAGGGAGATCAGCCGGTAGTTCTTGGGGTCGTCTGGGTCTGCCTTGGGCTTCTTCAGCAGGGCGTTGACTTCTGCATGCTTCCAACTTTCTGGGAAGGTGGCTGACTCGAAGGAACTGTTGATGGTGTTGCAGAGGTGGGGAGCGATGATTCTGTTTGCCTTATTGAAGATATGGTGTGGGCAGGGGTCCAATGGTGATCCGGAGTAGATGGAGGCCATGGTGTTGGCGGTTTCTTCTTTGTTGATGGGGGTCCAGGTGTGGAGCAGGTGGGTGTTGCTTGGGGCATTGGGTTTGTGGGTGTTTGTAGTCAGCTGGTGGGTCTGGGGGTTGAAGCTGTTGTGGATTTCTTCTATCTTTTGACGGAAGCGGGTTGCAAGTGAGTTGCAGAACTCCTGTGATGGCGGGGGTTCATTGGAGCAGGTCCTGGGAGTGGAGAGCTCTTTGATGATGCCGAAGAGCTCTTTGCTGTTGTGAGCGTTGGTGTCAATACGGTTTTTGAAGTGGGTCCTTTTGGTGGTGCGGATCAGTTGGTGATGTTTGCGTATGCCATCCTTGAAAGCAATGTCGTTGGAGTTGGTAGGTTCAAGGTGCCAGGCTTTTTCAGTTCTGCGGCATAGCCGTTTGGATTCCTGTAGGTCTGGGGTGAACCAGCTGGCCGTGATTCTGTGGAGGGTGTTTGGGTGGCTTTTTGAGCGGTGCGAGAGTGTTGGTGTAGTCTTCTATCCAGAGATGTAGGTTGGTGGCGGCTGTGTTGGGGTCTGGAGTCCCAGGGGGTGCGGCCCGGGCAAGAGTGGAAATCAGTTGATCCGTTGATATTTTGCTCTAGTTGCTTCGGGAGGGTTGTATGTGGTGGGTGACTGGTTTCTGGTAGGAGAAGTGGATGCAGCGGTGGTCTGTCCAGCTGAGTTCCGTGGTGTGGCTGATGGAGACGTGGTTGCTGGCTGAGAAGATGGGATCGAGTGTGTGGCCTGCGGAGTGGGTGGGTGAAGTGACGAGTTGTTTGAAGCCGAGGTTGGTGAGGTTGGCCAGCAGGTTGGTGGTGTTGGTGTTGCTGTTTTCTAGGTGGAAGTTCAGGTCGCCGAGGAGGATGTATTCTGTGGAGTCGAGGGCGTTGGCACTGACGATGTCGGCGATGGCGACGCAGAATTGAGAACAGGGGCCTGGGGGTCTGTAGATCAGAGTTCCTTTGAGGGTGGTGTTGACGTTGATGTGGATTTTGAAGTGGAGGTGCTCGGCGAGGTTGAGGGTGTCATGGGTGCTGCTCGAGACTTTGATGGTGATTTTGTGGACTATGGCGATTCCTCCTCCTGGTTTGTTGGCGCGGTCTCTTCTGGTGATTTTGTAGCCTTTAGGGATGGCTAGGGCTACGTCGGGTTCTGAGGCCAAGGTTGTCCAGGTTTTGGTTAGGAAGGCGATGTCCGGTGAGGTTGAGGTTAGTAGGTCCCAGAGTTCAATTGCGTGTTTGTGGATGGAGCCGGTGTTGAGTAGGATGCACCTGAGGTGGTTGTCGGCAGGCCTGTCGAGGTGCTTTAGGGTACAGGTGAAGCGGCAAGCTTGGCAGGAGAAAGGTCCCTTGGTGTTCTTTGGGGAGGACTTGAAGCAGGTAGAGGGGCGTCCTGGATTGAGGGCGTTTAGGTCACTGGCAGTATAGCGGCATGGGGAGGTGTGCGGGCCTTGCGGGCCAGGGGGAGTGGCGCTGGGCGCGGTCCAGGCGCGGACGGGCGCAGACAGGCTTGTCTTTGGTGCACCAGCTGCGCGCGTCCGCGCTGCGGCTGCCATAAGAGTGGAGGTGGGTGGGAGTAGCAGCTGGGAGGAGTGTGGGATCGATGAATGGGAAAGCAGGGGGGATGGGGCCACAGGGCTCAGTGGCGGGAAGGGAAGTGAATTTGAGGTGGAGGGAGGGAGGTGGGGCCGCGGGGACGCAGCAGCTTGCTTAGAGTCACAGGTACAGAGCAGTGGTGAGTGGAGCGACCTGCCTGCTAGAAACAGGGTCAAGGGTCACTTTGTTCACCGCGCCGCAGCTGCCATAAGAGGGGAGGTGGGATGGAGTGGCAGGTGGGAGGAGGGAGGGATCGACGAATGGGAAAGCGGGGGGCGTGGCCACAGGGCTCAGCGGCGGGAAGAGAAGTGAATTCGAGGTGGAGGGAGGGGGGCGGGGACGCAGCAGCTTGCTTAGAGGTGCTTCAGGAAACAGGGCAAGACAAAACCAAACAAAACAAAGGCACCAGAGTGGAGGAGGCACGGGGCAGCGGTGAGTGGAGCGACCTGCCTGCTAGAAGCAGGGTCAAGGGTCGCTTCGTTCACCGCACTGCGGCTGCTGTAAGAGGGGAGGTGGGAGGGAGTGGCAGCTAGGAGGAGGGAGGGATCGACGAATGGGAACGCAGGGAGTGGACCGCAGAGCTCAACGGCGGGAAGGGAAGTAAATTCGAGGTGGAGGGAGGGGGCGCGGGGACGCAGCGGCTTGCTTAGATGCGCTTCAGGAAACAGGGCAAGATGAAACCAAACAAAACAAAGGCACCAGAGTGGAGGCGGCACGGGGCAGCGGTGAGTGGAGCGACCTGCCTGCTAGAACCCCAGTGCTTATGCTCTCTCTGCTTTTTAATTTGTCACTGTAGGCCAGTAACTTCATTTACCAATTTAATTTGGCATACTGTACCCCCCTTATTAGTCCCTAGTATATGGTACCTAGGTACCCAGGGCATTGGGGTTCCAGGAGATCCATATGGGCTGCAGCATTTCTTTTCCATCCATAGGGAGCTCAGACAAACCCCAACACAGGACTACCACTGCAGCCTGCGTGAAAAAGTGCACACACTATTTCACAGCCATTTTCACTGCACGTAAGTAACTTATAAGTCACCTATATGTCTAACCTTCCCTTGCTGAAGGCTAGGTGCAAAGTTACTAAGTGTGAGGGCACTAGCAAAGGTGCCCCCACATATTTCAGGGCCATTTCCTGGACTTTGTGAGTGCGGGGAAGCCATTACATGCGTGCACTACATATGGGTCAATACCTATATGTAGCTTCACAATGGTAACTCCGAATATGGCCATGTAACCTGTCTAAGATCATGGAATTGTCCCCCATTCCAAGTCTGGTATTGGGGAGCCGATTCCATGCATTCTGGGGGCTCCACCATGGACCCCCAGTACTGCCAAACCAGCTCTCTGAGGCTTGAACAGCAGCTTTAGCTGCTGCCACCTCACAGACAGGGTTCTGCCCTCCTGGGGTGTGGGCAGCCCAGTCCCAGGAAGGCAGAACAAAGCATTTCCTCTGAGAGCAGAGTGTTACACCTTCTCCTTTTGGAAATAGGTGTTGCAGGCTGGGGAGAGGTAGCCTCCCTCAGCCTCTGGGAATGCTTTGAAGGGCACAGATGGTGCCCTCCTTGCATAAACTAGTCTACACCGGTTCAGGACCCCTTGTCCTCTGCTCTGGCGGGAAACCGAACAAAGGAAAGGAGAGTGACCACTTCCCTGTCCATCACCACCCCAGGATTGGTGCCCAGAGCTCCTCCTCCAGTGTGTCCCAGACTTCAGCCATCTTGCTTTGCACAGTGTGGGGGCACTCTGGAAGGCTCTGAGTGGCCAGTGCCAGCAGGTGATGTCAGAGACCCCTCCTGATAGGTCCATACCTGATAAGGTAACCAATCCCCCTCCCAGGGCTGTTCATGGTCTCTCCTGTATGTTCTCTTCAGATTCTGCTTGCAAATTTCCTTCAGGAATCCTCTGCAACAACTTCAGACTCTTCTGACCTCAGATCAACCACAGCCTGCTCCAAGAAACGCTGTAACTGCAACAAAGTGTCTACAAGAGACACTTTTCTTCAGCATCCTCAGCTCCAAGTCAGCAACTGCAACAGTTTCCATGGTGTGCACGCTCTGGGGACTCCCTGTCTTCATCCTGCACCAGAAGGACTGAAGAAATCACTTGTGGAGTGAAGGAGTCACTCCCCTGCTCCAAGCAGGCACCTTCCAAGACGACGACCGGTACCCTGGGACTCCTCTCACAGTTATGAGCGTGCTCCTAAGGACGGACACAGAGGGTGGACATCATCGACATAGACTGTCCTGAGGTTCTGCTGATGCAATTTGGAGGAGGTAAGATCTTGCCTCCCCCGAGAACGATGGTACCACTGTGTATTGCGTCTTCTTCACGTCCTGAGGCCTCTGTGCACTCTTTGCTAAATTTCTTTGTGCACAGCCTGGCCCAAGTCCCCAGCACTCCATCCTGCGATGCACAACTCGCTGAGTTGTTCTCCGGCGGCGTGGGACCTTCTTTTGTTGTGCTGCATCAACCGCATTTTTCACCTCCTTTGAACCCAGATCCTGCGACTCCTGGGGGTGCTGGCTGGTATCCTGAGGGCTCTCTAAAGTGCTGAGAGCCCCCTCTTCCTCCTCACACAGAGTTGCGGCCCCCAGGTCCCTCCTGGGTCCATCCAGCGCCATTTTGATGCAAAACACTCTTTTGGTGTAGCCAAGGCTTGTTGGCGACTTCCAGCACAAAATCTTGTCTGCAACGATCTTCACGCCGTGGGACATCTTTTGCATCATTCAGGAACCCGCTGGCGACTTCCTAGGGTGCAATTCTGCAGTCTTTGACTAACCATGGACTCTTCTTTTGCACCCTCTTCTGGGTTGGCAGTGCCTCCTGTCCTTCCTGGAACTTCTTTCGACTTCTGGACTTGGTCCCCTTCTTTTGCAGGTCTTCAGGTCTAATAATCCAGCAGTTGTTCTTTGCAGACTTAATTGGCTGCTGCAAAATCCCAAAACGGAGGTGTAGTGTGTCCTGAGGAAACTTGCTGTAATTTACTCCTGCTTTTCTGGGCTCTGGGGTGGGGTAATTTACTTACCTTTACTGTATTGTTACTCCCCCAGCGATTCTACACACAATAGGATTTCCTACTGTTTGCATTGTTCTATGACTATTTACTTGTCTAATTTTGGTGTCTAAATTATATATTGTGTATAATACATACCTCCAGAAGGAGTGTTGTCTCTAAGATATTTTTGGTACTGTACCACCCAAATAAATACCTTTATTTTTGGTAACACTGAGTATTGTCTTTGTAAGGAAATGCCTCCTTGGCATGGTTACCCCCTGACTTTTTGCCTTTGATGATGCCAAGTTATGATTTGAAAGTGTGCTGAGGCCTGCTAACCAGGCCCCAGCACCAGTGTTCTTTCCCTAACCTGTACCTTTGTTTCCACAATTGGCACACCCTGGCATCCAGGTAAGTCCCTTGTAACTGGTACCACTGGTACCAAGGGCCCTGATGCCAGGGAAGGTCTCTAAGGGCTGCAGCATGTCTTATGCCACCCTGGAGACCCCTCACTCAGCACAGACACACTGCTTGCCAGCTTGTGTGTGCTGGTGGGGAGAAAATGACTAAGTCGACATGGCACTCCCCTCAGGGTGCCATGCCAACCTCACACTGCCTATAGGCATAGATAAGTCACCCCTCTAGCAGGCCTTATACCATAGGTGAGGGCATAGGTGCATGAGCACTATGCCCCTACAGTGTCTAAGCAAAACCTTAGACATTGTAGGTGCAGGGTAGCCATAAGAGTATATGGTCTGGGAGTCTGTCATGCACAAACTCCACAGCACTATAATGGCTACACTGAAAACTGGGAAGTTTGGTATCAAACTTCTCAGCACAATAAATGCACACCGATGCTAGTGTACATTTTATTGTGAAATACACCCCAGAGGGCATCTTAGAGATGTCCCCTGAAAAAATACCCGACTTCCATTGTGGGCTTACTAGTTTTAGAAGCCTGCCACACACCAGACATGTTGCTGGCCACATGGGGAGAGTGCCTTTGTCACTCTGTGGCTAGTAACAAAGCCTGTACTGGGTGGAGGTGCTTCTCACCTCCCCCTACAGGAACTGTAACACCTGGCGGTGAGCCTCAAAGGCTCACCCCCTTTGTTACAGCACCCCAGGGCACTCCAGCTAGTGGAGTTGCCCGCCCCCTCCGGCCACGGCCCCACTTTTGGCGTCAAGGCCGGAGGAGATAATGAGAAAAACAAGGAGGAGTCACTGGCCAGTCAGGACAGCCCCTAAGGTGTCCTGAGCTGAGGTGACTCTGACTTTTAGAAATCCTCCATCTTGCAGATGGAGGATTCCCCCAGTAGGATTAAGGATGTGCCCCCCTCCCCTCAGGGAGGAGGCACAAAGAGGGTGTAGCCACCCTCAGGGGTAGTAGCCATTGGCTACTAACCCCCCAGACCTAAACACACCCCTAAATCGAGTATTTAGGGGCCCCCAGAACCTAGCAAGATAGATTCCTGCAACCTAAGACGAAGAAGGACTGCTGACCTGAAAGCCCTGCAGAGAAGACGGAGACACCAACTGCTTTGGCCACAGCTCTACCGGCCTGTCTCCCCACTTCAAGAAAAACTGCAACAGCGATGCGTTCCACAGGGTCCAGCGACCTCCGAAGCATCAGAGGAATACCCTGCATCTAAAAGGACCAAGAACTCCAGAGGACAGCGGCTCTGCTCCAAAGAAGAAACATCTTTGCAACAAAAAAGCAACTTTTAAAGAACACAAGTTTCCCGCTGGAAGTGTGACACTTTGCACTCTGCACCCAACGCCCCCGGCTCGACTTGTGGAGAAACAACACTACAGGGAGGACTCCCCGGCGACTGCGAGCCCATGAGTAGCCAGAGTTGACCCCCCTGAGCCCCCACAGCGACGCCTGCAGAGGGAATCCAGAGGCTCCCCCTGACCGCGACTGCCTGCTTCAAAGAACCCGACGCCTGGTAAAGACACTGCACCCGCAGCCCCCAGGACCTGAAGGATCGGACCTCCAGTACAGAAGAGACCCCCAGGTGGCCCTCTCCCTTGCCCAGGTGGTGGCTTCCCCGAGGAGCCCCCCCTTGCCTGCCTGCTTCGCTGAAGAGACCCCTGGGTCTCCCACTGAATGAATCCTATTGCAAACCCGACGCCTGTTTGCACTCTGCACCCGGCCGCCCCGTGCCGCTGAGGGTGTACTTTTTGTGCTGACTTGTGTCCCACTCGGTGCCCTACAAAACCCCCCTGGTCTGCCCCCTGAAGACGCGGGTACTTACCTGCTGGCAGACTGGAACCGGGGCACCCCCTTCTCCATTGAAGCCTTTGTGTTTTGGGCACCACTTTCACCTCTGCACCTGACCGGCCCTGAGCTGCTGGTGTGGTAACTTTGGGGTTGCTCTCAACCCCCAACGGTGGGTTACCTTGGACCCAACTTTGAACCCTGTAAGTGGTTTACTTACCTGCAAAACTAACAAACACTTACCTCCCCCAGGAACTGTTGAAAATTGCAGTGTGTCCAGTTTTAAAATAGCTTATTGCCATTTGTGTGTAAACTGTATATGCTATTTTGCTAATGCAAAGTTCCTAAAGTTCCTAAGTGAAATACCTTTCATTTAAAGTATTGTTTGTAAATCTTGAGCCTGTGGTTCTTAAAATAAACTAAGAAAAGATATTGTTCTACATAAAACCTATTGGCCTGGAATTGTCTTTGAGTGTGTGTTCCCCATTTATTGCCTGTGTGTGTACAACAAATGCTTAACACTACCCTCTGATAAGCCTACTGCTCGACCACACTACCACAAAATAGAGCATTAGAATTATCTCTTTTTGCCACTATCTTACCTCTACGGGGAGCCCTTGGACTCTGTGAATGCTATTTCTTACTTTGAAATAGTGCATACAGAGCCAACTTCCTACAGTCTTTACTTGTGTATAAGTACTGTGTAACTATAAGTGGTATTGCATGAGCTTTGGGTGTCTCCTAGTTCAGCCTAAGCTGCTCTCCTATAGCTACCTCTATCAGCCTAAGCTGCTAGAACACTACTACATTTCACTAATAAGGGCTAACTAAACCTGGTATAAGGTGTAAGTACCCAAGGTACCCACTGCAAACCAGGCCAGCCTCCTACACTTTAATGCAGTGAATGTCTCACTTTCAGCTGCTACTTTGAGCCTTTCCAGTGATTAGCGTGCTTTTAACTGTTACTTCGAGCCTCTCCAACAGTTGGCTCGCCTTCAGGCCACCTTATTGGTTGACTGTGATTTTATTGTTCATTGGCCCTTTTCTTGGTGCTTTTAAAAGACAAATGTTTCCATTTGTTTTGGCTGTTCACTTCAGAATTGTGTATGTTGTTTTCTCATGCTAAGAGGATTATTGTCAAGGAAGTTGAAAACCTTGAGGTATTTCATTAGAGTGTTAATATTTGTGCACTTTATCTTTGTTTCAGTATTTAGGGACACACGTTTGAATCATTTTGTACGTTGCAATCGGCGAATCTGGCCATTTGCGAGTTTCAAAATGCAATTTGGGATATACAGACCCATTTTCGTGTTTCGGTAATCTATATACTGAATCGTAAAAAGGGTTTGCGAGTCGCAGTCCCATGTATGATTGTTTTGTGACAGCGAATGCGGTCGCAAAACAATCGCAGTTAGCACCAGTTTCAAACTGGTGCTAACCCATTCGCAAGCGGGAAGGGGTCCTCATGGGACCCCTTCCCCTTTCTGAATGGGAGCGAAAATATTTTTTCAGAGCAAAAATGAAAAGAAAACTTTTCATTTTTTGTTTTTTAAATGCATCTCGTTTTACTTTAAGGAAAACAGGGTGCATTTAAAAAAAACTGCTTTATTTAAACACAGACATGATGGTCTGCTGTCTCCAGCAGGCCACCATCCCTGCGATTGTGGCCATTCCTAATGGGGTCGCAAATTGCGACCTACCTCATGAATATTCATGAGGTAGGTCATTTGCGACCCCTTCGCGAATATCAAACAGTGTCATTGACACTGTGGTCATAAGGTTTTGCGACTCACAATTTGTGAGTCGCAAAACCTGTATTTCGTACATTTCGTACATGTGGCCCCAATTCTCTCACCTTTGCACACATTATGGCATTTAGTCAGTGGGTTTGCATATTTGAGAACACATTTGTAGCTATTGATGCTACAAGGTTTGCACCACACAGAAAAGTGTCTCTGCTGAATAGTCATCTTGGACTTGAGCAGGCAGCCGATTTTTGTCAACCTCCTCACAGTACCAGCACCTGGTGGTGTAGGTAAAGAATGGAATGAGTCTATGGAGGCAATTCCTCGATTACAAAATAAGTTCAACAAAGAAGTATCCTAGAAAGATTTCATTTCTTCCAAAGGAAACAATTAGCTGATGAGTCTGTGAAGGAATCCGGGGCCAGATGTAGCAAAGGTTTTTCCCCATTCTGTGTCTATGGGAAAAAGTGTTCGTACATATGGCCCTTGTTTCTTTGTTATGACTACTGGGTAGCACGTGCAATTTTGGGGCATCTTTAGACGTATATTTGGGAGACCAATGTGTTTGCTCTTGCGTTTTGAAGAACATTCAGGAGGGCTACTCAGTTGTAGGGTTCCCTCATTAGCTGAAACTATCAATGTAGCCAAAGCTATAGAACATTCTATAATTTTTAGAAGGGTCATGTCTGTTGAAAATCCTTTTACCTCCCAGATTAATGTGTATTTGAGTGCTGAAAGTCTTCAATTTCTCACAAAAGTAAGTTTAACAAAAATGTGCAAAAGAAAAAGCAAGGTTTCTGTTTCAGATGCGGTTCCAGGTTTCAGATGAGTAATAACACTAATTGTCCAGCATTGGGCAAATATTGCATTAAATGTAAGAAAATGGGACATTTTCAAAATGTTTGCAAAAGGGGTAGGCCTTCTGTTAAGATCAGTAATGTGAATGTTCATGTGGGTGACTGTGTTTCAGAACTATCCAACCTTATCCTCAACATTCAAGGAGACTGCCAAGAGAGTATATATACTTTGACCACTCTAGCTAAAAAGATTAATGGGTCATGGTGTAAGGTTAGCATTAAAAAATTGCAATATCAACATAATGGCTGATTCAGGTGCTCCCATTACTATATCATCTGATGTGTGTTTCTTTAATTCTTGGGGTAAAAATGTTGTCTTAAAACAACCGGATATCACTAGCAAAGCTTTTGGGGGGCAGGATATTGGTCTTCTGAGTTTCTTTAATGATTTCTTCACATACTTGAGCAGAACTACCCGTACAAAAAGTATGTTGCTGTCAAAGCTAGGAACCTGGGGCCAGATGTAGCAATGTCCGATTTTACGAATTGGAAATTGCGAGTCGGTGCGACTCGCAATTTCCGAGTCGCAAAATCGGATATAGAACGGTGTCTCAGACACCGTCTGCGAATCGCTATGGGGTCGCAAAGACCCACCTCATTAATATTAATGAGGTAGGTCGCATTTGCGACCCCATACCGATTCCCTGCACTCACAGGGATGGTGGCCTGCTGGAGACAGCAGACCTCCATGTCTGTGACTGCTTTTTAAATAAAGCAGGGTTTTTTTCCGTATTGCAGCCCGTTTTCCTTAAAGGAAAACGAGTTGCAATACAAAAAAAATAACGAAGCCATTTGGTTTAGTTTTTTCAGAGTAGGCAGTGGTCCATTGGACCACTGCCTGCTCTGAAAAACATTTCTGGCAACATTCACAAAGGGGAAGGTGTCCCATAGGGACCCCTTCCCTTTTGCGAATGGGTTACCACCAGTGTGACACTGGTGGTAACTGCGAATTGCTTTGTGACCGCGTTCGCGGTCACAAAGCAATTTAGCATCGCGGTGCGAGTCGCAAATAGGAAGGGGACACCCTTCCTATTTGCGAGTCGCATTCACATTTTGCGAGTCGGTACCGACTCGCAAAATGTGAATGAGCATCGCGATGCGCGTATTGCATGGCGCAAACTGTGATTTTCGCAGATTGGGCCATGCAAATGCTACCTACATCTGGCCACTAGTGTGTTGGCTTGATCTAGCCAAATTAGGGCGTAGGGCGTATGTTGATTCCTGGGGCAGAAACACCCATAGTGGCTATTGACTCCTTTGTTACCGACCTACTAACATAGTTATCTTTTGTAAATAAGTGCTTGGCTACTACTTTTCATTTACTAGTTGTTACCCCACAAGCTCCCTCGTCTGATGTTCCTAGCAATGGGGGTGAGTCTAACGGAGTTGATATGCATTGCACAGATACTATCAAGAAATTTCCCTGAAGTCTTCAAGAATGAAATAGGGTCCATTAGGAAGTCTGAATATAAGATCAAACTTAGGGTTGATGTTGTCCCCATTGTCCATACAGTACAACCTGTTCCACTGAGCGTGTGGGATGACCTTAAAACATTGTTGCAAAAGTTGGTGCATGAGAAGGTTATTGTCCTCACAGACTCAGCAGAATGGGTCTGTCAATTTGTCATTGTTCAAAAAACATCTGGGGAGATGAGAATGTGTGTGGACCTTAGTACTCTGAACAAAAATATAGTGGTTGACTGCCATCCGCTCCCTAAGATTCAGGACATATTGGCGAACCAAGTAAAGTAAAAAAAAATTACGCTAATTGACTTTTGCTCAGCATACCACCAGATTCCTCGCTCTGAGCATTTTCAAGAACTAACCACGTTTGTCTCCCCATTTAGGGAATTCACGTTTTTATGTCTTCCTATTGGTCTGGCCTCAGCTGCCAATGTGTTTCAGTGATTTATGGATGTCACCTTGAGTGAGAAAGATGGGGCCCAGGTTTTTCTGGATAACGTGTTGATTTTTGCAGAATCTGTGGAAGAACACAATTCTGTTCTTGAGAGACTACTGCAATTTTTAAGAAAGTGGGAGTCACCCTTAGGAATCCAAGCAAGCTGAAAGAGCTGAAAGGGAAGCTTAAAGAGCCTTAGCAGAAAAGAAACTACTTCTGGCGCATGAACTGAGCCTAAAAGAGCTGGAACTCAAGGCCAGGAAGGTGGATTCGAGCAGTGATGGTGGCAGCATACATACTGTACCTGATTGAGACAAGAAGGTTTGTATACCCAAGGATGTGGTGCCCAGTTATGTGGTGGGAGATGGCATTGATAAGTGGTATTCTGTTTCTGAAGTTGCACTAAGGATACATAGAGTTCCTGAAGAGCACTGAGCGGCAGGTGTGTGGAAACACATGCCAACACTCGGGAGGGACACACTTCTAGAATTAATAAAATTAGAGGTTGAGGACCAGACCATGTATACTCACATGGAGGCCATTTTGACTGCCAAATTTGGACTGACCCCTGAGAAGTATCGCCATAGATTCAGGTACAGTCAAAAGCTGCCCAACCAGTCCTGGGTAGATTTTATTGATTGCTCCAGTAAGGCACTGAATGGCTGGGTGCAAGGCAACAGAGACAATGATTATGTTGGGTTGTACAATTTATTCTTGAGAGAGCAAATGCTCAATATCTGTTTTACAGAGTTGTGCCAGCACCCAGTAACAGTAAGCTGATTGAGCCAAGGAAGCCGAGGAGGCGGACCTCTGAGCTAGCACCAGAGTGTCCAAGAAGGTATCTAGGAAGACACCCACAAAGGTGGTCGTGGTTCCCACCAGAAGAAAGAGGGGTGAGAAAAACTTTAAAATAATGTGTCCTCTAAAAGCCTCCAAAATAATTCCCAAAGGAGTAGTGGTAACCAGTCCCAGTCTGATCCTAAATCGAAGGGGTTATTTTACAATAAGACAGGGAGGTTTGTAACTCAATGTACAGAGTGTTCCAAATATGACCACTCTGAAGGTTACTCCAAATGTCCCAAGAGGGCACAGCCCCCCACTGGTGGGCAGACACCTGGGTTGGCCAGTGTAGTGATAAGAGAGGAGATAGACCCAGCTAGTTTTTGGGGAACAGACAGAGGTAATCCCAGTGTCCCTGGCAATAAAGATATGGTACCCAAAGCCCACATGCCTGTCAATACTTCCAAGTATAGGCTGTGGGTCACCATTAATGGGCAACAGGTGGAGGCTCTGTGTGACACATGGGCCAGATTGACAACTGTAAAGTGTCAGCTGGTTTCAGCAGAGCAGGTCCTACTGAACACATTCCACCAGGTCATAGTCACTGACAATCGTGAGAGCCATCGACCGGAGGCTCTGGTTCCCTTTGAGTAGGGGGGTCTCTAGTACTCTGAAAGTTGCTGTGAGTCCTGCCATGCCTGCAAGATTGTCTGTTAGGCAATGACCTTGAGCATACTACCTGGAGGGCAGTAGAGCTCAGGTCTCTCTTGGAGATGATGGCATTGCCTGAGTGAGTCTATATGACCTCACCATCAATGGCTGCCCAGGAAGGGAGTCAAGGGCATCTGGAACTGGAACAATGGCCCAAATATCTGCCAAGGAGAGGAGCAAGGGGTGCAGGAAACTGGTCCCTGAAGTTCCCATGGTGGAGGTTGACGGGGTCCCTGAGGAGGAGGCCCCTGAGCCAACTAGGGAGGACAATTCCGCCCTAGGTGACCTACCTAAGCTTGCTTGCTGGCAAGTTGAGAGTTGGCCCACCAGGGAGGAATTCTGTAAAGCGCAGAGAGAGTGTCTCACTCTTGAGGGCTTGAGGTAACAGGCCTCAGCCCATGCAGCTGGTTTGGCTCATGACATACCTGTGGCAGGACATTTAGGACAAGACAAGACCTTCGCCAGACTTGCCTCCCACTTTTTTTGACCCAGAATGAAGACAGTCTCAGATATATTCTGCAGGTCCTGTCTCACATGCCAGGTTAGTGGGAAGTGAGGGAAAAAGATGAAAGCTCCCCTGAACCCACTTCCTGTCATTGGCACCCCCTTTGAAAGGTGGACATTGACTTCATTGGTCCAGTAGACCACAAGACAGCCCTAGGCAACAGGTTCATCCTGGTCTTGGTGGACCATGCCACATGCTACCCAAAGGCAATCCCTCTGAGAACGACGACTGCACCTGTGGTTATAAGAAATCTGATGGAGATCTTTACCTGTGTGGGGCACTAACTTCATACATGCGTACATGAAGTCCATGTGAGATACATGTTCATCACATCCTATCATCCCCAAACCTATGGTCTATTTGAGAGGTTCAACAAGACCTTGGAGGGCATGATTGCAGGCCTACGTGAGGCCATGAGGCGTAAGTTGGACGTCCTCTTGCCATGCGTTGTCTTCCCTAACAGGGAGATGTCACAGAAAGGAGTGGGGTTCAGTCTGTTCAAACTCCTCTATGGCCACCCTGTCAGAGGACCTCTGAGCAATGTTAATGAGGGGTGGGAGAAAGCTCCCAGGAACGCCCCTCCACCCCCAGGATGAGATCCGCTACATGTTGGCCCCCCGGAAACAGATGCACCACTTTTGGGAAAAGGCCAAGAGCAACCTCGAGGCCAGCCAGGAGGTAATGAAATGCTGGTATAACCAGAACACCACTGTGGTAGTTTCAGCCTGGCCACTGGCCAAAAAGTAAGGGTCATGGAGCCAGTAGAGCCCAGAGCTCTCCAGAACCGCAGGAATGGTCCATATGAAATCAAAGAGGATAAGGGGGAGGCCACTTAGTTAGTGGACCTCCAGACCCCTAGAAACTCCTAAGGGTGCTTCATGTCAACAGACTGAAGCCTCGCTTTGAAATGTCCAAAGTGAGCATGGTCCTTCTAACAGATGAGGGTGTGGAGGATGAGAGTGAACCTCTCCCTGGCCTCCTCTCTGCACAAGAACACAATGGGTCAGTGGAAGGTGTCAACCTCTCTGCCACCTTGACCCCAGACCAGCAAAGTGACTGTTACCAGTTGCGGGGACAGTTTGCCTCACAATTCTTACTCACCCCTGGACTCACACATATGTCCATCCATGACATTGACACAGGAGACAGCCCCCCTGTAAAGTACAAAATTGACATATTGTGAGACAGGGTGAGAGCCAGCATTCAGGAGGAAGTCCTCAAGATGCCAGCCTTCGGAGTGATTGAGCCCTCCAGCAGTCCCTGGTCATGCCCTGTGATGCTGTTGCCAAAGGTTGCCCCTCGGGCACCAACCCAGAACTTCGGTTCTGCATGGACTGCAGGGGCCTCAATTCTGTCACCAAGACTAATGCACACCCCCATCCCCACAGCTGATGAGCTCATTGACAGGCTAGGTACTGCCAAATTCCTCAGTACCTTTGAGTTAACATAAGGGTACCGGCAGATCGCCTTGACTGAGGGAGCAAAAGGGAGATCAGCATTCTCTATCCCTGAGGGCCATTACCAATTCTAGGTAATGCCCTTTTACTTGAAGAATGCCCCTGCTACCTTCCAACATCTGGTTAACAGGGTCCTGAATGGCACGGAAGCTTTCTGTGCCGCCTACTTAGACAAGGTTGCTGTCTATAGTGCCAACTGAAAGGAACACCTGCATCGCCTTCAAGAGGTGCTTCAGGCCCTGCAAGAGCCAGGCCTGACAATCAAGGCCAGCATGTGAAAGATTGAGCAGAGTTCTGTGGTGTATTTGGGACACCTGGTAGGTGGTGGCAAGGGGCGGTCCCTCCAGACCAAGGTTGAAACCATCATGGCCTGGCAACCACTTAAAACCCAAACTGAATTGAAAGCTTTCCTAGGCCTCACTGGCTACCACAGAAGATTTGTTAAGGGCTATTGCACCATTGTTGCACCCATAACTGAGCTGACTTCTAAGACTTCCAGGTTGGTGATCTGGACAGATGCTTGTCAGAAAGCCTTTGATTATATCAAGGAAGTCATATGCACTGCACCTGTGCTCAGGGCCCCCAATTACTCAAATAAATTAATTGTGCAGAAGGATGCTTTGGAGCATGACAAAGGGGCACAACTGAATGAACCAGTAGCCTTCATTAGCAGGAGGTTACTTCCATGGGATCAGAAGTGGAGTGCCATTGAAAGAGAAGCATTTGCTGTGGTCTGGGCACTGAAAAAGCTGAGACTATACCTGTTTTGGACTCACTTCCGGTTTCAGACAGTCTACAGGCCCCTCAGATGGCTCATGCATATGACGGGTGAAAATCCTAAACTGTTGAAGTGGTCCATCTCCCTACAGGGAATGGACTTTATGGTGGAGCATTTCCCGGGGACTGACCATGCCAATGCTAAAGGTCTCTCCAGATTCTTCTGCCTTAGTGAGGAGAGCTCCCAAGGAGCTGGGTAGCTCCCTCCACTTTCAGCTGGGGGGAGAGGGGGGCACATGTTATACCTGAAGGTGGTCGTCCCCCAACTTTTTGCCTGCCTGACTCCCTCAGTTTTTCTGATCTAATTTTTGCTGGTTTTAGGACTGCTGACCAGTGCTGAAGTGCTTGTGATCGCTCCCCTAAACATGATAGCATTGGCTTCTACGCAAATGGAATATTTAATTTACCTCTAAGTCCCTAGTAAAGGGCATTAGATGTGCCCAGGGCATGTAAATTAAATGCTACTACTGGGCCTACAGCACTGATTGTGCCACCCACATAGCCCCTTAACCATATCTCAGGCCTGCCATTGCAAGGCCTGTGTGTACAGTTTCACTGCCACTTCGACTTATCATTTAAAACTACTTACCAAGTTGAAATACCCCTTTTATTATATATACGTCACCCCTAAGGAAGGCCCCAGGTAGCCCATAGGGCAGGGTGCCATGTAAGTAAAAGGCAGGGCATGTACTTGTAAGTTTTACATGTCCTAGTAGTGAAACATTCCCAAAGTAGTTTTTCACTATTGTGAAGCCTGCTTCTCTCATAGATCAGCACTGGAAATTCCCCTATATACCTTTAAGTGTAACGTCTGATCTGAAAGGACTGGCATTGTCATGTTTGGTATAGTTGGAATGTTAATGAGAAATCCCGCTTACTGGTGAAGTTGGACTTAACATTACTAATGCCAATTTTAGAATGTATGCATTTATCTGCTCTTACTGCTCTCTGTGCCTTACAGCCTGTCTCCAATCAACATCTGGCTTGTGCTGGTTGACAGCTCCCCTTGGGCATTCCACCCAGACAACCATAAACACAGGACAATCAGCTGCATCTGCATTCACACTGATGGGTCTTCCTGGGCAGGAAAGGTGGAGGGGCTCTCACTTACACTTCAAAGGCTAGTGGCCTGACCCCTCACAAAGGGCTGATAACCCCCCACAGAGTTCCTGGCAGATAGGACTGGGTTGAAAGGGAAACTGGTGCATTTCAAACCATTCTTTGACAATTCCCCCACTTCAAAGGCACATTGGGGTATATATACTGCATCTGTGACCCTTAAAATGAGATACTCCTGGACCTACAGCTGGAGTCTGTCAGAAGGACTGCAGTGCTGCCCAAAGGACTCATCCGTACTACTTTTCTGGAAGAACTGCTCTACTGCTTGTTACCCAGCTGCCTTCTGCTCCCTTACTCTGTTGGAAGAACTTTGCCTTCCCCCCCACAAGTGATCTCCAAGGGATAGTCAGTTTGCCTCCTGTAAAGAAGTCTCAGTGCCATGAAGGAGTTCACCTAAGAGATAAAATCCACTGCGCCGGAAAAATCGATGCAATGCATGCAGAATCGACGCAGCGTCTGTCTCGCAGCTGAAAAACTGATGCAGTGCCTGCAGAATTGGCGCATCCCCTGCCTCATCATCACAGCATGTTTGGATGTTCCACGCATTGTTCCTAAGCGTCAATTTGTCACCAAACCCCAGATGGCAGTAAGGATCCAAGGCTGTATGCCTGGAAATTGATGCATCACCTTGCCTGTGAGGAAAGAATCAATGCATCACCTTCGCTGTGCTAAAAAAAAGTGATTCATCACTTTACTTTCTGACGCGTCATCTCTTCTGCGACTCACAGTCTCTTTAGTTTTGGTGCATCCCAGGTACTTTGTGCTAAAGAGATAAATCCATTGATTTTGCTCCTATCTAAAAATTGATATCTTGACTTGTGCATACAGGGTTTTTGTTGTTTTGTACTTGTTTTAGTCAGATAAATATTATCTATTGTTCTAAACTGGTGTGGAGTACCTTTTGTGGTGTTTTCACTGTGTTACTGTATGAGTTATTGCACAAATCCTTTGCACATTGCCTTTTAAGCCTGCCTGCTATGTGCCAAACTGCTGAAGGGTGAGCACAGGATAATTTACATTGTGTTGTGACTTACCTTGAATAGGATTGTGGTCCCTACTTGGAAAGGATGCATACCTCTGCCAACTAGAGACCCAATTTCAACAATGAGCATTCACAAAGGGGAAGGGGTACCTTGTGGACCCCTTCTCATTTACAAATGGGTTACCACCTACTTGAAGTAAGTGGTAAAATGGGAATGTTTTGCGCCATTGATAAGATGCTTATATTAGAAATGTACTGCCATTGAGGAGCATTGAGGCCAAACTTGGTCCCTGAAGCATGGATGGAGCAGAGAAGATGCTCATTCGGACTGATAGTGCGCCTTGTCCTTAGTAAGTAAACTTACAAGGGGACGCGTATATGTTGATGAATCTTTTGGATCGCATAGGGTATCCTAGTAAAGTGTTGTGAGTAAGAAACATCCACAATATATAACTTTAATCAACACATGATACCCCAGACTAGTCTAATAAGAAAATACCATCACTCATAACAGGGTTAGTTCGTTTTACTCTAATCAAAAACCTTTATTCAACAAAACCATAGTTACCAAACTTCACGAGCAATTAAGTTTCAGGATTTTATTAATATGCAACCAACATTAATCAAAGCATAGCGATTCATGAGCATTGAACAAATTCAGCAATACAAGTCAGTCAGTCTGAGTCAAAGTCACCATTAGTCACCCTTGTGAGCCTACCTATCTCAAATTAGCATCAGCATGTGGGTCTTCATGCAAAAACAATTTAGTCAAAAACAATAATTTGGAAAAATCTAACTACAGAGAAGAACATTTTTAAAACAGCGCAGTTGGTACCTAGAAGAAAGAGCACACGTTAGTCAGTTGAATTATAGCTACCTATCCAAGATAGATCAGCAACGAGTCAGTCTTCGTCTCCAGGTCATCAGTCCTCAGTTAGGCTTGGCTCGCAGGAAGCAAGCCCAGAATTTCAGCTCTTTGGACAGCATCTCCTGACGTCATCAACTGTCACCTCTTCGTTCTGGTTTTTCCCCCTGTGTCATGACTTTTTATTAGGGTCTCTCAATCCATCCCACAATTTGCCCATTGGTCAACCTTATCAGGGGTTATGACTCTAACCTATAGTTTTTGTTTACAACTTGTCTACGTTATTTTGAGAGACAAGTTCCATTAACATGATTGGTCCTTCTGTCGATGAGGACATCATCGGGCTCTTTAGGTAACTAAATTGTTGCCCCCAGCTCTTAGTCTGTACCTCCATTGTTCAAGTCCTGGGAAAGTACATTTAGCCTACTCTACACATAATTGTATCAATTTGTTCTGATCGTCTCCTGATCGTCTCCTGATCGTCTCCTGTCCGCTGGTGAGTTTGCAGATTTTTCTAGCAGTGCTCAATGGTGAACTCTGTACAGTTCAAGGTTCTTTTCTCCAGTTCCAGCCTGCGGCAGCTCATGGCATCTCCATGTTTAAGCAAGCAAGGCCATCCGACTAAGCCCTTGGTACGGCTAAGTTAAGAACATAAACTATCATAAACATAAGGTTATATCATTGATTATGACATATTAATACATAATTTCATAATTTCCACATTATTTTAGTACTGTTAACACAAATGGCGACCACTCCCCATGGGCACATTTGACACATTACACGTTATTTTCGATTATTAACTCAAATTTCATTATTTCTCATTAGTATGTATTCGCAAATCATTATAATATTCTCATATTAGCATATCAGCTGCAACAGTCCCTCCTCTGATGACTAAATATGTCATCACACCTTTCTTTTATCAAACATTACAAGTTACTTTGAGTTACATTTTGGTCTCTTCTATTTCTATTTTCCCTATAGATTCTTCTTCTAGGTAGTTCTTCCCTCTTCTGATTATTGTTAGCTCTTTTTAATAGAAATTTGTGCCATAATTTACATGCCCCCCATAATCCTAATATGATAGTGATCAGAATTAATATTCATTGAACACTTTTCCACAATATCCCACCCGAAATGTGACTAAACCAACTGCCTAGTGTTGCAAATCCATTCCCTACTTTTTCCCAAACTCCTGGTTCTTTCAACTCTTTCAAATCCTTACTTGCATTAGTTAAATTAGTAAGCAATTCTTTCACTTCCTGCTCATTTGCAGGAATATATGAACAACAGTGCCTTTCATTAATCATTTTGCAGACTCCTCCATCTTTTGCCAAAATTATGTCTAAAGCAAGCCTATTTTGAAGCGTCATAGCTCTATCCGCAGCTAACTCAGTATTTAGTAATAATATAGCTCCTGTAAAGTTAGGTAATATATTTTCTACTATAGTTGACAACTTTCAAATCTTGTTTGCATTTAATATAACTCCTACTGAAGGAATTACTGCTGCAAAAATATCCCCTACCATTGTAGAGGCTGTTTCCTTTCTTTGTCTTTTTCGGTGTTATTCATTCACCTTTGGTATTTTCTTTATATCATCTATTTGATAAATCTTAGGGAACACTATTCCCAAGTAATATGTCCCATACCATCCCTTAGGGAGACGGTAATAAGCATTAAGTCCACAAATATAGTAAATTCCAGGAATCACAGGGTGGGCACCATTCAACATGAACGTCCATTTACTCTGAAACAAAAATACATGTCTACATTCACTTGTTCCAACAAATAAAGTGTCAGTGCATGACTTTGGCCTGTATATACAAAGCTTCCCTACATGTAAAGCATCTAGAGCTAACTTCCCTTGTGTTTTGATAGCAGTGTAAGCATAATCATTTTGTAAATCCTTTTCTCTAATCCTTTTTCTAGTTTTTCTTTTAATGCCCTTCTTATATCATCAGTATGCCCAATAAAGCTCTTCTCCATGGGTGTTAATAAGCATGTCAAATTGTTACAGTGCGCATAAGCTGTGCCAAAGGTTAATGTAGGCTCAAAGAATCCTCTAACTAATACCATCATGATCATTAGCTACCCTACTCAAATATCTAATTATAGAAACAAAAGAAAATACTAAGGCCCTCATTACAAACCTGGCGGTCGGTGGAGAAATGGCGGTAATACCGCCAACAGGCCAGTGGAAAAAAAATGGCATTACAAGCAGGGCGGTGACCGCCATGCTAAACCGCTACTTCTCCACTCCGACCACCAGGGTGGTAACTACCGCTGGGCTTGAGACTTCGGTCTCCAGACCAGCAGCTGTCACAACACCGCTGGCGGTATCACGACCCCACATACCTCCATGGAATTTGTGGGGTTCTGTACCGCCACAAAATCCATGGCGGTAGGCACTATCAGTGCCAGGGAATTCCTTCCCTGGCACTTATAGTGGTCTCCTCCACCCCCCTCCCCCACTCCGAGTCCTCCCACCACACCCGATCCTCCTACTACCACCCAAAGGTGGCAGGATCCCCCACCCCACCCCCCCAACATTGACACACACACACCCCCACACGCTTACATACACTACAACCACACATACCCGCACACATACAAACAGACATTCCAACAGACATACACGCACACATACTCACAGACATACACGCACATATACACACAGACATAGAGACAGACACGCACACATTTTCCACACACCCAGCACCCCCCGCATGCATACATGCACTCACACACCCCCTCTACACAACACTCACACGCACACCCCCATGCACGCACACAACACCCCTCCGCCCCCCCTCCCCTAACAGACGATCACCTTACCTCTTCCGATAAGCCTCCGGGATGGAACGGGATCCATGGGGGCTGCTACGCTGCCAGCTCCCCGTCACCAGAACACTGCCACATCGAATCATGGAACGTGATTCGGTGGGCGGTGTTCTGATGACGTGACGGTGGAGGTGGAGCAGCCTCCACTTCCCCGCCGACCGCCAGTATGGCTGCTGGTGGCTCTCCGTCTGTAAAAGGATGGAAGGCTGCCAGCAGTCATAATACGTTGCGCGTTAAACCGCCTGCACTGGCGTTCTTCAGCGCAGCGGTACCTCGGCGGTCTTTCAAAAAGACCACTGAGGTTAAAATGAGGGCCTAAATCATAATTTGAATAAAAGTACTGAATGTACTCCTGATTGTAGAAGTGTGTTAGTAGCAGACTACAAGTTATACCGTAGGTTAGAGGTAAACTATGATAAATAACCCCTTCCTCGACAGAGCAGGGTATTGCGTACATACAAGACAATCCTTTGCATCCATTGTTTCCACGTACTCACTCAATAAACGATGAAAGACGTTAGAAGACAACCCTCCTTGCGCATTTATATAATCATGCAAATATCGCTCATCTAATTTGAACTTCTCTATAGCTGTTAATGTAGTAGTTTCGTGCACAGATGTAATTTTTACTTCTTTCATCTCATGAAATGATATGCCCACAATCATTATTACAAACCATATTCCACACACAATCACCATTCCTACTCTCAAATATCTACAATACCTAACATGTCTCATGTTATTTTCTAGATTAGCCATGATCTATATAGAATCAGAAAGCAGAGTCTTCAACTCTTAATTACTATACAACACAAAATCAAAAATGAAAAATATACTTCTTTCTTCACACTTTTAACTTCACACGACAAGACCCCTCCTTCCTTTGTCAAAATCGGTTAGCAGCTGGTCAACTCCAGGTTCAAAGTGTCATATCAAGCTATCAATGTCTTTTCCGGTAAATCAGTATTTTCAATCCTTCTTTTTATTCAACAACACAGTCTGTTGTTTCTTTCCTTCAAGTTGCATCAAAGTACTGATTCAGGACTTCTCTGTCAAAACAAAAGGACATAAACTCATTCTGCCAGACACTTGTTGTTGCGTATGCCCACTCTGGTCCTGCGTATTTTCGACTTGCCACTCTCTTTCTTTTTAACCTCCTTTTCCCTGTTAACTCTCCATCACTCAGTTCATCTTTTTTTGTGGTGTCTTGTTCTTCCTCTCTTGTCTCATTTATTAACAAGTCCTTTTTCTTGCCTATTTGTGACTCAGGCCAATGATCCCCTTTTCTTAAACCTTCTGTCAACAATCTTTTAAGGATTGGACTCCTTCACCTTGTCTGATGTGCCCTCTCTTGATGGGCCTTAAACGGGTTCAGGAGGAGTCAGGTCCCTTTTGCTTTGACCTGCCTCAACTCTATCCCCCTCAGGCTCCAGCACTGAATCTCCTTGTTTTTCAGTCCCTTTTGTTTGCGTTAGCACTTCTCCTGTGCATGGATCTCTTAATGTCTTTTCTGTATTATCTACACATTCTGTCTCTTGATTTTCCACACCCTTGTCTCTTACTGGGGTGATTGATCTTTCTTCTGTCAGTTCTGGGTATACTTCCGGCTCAACATGTTCTGGCTCTGGTTCAGGCAGAATTATTCGCTTTGCTGCTGCTGGTGTTCTCAGCAACACTTCTTCATGATCCTGGGGACTCACTACCTTTTTGGTATGGCTTGCATGTATCCAATTAGGCAACCCTGCACACTTTACAGCTGTGGTAGTCATCAACACCACTTAATATGGACCTCTCCAAAGGGGCTCTAGGCAGGTTTTTTGCATATGCTTTTTGATCACGACCCAGTCTCCGGCTCTCAGATTGTGACCTGGGTCATGGATAGGTGGCAGGGTAACAGCTTGTACCTGCTGAGAAAAAGATTGAACCACATCAGCTAGACCTTTGCAGTAGTCTAACACCATAACATCTGTAATATTGACTAGAGCATTGGCTGGTATTGCTGGCAGTCTCATTGCTCTCCCCATAAGAATCTTGTGTGGGGATAATCCTGTCTTCCTGTCAGGTACATTTTTCATTGACATCAACACTAAAGGCAATGCATCTGGCCATTTCAGATTTGTGGCAGCGCACATTTTTGCAATCCTTGATTTCAGTGTACCATTCAATTGTTCAACCAATCTTGATGCTTCTGGTCGATAGCTGCAATGTAGCTTCTGTTCAATGTTCAGTGCTGCACATAAGAGTTTAATCACCTCGTTATTGAAGTGTGTTCCCCTATCTGATTCTAACGAGATCAGGAACCTGAACCTTGGCATCAGTTGTCTAAGGAGTAATTTTGCAACTGTGAGACTATCATTTCTGTGTGTGGGGTATCCTTCAATCCAATGACTAAACACACACACAATCACTAACACGTACTTCAATCCACCACATGCAGGCATATGAATGAAATCCAATTGCATTCTGCTGTATTGTCCTCCTGCTCTTCCAATGGGGCTCAGATTTACCACTGTCCCTTTCCCCACGTTCAATTGTTAGCAAATCACACATCTATGGCACACTGCCTCAGCTGCTTGTCTGAATTTCGATTTGAACCAATCAACCTTGAACAACCTAATCATGGCATCTCCTCCAATGTGTGCCTGACGATGGTAATACCGAGCCATCTGAGACAACAGACAATTCGGTAGCACCATCTGGCCCTCCTCAGATACTCAGATTTCATCTGGTCTTTGTATACACTTCAACTTTGCCCACAGCTTTTTCTCTTCCTTGTCTGCATTTCCTTGCAAGGTTTTCAATTCCTCTAAGGTGTCAATTACTTTTAGAGCAAAATTTGCACAACTGGTCTCTTCTTCTTGCATTAGTTCCCACTTATCCTTAAACAATATACAATTCAGGGCACAAAATCTTGCTACCTGATCTGCATATCCATTTCCCAAAGAAATGTAGTCTGGTGTTTTCTGGTGTGCACTACATTTTACTACAGCAATCGCCTCAGGTAACTGGATTGCGTACAACAATTATTTTATTCTGTCACCATTTCGTACTGGGGTTCCACTGGAGGTCATGAACCCTCTTTGTGACCACAATTGACCAAAATCATGAACAATTCCAAATCCATATTGGCTACCTGTGTATTTTGTCACTCTCAGCCTGGTAGAGACGTAACATGCCCTAGTGAGAACCACCACTTCTGCTACTTGTGCTGAATATACAACTGGAAGCCAAGATGCTTCCAGAGTTCCTGTTATGGTACATACAGCATATCCTGCCCTCAATGTGCCGGTTCCATCTCTGAGACATGAACAATCAACGAAAACAATCTGATCATTTTCTTCTAAACGGGTGTCTCTGATATCAGGTCTAAGCTTTGTACAAAGGTCGGTAATCTCAAGACAATCATGCTCTATGTCTTCTTCCTTTTCAATTTCAATAGTATCACTTGGCAATAATGTTGCTGGATTCAACACTGTACATCTTTTCAAAGCAACATTTGGAGCGCCTAATATGCTCGTCTCATACCTTGTCAGTCGGGCCCCCGTCAAATGTTGTGTTTTTGGCCTTGTCAGCAAAATTTCAATAGAATGTGGCACCATTACCGTCACTGGGTATCCCATGACTACCCCTTCACATTGGGAAAGACTTTGACCAACTGCGGCTACTGCTCGCAGACAGCCTTGTAAAGCTGCTGCAACTGAGTCCAAGGTAGCTGAAAAATAGGCTACTGGGCGATAAGCACCTCCATGGACCTGTGTCAAGACAGACAAAGAACAAGCATCATGTTCATGACAAAACAGTGTGAAAGGCTTTGTGTAATCAGGCATTCCCAACGCCGGAGCTCTGCACAAACTCTCTCTCAATTCAGTGAAAGTCCTCATCTGATCTTGATCTAGAGCAATGGGGTCTTTGACTCCCTTGTGTGTTAATTGTTGTAAAGGTTTGGCAATCTCAGCAGAATTCGGAATCCTTTGTCTACAGTGTCCTACCATTCCCAGAAACATGCGTACATCCTTCTGGGAAGTCGGTGGACTTCTCTGCAAAATCATTGTAATCCTTTCTCGGGAAATTCTCCTCAGCCCTTTCTCAATCTGAGGTCCCAAATATTTGACAGACTTTTGACATTATTGCAGCTTTGCGGGTGAGACTTTGTGACCAAAGTCTCCCAGATGATTCAGTAGGACAATCGAATCATGTTTACACTCGTCCCTTGTCCTTGACGCAATTAATAAGTCATCAATGTAAGGACAAGAGTTGATTGGCAAGGTAATTCCAATGACTCCAGGTTCTTTTTCAGAATCTGGTTAAACAAGGATGGTGACTCCGTATACCCTTATGGAAGCCTGCACCAGCTGTAGATTTTATCTAGTAATTTGAAACTGAAAAGAAACTGACTATCCTCGTGAAGTGGTACTGAAAAGAAAGCTTGTGACAAATCGACTACTGTGAACCACTCTGCCTCGCATGGATTGGGCACAATCGGGTAACACTTAACCATCATGTCATTCACTTTTCGCAAATCCTGCACAATTCACACTTTTCCACAAGGCTTTTTTAATCCCATTATCGGTGAATTTCATGGACTGCTCAATACTTCCTTTAGAACGCTCTGCTTAAAGAATTCTCAAATTATCTATGCCACTTTCATCAACACATCCTGGGGCATATTGTACTGTGGAAGTTTTGGAAACTCAACATTCAGCTTCTAGGTGATTTCAATTGGCTCCACATCTTTGATCAATCCCACTTCTTTTCCTGTCAAATCCCAGACCTTCTCCTTCACTGTTCCCTGTAAATCTGCGTGCAATTCCTTTAACGTGAACATTGGGAAAATCTCAATCAAAGGGTATTCTTTGAATACATCATTAAGGACCATGGCTGATGCCTGCTCTTCCTCATCATCACTGTTAGTTTGACTTCTATCCCTGCATCTGTACAATTTATGAAGCATTTGGTTTTGCACAATAGGTCTCTGCCTAACAAGGATACAGGACTTGAGTCACACACCACAAATCTATGCAGTCCTATATAATTCACAATTTCAATCTGTACTGGTTCTGTGATAGGATTCGTCAATTGCCTATTCTCCACTCCCACAACCTGCACTGTTCTTCCAGAAAGGAGCAAGTCTGGTACTTCTACACTCCTTACTGTGGAGCGCGTGGCTCCAGTGTCAACCAAGAATTAAACTTTATGTCCCATTACCTTTCCCTTCACAAAAGGCCCTCTCTGATCTACCTCTAGGAATGCGGCAAGAATGCAGGCTCCCTCATCCGAACTGTCACTCATCCATTCATCGTTTATTTCATCCTCACTGTGAAATGGGAATTGGTGTACTGTATTGTTACTGTTATCTGATCTCTGACCATTGACCTGTTGAGTAAGCATAACTTTTTGCTGCTCCATCGGGCTTGGGGTATGTGCATTTGCTGTCTAGGCACCATAGAAATCTGCTGCTGTACCGGTGCCAAAGCAGTAAATTGTGCTTGAGGCACCTGCATTTGCTGTAGAGGCAAAATGTTTTGACCTCGGTTTTGAACATTCGGAACTTGGCCCTTCATTCTGGGGACACTCACCGTTTGAACTGTACTGACATCGCCTTGCTGAATCATTCCTTCCTGCACCATCAATGGGCACTCCCGCTTCCAGTGTCCCATGTCTCCGTACAGTGACATGGCAACATCCTTTTTATGCCCTGCATGTAATTTTGTACAACCACCGTACTCAGATCCGGACCACGCATTACATCCATACCACGTCCTTTACCCCTCACTTGTGGCTTAAACGCAATAGCTCTCTGTTGCGGCGGCATCGGCAGCACTAAAGCTCCTTGCACCCCTGATTGTGCGGCCTTAATCTGCATCACCATTGCCTTTTCCTTCAATTTCTTTTTCTTCAATTCAATCTCATCACTACAATATTTAGCATACGGCAGCACCTCATCAATCTGTTTCGCCTGCCAACAAATCAAATGATTCTTAATCATCTGCCCTACTTTGGGTCTCAATCCTTCAACAAATCTGAACACAAAATGCAACATATTCTTTGGTTTGACTGCCTCCTTACCACTGTACTCCTTGAAAGCTTTTAGAAATCTCTCATAATAGGTATGTATTGATTCTTTGGTTTCCTGAACCGTTCTGTCAATTCTCTGCCAATCAATGTTTTTCAGAGAAATCCTAGTTTTGAGAAACTTAATCATCCTATAATAATTTTTCATTACCTCAGGTGACGATGCGCCTGTAATTTTGTGCCTCTCAGGTTCGCTTTTTGGCCAGTCTACTGCTCTCTTGCATTCAACCCATAAATCAGTTGGCACAACTATCTCAAACGAAGTGTTCAAGTCTTCCCACAAACACTTGGAAAGTGTCACAAATCTCTCTGTCTGCTGGTACCATTCAACTGGCTTCTCCCTCAATTTAGGGTAATCATTTGTAAAAGAAAGTATGTCACTCCAATGCCATGGAACATAAACAAACTGCTCTCCTGGAATTTCCCTCATCGGTAGCATTTTGACTGCTTCTCCCTTCTCAGTTCCCTCTGTTTCACCTTCTGAATCTCGTTTTCGTTTGTCCTTTCTCTTCGCCCATCTGCCTTCCCACTTCTCTAGTGCTCCGCAAATCTGCGCACTCTGCAGTAAGTCCCTTAAATGTGCCTTCATCCCTGCCGACCTCATGTGTTCAAAATCCTTTGCCTCGAAGTCTAATTTGTAACTTCGTCTCAAATGCTTCGTTGTCTTAAGATCAATGTCATGTTTCTCTGCTACTTTTGCCAATTTCTGAAGTATTTTCCCTAATTCCTTTGTAATCCTTCGACACAAATACCTCAGCACCTCTTCAGTATAGGATTCTAACCTATTCAATCCCATGGTTCCCCTAACTAATTCATTTGCCTCAATATTTAGTCCCACTTGATTCAATTGCTCTTCCCCTTTTGAGGCACCTTGCGATGAACTCAAACTATCCAGCCAACTATTTAACTGTTGTGCTGTTAACCCTTGTAATGAGATGTTACTCGCATTAGTCACTGTCAGCTGCTGTATCCTTGTTCCTGAAACTTGTGGTGTCATGAGTCTCAGACCATGATTAGCATCTGGCAATGCCAGAAGAAGACTAAATCCCACAGGAGATTTAGGTTCACCTGACAAATACTTAAGTATGATGTCGACTGTACTAAGTCTCCCATTCCCCTACTCCCTAAATTCTGTGATATCTCAATTTGCCCCCCTGCCTCTGATTTCTTCTGAGCATATAAGGGTACTGCTGGACCAACAGTAATCAGTAGCGATATTGCATCTGGCGCTGCACTGGAACCTGCACTTTTTGTAAGTGGTACTCCCATTGCCTGATTCATGACTGATGCAAGATCCACTGATGTCCCTGTTGGCTGACCAAACCTCAGCATATTCTGTAATTGTGCCGGTGGTAGTAACATTGGAGTTGGGTCAGTCTGAACTAACATTGGCTGCGGATGCACCTGCTCCCTTGGCACCACAATATTTGAAACAGTTTCAAGAGTTGGTACATTCGGGTAAATTCCTGGTACTGAAGGTGTAGGCACCTGCACATGAGCCTCCGCTCTCGTTCCTGCAACTGGCGTACTCTGCACTACCCCTGGTATTTGTCCTCCTTCTGTTGGTACAGCACCCACGGCTCCCTGGAATGTCCCAGAAGTTGCAGGAGGGGCTGTAGCAATGTTCCCTGGACCCTCTGCATAAGTCATCATAGGCGGAGGTCTATCTCTTAGTAACTGCGTAATATAATCCTCAACATCAGAATCGTCATCTCTACATAAGACTTTTTCCTTTTCTTCTTTTCCTCGCTCTCCCTTTCCTTATTATCATCTCCTTTGTCTGAAACGTCACCATCTGTGATTGCAGGGAACATCTTAATCTCTTTCGTGGTTCCCATTCTCCATCTCTTTTGTTCCCAATCCCACCTAGCTTCAGCTAGTGACTTTTCTATTTTCTTTATCCTTCTATTAGTCTTTAGCTCATGCAGCCACTAGCTCCCAAACTGCTAAAGCCTCAAACTGTGCTGGTCTCGGCAATGGTCTCATGTCATACAATGATAATCGCAATTGGTCTAAAATTCTCAAATGAAATGTTCCATGCTCTGGGAATGCTAAGGTTCCCTGAGTCTTAGTCAATGCACTCCATTGCTTTAACCAAAGACAAGAAGCTATGCCCTTTTCTGTCATTACGAGATGTGCTGGACTATCCTCTCCGGGGGGGGGGGTTGGTTCCCCCACTGAAGCCTTAATGTAAGATTCGCCCTTCATCACACTCTTAAATGCCTTGAAAAACGTCATTTTCCCTGTGTTATGAAATACAAATTCAATAAATGAAATTACTTTTACTCCCAAGATTCCCTTCACCCGTTTGCTCCACCAATTGCCTCTCATGGACTGCTGCCAATCCGGTCACAGCTTTTCTTAACAACCAACCTATCCCAGCGCGGCACTCACTGATGTCACACTAACATACACAGCGGCTGACAAAGTCTTGCGGCTTCGCCTCCCTTAACTCAAATACATTCAACTAATGCAAACATTTTGCGAGCGTCTTCACCAAATAATAACTAAAACAAACCTGCTGGCTTACTGCAGGAAAGGACACAATCGGTTCAGGGACCTTACAGATTTTCACTAAAAGGCACTCTCTGGGACCCTAGCTATTCTTCTTTCTCAGTCCCCCACGTCCGCAAGTAAAATTCGACCCGCAAACTTTACTCTCAACTGATCTTTGGGTCTGTCCTGGTGCACATAGGACTCGCCAAATTTCAGTCAAAACTTCTTTCATTCAACGTACATTCACTCAGACTTGTTGACCACGATCGATCAACCTACTGAACCAGACAGATTACAACATATACCGAAGTGTCTCCTACACTTGTCAATATACTCCGGAGTCTACACGCAGGGTCCGTACATCACCAACAACCATGTGGACAATTTTTTAGCACAAAGCGCCACACACATATGAAGTTCGACGACTTCCCTACTCTCACTCTTTGGAGTATTCACACTCCTACTAACCCTTAACTGGAGTACGCAGACTCCCTACTTTTTACCTCACATACATCACAATTCACCTGCGGTCTGCATAAGCCTTATGTAAGCGCAATCTACTACTCTCATACTGTTTCAAAACATGCCAGGAACATACTCAATTTTACCAACGGATCCAGGATCTGGGAAAGTCATTTCTGGGTTTAAGGGGACATCATCTTTGCCATCATTCCTGTTTCAGAAAAACACATTTCAAACCTCATAAAATCTAGACAACTATACTCAATTCTAAACTATTACCATAACCTTTACTCACCACTTAACTAGTTCCCTAAGGAAACTAACCATCAAGCTGCTACCAAAAACTGATAGCACGCCTTGTCCTTAGTAGGTAAACTTACAAGGGGACGCATATGGGTTGATGACTCTTTTGGATCGCATAGGGTATCCTAGTTGAGTGTTGTGAGTAAGAAACATCCACAATATATAACTTTAATCAACACATGATACCCGAGACTAGTCTAATAAGAAAATACCATCACTCATAAGAAGGTTAGTTCGTTTTATTCCCTATTAATTACAACTTTAATCAAAAACCTTTATTCAACGAAACCATAGTTGCCAAACTTCATGAGGAATGAAGTTTCAGGATTTTATTAATATGCAACCAACATTAATCAAAGCATAGTGATTCATGAGCATTGAACAAATTCAGCAATACGAGTCAGTCAGTCTGAGTCAAAGTCACCATTAGTCACCCTTGTGAGCTTACCTATCTCAAATTAGCATAAGCATGTGGTCTACATGGGAAAACAATTTAGTCAAAACCAATAATTTGGAAAAATCTAACTAAAGAAAAGAACATTTTTAAAACAGCGCGGTTGGTACCTAGAAGAAAAAGCATACGTTAGTCAGTTGAATTATAGCTACCTATCCAAGATAGATCAGCAACAAGTCAGTCTTCGTCTCCAGGTCATCAGTCCTCATTTAGGCTCGGCTCGCAGGAAGCAAGCCCAGAATTTCAGCCCTTCGGACAGCGTCTCCTAACGTCATCAACTTTCACCTCTCCGTTCTGATTTTTCCCCCAGGGTCATGACTTTTTATTAGGGTCTCTCAGTCTGTCCCACAATTTGCCCATTGGTCAGCCTTATCAGGGGTTATGACTCTAACCTATAGTTTTTGCTTACCACTTGTCTACATTATTTTGAGAGTCAAGTTTCATTAACATGATTGGTCCTTCTGTCGATGAGGACATCATCCAGCTCTTTAGGTAACTAAATTGTTGGACCCAGCTCTTAGTCTGTAGCTCCATTGTTCAAGTCCTGGGAAAGTACATTTAGCCTACTCTACACATAATTGTATCAATTTGTTCTGATCGTCTCCTGTCCTCTGGTGAGTTTGCAGATTTTTCTAGCAGTGCTCAATGGTGAACTCTGTACAGTTCAAGGTTCTTTTCTCCAGTTCCAGCCTGCGGCAGCTCATCGCATCTCCACGTTTAAGCATGCAAGGTCCAGCTCCGACCAGGCCCTTGGTACGGCTAACATGAAATATACTAGGAAACGTACATTTATTTTTTTTAAGATATTTTGGGGAGGTTGGGAGGAGAAGGGAGAAGGGAAATATTCATAAGTACAATGTTTTAAGCAATAACTAAAGTGATCAACAAGAATTGCAATTTTATCAAAATATAAATATCTGGAAATCAAAACAATACACATATTTCATTGCAATATGTAAATATTAATGGGTATAATGAAGAGTTAAAGTAATTCAGGGTGCTTTGAAAGTATCAGGTCATGAGGTCTGCTTTGTGGTAGAGTGTGCACTGGCAGTAGTTAGTGTGTGAGGGGTAACCATAATTAAACTTTATTATGCAACACAAGAATAGAAACAGCATACACTCTATCTAGCCAGTGATGATAACATACTGTAAAGCACCAAGCTTTATAGGAAATGTTAAGCATGCGTTTCCAATTAGCAGTAGTCTGTTGAAAGGTAATGGCAAGTAAAAGAAGCAGCAATTTATTACTGGAAAAAGCAGAGTGGCAATTTTCATCCAAACTACCAAAATAAATTGAGGCAAAACTAAATGTGATGGAAGTTTGAAAAATACGTTTTTACCTCCAGACTTTGGGGGTCATTCTGACTTTGGCGGGCGGCGGAGGCCGCCCGTCAAAGTCCTGCCGTCAGAATACCGCTGCGCGGTCAAAAGACCGCTGCGGTAATTCTGAGTTTCCCGCTGGGCTGGCGGGCGACCGCCAGAAGGCCGCCCGCCAGCCCAGCGGGAAACCCCCTTCCATGAGGATGCCGGCTCCGAATGGAGCCGGCGGAGTGGAAGGGGTGCGACGGGTGCAGTTGCACCCGTCGCGATTTTCAGTGTCTGCTTGGCAGACACTGAAAATCTTGGTGGGGCCCTGTTAGGGGGCCCCTGCAGTGCCCATGCCATTGGCATGGGCACTGCAGGGGCCCTCAGGGGCCCCACGACACCCGTTACCGCCAGCCAGGTTCTGGCGGTCAAAACCGCCAGAACCAGGCTGGCGGTAAGGGGGTCAGAATCCGGAGGATTCCCTAGGGCAGCAGGAAACTGGCGGGACACCGCCGGTTTCCCGTTTCTGACCGCGGCAGAATGCCCGTGGATGCACCGCCAGCCTGTTGGCGGTGCATCCGCGGTCCCCGGCCCTGGCGGTAGTCAACCGCCAGGGTCGGAATGACCCCCTTTATGCCAAATGAGTTAGGACATGGAAATAACATATGTTTCAAATCACTATGATGGTATTGTCATAACAATAAAAGGAGCGTCAGCAGTCATGGAAAATCCAGACATGGAAAGCAGAGAAAAGTGAAGTCTATTATAAACAGAAAATAGTGTCTGAGTAAGAGTGGCTAACCTTGAGGTTAATGAATCCTAAGCCAGAGGCAAGTTGGCCAAGTCTATCCTAAATCACCTTCCAGAAGGAATTCCCATGAGGATTTAGTTGGTGAATGACTAGTTTAGAAATGTATAAATTATGGAGGCTTTAAGTTTAGCAGATAACATTTGAAGTAATAAATAATCCATGAGATGGTCAGGAGAATGGCTGAGCAATTTCATAACAATGTCTGCATGTAAGTTAATTAAGATAGACAATTTGGGGAGAAAAGATGTAGAGCAATTAAACATGAGTTGAAATTGAGGCACTGGAATTAGTGCATCTTCAACAAATAAATCACCAGTCCAAATAATGCCTTTATTGTCCCATGGTTTCCAGAAAAAGATCTATTATTAATTTAAAGAATATTGTTATACCAAATGGGCATTTGGAGAAAAGTATTACAAGTTAACGTGTGAGTAGAGAAACAAGAAGATAATGTTTTGCTCATGTGTTTAAAGATTGGAGAAGATAAGTGTGGTGGGTGAAATGAATATGAAATATATTCATAGAAAGAAAAAATGAGAAATAAGAGACCTTTCTACAATCAGCCAAAGTGGTAGGAATGATGAGGAGCCTTTTATTAAGCAGAAAGATGCCTGTTGAAGACAAAAGGCTTCATCATGTTGTTGAACATCGGTAAGTTGACACAACCACTACCCTTAATACTTTTGGGTTTAGATAACAAAATGTGAGATTTCATCTTATTCTATAAAAATGTTCCTAAAGTAAATCTGAGTTAGATAAGGTGTAAAGATTAATTAGGTAAATTATCATCTTGATTGAGTTTAAATGCCCTGATCAAGATAAGAAAAGGGGATTCCAATTTGAAATTAAATATTAAGAGCACATCTCTAAGGTTTGGGGATACTTAAGTATTAATGGAACTAGAGAAACAAATTCCCAAATATTGAATTCTTGTTGAGGTCCAAGTGAAAGTTGAGGGTACAAATCTTTTTTTAATGCAAAGTTATCTAAAGGTAGAAATTCAGTTTTATCTAGATAGATCAGAAAACTTGCAAAAAAGTTAAAAATGTCATGGGAATGAGCTGGTAAGGAAGCTCCAGGATTCAAAATGAAAAGAAGAATGTTGTCTGCATGTGGCACGAGTTTTTAATGATGGGTGCCCCACTGAAAACCAGAAATGAATGGATTTTGTCTAATCTTAGAGAGAAATGGTTCTAATGCAAGTATGAATAAAAGTGCGGACAAGGGTTAACCTTGAACACCTCTTTAAAGAGTAAAATATTGAGATATTGAGCAATATAACAGAAACTTGTGGGGAACCGTATAGGGCAGAAACCAGGGAGACAAGTTTGTGACTAAAACAGTGCCATTGCAAAACTTTAAGCATAAAAGTCCAATTACGTCTATCAAAAACCCTATTCTGTATCAATATGTAATAGGAGCTAGAGAATATTTAGGAGCTGAGGCTTTACTTGAAACATTAAAAAATAATCTAGTGTTCTCAGAACCTATGCGTCCTTTTATCAAACCATCTTGTTCATGATCAATTAATTGTGGTAAAAATGCTTCAAGGTTTAAAGTGAGGAATTTAGCTAAAAGTTATAGACAACATTGACCAATGGGATGGGCCTGTAATTGTTTCGTAAAATAAAACCCTTGCTTTTCTTTGGAATATGGCACACAGATGCTTCTTGAAAGGTAGGATAGGGTGAATTAGGACGTAGGAAAGGTTAGAATACATTTTAACATTATTGGTAAGACTATGGCAGAGAAATGGGAATAACAATTCATAGAGCAGCCATCAGGCCTAGGTGTTTGCCTTTCTTTAATAAGGGAACAGCAGAAACCAATTCAGAAGGAGAGATATCTTTATCCAAAAAGACAAATCTAGAGCATAATTAGGGGCAGATTTATACATAACTGGCGCATCAGCACTGATACGTCACTTTTTTTGCGTCGCATCTGCCCCACCTAATGACACCATGGGTGTGCCATGTTTACAATACGGCACACCATGGTGGTTGTTAGGATAATAGCATCAACATTTTTTATGCTATTTTGATGTTTTGCTGCACTAGCATAAAAAATGTAGACGTTAGTGCAGCAAAGTGCAGGGAGACCCATTGATTTCAATGGGTGCATTAAAAATGACAGAAAAAATGGTGCAGTGAAATCTTGAATGATCCATCCATAATTTGATTTAATTGGCCAAAAGTTTACCTACTTCATTGTGGCCTCCATAGCAGTGAACACTTCTTTTCAGCAAGCAAGTAAAGGCAGTATCACAGGGGATTTCGTTGAGCATGGCAATGACTAAGGGCCTGGTTTAGATCTTGGCGGTAACAGTCCCACCGTCGATTGTCCATCTTAAAATCCGTCCACTTCCATGACTGTCCACCCACCCTGTTTAGATGCTAGCAGGAGCATAGGCGAAAGACCGCTCATGGTCTGCCGTCACCGCCAAGAATCTCCAACCGCATCGACTGCACCATAGGCTAAAGCGGTGGGCCTCCAGACCCTTTTTCCACAGATCCAATCACGATCTGCATGCCTGCCAATGCAACTGTGGCAGCTAAACCTCCACACCTGAGTTGGCAGATTGGAAGGAATAAAAGGACAACACTTACCATTTGTCTACTTTTCCCATTTGCTGCCACCATGAACCTGGTCATACCGATCTTTCCATTGCTCCTGCTCCTGGATCAAGAAGAAAATCAACCCAGTCGTCCCAGGAACAGAAGGTAAGTCACTGTCATACATGTCATCCTCGGAATTGTTGCTGTAGAGTACCATTGGACTTGTGCATGTGTAAATAATTTTTGCAAACAACACCATAATAGTGCACAATGCATGTTTGTGTATTGTCGTACTTACAAAATTGTATCATTACACATCTTGAGATATTAGTAGCACCCACCAATCTGGTACTAACTGCCTTCATGGCAATGGACACCTACACAAAAAGTCACAGCAATCACAAATATAAATGTGTCCATACAGGTGTGTGCAATAATTTCCCAAGAAATCCAAAATCATAAACATAAACAGTGTGCCCTATAGGAACTACTCAAGCTCATGATAATGTAGCAATTACACTACAACATGCTACAAGTGGTTGTACACAGAATGTACTACCTAACTTAGCTCTAAACTGCAAACATGGCAAAGATGAATGAAGGCCACATGTCCCCTTGGTGTGTGCAATATAAGGCAACCAACAGCTGTCATCTAACTGTAAAGTGCCAGGTTCCATGTGTAATGCATATGTGCATATTATTGATGCATCGTGTCAAAATAAACACACATGAATCCTCCAGTCACAATAACAGAACCACATGTAATTTTGGTGAAAGTGTCCAATAGCAACATGAATGCTTGCACCAAAATTGACATGTCCATCACAAATGTACAATACTATGGGGGGTCATTACGAGTTCGGGGGTCTCAGGACAGGTATGTTGGCGGTGGCGGTTGTATCGCCAACAGGCTGGAGGAGAAGACTACCAAATTATGACCATGGCGTCTTCCCAACAGAATACAGCCAATCCACTGCCGGCACCACCAGTGCGGTCAGGCCAGCATGGGCCACCTTCAGGCCGGCGGAGACCATGTTCCCACTGGACAGATTACGAGGCTGGACACTGCCAAGGTTTCCGCCACGGTCACACCATCACGGAGACCCTGGTGGAAACCAATGCTATAAAAGGAGACACCCACCTTCAGGAGCCTCAATGCAACCTGAACTGCATCCCTCAGCTCCTGCTCGCGCAATGACTCCGGAACCAGTGACGACGACAACATCAACTGTGAGTACACACACCTACACATGCTAAAAACACACACCAACTCCCAGATACACAGCACCAACACTGTCACACACAACAACACCACCAAATGACACAACTACACCACAAATGCAACACCACAAAATACCGTTAAGCACACACATTACACACCTCCACTTGACAAATCGTACATACAAACAACGTAACAACACCAGAGTACAAACACACACAATCACACATCCAAACAACAAGCCATTCCACATACCCCGCAAACACACATCACAACAGACCTGACATACCAATCCCCACACACACTCCTGCACACAGTACAACCACACAAAGGCATACAACACAGCAAATAACACGTCAACACAAACGCCACCAATACCAGCACAGCAACATTTCCCCAACTTACACATGCCCATCACACACCCATCGCTGGGGCACAAATGCCATGCACACAACCACACATTCAGTCCAGGCACAACTGGTAGCACAATCACCACTCACACACAAATGCTTACACACAAACAATGTCAGCCTAGACCAAAACTGCCCTAAGTAAAGAAATCCAGGACAAAGATGTAACCTTGAAGCCAACAACAGGTTGGTCCTGTGATATATTAAATATTAAAATATCTGAATAAATGTCCAAGGCCAGAGGCCAGTCCAATATATACAAGTGCAAAATGCACAATATGCAGATGTGTGTGCCCCAACATGGCTCCTGAGTGCCATGTAACCCACACAGGTTGTGGCATCAGGGGGGAAGGCAGGCACCTCAGGGATGGGGGGTGAGAAGGGGATGGGGTGGCTTGGGCTTAGGGTTGTGTCGGGGATCCTTGGGCTTGGGTTTGGAGGGGCTTAGGTAGAGTCTTAGGGAAAGTTGTGTGCTCTTCAGAGGGGTCGACTTCTTGGTGGGGGAGGGGCATAGGAACTTGCAAGGGTGGCAGGGGAGGTCTTGGAGGTGGAAGTGCTAGACTTGGGGAGGGACACAGACGGTCTAGGGGTATCATTGGGTGGGAGAGGCGTAGGGAAAAGGGCAAACTCAGAGAGGAAAGCTTTCTTACTCACACGGGGATGGTCGTGGCAAAAGGGTTTGGGAGTGGAGAGAGAGATAGTGGTTGTAAGAGGGGTCTTGGTGGATGTATTGGGTGCTTGTGTGTGCAAGGTATGCTTGTGGCTGGTGGGTGTCTGTAGGGTGGGTGAGTGTGGGCATTTATGTGTCTTGTGAGGAGGGGGTGTAGGTGCTGGGAGATGCCATGGTGGATGGGTGACTGTCTGTTGGGGTGGTAACTGCAGGCATGGTGGATGTGTTGCATGTAGATGTGTAAGTAGTTGTGGTGGCTGCAGATGTGGTGACTGGGTTGAATGTCTGAGGGTCTGCTGTCGTGATGACTGTGGGTAAGATAGGTGTTGTGGCAGTATCGGTGAATGTTGTTGCGGTGACTGCAGGCATGTCAGTTGTATTGTCTGTGGTGCTGGGGGCGGTGGGGGTGTCAGGACTGTTGCTGCATGTGCAGGTGGGTGTTGTTTGTGTCCATGCCGGTGGTGGGTCTTGTGGGCTTTTGTTTGTCAGCACTACCCTCAGATGTTGAGGTGGATACATGCTTGTCTGTCTGTGTGCTTTGGCTGGGTCGGGGAAGAGGGGTTTGGGTTTGGGAAGAGGAAGAGGAAGGTGGAGGGGGGACGGAAGACAAAGGGTGACTGGCTGCTATCAGTGTGGAGGCCAGAGACTGAAAGGATCTCTGTAGGCCAGCCAGTGCACACTGAATGCCCTCCAGGAACGCATTACTCTGCTGGACTTTAGTTGCCATTACCTGGATGGCATTCACAGTGGTCGACTGACACACAGAGATAGACCTCAGGAGGTCAATAGCTTCCTCACTAAGGGCAACAGGGCTGACAGGGGCAGAGGTGCCTGTGGCAAACAGGACGCCCACCCTCTTGCGTGAGCGGGCATGGACAACTGGGTGGGGAGCTACAGGGAAGGCAGTGCTAGAAAGGGGGGTGGCGGACAAAGATGGTGCTGATTTGCCCCAGAAGGGTCTGCCCCCGCCAGGGAGTGTCCACTGCAGTAGGCTTCCGAAGATGATGAAGTGGAAGATCCGGTGTCCCCCGTGGCACTCCCCTTGCCCTCTGGGCTACTGGGTCCCTTGCTGTCGGTGGTACCAGCACTCTTTGTCCCATGACCAACAGCACCCCCACTTGCCTGTGCCCCGTTTCCTTCACCTGCCGATTCTGATGCACAGAGAGAGAGAGGGAGAGCTGGAGAGGGAGAGAGAGGATCATTACATTCTTCACATACACACATAACAACATGCACAACTGTAGGTATACATCTCCTGGCTAGGGAATCACATATGGAACACCGATATCATAATCCATGTAAGGTACGACAACTGGAGCCATCCATTAATTCACCTGTAAACCTATGTCAGCATGCACATCATGCCCTTGCTAAAGCTGAAAATCCGTCCTAATCCTGGTCATATCTCTTCTATCACCATTAGGAACAGCAGTTAACAGATAACACCATATCATGCATGTTCAGGTTCAACTCTTGACCTGTCCATGTCCATATGTAATGTACCATGCAAATAAAGACAACTCTATCGACTAACTACACAGCACCTGCCATTGCAATCACATGCCTAGCTGAACCCTCTGTACATATCTTACATTATGGATACAATCCCTGATGACACAACATGTGGCAGTCCCATTCCTGAATCTCAGAATACATGTCTGCAGAACAGCTAACTCACTACATGTATCAAATCCTAGTGGCTTAGTTGCAGTCACCATACACTGATACTCCCATCACACCATTCATGCATGTACGGCAACAGTGGCCTACCTAGCACACGATACGTCCACTGACATTCACAGAGAGCACTGTAACAACAATTAAACAAAGGACAGCCAACTAATACCTATTAGGGCAACTTATATTCCACGTTACATGCAGATACAGAGCTATGACATTTCAACATGAGTAAACCCATATCACTCACACCAATCCTGACATGTGAATACTAGTACCTAGGTCCAAACAACACATGTATTCCACTGAAAAGACATGTTCACATGATGCACGCATGGACCTACATTACTGCCATTGCACTTACAACATTTGCCACAACACCTCTATGACAAATAATAAGTAGTACAGCCAAGCCATGACATCTAGAGGTATAAAGTGAGGCAAAATCAATGCCTGTCTAGCCTGTCCACATCATCTAGGCTAAGGGAAACAAGGATTGTCCCACTCCACAAGATCTGACCCCTAGTTACCATTGTGACATGATGTAGGCGGATAATACCATATGTTGCACTAGTATTGGTAGGTCATTGGCACATATTGCATGGACATTGCACTTTGTCTAAGGGTAGGACTGCCTAATCACTTACCTCCTCTGAAACAAAGGCATAGGGACAATAGTGATTCTCCTACATTTCAATGGCATGGAAATGCATGGTAAGCCCAAATACATCAAATCAGACAACCATAGTTGGATGTCTTTCAGTTACAACCTTGACATACCCATACTATGCATATGAAGGGACGATGGCGAAAGCACCACACACCCATATGTACAGTCCAATTCTGCCCATACCTGTTCACTTCTTAAACCTTCATCCTGATGGGAAGGGGCTCTGCCCTTCCTGGACTCTGCGGGTCTTCTTGGACTTGGTCCCCTTCTTCCACAGGTCTTCTTGTCCACTGATTTACTGTTGGTGTCTTGCAGTTTCTTCTGGGTTTTGCAATATTCTTTACTTCTCTGTGTGTCTTCTGGGAAACTTACTGTGATTTAGGGCCAGATGTAGCAAAGGGTTTTTCCCATTCTGTGTCAATGGGAAAATGTGTTCGAACATCTGGCCCTTACTCCTGTTTTCCTGGTTGCCGGGGTGTGTTGTGGTACTTACCTTTGGGCTTTCCTAGTACTCCCAGCTCCCCTCTACACACTACACTTGCCTCGGTTGGGAACCGACTTTCGGTTTCCACTTTCTTAGTATATGGTTTGTGCGCCCATTTCTTCCTATTGTGATTTTCACTAATTGCACCGTTTTCTAGCTGTTTGTATGCCTAATTCTGCAAACTAGTGTATATAATTTGTGTATTACATATCTCCTAAGGGAGTATGGTCTCTATGGTATTTTTGGTATTTGTGTCACCAAAATAAAGTACATTTTTGCCAGCCTCCTACACCTCTCGACTTGCTTCATCAGTGGTGGAGTTAAGAGCTCCAGTGTCTATGTGTGAGTTGTGAATGCAGACTGATAGATAGTAAAGTGTACAGTACATTATGTTCTACTATTTTATGGATAGTTACATCAGATCCTAACATACACTTCTGTAATGGACTTACTCAGTATTGAGGTATGTTTCTTGCATTCTCCTATCCTCTTTTCCTTCCACTCACTGACATAGCCATTTCCTATTTGGCTCTGCAACCTAGGCTTGAGGTATTCATTGTCATTAGGCAATGGTAATTGCTGACCGACATGAGAGGTGTACCAGACAGACAGCTGATAATATGGATGTAGGTACAATGGGTGGTATCTTGTTAATACTTCCTCCATACAATTGGGGTTGTGACTGCTTAATCCTTTCACATTGCCAGTGGGATTGGAGGGGATGTGAAAAGGTGTGTTATGTGTCAGTTGTAGTTAATGGCCAATGTGTGAAGTTTACATCATGGACTATGACTTCACAATGGGTGGCGTACTTAGTGATGAGCTTGGGACCTAGCTGTGTTTGTATACTGACGTTGCTGTCAATTGCAGGTGACTGTATACTGACAAAGGTGAGTGACAATCCTACATGTATGGGGCCTATGTTAGTGTATGATTTAAGTACTGTGTTCCTCTGTGATGTTCCTTGTGTGTTCCATGGGATATGTGACTAGGAAGCTATGGTATGGTTATATGAAGTGCCTGTACCTGGTGATGTATAGGTCGAATTTGGGTGACCCTGCTATGTAGGTAGTCTACCATGGGCATGGTGTCTATTACCTATACATGTGTTTAGTATGCCACCATGCTTTCACTCCTGATGGTACTCTCTGTCATGCTCTAATAGCAGATTGGAATACTGACTATACCCTGGTGTTTCTCTGGATTTCAACCTCTCTGACATCAGTCCCGTGACTTTTCTGTTGTCATGTGTCTCCTGCTGAGGGATCCTCCGTCTGATGGCCATTACACTGGCTGTTCCATTCAGGGGAGCACTACCAGACCACAGTTACCAAGCATGGCAATTGCTGATGTATTATTAAAGATACATATACAGTAGCTGTTCAAATGTAATTTATTGTGCATTTCAGAATAGAAGAAGCAAATTAAATGTGAATAAATAAACAAAAATGTGATAAGCGTATCCATGGTATATGGATTCACCCATCAGCATAGCTGCTACAGCAGTTGGTTACCTAGGTCCTGTGTTCTTGTACCATGGGAAAATGGAGTTATGTCTCAGAACAGTCAACAGGTTATCTCAGTGGCACACAAAGGTGACAAATCAGGAGAGGTCCACTTCCTGCAGTGGGTTTGGTCTTGGCATCTGCTCCAGCCGGATGTCTGGGTGGATGTCCATGTTTGCACTGGGTTCTTCAGCTACAGAGGGAGGGGTGCCTGAGGCATGTGGTTACCCTGGCAGGACCTCCATTCCACTAGCTGCTGCTGATGTAGATGAGGCAGATGTTACATTGCTAGTGGAAGAGGCCTGATGGGTGGTGTTGATATCCCTCAGCACCCCTGCAATGGAAGTCATGTGGACATTTTGTGCCTGCCACTGTTGCATGACTTCCTGGAGGTGTTCCCTCTGCAGCCTTTGATTTTCCACAAACATGGTGATTATTTGGCCCATCTTGTCCTGGAAAATGTGGTATGCTCCCAAGACTTGGGAGATGGTTTCCTGGTCAATGGAGTCCCTTTGAGACCCCATCGCCTTGTACACACCATCCCTCTCATGCACCCTACCTCCAGGTGCCTGTGTGATAGTGTGCGCACTCCCAGTGGTAGCAGGACCATCATTGTCAGGAGTGTCAAGGTTCGACTCTAGTCCCTGTGCTGTGATTGAACAGTCCTTGGGACGCAAGTTTGGGGGCAAATGTTTGGCTGTGATGTGGATGCCTCAGGGGTGGGAGGGGTTGGTGTGGGCAGGGTGAGGCAGGGAGTCGTTGACTGACCAGGTATCCCAGATAGGCCAGCTTGTTCGTCACTGTCTAACATCCAGGCATGTTGTCCTCACTGGGGCCTTCATCCTGAGGGGTACTGGCAGTCTCTGGTATCCTCTCCATGGTGGCAATGGCAGGGTTACCTGTGGACGGGGTGAGACACAGAGGTCAGGTTAGAATATGTGTTTGGTTACCTCTTTGTGAAATGCAGACAGTGGCTTAACATGATTCCCTGCAATGACATTGACAGCTGCTGCACAACATACCTTTGTTGTCTATACAGCTCTGTGACTTGATTTCCATACTCCATGTTGAGTGCTGTCATACAAGTTTGGTACATATTGCACTGCCGATGAGTTCTGGTTTTGTCTGATAATTGACATGACTGTTCAGCTCTGTTACCTAGTGAATAGTCAGGCTTGCTAGATGTCACACATTCTAGCTCCACATTGCACAATGGTGTCCTAGTGGGAACACAATATGTGAGTATGTAAGGGTAATAGTCCTGTCTCTGGATGTTGTGCATGTGCATGGATTCTGTCATCTTACTTTCCAACCCGGATCAGTCTATTTCAGGCTTGGGAATATGGATCTGTGGCCATTAGGAATGGTCACTGAGCTGTAGCAGTGTTTTGCTATGATTGCTATTGTGCGTGTGCCATTGCATTGCTGCCATTGCCAATGTACTGGTCCTCACTAGAACAATCTAGATGGTGTGGCTAGTACTTTAGTTGTGCATGCATCACATGTGATGTGTTGTGAACATGCCAGGTTTTCACAATGATGGGTTAGTGCATTCTCTGAGATGTAGTGATATGTTTAGCCAGTAGTTAACGTTCTATTGCAATGGGCTGTGTGGGCAGTTGAGCTGAGTGGGGTGGTGGCATGCAGGAGAGGGGCATTAGGTATTAGACGATAGGTGTAGTGAGACATTCAGTTAATTAGGGGGTATTTGGGAGGTGAGAAAGCATGCAAGACAAGGGCAACCAGAATCCAGTCTCCCAGGTATTCCAGTCAGGCCCTCTGGATGCAGTATGTCCAAGACCTTCTCCTCCCAAGATGTGAACTCTGAGGGAGGAGGTGGGTGCCCACCGCCAGTCTTCTGCATGATGATCTTGTGGTGTGATGCCATTGAACGCACCTTCCCTGTAGGTCGTTCCACCGCTTCCTGATGTCCTCCCTTGTGTGTAGATGCCTACTGAATTGACTCTGTCGACTATCCTTTGCCACAACTCATTTTTCCTGGCAGTAGATGTTTGTTGGACCTGTGCTTCCAAACATCTGTGGATCTACCCTGAAAATTTCATCCACCGTGACCCTCAACTCATCGTCAGTGAAATGTGGGTATTTTATGGGGACATGGTAGTGGTTGAGTAGATAGTGTGTTTGGGCGATGTGAGTGTAAGAGTGCAGTGTTGTGTAATTGGTGAGGTGCGGGTGCTGCTTTGTGAGGGTGAGACAGTTGTTGTGGATTGTGTGTGCTCATGATGTGTGTAATGTGTTAGATGTGCTGGTATGTGGTGTTTGCTGAGTGTGATCTGTATGTGTGCCTATAGTATAAAGGTGCTATCTCAATATTATGCCTGCTCTAGGTGTCTCTGAATGGCGATTTTGTTGCAAAGGATTGTGGGTTGTGTTGTGGTGTGTTATATAGTGCAGTGAGTAGGTTTGTCGGGTGTGTGGATGGGTGTCAGGTGTGGGGTTTTCAAACTATTCAATGTGGTGTTGTGTTCTAACAGAAGTGATTTCTGACCACAGCGGTTCGCTCCGCCAATGATTTTCCTCCATGGAAGTACCGAAGTGATGATTTCTGGCTTGCAGTCTGGTGGGTGGAATTTTGTTGAGCTGGTGGTGGGACAGCCTCTTTCCCACCCTCAAGTGTCCTGACGGTTTCAGTTTTTTGGCTGTTTTTCGGCGGTCTTCACAGGGTGACTCTTAATACGGTGGTCGGATTATCTCCAACATGACAGTCTTTTGGCTGCCATCACCGCTGCGGTCTTGCCAAAAGACCAGCAAAGTCATAATAAGGCCCTATGCATGCATTATAGAATCTCTAAAATATACAACCTGTGCTTGTCACTGTCATAAATGAGAGTAAGTGCTGTAAGTGCATGGCACACACATTAACAGAAATAACATCATCAGCAAACAACTTATAACAATCATAAAATGAGACCAGGACATAGGTACTCTCAAAATTGTAATATTTTATAAAAATGAAATAACTCTCTTTTGAGGAATATAAATAATTGGGCAAATCAAAACACAAAGACACTAGGCCATTAGTCCATAGTATGGGTTGCATGCCCACAGCGTGCCTCCTAATGTCACTACCAAAAGAAGCCTCCTCTGGAAGGGGCATCTATGGGGCAGAGAGCAGACACCTCAATATGTTACGGGGGATCCTTGGTTTTGAGAGGGGTAGTTTTGGGTTTGGTAGGGTTGGGTTGGGATTTGGAAGGGGTGGGTTGGGATTTGGGAGGGGCACAGAGACATTTGGATGGGGTGGTCTGAGGTTTGGGAGGGGTGGTCTGGGATGAGGGCAGAATCAGGGACAGAACAAATATAAGGTCCTCCTTGGGGAAAGAGGTAGGTTGGCTGGGAGGGAGTTGGGGTTGGGAGGTTAAGGGAGTGTCAGTGGCTGGTGTGCAGGTGTCTGTTGATGGTGGGGGTACCTGAGGGTCTAATGTATGTGGTGCATGTTTTGCTCTGTGTTTCTTACTGGGTGCCTGTTGTGTGGGTGAGTGTGGGCATTTGTGTTCAGGGATGCGCTGAAAGAGACCAGCTGACACTTTGGCCCAGGAGGAGGAGGGGCTGCACTAGGGCACGGAGCCCTTTAAATTTCACTTTAGCGCTCCTGCTCGCTCGCGGGACGCGCTGAAAGAGACCAGCTGACACTTTGGCTCCCCCTCGCGGGACGCGCGCGGGATGCGCCCGGGCAAAGCCCGGGCCAAGGGCGGGCCCGTCCTTGCCCGTCATTGCCAGGAAGAGGCAGGGCTGGGCCTCCCCCCTGACATCCCCCTAAAGGATCCAGGACAGGCATCACATGGGAGTTTGAATGCCCGAAGGTACTGTTTGGCACTTTTATCCTTTTTCTGTAGTGAATGGACTCAGCTTTAAGTTGAGGACCCAAACAACCAGCTTCTAATTATTGTTATCAGGCTAGGCTAAATTTTCATATAATGCCGTAGCGATCGCACCTTTCCTTTCTTCCCCGCACATTTTTGGGACTTTGAACTTGGGAAAACTTTTAACTCCAACTAGGATGGGGAAGAGGAAAGCTAGTGGCAATCCCACTGAGCAGGGAGGGGCAATGAAAGTACCTCGGCACTCTGCTGAAAACTGTACACTGTCCCAAATTGACGTCCTTATAGAGGAAGTGGAAAGTTTGTTAGCTACCAAACCTTCAAAATCTCATAAAAAAGGTGCTAACAATACTACGAAGGATATAAAATCCTTCTTTGCCCCTGTGGGTAGAGTACCACAGGCACCTAATTTACAGGTACCTAATCTAGAACTCAATAGGTCAGGAAATCTCAATCATTCAACAGAGAGTTCTAATTTGTGTTCGCCCCCCAATTGGGTGCTCTATCCCCTCTATTAAATTGTACTAACCGCTTTTCACCTCTCGCGTCATTGGTGCCTTGTGACCCTGAGAGGAGTATCCTAAGGGAGACCGAGGAGACGTTAACATCTGCACCCACTCAGAGGGGAAATTCAGCAGAACAGCACCTAGTACAAATAAGAGCGGACATATTGAGTCTCAGAGAATATCTTACATCCTTTAGCCATATGATATATGAGAAGTTGGATGGCATCTCGGCTATAGTTGGGGACATAGGGAAATCAACACCCAAATCTGCCTTTAACTCCCCGGCGAAGAAAACCCACCTAGCAGAACCATCCATGACAGAACTGCTAAGGGGGAAAAGGACCGAAGTGGTAATTCAGAATTCACATGCGGGCCAAAGTACTCCTTCTGGTGTGGATACTTCCAATAATTGGGAGAAAACCAGGAATAGAGATGCAAACCATGAGACACATAGACTTCAACTTTTGGATAAAAGATCAACAGACCCTTGGAGTAATGTTCCCCCTTCTCAAATTAGTCATAGTGGACATGATATATACATGACAAATGTTCCTAAGCTAAGCAACGGGTATAATGAGCCAGGGGACTCCCTTATAAACAAAGTAATCCACTGGATAAGGGGGACAAAGAAATGTAGATCCATCATAAGGGACAATATAGTCACTGCGCAAAGATATTCAAGAGCAGGATCGCCAACAGATCTTATAGGGTTTAAACTGAGGAGTCAGACCTTAGTTAAGGGCCTTCTGTCATTAGACTTAAGAATGAGACCTGGCGTTTCGTCACAAGTGTCACTTACCCAAAAAATCCCTCAATCATTGGAAAATCATTTCCCTCTAGAGAGACAAAATATTCCAACAACTCTGTATACAGACACTTCCAGAAGGCTCCAAAGGAATTCAAAGTGCAGTCCAACTTCGGATATAGATTGACGTGAAGCCCTTATGAAAAAGGGTGGGAGAGAGGGTAGATCCAGCCCAGACTTCACTACAGCAAGCAACCAGATATTGTACACATGGAGAGTGGAGCCAAAAGTACATTGTAGTGCTCCAGCAGAGGGGACCGCGCCCGACCCCACGCTTCGCCTAAGTAATAATGGAGAGAAACAAATAGATAAAGGAGACGAACTCGATCCACCGTTTAGGCTCTTATCCTGGAATGTGGCAGGGCTGCTCCAGAAAACAATTAGCCCTGACTGGTGTAGTTTTATAGATCAACACCATATTATTTTACTTCAGGAAACATGGGCTTCATCTGTGATCAATAGAGAAGGTTATTGGACCTTCCAGAAGACGTGCTTCCTTCACTATCTGGTAGGGCAGCGGGGGGGGTTGATAATTTGGTTAAAACATGACTTGTTCCCTAAAGTTAGGGAGCTAGTAACCCCTTCAAGGGATTTGCTAGCTGTGGAGGTTGAACTTAGTACTGCTAGAGGGTCCTTTAGTATAGTAATCGTAAACATATATGTCAGGCCCGGCACTCATAGGACCAAGACAGTACTGATTAATATTCTAACCGACTTTCTTAATTCGCTACCGGGTGAGCAGGGCCTAATCATTGCAGGAGATTTTAATATGTCTTTAAAGTGTATTGATGATATCCAACAAAAAAGAATTCAGTGTGCAGAAACATGGGACAAATCTGGGCCGGTCAGGGTTATAAATAAGAAAGAAGGGGGAGCGGTTGACGTATTAGAAGACCTAATAGCATTAAAGGGGCTAGGAATAGCAAATGGGAACACCAGGTCAGATACCCCGGCGTCACCCACATATAGGAGAGGATCTTACTCTAGTCACCTTGATTATGTATTGGAAGATGATATTCTTTGGAAATCGCTCATAGACATGGTCATTCTCCCTCACAGTGACAGTGATCAGTATGCTCTGAGCAGCACCTTTCTTTCTACTCTATTCACCTGTAAAACTATGACACCATGGGCCAAAGGTTATGTCCTAGAAAAGACAAATGATTCTAAAAATGTGAAATGGGAATGGGTGGAGGGTGATGTTAAGTTCCAAATATTAATCTACCAAATAGTTGCTAAAACATTGTCCCCACTGAAGCATGCAAACAATATATTGGTGGACTTGATCAACTTGCACGGTGTCTTGACCAACCGGTTAAAATCGCAGTTTCAGGTAGTAAGGAGGAGGACACAGAATGGGACAAGAACAATAAGCTGGTTCTCCAACTCCTGCCGTCAGGCCAAATCACATCTATTGGGAGCACTGAAGGCAGGGAAGCCCAGAGAGATAAGAGAATGTAGGATTGCGTACAAAGTTGTACTAAAAAATGCAAAAAAAGAGTGGGAAACCAAATACTGGAATAGCTTGGTAGAGGCACTTCATGGGAAAGACTCCAAATTATTCTGGAAATTAGTGGCAGGTAAAGGCAACTCACAAGGTATGGAGAATCACCCTGGGATCCAGCCAGAAATTTGGAACACAAGACAAGCACCGCTGAACAGGGCCCCGCCGTGAGAAGCACCGCTGAACAGGGCCCTTCCTGTCAAGCACCGCTCCGCTGGGCCCTTCATCTCAAGCATCGCTCCGCTGGGCCCTTCATCTCAAGCACCGCTCCGCTGGGCCCTTCCTGTCAAGCACCGCTCCGCTGGGCCCTTCATCTCAAGCACCGCTCCGCTGGGCCCTTCCTGTCAAGCACCGCTCCGCTGGGCACCGCCGTCTCTGAACTGCTCCGCTGGGCCCTTCATCTCAAGCACCGCTCCGCTGGGCCCTTCCTGTCAAGCACCGTTCCGCTGGGCCCTTCCTGTCAAGCACCGCTCCGCTGGGCCCTTCATCTCAAGCACCGCTCTGCTGGGCCCTTCATCTCAAGCACCGCTCCGCTGGGCCCTTCATCTCAAGCACCGCTCCGCTGGGCCCTTCATCTCAAGCACCGCTCCGCTGGGCCCTTCCTGTCAAGCACCGCTCCGCTGGGCACCGCCGTCTCTGAACTGCTCCGCTGGGCCCTTCACCTCAAGCACCGCTCCGCCGGGTCCTTCATCTCAAGCACCGCTCCGCTGGGCCCTTCATCTCAAGCACCGCTCCGCTGGGCCCTTCATCTCAAGCACCGCTCCGCTGGGCCCTTCATCTCAAGCACCGCTCCGCTGGGCACCGCCTTCTCGGAACTGCTCCGCTGGGCCCTTCATCTCAAGCACCGCTGGCCCATTGGCAGGGCCGGATCTGTGTCGGGCAGGGCTTCACGAAGCACTCTGGCCAACATGCCTCCTCCATAACCAGTGGAGTCTGTAATCCACCTGATGGACTGTGGCTTTGCACTCCCTAGGATGGTACAGTGGGCAATCCACCCACTGTAGAGACTAGAGAGACTGTGGCTTTGCACTCCCCAGGATGGTACAGTGGGCATGGAGGCCCATCGTGGATCTGGCGTCGTGGACTCATGTGGCTGAGGTGCCCCCCCCTTCCCTTCCCCCTGAGGTGCCTGTGGTTTTATTATCTGATGCCCCAGCAGTGTTCTCTCCAATGGAATCGGGTCTCGTGTATGGGCTTTGCCCATGTGTTTATGCACATTGGCCCACGAACAATGGAATGTTGCCAATATGTGCCGGACTTTTGGACTATGTATATATTGTTCATGTTGTAATATATTTATTTTATAGATTTCATATTTCACTTAACTTCAAATATGCTATAATATACTTCAATTTTAATGATCTTTTTATTTTGTCTTTGCATTATTCCAGGGGGTTTGGGGAGTGTCACTCTGACTTGTTGCTCTGCGTTGGTGTGTAGGGATTTGGGGGGGGTGGGTGTGTTGCGTATGTGTGTGCCCGTAACCTTTTCTCCTCCCCCCTCCCCTGTGTCGTAGGTGCAGTACTCACCGTTGTCTCCTGCGGCGGCGTTCGTGCTCCTGGTAGAGGAGCAGGTAGACAATAGCTGGTAGGATGTTTAATTTGGGTTCCATGCTGTCCAGATTCCTCGTGGAGTGTATAGAGGTGAGCGTTTTCCCGTTCGTGCTCTGTTTCCGCCTTGTTTTTATCGGCGGGGCTCCCGCCCCGGAAAAGGTGGCGGATTGGTGGGTCGTGATAGGGTGGGCGGTACATTGTCTGCCGCCTGTCTGTTGGCGGTGACCGCCGCGCTGTTTGTTTGTCCCGCTGTGGCGGTCGGAGTGTTAAAGTGGCGGGCTGTGTTGGCGGTTCCCGCCAGGGTCAGAATTCCATTTTTTTTACCGCCTGCCTGTTGGCAGGTTGGCCGCCGCTTTAACACCGACCGCCAGGGTTGGAATGACCCCCTAAGTGATGATCAAGGATGGTTGGCGCAGATTGGTAAGAGTTTGAAGGCCCTTATGCAGAGGTCAACAGTGATAGGGAGGAAAATTGCCAATATTTCAAAAGGGGAGATATCGCCTGCTATTACTGTTTATAAAGCAGCTGCAGTTGCAGCTTCAATCTATGGCGCTGAGCTTTGGGGACACACAAATTCTAGGTGTTTGACTGTAGTAGAAAATCACTTTTTAAGAAACTTTTTACAACTACCAATGAGCACCCCTCTCATCCCCTTTAGATTTGATTTAGCTATAAATGAGATACATAATGTTATTGCATTAAGACCACTCAAGTATTGGGTTCGGCTTTGGACTTCTGAGCATTTGTCAACTCTACAGATAGCCTTAGAAGAGTTTTAAGTAGATGATTGTGTATTAAAGATCCCTTGGCTTAGACACATTAGAGATATGTGCAAATTTCTTAACATGGAAGAGGTGTGGAGTGCTCCTCAGAATCTGACCAAGGAAGTAAAAGAGCGCATAAATAGGTGCTATTGGGAGAATATTCTGGTCCAAACATGGTATATTAATAAAGGTAGTCGGACCCTGCAGTTTCTAGATAATAAATGTACTCCCAAATTTGAGGCCTATATGGACAATGTTAATCCTCCCTATGCTAAAGCGCTCTATATTAAGTTCAGGTTAGGGATCCTCCCGCTCAAGTCATTCACTGCGAGATGGAGAGCGGAGGACCGGAATTTAATATTTTGCCATTTTTGGAAAAAAAACACAGAGTCACTCGCGCATTTTATGTTCTTTTGCCCTAGATATGTGGCCCGAGGAAGAAGTGGATTGCTCCATTATGCAGATTATTGGGGATAAGGGAATGGATTATAGCATTGCGCTTAATGATAACTGATACAAATGATAAAATGTTTTTTTCAGTTGCAAGATATTTGCAAAGTGCATGGGCCATAAGAACTAGAGAATTGTTATAATTGTATGTTTTTAACATATTGGTCATAGTTATTTATTATAATAACTTGCTTTTTGATCTGATTGGAATAAGACATTGAGCCATTAACCTTTTATATTTAATATCACAGGATTTTAAGTTTTTAAGAATAATAATGTTTGTATTGTATTTTCTTAAAATGATTTGATTTTAAAACTCATTTAGGGTTTTTAAATGTATAATGTGGTATTTCTTTCATTCTTCTTTTCTACAAACTGATATGTTGTCGAACTATGATATGGTATCAAATTGTTCACTTTTATGGCTTTTCAGCCGAAATAAAGTACTACTACAGTGTTCAGTATGTGTGTGTGTGGATGTGTCTGTTGAGGTGGTGTGAGATTGTGGTGTCTGGGTTTTCTGTTGCATGTTTGTGTTGTGGTGCGTGTGATGACTGCGCTTGTGCTGGTAGGGAGTGTGAATGGCTGTGTTGTGGTGGGTGTGGTGTCTGCAGGTGTGCTGTGGTGAGTGAGGGTGTTTGTGTCATGGTGTGTGTGGTGTGTGTGGGTATGCTTGTGGTTTTGCTGCTGGGGTGTGTGGTGTCTGCATTTGTGTGTCTGTGTTTCATGTTGTGTTGTTGTGGGGATGTGCTGCTTGTGGCTGTTGGAGTGGATGCATGTAAGTATGTGCTTGTTCTCTGGGCGAGGGTTGAAGAGGGTTTTGGGAAGGGGTGGGAGTTGGGGCACGAGGATGAGGTGGGTGGGAGGCTGCAATCAATGAGAAGGCCAGATCTTGGAATGACCACTGTAGGACACACAGGGCACCATGAATGCCATTTAGGCAAGCCAGCATCTTGGTATTCCGACCAGCAAGCCCCTGGATGGTATTCCATAGTGCGGTCTGGCCTACAGTGATAGTTCTCAAAAGATCAACAGTCTCCTGGTTGAGCGCAGCCTGGGAGACAGGGGTGGGAGGAGAGGTGCCGGCAGGGAAGGTGATGCCACCCCTTTTAGTGGAGTGGCTACAGCCAACAGGGGAGGAGGTGAGAGAGAGGGTGAAGAATAGAACGTGGGTGTCAGACAACAATGCAGGTGGAGTGGTCACACTGCGGTCCACCACCACTAGGGACTGGTCATCTGTGGAGGCCTCTGAAGAAGAAGATGAGTCAGTCGTGACCTCCGCACCAGTCCACTCACTCTCAGTGGCACTGTGTCCCTTGGTGTTGGTGGTGTGTGCAACAGAGCCAGAGTGCCCGGTTCCTTCTCTGCTGGCGTGGGGCACTGTCACATTCGCCTTGCCCAGATGATGCTGTAAAAAGAGATACAACAGTTTGAGGGTATCTTTGTAAATGGAGTTTAACATGGATTTTGCTAAGAAAACGTTTGACAAGTCTTTAGATTACACCAGCTTCAAGGCACTCAAGCTTGGCTTCTTTATCATCAGTATACCATGGATGTGGGGAGAATTTCACAAACCATCTGCTGACAGTCTGAAAATTCCCCACGCTAGCCTCCATATTATGTATGCCCTTGTCCAATTTTATTTTTCTACATGACATATGACTTTGACAACATTATTTAATACATAGGCCTGGATACGCTCCTAAACCACTGCAATACAGAGCAAAAACTTTTCAACATATCCAAAAGAGACATGTTTTTTCCCCGCAAGTGACTCATCAAGAAGCGCTGTGACCGGAGGAGGGGCAGGAGCCCTTTAAATTTGTATCGCGCTCCCGCCGTCGCGGGAAGCGCTGTGACCGGAGGAGGGGCAGGAGCCCTTTAAATTTGTTTCGCGCTCCCGCCGTCGCGGGAAGCGCTGTGACCGGAGGAGGGGCAGGAGCCCTTTAAATTTGTATCGCGCTCCCGCCGTCGCGGGAAGCGCTGTGACCGGAGGAGGGGCAGGAGCCCTTTAAATTTGTATCGCGCTCCCGCCGTCGCGGGAAGCGCTGTGACCGGAGGAGGGGCAGGAGCCCTTTAAATTTGTTTCGCGCTCCCGCCGTCGCGGGAAGCGCTGTGACCGGAGGAGGGGCAGGAGCCCTTTAAATTTGTATCGCGCTCCCGCCGTCGCGGGAAGCGCTGTGACCGGAGGAGGGGCAGGAGCCCTTTAAATTTGTATCGCGCTCCCGCCGTCGCGGGAAGCGCTGTGACCGGAGGAGGGGCAGGAGCCCTTTAAATTTGTTTCGCGCTCCCGCCGTCGCGGGAAGCGCTGTGACCGGAGGAGGGGCAGGAGCCCTTTAAATTTGTATCGCGCTCCCGCCGTCGCGGGAAGCGCTGTGACCGGAGGAGGGGCAGGAGCCCTTTAAATTTGTTTCGCGCTCCCGCCGTCGCGGGAAGCGCTGTGACCGGAGGAGGGGCAGGAGCCCTTTAAATTTGTATCGCGCTCCCGCCGTCGCGGGAAGCGCTGTGACCGGAGGAGGGGCAGGAGCCCTTTAAATTTGTTTCGCGCTCCCGCCGTCGCGGGAAGCGCTGTGACCGGAGGAGGGGCAGGAGCCCTTTAAATTTGTATCGCGCTCCCGCCGTCGCGGGAAGCGCTGTGACCGGAGGAGGGGCAGGAGCCCTTTAAATTTGTTTCGCGCTCCCGCCGTCGCGGGAAGCGCTGTGACCGGAGGAGGGGCAGGAGCCCTTTAAATTTGTATCGCGCTCCCGCCGTCGCGGGAAGCGCTGTGACCGGAGGAGGGGCAGGAGCCCTTTAAATTTGTATCGCGCTCCCGCCGTCGCGGGAAGCGCTGTGACCGGAGGAGGGGCAGGAGCCCTTTAAATTTGTTTCGCGCTCCCGCCGTCGCGGGAAGCGCTGTGACCGGAGGAGGGGCAGGAGCCCTTTAAATTTGTATCGCGCTCCCGCCGTCGCGGGAAGCGCTGTGACCGGAGGAGGGGCAGGAGCCCTTTAAATTTGTATCGCGCTCCCGCCGTCGCGGGAAGCGCTGTGACCGGAGGAGGGGCAGGAGCCCTTTAAATTTGTATCGCGCTCCCGCCGTCGCGGGAAGCGCTGTGACCGGAGGAGGGGCAGGAGCCCTTTAAATTTGTTTCGCGCTCCCGCCGTCGCGGGAAGCGCTGTGACCGGAGGAGGGGCAGGAGCCCTTTAAATTTGTATCGCGCTCCCGCCGTCGCGGGAAGCGCTGTGACCGGAGGAGGGGCAGGAGCCCTTTAAATTTGTTTCGCGCTCCCGCCGTCGCGGGAAGCGCTGTGACCGGAGGAGGGGCAGGAGCCCTTTAAATTTGTATTGCGCTCCCGCCGTTGCGGGACGCGCGCGGGCGGCGCCCGGGCGAAGCCCGGGCCAAGGGCGGGCCCGTCCTTCGCCCGTCATCGACCGGAAGAGGCCGGGCTGGGTCCCCCCCCCTAACGTCTACTTCTTCTGCCTGTGGAATCTCCATCAGGGTGCTGTACCAGATATTGTGTGAGTTTGTTATCAAATATGGGGAAAAGAAAGTCTAATGTTCAGAAGGGGGAAGCCGGGTCCAGCTCCCTTCAGTCCTCCATTACTAGTTATTTATCCTCTGTGATGGGGGCCATTGAATCCGAACTTGAACATGTAGAAGAAAGGATTGGGGCTGTCCAAAGTACTGTCCAACACCCCCCCTTGGAACCTACCATCCATATTTCCACTTTTCCAAGGACTGGTCCTTCATCACTGATCTCGCCTCTGAATACCAGCCAGTTGGGCGCCGATATACTCCCCACAACCGACCAAATTAATTCTTCTCTCCTTTTAGCTATTCCTCCTCCTGAAAGCTCTTGCTCTCAGGCCGATTCTCCCCCTTTGAAGAAGAGGAGAGCCGGGAAAAAGCTCAAAAATACAAAAAAGGCCCTGGGCCCCAATAAGAATCTACCTACCTCCCTGGCCCATAGTGACCAACCACCAATCCCCCTGGTCTCCTTCCCCGAATGCCCTCCGAGCAAGGATGCTCCTGAAGATCTTTCTAGTTTTATTGACTTGACACTCAAATCCTTTTGTGCAACTCTTGAGGCAAAAATTTCCACCTTGATCGCTAGGAAGCTCGATTGCTTTTGTAACGATGTGACCAGGTTTTTATCTAGTTTTTTAAAACCAGGTCCTTTATGCTCGGGAATACTTCATAGCCCCGAACCAGCACATCAGTCTACTCCTCCCCCTACTTTGGTATCCCAAGGAGTAAGCAATTTTTTGCCTGATCCACGAACCGTCTCTGGTCAAGGACCTTTCACTGACAACCCTGCATCAGGGCCGACAAGGGAAGTTTATTCCTCTAGATCGCATGACAAAGATCCTACTAAACTTACTAACCATGTAGACTTTTTACATTTACCACCTGCCTGCAACCCGTACGTTCTGGTTCTTTCAAATGTTCCTCCTCTGGAGTGCTCCAAACAAGAAGATACCCATTCCCTAATTAGAAAAGCTGGTCACTGGTTGAACTTCAATTTCAAATCCAATTGCTTTCATAATGATAAGATTCTCATGGCCCGAAGAGTGAGGAGGGTAGGACACTCCAAAGTATTGGAGGAGGGAGACTATGTCGTTTTAAATTTTGCTAATCCTCGTTCAGTAGACAATTTTTTGACCAATTTGGACTACTGTAAAATGTCAACTAACAGGATTCAAATACATCCCCTGTATCATTTTTACGACCCTGTGCTCCTACCAAACCGCATTGTCACTAATTCTAGTATTCGCAGACCAGATTTTGAAAGGTTTCATTTACAGGTAAATGTACCCTCTAGCAACCGGTTCTCGACTCTCAGTCACCTCGACGTGAACGATTGACTATCGGTGACCCACCCCTGCTCTTCTAAAAAGGAGAGACCAAAGGCTGGGAATGTCCACGCTGAATGTATCTGGGACACAGGAAAGCCTGATTTGGACCTGAAAGCTCCTATAAATACTAAAGTTCTAATGTCATGTCCTGTGTCTAGACCATTAACTCTGCTTAGCTGGAACATAGCAGGGCTGCGATCTAAATCTGACAATTCGGACTGGAAAAGCTTCATTTCCTCCTACGATATAATCTGTCTACAGGAGACCTGGTCCAAAGATACGTTCCTCTTGAACGGTTTCACCTCTTTGTGTCAGCCGGCATTAACTTCCCAGATGGGGAGAGCTAGTGGCGGCCTCTTAGTTCTCGTTTCCGTACATCTCCCGCTTTTAAAAGTGTCTTTAATTTGGTCTTCCCTTTATTTTATGGTTGTCCTTGTCTCTATCTGTGGCCAAAAGGATATCCTTATTTTAAACTTTTATAACAATATTCCACGGGGCCTCCTTATGGGTCATTTGGAAGAGGTAACGGATTTTATAGATTCTTCACATGCTTTGCAGAATAGTGACCTAATTATTATATGGGTGGGCGATTTCAACACTCCTCTGTGCAGCAAAGAACACATGGACCTGTGTGCCTTTCCTGCTGAGGGCAGAGAGTCAGTATTTCATTTTAACCACACATCTGAAGGAGATGCCTTAAACCTTTTTACTTGTAAATTTGACTTGGTCCATGTTACCGAGAAATTGGCCCCTGACGCCTGCAATATACCAACCTTTACAGGGAATTTGAGGGGGAGTATTATCGATTTCATACTTATCAGCTCCTCTGATTTTTACGTAATTCAAGAATTCAAGATTACGCCCCACTGTGCGAGTGATCATAACCCCCTTAGTATTATATTGGACCTTAAAATTATTCAGGCATCCAATAATAAAAGCTTGAGCGCTGCTACTGTTTATAATCCAAACTGTGGCATACGTTTAAAATGGGACAAAATAGATCCAAAACTCTTTAACCAGGAAATTGTAAGAAGTAGGTCGGACTCGATTCAAATGTGTCTCTCCCAGCAGTTAGAATCTGACCGCATAGTGCGTGAATTTGAATTTTTAAGCACTGACATTTCACGCGCCTTGGCGGTGGACAGGCCTGCGAAGGGGCCGGCGGCCCACAGATGGTTCGATTCCGCGTGTTCATCTGCCCACAAAAAACTCAAAGATGCACTTAAAGCAGTTCCTCTCTCCCGACAATTAGTTAAAATAGCCAGAGTTGATTATAAGGCTGCCATTGTCAAACGGAAATCAGAAATTAGGTCCAGGGCCTGGGGCGATCTTTTGGCTGCATCTGAGCAGAAGGACACTTCTAAATTTTGGAAAGTGATTAATCACTCATACTTTTCTGGTCACCACTCTTTGGCCGATGACTGTCTTATTACTGAGGATGTCTGGTTAACTCATTTTAGGAAAGTCTTCTGTTCAGGATCCTATGAGAATTCGCTTGTAAATTCTTCTACACTTTTCAATTTAGATTCCAAAACTAAGGCCCCAAACATTATTTTTGACCTCCACGAGGTCAAAAATGCTATTAATAGATCAAGGCAGGGAAAAGCTCCCGGCCCTGATGGGGTTCCCGCTGATCTTTTTAAATCAGAAATTGATCTTTGGGGTCCGCTAGTTACAAATGTTTTGAATAGTGTGGTAAACAGTAACGTGCCCCTTTCATGGAAATCGGCCATTATTGTTCCTATCTTTAAAAAAGGTAATAGACAAGATCCTTCCTGTTACAGACCAATCTCTCTTATTGATTCGACGGCAAAGATTTTAGGTAGAGTGATCTTGTCCCGGTTAGAAGACTGGGTGTCCGAGGCCCATATTTTATCCCCTATTCAATTTGGTTTTAGACCTGGTGTAGGCACAGTTGAGCAAGTTTTAAACTTGCAGCTGATACTCAGCAAATATGTGACAGTCAAAAAAGAGTCTATTCACATGGCTTTCATTGATCTAACCAGTGCCTTTGATATGGTTAATAGGTCAAAGTTATGGCAAATTTTGGAAGCCTTAGGCTGCGATCCGCCTCTTTTGGAGCTTATTAAATGCCTACACACAGACCTAACAATTTCTGTTCAGGTCGGCTCACATGGGCAGAGAACCTCCCCCATCCCGTCAACTAGGGGCGTAAGGCAGGGATGTATCTTAGCCCCTTTTCTCTTTCTGATTTATATAAATGGGCTCTATGATTCACTTTTAAAACATGCAAAGGACATACCGAAGATGGGTCAGAGACACCTCCCAGTTTTATTATACGCTGACGATGCAGTTTTAATTGCCCGTACTGCAAACGGTTTACAGGGACTACTGGATGTATTTTACGATTTTATGCTGAATCTGGATCTGAAAGTAAATTACACAAAGACTTTTGTTATGACTTGTGGCCCACGCAACACTAAGTCTAAACTATTTTCTATGGGAGGGCACACTCTTAATAAGGTCAAAGAATTTTGTTATCTAGGCATGTACATGAGTTCTTCTTTGTCCTGGAAGACACACATTAATTTTAAGCTCCTACAGTTGATAAGGAACAATGAAGCATTTTTTCGCTTTTCAAATAAACTAGGTCACAGACCCCCTGCTCAGTTGAAAACTCTTTATAATTCCAAATGCACTGCATCAGTCCTTTATGGGGCAGGCGTCTGGGGCTTTAATAAAATACCGTCTCTTCAGAGTGTAGAAAATAAATTCCTGCGCAGATTATTGTTGGTTCCAAAATGCACCGCAAACATAATCTGCCATGAAGAACTGGGTCAGTGCTTTTTGGAGGACAGGGTCTTTATGGCTCCCCTACTGCTGTGGATCAAATGTTGGTCAAATCCTATGGCAAGTTTGGTCCAAGACTGTATCACTGATTGTCTTCAATTGGAATACTCAAATAGGATTCCCTGGCTTATGTTTCTGCAAAACTCCTTTGAGAACCTAGGGCTTAGATATATGTTTGATGATCCCCATCTATTAACCACAAACTCTAGGTCTGTTTTGAAGTCTACCTATTCCAAGCACATATCAGAGCTGAGATTTTATAGTTCCCTGAAATTGAAATCTTTTGATTCTTATTCGCGGATTGTGACTGTTCCATGCCTTGAACCCTATTTGTCTTGGTTTTCAAGTTTTAAAATAATCTCCTTTTTAACACTTTTTAGACTTAATCTAATTCATTTTAAGGTAGCTTTCCCTGAACCATGTTTCTGGAAAAAGGATTTACCGCTTTGTCCCTGTGACTCCAAATCAACCCAGAGCACTTTGCACTTTTTTCTTTTTTGCCCTTTATATGCTGCACCTAGAGGGGCCTTTATTTTACCCACGTTACGTCTTTTTAGACCTATTCATTATAAGGAAGCCCTGCTATACCTTCAGAGGTTGCCTAATATCCAAATTTGTCACCATGTATTAGACTTTGTCACAGCTTCTTTACGCATTAGGAAAAGGCCTATTCCTTTTTAAATATTTTATGTACGTATAGTATATCCTTTTAACGCCAACATTTGTACTTTTCTGACTTTGTGATTTTTAATCATGTCTAGTATATCTATCTATGTATGTCAAGGGGTTTCAGTTTGGATGTTCATCTGGTGCTTCCAGTAATGGTTTTTAAGCTTTATTTTACTATTTATAGATTGTGAAATGTGTCTTGGTTTGTACTTTTATGGCAATTGCCGAATAAAGTTATTTGACTGACTGACTCATCAAGATGGGATACCCCAACATCTATGTGATGGAACCTTCCATCTGCATTTGTGTTTTCAATTATCACTTTGGCCACCATCTTTACTTTTCCATCTGGACTTAACTAAGGACACGTACATGTCATTTGGGCTATGTGGCATGAAAATTCATGTTGGTTGATACAGACTGACTCACATGCACATTTGGGAAGGACTGAGGCTTCATGATAACCCAGAATGATGCCATTGTATGCGTGTTTCCAGTCCTTTTGGTGCAATCGCTCATGAACATATTTTTATTGTACCAACTTACCAATGTGAAGTCTGAAACTGCTGATGTGTTACAAGTGCTCACTTTGCCATGTCACCAGTAATCGGGCCTACATTACCTACCCACATCTGTGATGGAGCATCACACCTGACCCTGTCCTCAAATGGGGCATGTTTGGTACAAATGTCCCTCATAACATGGACGTACCCCTTTTTCACATGTAGCCATGTGTATGCTCTAGACAGTACTTGGCTTCTGATGAGAAATCTTGAGGCAAACTTTGGCAGAAAAATACATTCCAAACACAGCATCACACACCGTCTGCTAATCATACACCTCCAGAAATCGTTGTTTGCGTTGGATGTGTGTCAGCCTTCATGTTGATGCCAAACTACATTGCTGTAATAAAAAAGGTTCAACAACAAGAATTGCTACATGTAATAACTCACCCTCTTGATGCTGCTATTGGGCCCTCACCTGCCCATCAAGCTCTGAGTAGGCCACTCCAAGGATGTGGGCCATTAGGGTGGTCAGGCTGTGGTGTATGTGCTTGCCTAGTTGGGAGGCCTGGCCAAGCTGGACTTGCGCTGACTTCCTGGTCCAGAATCGGAGGTCCTCTTCCTGCAATGGAGGCAGCACCGCTTGAAGACCTTTACGGTCCTCACCTTCTTCACAATGGTTTCTGATGGGTGTTGACTTGTACTGATGAGAACAAATGACAATAAAAGAGTTTTTGAGCAATTTTGTTTGTCTGTAGTGCAATCATACAATTTAGTAGCAGCTCTCACAAGCATTCCCAGAACAGATAGTACAGATTATCTATAAACATTTCAAAGATCATTGGAAACAGTAAATTGCAGTGATCTGTAGAGTAGGCTCAGTATTCTTTACCTCATGTTACCAATACAGTATACAACCACCATATAAGCCAGGGATAGGGCACTTGTCATTAAGTGAGACCCACTGCAGATTAGTCCAACTCATTGTGAGCTACTAAATGCTAAACAACCTATACATTATGTGCACATAACCACATGCACAGCTACACTGGTTTCATGTCCAACCTTTCAAGAGTCAGATACAATGGTTTGCACCACATACAGTGACTAAGAGCAGTATGGGAGAGCTTGCATGTGTCATTGAGAGCATGGCTTTTGGTGATGTATGTGTAGTTATTGGACATACTTGTATGGCTGATTGTGAGCATGTTCATGTAGACTGGCAGCATAGGCAATACCTTTCCCCACATGTGGCACCATGACATGCTTAAAACAAAAATTAATTCAAATTCCCAATTATGGCCTGTACATTCACTTGACAGAACAGCATCAGACAACTCTAGAACTCCAACAAATCAACTTGGATTTCAGATATCTACCATTTTGACCTAGGCTGTATATTTTCACTTAAATTAGTATTACAGTACCTACAAGCCACTGGAAGTAAGGGGCCTGCATTTAGTCTCACTATACCTGGAATTGTGATCCATCATGCACTGATAAATCTGCTAATTCTCACAGGTGAACTTTCATTTCAATGCACAAACATTTCTAACATCCTCAAACAACACCTTGTACCTATACCTTAAATCCTGGTTTGGGGGCATTGAGGGTGGAGAGGACAGTGGCCAATGGTCTCCTGGTCCCCGCGGCTAGCCCACCCCTGCAGTGATGACTTCCTGTAGGAGAATGTCACTTTTCTACCTACAATCCACTAATTCTGGGTTTGCCAAGATGGCGGAACCTGCCTTCGGTTGTACAGACCGCCTAGTCCCCACCTAGAGGTGTGGCTAGCCTTCTGGGGATGTATGCCTCCTGAAAACCTAATTTTCCCTCCTATCAGCCTGGACAGGGCAGGAAAAGCTTTGTCCTCGTGTGGGGGGCAACAGATCACGTATCAAGGGAGGTGAAGGCATTTGAGACTCACTGCCTTGATTACTGTAAACATGAAGAACTTTCAGGGGCCTGGGGACCGATGTGGCTGGAGAGGCAGGTGACAATCCTTGAATGTGTGACTGCAGGCTTAAGCATAAATACTCAACTGGAGTGTTTCATTGCTGGAAAAAAGTGGGAGTTAAGGGAAAACAGAAGGGGCCTGTCTTAGTGAGCTTGTGTCAAAAAGAATAGGCCCCGAAGAAAGCCACATTACCCTGCTGGGGCAAATATAAGACTGGCTGAAACATGTTGACCTAAAATAGGATCTAGGAGTACATTAGGTCTCTGTGTTAAGCATGCATTGTTTTTAATCATGTCAAAGGGCACCACTAATAAAGTACACTAAGAAGCGGGTGCCCTGTAGAAAATCTTTGTTCTGTTTATGCGCGGATCACTTCTTGTGTGCACATAATATCAACAACTAACATGCTCTGCTGTAATCAGGCATTGACGCCCAAACAAGAGGTGCTAAGCCGGCAGGTTGGGACCCCTATGATGAAGCATGCCACCAACTAGGTTTTTGGGTGAGGGGCTGGTTTTAAGATCTACAAGAGTCCTGTAACACATAGAGACAGGCCGCGGATAGGATCAAGAGGTGGCAACATGCCTGCTCTCATTGTTTGGTTACTGTAAACACTAGCCATCCTGGAAAGGAGGAGGTGTGACCTCCTCCCTGCCCAAGACCTTTGTCTCCATCTTGTGGATTTGCTAGCATGACCAGCAAGAGGGCAGACTCTTGTCTTGGTGCCAAACACTAAGGGAAGCACACCAAGGCAGGAGAAAGCTGGTATATCATCTGGGTGGCAGCCCATGTTATCGTATTGACCATTGGTCAATTGTGGTAGCATTATGTTTTAAATGCAACGACAGGGCCAAATGTGCTTGTGCATATATGTCCACATTCATAACACAGTGCACCCTGCCTCCTGGGCTATAGGAGACCAGCCTTAGGGGTGACTGACGAGTACTATCGTAGTGAAAGGACTCTGCCTGCACCTGGTGTGGGCTGAGTTGAACTCAAGCAGGCAAGCTGCTTGTGCGGGGCTAACATGGCAGCTCTGCAGGCTTCGCTCTTAATCAGGTCACAGAGGGTAACTAAATCAGTGCTGGAGCCATGGTGACCCCTTACCATCCCTGCCCTGGGTACCACTGGTAAAATGTTCTAGGGACTTACAGGGACAGCAAATACCTTGCCTATTGGGTTTACTAAATCACAGTACAATTTAAGGGAGAGAGCACTCGCAATGAGGTCTGATTAGCAGGTCTCAGTGAACTTTCAGATAAAAAACGACAGCCTAAAGTAGCAAAAAGTAGAGGTTGATCATCCAAAAAAAGGGGCCTTTCCAACACATTTGTACTACGGAACAGCACCATAACCTGCAAATGTCACAACGTGGACCTGAGAGGGTCTAGCTTGTTGGTGAGTAGAATATGACTTGAGGATCATTTGCTTGAATACTAGTTTAGGGAAGTACAGTGGATTGACATGATATTAATCTATTGGTATGTTGCTTCCATGTAGGAAAGTCAGCTTATCCTAACAGACTATGGTTGTTAGCACGACTGAGGAATCCAGCAATGCCAGGGGAAGTCTGCTTGAATGAGGCCCATTGAAGAACACAGAGGCCAGTGGAGCGGGCTTTTGGGCTCCTCAAGGCCAGGTTTAGGTGCCTGGGCAAGACCGATGGGGCCTTCCTCTACTCACCCGATAAGGTGTGCCAAATCACAGTTGCCTGCTGCATGCTCCACAACATTGCCCTGCAATGGAACATCCCAATAATTCCAGAGGAGGGAACCATGAAGAGCCACCAGGTGAGGATGTTGAAATCCCCCATGAAGATGACAATGGTGAAGAAGATGAAATTGACCTATGTCAAGATGTTATTGATCACTTCTTCAACTTAGTGTACTTTTACCTTTACATATTGTAACCTTCAATGTCGGAACACCTTGTGACATAGGGAATGTATCAGTCTGCAATGGTTATTTGGTAGAAATGGTCAGTTGAGGAAAGTTCAAGGCAAAGATGTTAGAGGATCAGAGTTTCCCTACATTGACTACTGTGTTCATTGACACAGATTAACTTTGCTTGTGCTAAGTATATGTGTCATCCTAACTTGTCATTTGAGTCCAATTTAATATGTGAAACCATTAATTATCCCTTGTTATTATGTTTCAGGGTCCTTCAACATCCCATCTTCTTGTTTAATAGTGGTCAGTAGATGCTTGTGTTGTTTTAGTAGGTTATTTTTTTCTTGGAGATATAATCAATGATAAAGCAATGTGCAGCAGCTTTAACATTATCATAAGATAGTTTCAGGGTGACAGGAAATCCTAATGAATAGAACAAAAATCAGTGGTGAATGCAGTAAAGGAAGAAGAAAATGGGCATCAGATAATAAGAAATTATTAAACTTCCATTTGTTAGATGGTTTATGAAAACGGAGTCAATCCAAGTCGGCTACAACCAGAGTGCTACCTGAAATCAAAATTGGTTCAATTTCTACTTTATTAAGATTCTGAGAAAAGTGTTTACTAAAAAATAGGTAGACTAATTTAGTGAGGGAGCCATGTGCTGGGGGGAGAGGGAGGGGAGAACGTGTAGCCTCAAACTGTGGGATTACGCAATCTCTAGGACCCTACTAGAGATCTTGATAAATGAACAAAATTGTGAATTTTGTGACAAACAAATTTGACAGATGATTGTCTGTCAAAAAATTAATCAATAATCTGATTATAGTCTCCAGCAAGGATGAAGTACTCATCATCCAATTGTAGACTTGTTCACTATCATACCAAAACAAAAAATCTTTCTGAGTTGAGAAAGAAACATTGAAAACAGTTAAGGACCCTAGTCTACAGAAAGTTTAGTGACAATCCATCTTTCATCAGAATCAATTTCTTGTGAACAAACAGAAACATCTACAAATTTACTACACAGAATAACAACACAATTGTTCTTAGTTTGAGTTGGGGAAACAACGCAGGATTGTTTGAGTTTATGAGCTTCCAATTCTGTGAAGTGAGTTTCCTCAAGCAGCACTAAGTCAGGTTTATACTAGCCAAATCATCAGGTGTACACTTAGCCAAATCAGAGAGAACACTGTCTTTTAATGGGGTAATCCCTTTGACATGGGTGGACAATATAAAGAAAAATAGTAATTGACAATTAATATAGAATAATTGCATTGTATTGTAGAATAAAAGGATGAAAAAAACAAACTAGAGAAGAGTAGAGGAATAAAAAATGTAGTAACTGCAGAGGGTCAGAGGAAAAAGAGATCTAGTAAAAACAGGGAAAAGTAACAGAATGAGTGAACATGATAAACTATTGCATACCACCAAGATTTGTAGAAAATGTTAGACATGCATATAGATAAAGGAAACAGTACAGGCAACAACAATGACAGCTGAGAGATGTACTTATTGGCATCACAAAATCTTGGTGACAGCACATCATGAGGACAATCTAATTGAAGAGCCACACATGCTAGGTGACCATGAACAATAATGGCAGGATAATAACATAGGGACAATAGACAGTAAACAGAACTAAAACGAGAAGAAGATAAAGTTATCTAGGAGAAAACATTGCAGAGATTTAAATATAGAAAATTACATCTAAAGTTGGAAACATGAAAACATCATTATAAAGAGTGTGCGAGCAAAATATAATGTCAAAATGAGCATATGAACAGGAGTTAACAAGTATAAGGAATAGTAATCTCCATGGAGGCACTGGAGTCATTTTGTATAAATTTCTTCGGTTCCATAGGGTCCTCAAAAGTAAATGAGTTGTCCTTATGGATGATCTTGAAGTTACATGGATAAAGCAAACCAAAACAAGCTCCCAAAGCTTTCAGTGATGGGCGAAGAGAAAGGAACTCCTTGACTCTATCAGCCGTAGGCTTAGCAACATCCTGCATAAATAAGAGTTTTTGATCAGACCAGAGAACTTTTTTAGTTCTCGCAGCCTGAAGAACCTTTAGAAGATCTGAATAATCAGATGATAAAATAATAATTCCTCTGGGTCTAGAGGCAGATGATTCTATGGGATGCTTGCGACTAAGTCTTGGATCTATTTGAATGTTAATATTGATGAGTTTAAAAGGTCTGATAACTGTGGCAGGAAAGTGTTAAAAAATTAAACAGATTCTCTGCCGTCAACATCCTCGGGAAGACAATAAATGAGACACTTATTGTGCCTATTTCTGTGTTCTAAGTCTTCTGCATTTTTAAAAAATAAATTCATTTCTTTCTGCATAGTGGTAATCTTAAGGGTCACTAATTCTTTGTTTGGCATTAGCAATTCAGAATTCCATAGAAGACCATCTTACATCTAGATTTTGGATTCTTATATTGGTTTCTTCCAAAAAAGGACATAGCCTTCAGATTTTATCAAATGCGAATTTCATAGAGATGGATGAAGATAACTTATTAGGCAAAGGGGGGATCCTGTTTACATTGTTTAGAAGAGCCAGCCTGTTGAAGTTTCACAGTATAATTAAGTATAGGTATTGCTGAAGGCATATTGTCAAGTGACAAAATGGCTTTCATTAAGTTAGTATATTACGTCTGAAGGCCTGTGGTTAGGTTTAAATTCCATCAACTTCCCCATATAGGAGGAGCAGTGTTTTAGGTAGAGGCAAATTGAGTCACATATCTAAATGTAAAAACAGAAGAGTGTAAGTATGGAATATCCAATATTCAGTTATTGAGTGAACATCAAATAAGAGAGCAGTATTCTAACCCTTTAAAATAGAGAACTGTACAATATGAGATGACATGGACCAAATGTGTCTGAAATTAGATGCTCCACATGTCAGATACATGTTGAAAATGGAAGGAGGAGAAAACAAATGAGTCTCTTATAGAGGGCACAGAGACAGGAAGGAGCTCTGAGGAAATACATCTGAAGATGAAGCCAGATATCATGGGGACATCCTGAAGTGAGGACAGAGCTGTGGAGAGCAGAAAATCCCAACCGCCTCTCTGAGGAAAAGTGCAAGCGGCATAGATTGAAGGCCAGAACAGGAGACAACGCTCAACATTGACAAGATCTGATCTTATCGCAGAGCGACACTGATGAAAGTGTCTAATCCAGTGGAAATAGTAGGAAGATTTGGAACATTGATCATACCCTTTCTTGAAGAAGACACCTCTGGTGGCATTACAGATAGTTTCATTTTCTCTTGGTCGTTCTTCATTAGACCGTGATGCCAAGCATACCTTTAAGAGGGTTAAGTCCTTATGCAACGTTTACTATATATTGTTGTATCTATGCCTAGGGGCAAATATGGGTGATATGAGGGTCACAGATAGAGAAAATAGCGATCATAATGCCCTCTCTCTCACACCCTAATAAACATACTTTTTTGGGATACCTCGGCATGTGACACCCCAATTGCACCATTTTTTCACTTCAGTAATAGGAGTATTAGATGACCACATATTATTGAATGCCCCATCAAATATGCCACTATATATGGAATAGTAGGGGATGTATTAGAATCTTACTCCAGCACTAATTTTAGTATGATCCCAATATCTCTGTTAAGAGTGGTTATAAAGATTTAATAGTGGCTGCAAGAAACGACTACAAGTTTGTACAAAACATTAGCAATAGAGTAAATCAATAGTAAAAGTTAGAATATTTATTATAAAAGAAACTTTTGTGATTCCCATTGTATGCCACCTGATCGTCATTTTGCTTGACGGACCCTATGGAACCGAAGACATTTATACAAAATGACTCCAGTGCCTCCATGGGGATTACTTTTCCTTATACTTGTTAACTCCTGTTCATATGCTCATTTTGACATTATATTTTGCTCGCACACTCTTTATAATGATGTTTTCATGTTTCCAACTTTAGATGTAATTTTCTATATTGAAATCCCTGCAATGTTTTCTCCTAGATAACTTTATCTTCTTCTCGTTTTAGTTCTGTTTACTGTCTATTGTCCCTATGTTATTATCCTGCCATTATTGTTCATGGTCACCTAGCATGTGTGGCTCTTCAATTAGATTGTCCTCATGATGTGCTGTCACCAAGATTTTGTGATGCCAATAAGTAAATCTCTCAGCTGTCATTGTTGTTGCCTGTACTGTTTCCTTTATCTATATGCATGTCTAACATTTTCTACAAATCTTGGTGGTATGCAATAGTTTATCATGTTCCCTCATTCTGTTACTTTTCCCTGTTTTTTTTCCAACTGGAAGGAAGTGTCCCAGAGACTCCAACTTCCTGTTCCTGTCCAGGAGGCTCCTCCCAGCATTTTGTAAATCTTAGTGGCTGGTGACATTTGAAAGTGGTGGGGCATAAAAGTTGGATGTGGCTTTTATGTAGCTAATGATGCAAGCAAGCCTAATGGACAAACATGGGGTCCAGGATAGGTCCTCCTCCTGAAAATAAAAATGAAAAAAGATGGCAAATAGTGCATTTTAAAGCAAGGCTTGAAGCAATAGGAAAGTATAGTCTTGAAATATTAAATACAATAAAAACGGCCCCAGATCTTACTGCATTAATGTGTTCAACAGTTCCCATAATGTGCAAATTATACAGAGCAACAACCTCAGCCTTTTAAAGTGTGTGCGCGCCTAGTGTCTTGCACTGCATGCAGCATCAATGTTGGAAGAAAATGCTCTGACCAGCCTTCGTGAAGAATCCACAGGTGCTGGCTGCAATCAGTCAAATAGAAATGTGTGAAGACAGGTCTTTAAGTAGGATGTAAAAAGTGGGAGCTCTCTAAAAGGGAACATATAAAAGAAACTTTTGTGATTCCCATTGTATGCCACCTGATCGTCATTTTGCTTTCTCTGTGAGATGTAATTGAATTCAGAAATATAACACAACAACTGATATACATCTAAAACCTGTCGGTGCGACTAGATTGGTCAATGGTGGTTAGCTGTTGTTAGCACGTCTGACCTTAATAAGTAAAGTTGCAAGGGGACGCAAATAGGTTGATGAACCTTTTGACTCACAATTAAGATGATCCCACCATGATTCCAGTACATGCAGATCAATAATCAAGAATCAGTACACAATATCAATAATCAACAATAATCAAAAACAATAATCAATGGAGTCAATAATTGTCAAGCACCATGACCTTTCAGTCATGAATAACCACACCTTTTAGTAAAAGTTAGAATATTTATTTCCATTAACAATGCTAAAGTCATTTAGATTAATCTCAAAATCAAATGAAAAACATACAGGAACAATACAGGCTATCCAAAGCGGCGGAAGAAATGCAATCTAATCAAACTTCTAACTACGACACATTCTAAAGTTATGGTGCAAATTAATAACAAGAACAATTGCGTCAATGTGATCACATACGAGTTCAGCAGAGAAATTAATCAAGCATTATACCCTATTAGCACAATTTCAATAGTGAGGATCCTTACCTAACACTAGATTAGCATCAGCATGTTGGACTTCTTGCAAAACAATTTAGTAACACGAATTTGGAAAAAACATCTAACTATGGCTCTATCAAAACAGTGTGGTTGGTACCTAGAAACAAAAAGAAAATATGCATGGTAATCAACATTAAAATTCATAATACCGATCCTCAATGTGGATCAGCAAGCTGAGTCAGTCTCCGTCCTCAGGACAACAGTCGATCAGCAAGGCATCAGGGTTCAGCATCAAAGTTCAGAAAGCGCAAAGTCTTTAAGCATTAAAGTTAAACACGTCTTTCATCAAGACACATAAGTAAATATTGACCTTTCGGCCAGCAAGAAAATGGGCAATTAACCTGTCTTCCCTCGGTGCAGTCTTGTTAAATAAAATCACTAAAACTATTTCCTAAATCCATATTGGTCAAGGGATCGCATGTTCGCGCTTCGTCCAATAAAACTAAAACTACGAGTCTACCATTACTCTATTCACATGTCACTGATTGGTTTTCCTCCGATGTCCTCATCATCCGGCTCATCAGGTAACAATATTGTTGCAGCTTCTACTCCAGTCAGTGTCTTCATTGTTCTCCTCTTGAGAAAGTCAGTCTTATGCACGTTACACACAAAATGTTACATTAGCAAGAACAGCATCTTCTAGCTGTCAGTTCTCATGAGAAAAGATTCTCAGCAGTGAGCACATTTACACAATACAATGGAAAATCACAGTTTAACTCTCTAGGACAGCCATTTATTAAACATTAGGAAATACAGCTTGAGATGAGGCCTGGCAACTAGGCCAAGACCTTTGCTAAGTTAGGCCTACAATTAATAAAGTTAATACATAATGCATAACCCTTAATATGACATATCACTACATTAGTCAAACATATGCTCAACATTTTATAGTATTAGAATATTAATAAGTACACTTCGTTAACATTAGCGGCCACTCATCGTAATCACATTTTCAAATATGTGCATTATTTTTCTACGTTATTATATTTTCTACACGAATCCATTATTCAGAACACATGAACACTCATTAATAATTTTTAATAGAATACCTGCGCTAGCAATCCCTCCTCTGATGACTAAATGTGTCATCACTCTAAACTTTTACCCACAAATGTTTGCATCAGCTAAAATTCTGTCAATGTGATCCTATCATACCTTTGTTCCCTTTTTGCATTTTCCCTAAACAATTTTTCCCTTTTCCATTCTTCCCTCCTCTGATCATTCTCTGACCTTTTTGATTTAATTATTTTGTATAATTTACACAAACCCAATATTCCAATTAGGCAAACCACAATAATTAATATCCCCTGCAATAATTTTAATAGAATCCCATTCCACATATTGCTGAGCCAATTTCCCACTGAAGCAAAACCGTTGCCAATCTTCTCCCAAACACCTGGCTCTTTCAATTCTTTCAAATCAGCACTTTCATTAGTCAGATTAGTAATTAATTATCTAATTTATGTACTACTATTATGAATATACGAACAACAATGCCTAGAATTAACCATTCTACAAACTCCGCCATCCTCCGCTAAGGAATGTCTAAAGCAAGACGATTCTGAAGAGTCATGGCTCTTTCAGCAGCTAATTCAGTATATATCAGGAGTATGGCTCCTGAAAGTTGTCAGCATGTTATCCACAATAGTAGACAAGTTTCGAATCTTAATTGAATTCAGAATGTCTCCTACTTAAGGAATCATTGCTCCAAATATATCTCCCACTATACCAGAAGGGGACTCCTCTGTCTCATATGATGTAATTCAGTCACTTTCGGAAACTTCTTCAAATCATCCATTTGATAAATCTTTGGGGAAACTATCCCCAAATAACATGTCCCATACCATCCTCTTGGATGCATTAAGACCACAGATTAAATAAATCCCAGGAATTGCTGGGTCCTGTCCATTCAACATAAACGTCCATTTTCTCTGAAACAAAAACATATGTCTACATTCACTTGTTCCCACAAACAAAGTGTCAGTGCGTGATTTAGAAGTTTCCCTACATGTTGCGCATCTATAGTTAATTTCCCTTGTGTTCTAATTTCACTATAAGCATAATCATTCTTGTAAGTCCTTTTCTCTAAGCCTTTTTCTAACTTCTCCGTCAATGCCTTTCTCCTGTCATCTGTGTGATCTAAGAAGCTTTTCCCTAAAGGTGTAACAAGCATGTCAGATTATTCCTGTGCGCATAAGCTGTGCCAAATGTCAATGTAGGATCAAAGAAACCTCTAACTAATACTATGGCCCTCATTATGAGATTGGCGGCAAATGCCACCTACCGCCACGGCTGCCAACATACTGTCGCCGTGGCTACTGACAGTCCATGCCATTATGACCGTAGCTGTAAGCAGCAGCACCACGGCCCAAAACACCACCTACCGTATCATGTTCCATGATACGGCCTCGCAGTGTTTTTTTGGCAGATGCTGCTGCTGGCAGCAGCGCAGCGTCCCGTCTCCTGCCGGAGGACCCACTAGAAGGAGGTAAGTCGGGTTCTCCGACAGGAGAGGGAGTTGGGGGTTGTTGTGTGTGAGGGTGTGTGTGACTGTGTTTGAATGCATGCATGCATGTGTAATGCGTGTTTGCATGAGTGTTTGTGTGTACGTGCATGTTGTGTCGTGTGCTTGCGTGTGTGCCTGGATGTATGTTTGTGAGTTTTGCAGTGAGTGTGCATGTATGTATGCATGCGTGGGTGAATGTGTGTATGTGTGTGTGTATGGGTGTGTATGTATGTGTGCGTGTATGTGTGTATATGTGGGGAGGTGGGTTGGGGAAAGTGTAGGGAAGGACTCTGGGGAGAGGGGCGGGGGAGACCCCTATCAGTGCCAGGGAAGGAATTCCCTGGCACTGATTGTGCCTACCGCCATGGTTTCCGTGGCGGTACAAAAACCACGGGAACCATGGTGGTCGGCTGTGTCAAAATGCCATGGGCTGCCTAGCGACGGCCGCGGGGCTGGGGACTGAAGTCTCCAGCCCGGCAGTCGTTACCGCTGTGGCAGTCGGTGTGCTGACTTGGTGGTTTGGCTTTGGCCAAACCACCGATGTCATAATAGTGGAGGTAATACCCTCCACTATAGCACCGACCGCCGGGGTCGTAATGACCCCTATGTCATTAACCTTAGCTACTCTACTCAAATACCTAATTATAGGGACAAACGAAAACACATTATGATTCGAATAAAAGTACTGAATGTACTCCTGGTTATAAAATCTTGTTAGAAGCAGATTACAACTTATTCCATATGTTAAAGGCAAACTTTGGTATGTAACTCCTTCCTCAACTGATGAAGGAATCTGCATACACACATAACCATTCCTTGCATCCATTGTCTCAAATACTCACTCAGCAATCAATAGAAGACATTAGAAGAATTTCTCCTTGCGCATTAGTATCCTCATGCAAATGCTTCTCATCTACCTAAACCTCTCTATTGCCGTCAGTGGAGTAGTTGCCTCAAAAGCAGAAGTATGGTTGGCTTCACTCTTATCAAGAACATCATACCCACAATCAACACCACAAACAATATCCCACACATAAGCGCCAAACGCCAAACCAATACTCATATATTTACAGCGCCTAGTATGTCTACTCTGCTGGTTAACGTTACTCATGATCTGTAAAGAATCAGATAGCAGAAGAAAATTTTAAAAACTGCAGCAAAAACAATCAACTCTTCATTCAGCAGTTATTTACAGCTTTCAGTCTCACTACCAGCATCCTTTGTCAAAATCGGTAAGCGGCTTGTCAAAATCTGGCTTCAAAAGTCAAATCAGGTTATCAATGTCTCTTCTGTTAGTTTCAACAGTCTCTTTCTCAGATATTTTCTCTCAGTTTGTTTCAACAGTTCAGTTCATCATCTTCCTTCAAGCGCCAAAATACTGACCCGGGATGTCTCTATCAAAACAAAAAGACAACATTTATTTCTGCCATTCACTTGTAGTTGCATACGCCCATTCAAGACCTGTGTATCTTCTCCTTCACTTAGATCTTCTCCCCTTGTTGGATTTACTTCTTCCTCAATTGTTGTCTCGACAACCAGTTCCTTTTCTTTTCCTTGCGACTCCGCCCACTTATCTCCTTTCAGTGGTCCTTTTGTCAATTTTCTCTTCAGAGTCAAACTTGAAATGTCCCCTTGTTCTGCTGTGTTTTCTCTTGACGGACCTGCAACAGGTTCAGGAGGAGTTCACATCACAGTGACTTTGATCCCCCTCAACTCCTTTCCCCTCTGGGTCTGGCAATTGCTTTGTTTGTCTCTCAAGATCGTCTGCTTCTGGGAAAGCCCTCCTCTGACTATGGTCTCCTGCTGCCTCAATTGAGATAGGCTCCTGGAGGTCTTCTCCATCTCTCACAGGAGTGACTGAACCGTCCTCAACGGGCTCAGATTCGGTCTCAGTTCCTCTTTGTTCTCTTTCCATCCCTGAGACTTATTTTGCTGTTGTTGGTACTCTCAACAACTCTTCTTCTTCATGATCCAGTGGACATGCCACTTTCTTTGTGTGACTGGCATGGATCCAATTCGGAATCCCAGCGCACTTCACAGCTGTGGTAGTTGTCAGAGCTACCTGAAATAATCCTTTCGAAAGATGCTCCAAACATGTTTTCCTCATGTGTTTCCGGACCACAACCCAGTCTCCATCTCTCAGGTTGTGCCCTGGGTCATGGATCGGTGGCAGTGTGGTAGCTTCCACCTGCTGAGAGAAAGAGCAAACCACATCAGCCAGACCTTTGCAGTAGTCCAACACCATACCATCTATAATGTTGACAAGTGCATTTGCAGGCACTGCTGGCAACGTCATGGCTTTGCCCATAAAGATCTCATGCAGCGACAATTCTTTCTTCCTCTCAGGTGTGTTTCTCATTGTCATTAAAACTAAAGGCAATGCGTCAGGCCATTTCAAATTCATGGATGCACACATCTTTGCAACTCTTGACTTCAAGGTACCATTCATCTGTTCCACTAGTCCTAATGCTTCAGGGCGGTAACTACAATGCAACTACTGCTCAATGCTCCACACAGCAATTCAATTACTTCATTGTTGAAGTGACTTCCCTTATCTGATTTTAAAAAGATTGGAAACCTGAAATGCGGTATCAGTTCCCTAAGCAGTAGTTTCACTACTGTGAGACTGTCATTTCTCCATGTAGGGTAAGCTTCAATCCAGTGACTAAAAATACACGCGGTCACCAGCACATATCTCAAACCTCCACACACAGGTATCTCGATAAAATCCATCTGCATTCTGCTGAATGGACCTCCTGCTCTTCCAATGTTGCTCAAATTAACCACTGTCCCTTTCCCCACTTGGCAAATGGCACAACAATGGCAAACTGCTTCAGCAACCTGTCTAAACTTTGGGTTGAACCAATCCTGTTTGAACAACCAAATCATGGCATCTCTCACAATATCTGCTTGACCATGATAATACCTAGCCATTTAAGACAACAGACTATTTGGCAAAACCAATTGACACTCTTCTGAAACCCACAATTCTTCTTGTCTTTGCACACATTTCATTTTACTCCATGAACGTTTTTCCTCCCTGTCAGTATTATTCTGCATCATTTACAATTCCTCCAAGATGTCAATTACTTTCAATGCAAAACTTGGAATTTTTTCGTCTTCTTCTGGTAACATTTCCCACTTATCTTTGAATGATATACAGTTTAATGTGCAAAACCTTGCGACTTGATCCACATATCCATTTCCCAATGATATAAAGTCCTGTGACTTCAGACGTGCACTGCATTTCACCACGGCAATCTTTTCAGACATATGAATAGCGTATAACAGTTCTTTAATTCTTTCACCATTTCTCCCTGGTGAACCAGAAGAGGTCATGAAACCTCTCTGTGACCACAATTGGCCAAAATTATGAACTATTCCAAATCCATACTGGCTATCCGTATAGATTGTAACTTTCAGCTGAACAGAAACATGGCATGTTCTAGTAAAGGCTACCAGTTCCACTACTTGGGCAGAATACACTCCTCAAAGCCAAGAAGCTTCCAAAATACCAGTAATTGTGCACACGGCATATCCTGCTCTCAGTGTCCCTGCATTGTCTCTTAGACAAGAACCATCAACAAAGATAATTTGGTCATTCTTTTCCAATCGGGTATCTCCAATGTCAGGTCTCGGTTTTGTGCACAAGTCAGATACTTCAAGACAATCATGTTCAATGTCTTACACTTTCTCAATTTCAACATTTTCATTTGGAAGTATGGTTGCCAGGTTCATCACTGCACATCTTTTCAATGACACATTTGGTGACCCTAGAATACTCGTTTTATATCTGGTCAGCCTCGCACCAGTCAAATATTGGGTTTTCATCCTTGTAAGTAGAATCTCGATTGAGTGAGGGACCATTACAGTCAGGGGATGTCCCATCACAATGCCCTCACACTGTGTAAGGCTTTGACCAACCGCTGCAACTGCGCGCAAACAACCTGATAAAGCTGATGCAACTGGGTCCAAAGTATCTGAAAAATATGCTACTGGGCGATTTACACCTCCATGGACCTGTGTCAAGACAGACAAAGAACATGCATCACGCTCATGACAAAACAATGTGAAAGGTTTCGTGTAGTCAGGCATACCCAAAGCTGGACCCTTGCACAGACTCTCTCAATTCAGTGAGCCCTTTCATTCCAGACTGGTCTAAAACTATGGGGGTCAGTGACTTCCTTGTGAGTCAGCTTCTGCAGTGGTCTTGAAATGACTGAAAAATGTGGAATCCATTGGCGACAGTAGCCTACCATCCCTAAAAACATCGTAATATCACTCTGTGTAGTCAGTGGATGTATCTGTAATATGGCTGTAATCCTTGCTCTGAATATCTTTCTTCATCCTTTCTCAATCTGATGACTCAAGTATTTCACTACTTTCTGACAGTATTGCAATTTAAGCGGAGACACTTTGTGACCATTCTTTCCCAAATGATTCAGAAAGGTAATCGTATCATACTTGCACTCGTCTTTTGTTTTAGACGTAATCAGCAAGTCATCAATGTACTGCACCAAGGTTGATTGGAAAGGCAATTCCAATGACTCCAAATTATTTTTCAAGATCTGATTGAATATGAAAGGTGACTCTGAAAATTCAGCACCAACAATAAACTTGATTCAGAAATTTGAAACAAAAGAGAAATGGGCTATACTCTTGAAGAGTCACAGAAAAGAAGACCTGCGACAAATCAATGACAGTGAACCACTCAGCATCACATGGAATCTGAAGCATTATCACAGCTGGATTTGGCACCACAGGACAACATTTTACTACAGTTTAATTTATTTTTCTCAAATCTTGGACAAGTTGAACTTCCACAGGGCTTTTACCAACCCATTATCGGTGAATTACATGGGCTGCTCAATACTTCCTTCAAAATCCCTTGCTTTACAAAGTCTGCAATTATTTGGGCTACCTTCATAAGAACATCTTGTGGCATCTGGTACTGGGTAAGTTGAGGAAAAACTGCATTTGGCTTTATAGTGACTTTAAGTGGATCAACTCCCTTTATTAGATCTACTTCTTTTCCTGTCAAATATCACACTTTCTCCTTAACCGTTCACTGCAAATTGGGATGAAGCTCCTTCACTGTGAACATCAGGAAAAATTCAATCAGAGGGTACTCCTCATATCTAGTTTCACTTTCTATCTCTGGGACATGTTCATCTTCATCATCACTATTCGTCTGTATCTCAATTCCATCATTTGAACAAGTAATCGAACATTTGGTCTTGCACAGCAAGTCTCTTCCCAGTTGGGTTGCGGGACTTGAATCGCAGACTACAAATTTGTGCAATCCCTGAAAGTTGCCAATTTTAACCTGAACTGGTTCTGTAATCGGGTTGGTCAAATACTAATTTGCCAGTCCTACAATCTGAACTGTTCTCCCTGAAAGAGGCAAGTTTGGAACTTCTACACTTCTTACTGTAGAGCGTGTAGCTCCTGTGTCAACCAGGAATGAAACTCTGTGACCCATAACCTTTCCTTTCACATAGGGACCTCTCTGATCTACCTCTAAGGAAGTTGCAAGCACACAGGGCTCCTCCTCTGAACTGTCCCTCATCCAATCATAGTTTATTCCATTCTCACGGTGTAGCGGTAATTGGTGTACTGTGTTATTACTTTGGTTGAGCCTCTAACCTGTGACCTGTTGAGAAAGCATCATCTGTTGCTGTTCCATTGGGGCTTGAGGTATTTTAATTTGCTGTCTAGGTACCATGGGAACCTGCTGCATTAGCTGTAACTGTGTCATTTGTACATGTGGCATTTGCACCTGCTGCAGGGGCTGAAAATTCTGCATTTGATTCACATTATTTTGGAAATTTGGATTAGGACCTCTCACTCTCGGTCCCCTCAGATTTTGAAATGAGTTGATGTCATTATTCTGTTGAACAACACCTTCCTGCACCATCATCGGACTCTCCCGTTTCCAATGTCCGATGGCTCTGCAAACATGACATGGCAATAATTTCTTCATTCCCTGCACATCATTCTGAACTCCTACAGTACCTGAATCTGGTCCACGATTCATATTACCTCCACAACCTCTACCTCTCATCTGGGGCTGAAACATCATATTTCCCTGCTGTGGCTGCGGTAGCTGTTGTGGAAAATTCCCTTGAATGCCTATTTGAGCAGCTTTAAACTGCTTCGCCATCGCCTTCTCTTTCAGCTTTCTCTGCTTCAACTCAATTTCATCACTACAGTACTTTGCAAATTGCAACAACTCATCAATCTGTTTTGCTTGCCAGCAAACCAAATGACTCTTAATCATCCGGCTAATTTCGGGTCTCAATCCTTCCACAAATCTGAACACAAAATAAATCACGTCTTTCGCCTCGATTGTCTCTGTACCACTGTAATGCTTGAACACCTGCAACAGTCTCTCATAATATGCATGTATCGACTCTTTTGCTTCCTTGGCTGTCTTGTCAATCCTCTGCCAACCAATATTCTTGGGGCAAATTCTCGTTTTCAAAAACTCAATCATCTTATAGTAATACTTCATTACCTCAGGAGATAGTGCACCTGTATTCTTGTCTCTCTCTGGTTCACTTGTTGGCCAATCTACACTCCTCTTGCATTTTATCCACAGATCAGCTGGAACCACTATCTATAATAATGTATTCAAGTCCTCCCACAGGCACTTTGCAAGTTTCATAAACCTGTCTGTCTGCTGATACCACTCCACTGGCTTCTCTCTCAATTGTGGGTAATCGTGTGTAAAGGATAAAATGTCACTTCTGCTCCAAGGGACATGAACAAAATTCCCTCCTGGAATCTCTCTCATTGATAAAATCTTTACTGGATCTTTATCCTGCTGCATATTGGGAGTCAGCTCCACAGAATCCCCTTTTCTCTTGTCTTTTTTCTTTACCCATCTGCCTTCCCATTTGTCTAATGCTCCCCAAGTCTGGGCACTTTGAAGCAATTACTTAAGGTGTGTCTTCATTCCTGCAGATCTCATGTGTTCAAAATATTTAGTCTCAAAATCTAATCTGTAACTCCTTTTCAAATGCTTCGTTTTCTCTATTTCAATGCCATACTTCTCTGCCAGATCTGCTAGTTTCTGATGCACATTGCTTACCTCCCTTGTAATCTTCGGTCACAAATATCTCAACTCTGCCTCTGTGTAGGATTCTAACCTGTTCACACCCATAGTTCCTTGAACGAGTTCACAAGCCTCCATGCTTAGCCTATTGTTTTGAAAAAATGGGGCAACTCAGTACCCTGGGACCTGGGTAAGTGAATAATGTAACAAAAAAATGTTTTGGTCCCTCTGGGATTGTAGTGTGGTTAGGTGTATGTATTCTTTACACGTTTGCTTCAGGCGTTAGGCCTTCGTGCACTTTGACCTGGTGTATTTTTATTCCTTTGCTTGCAGCATTGAGCCCCGTGCACTTTGCTCTAAATGCATTTTATTCAGCTTCGTACTGTTATTTTTCAATAGCCAGTTCTACGGTCTTGTTTTATTTTTCAGTATCATACTGTTTAGTCTATTTCTGCGCTGGAGTTCTCAATAACACATTCTTGCTCACTCTAGGGCTCCAGTCAAGGATACAGTCTGGTACATTGCCGATAGAAGCAGTAGGAGTTTAGTCTTTGAATACATTCTTGCGTAGGGACATTTTGTGATCACACTGACATGTTGGTTATAAAAACACTTCCTTGTCCTAATACACGCAAGAGGGAGATTCCGACCAGGAAACCACAACTAGACGCTGACTGCCTCGTTGCAGATGCTGAACCAGATCACATGCCTTTGCTCAGGTATGAGGGTTGATGATTTCCTAGGGAATCTGAAAGGCAAGCTAATAGCTTAACATGCTGTGCTCTAAATATAATCTATTGAGAGAGAATAGAATCTATTAACACCATGATAGCGTTGTTTTTATGTTTCACTCTCATAGTGACTATTTCAATCCTACTGTGTTGTATGGTTCTGGTTATTGCGGCTCATGCCTTAATATCTAAAATACAGTTGTTTTATTAAAAACAATATATATAACATAAACTGCCTTTGTCATTTGTATATGAGATCATGCTGTAAATGAGAGAGCTGGTTGGGACCTGAGTGACCACGACTTCCCTGAGAGGTTCTATAGAGGTCATGCGCTCGGCTGCCTAATCATCCCTTCCCCTTGGGAGAGGTGAGGCACTGCTAGTTAGCCGGAGCAAAACCGGATTAAGGTCCTTCCAAGTGGGTCAGACTCAGTCCCCCACACCGGGAACGATCCTGCTACCTAGAAATCCAGTAGTCTCATTTAGGATAATGATAGCCCACGCGACAGGATAAGGAGCTTCACGGCAACATGTTTTAAAAAGGACTTTAAACAATGGGCTCTTTTTCATGAAACGATCTAAGACCTTCCTGAAGCCATTAGATGACAAAGTAAAAAAGTGGTATTATTAACAACACACCAGGGCTACATGAGATGGAACACAAATTGGTGTAGTTTTATTGTTGAGACGACTAGGATGTGTCTGAGTACAATTAAAATGGGGGTGCTTCCTATTTCAATATTCTGTCCTGATGATGACCCACCTGAATTAATTTCTTTGATTGGGGTCGAAACGTCGACATTGTATTAGAAATTTTGGATTGACTTTTGAAAAATTCCGCAGGCTCACAGTACTGTGGTGCTTATTTGACACCTCATGCTTTTAACCACAGGTTGGTTTTAGTTTTCATATAAATAGCACTGCAGCAGTCATACTAACACATAATTCACTCACACTGCGCCGTTATACACAAGCACCTCGATTACTTTACTTTAAATTGTTAAATTTAAGTTTCTAATAAATGTGATATATTACTCACAAACCTCATAGGTACAGAAAATCTTTATGGTACAACCACTGTTGTGGAGGTTCATTCATATCCTTCCCCCAGACGGACCAAAACATGTTTTTTTTTTGTTACATTATCCATGCTTATCCTAGCATAATTCAATCACTCCTCTCGCTTAGGAGCACTTTGCAGGGTTTTCAGCTTGTCAAGCCATTCAGTCAACTGCTGAGTTGTCAAACCTTGCAACGAAAAGTTACTGGCTTGGACTGGTGGCACCTCTTGTGCGACTGCATTCAGGGTCTGCAGTGTCAACAATTTCAATGTCTGGCTAACGTTTGACCCTACCATAGTATCTGGAAGTGCTACAAATGGACTGAGGTCTAACAATGATCTTGAGCCATCAAAAGTCTGTCCCACAGGAGAGAGTACTCGAGCATTTTCCTTATGTCCTCCCCTTATTATATCCTTGGACATGGCACCCTGCTCACCTACAGTAAGTTTCTTCTGTGCAAATAAGGGTACCAACAGTAATGAGTAGCGATATAGCATCTGGGGTTGGTCTGCCACTTACACTCTGTGGGAGAGTAACTCCCATGTTCTGAGTCATCATTGAAGACACTTCTGACTCTGTGCCTATTACTGGAGTGAATCTCGGCATGACTTGTGGCTGTACTTGGGGCAGTAAGAGTGGAGTTGGTTCAGTCCGAACCAACACCGGCTCAGGTGAACCTGTTCCATAGGCACCATTAAGTTTGAAGTTTTTTCCATAAGGTGTACATCAGGATAAACTCTCTGAACCTGTGGTTTTTGCAACTGATTTTGCACTACAGGAGTAATAGGCATATTAAGACCACTCTGCGTCGCATTCTGTGTCAGGCTAGCATCAACCTGCATCATACTCATTGTCCCATTAACCCGTGTTGGAGCTGTGGGATCAGCACTGGTGCTCGGACCACTTTCATGTGCTGCATATGGTGGTGATTGATTTCTCAAAAACTGTAAAATAAACTCATCATCATCTGATTCTTCCTCAACTGTTGAAGGCTTTCTAGCCTCCCTACTTTTGGACGGACTTCTGTTAGTCTTTCTAGTAGCTTTCCTTCCTTCTCATTGTCCTGCGTAATTGCCGGAAACAGCTTAATTCCATGCAAAGTCTCCATTCTCCAAATTCTCTGATCGCTGTCCCACCTAGCCTCTGTTAAAGTCTTTTCTGCCTTTCTCCTCCTCCTCTCAAATTTCTGTTGCTGTTGCTATCTGGCTACTAGCTCCCAAATCACTAATGCTTCAAACTGTGCTGGCCTCGGAAGGGGCTTTGATTCATATAGCACCATCCTTAAAGAACCCTCAAATTGAACGTCCCATTTGTAGGAAATGCTAAGTTCCTATCCTCTTCTGTCACCTTGCACCATTGCTTTAGCCAAAGACATGGCGTGACACCCTTCTCTTCCATTACAATGTAAGCTGGTGTACCTTCTGGCGGTGTAGCCTCACCTACACTAGTTGTGATATATATATCCCCCCTTAAAGCACTCTTTAAAGCTTTGAAAAATGTAATCTTTTCAACCTTTTTGTTATTCAAAATCAAACCAGGAAGTGACTTTTAATCCTAGAATTCCCTTCACCCACTTTATCAACCAATTGCCTCTCATGAATAGCTACCAATCCGTGTGCGACCCTTCTCACTAACCGACCTATCCCGGCACGGCTCCGCTAACGTACACTCACACGTACTACGGCTGACAAAGTCTTGTGGCTTTTCCTCCCAAACTTCAAGTCACACAAAACTAATGCAAAATTGCGAGCACTAATCAAAAACAAAACCCAAATCTGCTGGTTTACTACAGGAAAGGTAACACAATTGCTTCAGAAACATTATGGATTTTTCACTGACGGCTCCTCCAGCACTTTCAGCTACTCCTTCTTTCTCAGTCTCCCAGATTCGCAAGCAAAATTCGACCTGCAAATTTTACTCTCAACTGATCAGTGGGTCTGTCCTGGTGCACATAGGACTCAACAGATCTCAGTCAAAATTTTCTTTCGCTCACTTTGACTCACACTCTGACTTGTCGACCATGCCTGATCGACCTACTAAACCAGACAGAATACACTTTTCAATATACTCCGGAGTCTTAGATCACGTAGGGTCCGTACATCAACAACCATGTGGACAATTGTTTAGCACAAAGTGCCACACACATGTGAAGTTCGATGACTTCCCTACTCTCACACTGCGGAGTACGCAACTCCTTCTACAACTTCATTTGGAGTACGCAAACTCCCTAAACCCTCACAAACCTCACAATTCACCTGCGATTTGCATAAGCTGTGCAAGCGCAACCTACTTCATTCACACTGTCAGTAGAATACTAGAACATCCTGAGACAATCATTAGCAAGATCCGAGATTCTGGGACAGTCATTTCTAGGCCGAAGAGAACATTTTCTCTCCAATTTGCATAATTTAAAAATAATATCCAAATCCCAATAATAATGAACCTTCACCTCTGTTACTATCGCTGGATGTCTATGATGGGCTCTTAGGGAGACAAACCATCAGTCTGCTACCATCTCTGCGCATCTAACCATAATAAGTAAACTTAAAAGGGGACGCGAATATGTCGATGAACCTTTTGACTCGCAATTAAGATGATCCCACCATGATTCCAGTACATGCAGATCAATAATCAGTACACAATATCAATAATCAACAATAACCAATAACATTAATAATCAATAGAGTCAGTAATTGTCACGCATCACAACCTTCCAGTCATAAATAACCACACCTTTTAGTAAAAGTTAGAATATTTGTTTCCTATATAACAATGCTAAAGTCATGTAAATTAATCTCAAAATCAAATGAAACATATATAGGAACAATAATGGCTGCCCAAAGAGACGGAAGAAACACAATCTAATCAAAGTTCGAACTACAACACATTCTAAGGTTATGGTGCAAATTAATAACAAGAACAATTGCGTCAATGTGCTCACATACATTCGAGTTCAGCAGAGAAATTCATCAAGCAATATTCTCTATTAGCAGAATTTTATTTGTGAGGATCCTTAACTAACACCAGATTAGCATCAGCATGTTGTTCTTCATGCAAAACAATTTAGTAACACAAATTTGGAAAAAAATATCTAGCTATGGCTTTATCAAAACAGTGCGGTTGGTACCTAGAACGAAAAAGCAAATATGCATGATAATCAACATTCCAATTCATAATACCTATCCTCAATGTGGATCAGCAAGCTGAGTCAGTCTTCGTCCTCAGGACATAAGTCGATCAGCAAGGCATCAGGGTTCAGCATCAAAGTTAAGAAAACGCAAAGTCTTTAAGCATTAAACTTAAGCTCGTCTCTCGTCAAGACGCACAAGAAAATATTGACCTTTCAACCAGCAAGAAAATGGGCAATGAACCTGTCGTCCCTCAGTGCAGTCTTGTTAAATTAAAATCATTAAAACAATTTCCCAAATCCCTATTGGTCAAGGATTCATGGTCATGTTCGTGCTTTGTCCAATAAAACTAAAACTCCAAATCTATGAATTCTATCATTACTCTGTTCACATGTCGCTGATTGGTTTTCCTGCAATGTCCTCATCATTCAGCTCATCAGATAACAATATTGTTGCAGCTTCTACTCCAGTCAGTGTCTTCATTGTTCTTCTCCTGAGAAAGTCAGTCTTACACACGTTACACACAAAATGTTACAATAGCAAGACCAGCATCCTCTAGCAGTCGGTTCTCATGAGAAAAGATTCTCAGCTGTGAGCACATTTACACAATACAATGGAAAATCACAGTTTAACTCTTTAGGGCAGACATTTATTAAACATTAGGAAATACAGCTCGACATGAGGCCTGATAACTAGGCCAAGACTTTTGCTAAGTTAGGCCTATAATTAATAAAGCTAATACATAGGCCCTCATTACAACTTTGGCGGGTGGCAGCTGCTGCCCGCCAAGTTGTAACCGCTGCAGTTAAAACTGCCGCACTCCAGCGGTGGCCATTATGACATCCCCGCTGGGCAGGCGAGTTTCCGCCCCCCAGCCCAGCGGGGATGTCGGCCGCAACATGGGACCCGGCGGTGTTGCAGCAGTGCGACGGGTGCAGTTGCACCCGTCACGCTTTGAAAACCTTTATGGGGCTGTGCCAGAGGGCCCCGTGACTCTCCTTTCCGCCAGCCTTTCCATGGCGGTTCCTACCGCCATGAAAAGGCTGGCGGGATGGGGACTCGTAATCCCCTGGGCAGTGCTGCAAGCAGCGCTGCCCTGGAGGATTAAATCTGCCAGGACCAACGTGGCGGTAAACCGCCGGTCCCAGCGGTGAGACCGCAGCGTAATATGCGAGTTTGCACCGCCAGCCTGTTGGCGGTGCAACCTCCAAAACAGCCCTGGCGGTCTTTGACCACCAGTGTTGTAATGAGGGCCATAATGCCTTTAAATGACATATTACTACATTAGTCAAACATATGCTCAACATTTTATAGTATTACAATATTAATAGGTACACTTCGTTAACATTGGCTGTCACTCATCGTAATCACATTTTAAAATGCGTACATTATTTTTCTACATTATTATATTTGCTACACAAATCCATTATTCAGAATACATGAACACTCATTAATAATTTTTATTAAAACACCTGCGCTAGCACTGTTTAAGATAAATGATTAACAACAATGATTTGTTAAAAATAATTAACATTGGAAATGTTTCAATTATGAGATTGTGAATCTGTGAATTCAGTAGTGTTGAGACCTATGGAAGGAGGTTTGGCTATAAGTTATGTGCACTTTATGTTACATATTTATGCATTTTTTATCTGCATATCTCGTCCATCTATACATCTTCAACTGCCTCTCTTCAGCACCTTCTTTTCACTCTTCCCTGATGCACTTCCTCGCATCTTCCTCACTTCACCACTTCCAAACATACACTGCACTCACTCACATTTAAGAAATGTATTTCATTTTGCCTTTGCCTTGTAAAAATGTTGACGTGTCCCCCTTCACACAAATTTCCACAGTATTTAATTGCAACTGGAATACACAACCATTGATCTGTGTGTTCTGCAGAGAGGCCAACCCACTAACAGGCATTTTGCTTTGGCTTCAACCTCATAGTTCTCAATCAAAGCCCCTTATAAACACTTGACACAACTCAAAGTATACACTATGCAAGAGTAATAACATACAAAGGCCTGGGGTGTCACAGTGGGGGATGTTAACATGACCAGTGCCTCAGCACAACACAAAATTAGCATTATAACACTTAACATTACAGAGGACAAGGCACCAAATCACATGTGCTTGGATCCACTCCTACTTGTGACGAATAGGAAAGGGTGGGATTAATGCCTGTGAAAGACAGATGGATTTCCTCATGCAGGGACAGAGACTCCGATGCGCAAAACTGGGTGACTGAAAGCATCACTGGCATATAGTGAACACCACCATAGACTACAATGGCAAAGAAGGGCTTTAGAATGGTAAGCCTGCGTCATGCGTCACAGTTCAGAAAGTTGATATACTGCCTGGCTTCCATCTTCTGCTTCAGAGCGAGACGGGTAGGCAGCCTGGGACAGACAGCCCCAGACTTCAATACATCAATGGGTTTAGAGATCTGATCGTATTTCTAAATCAATCAATTTATTCAATATTTGTTCAGGAATGTGTAGGAATTTCAGTGCGGTGCAGACCCTGAGCCTTAATGGAGAAACCACCCCTGGTCCATCTCCTGATCTCTTTTCACTTGAATTTTGAGGTGGAAGGATCAGTCTTCTCTGTGTCTCCTGGATATACACCTTTGGATTGAAGGACTTTGTTTCTGTAATATCACACAAGTAAGTTAAAACATTATTGTATAAGGGTGTTGTTTGTCTGATAGGGCATGCACCGTATTTCTTTGAACTTTTATTTGATTTTTAAATATAATTGTGGTGGGTGGCCTGTAGTTTAAGTAGGACCTTAGTTTTTTTTTTTTCATTTCATTGATTTTTCATCTTTTGTAAATGAAAATTGTTGCACAGCTCAGTACCTTTTTATTGTGTTTGTTACATTCAAAATAGTCATTTATTTTACTATGTGGCCTAGGCTTCCAACGGGCCATCTAACCAGTAGGCCCAGTACTAGTCATCAGTGCATGAAAGAAATGTTTCTGACGTATATGGTTTTAAAACTTTTTTTAGGGCACAGCTGCTATTGGATTAAATTAAAAATGTTGGCTATTGTTTGCATGTCATTTTTTGCGGAAAAAGCACATATGTGGGGTAATATTTGATGGCATAGGAGGATGTGTGTTGTTGTAAAATTTTTATAGCTCAGTTATTTTTTGTGTTTTGCATTGCTGAATTAACTGTAGTGTTTTCTTCAGTACTACCATCATGCCTACTCTTTTTTTTGGCCAGTGCGTATGTGTGTAAATGTGTGTGTGTTTGTCATTACCCACCATTGGTCTTCGTTCTCCATGCCATTTTGTGTAGTGTATGTACATAGGCCAGAATGTGTTCTTTGTTCTCCATGCCTCCTTGCTCACTGTTGCTGTCTGACCATGTGGCTGGTGGCCATTTTGTGCATCCAGCCAGTGTGCCTTTGCCATAGGCTTGCATGTGTTCTTTGTTTCTCCTCCCTCCTTGTTCCCTGTTGTCGGTTGACCATGCCGCTAGCATCCATTTTGTGAATCCAGCCAGTGTGTTTTTGCCATAGGCTTGCATGTGTTCTTTGTTGCCCATGCCTCATTGCTCACTGTTGTTGTTTGGCCATGTAGCTGGCAGCTATTTTGTGCATCCAGCCAGTGTGCATGGATGGATGTGATACCAGTATAATAATATGCTTGGGGATCATTGTAGTATATGTACACTAAATGAGAATATGATTTTGATGAACTTTGCTTATATTATTACATTTGTGTTTGCATTTTTTATTTTGCACCTCCTTGCCTCACAATTGGTATCTTTCTTCTCATCCTCCCATACACACATCTGCAATTATTGATCAATCTTCTAATTTAATTTTTTATTTTAAAATGATTAATTTAACTTTTTATTTAATTGCTTGTTAGTTTATTTTGTTCATTTTACATTTGATTGTAATTTTAATTTCAAATTTTATTTCAATGTACTTTTTTACTGTTTATTATAGTTTTTTGCTTTGATCCAACCACCCATCCATTCGCAATAGGCACACAACCACACTACAGCATTCAGTTTCTTTAGGTATAATTCTATTTCCTCCTGGACACCCTGGCTGCGGTGCACTGCAGACACATCAGCAGCATCATTAATTTGTTTTGATGGTTATTCCATTTCCCCTAGATCACCTTGCCTGCCATAGGTATTTTTAAGGATTATTCCATTTATCCATGCACCTCTTTGAATTCCATGGGTGTCTCCGTTAGAATAACTGCAATAAAGGAAATAAGGAAATAAAGGAAAGAGCTATATCTGTATGTTGAGTTGTCTGATTTGAAATGAAATTTTATGGTATGGTTGTGTGGTTTGACTTTACAATGTTTTGTTAAATTGTTATTTATTATGTAAGTAACCAACCACACCAATATTGTGTTTGTCGGTACTATTTCAACCTGCAACAATACCATGTTTCACTAACTACATTTTCCTTGCTTGGTTGCTTTTAGGTGCACAAGAGAAGAACAGACATCACCAGCAGCATTGCCAAACAGGAGACCTGTAGAGTGACTTAATTCCTCCAATCTCTTCCACTTGTGCAGTGCCACTGCCACCCCCACTTTCATGAAACATGGCAAAGCAGCAATAGTAGATCTTCCTGAAGTTGGAGCAGAACAGGAGATTGAGCTTCCTGCCAAGCAAGAGCCTCTTCTTTTAGAATCTTTGGATCCCAGAACTTCAGGAAGGAAAAGGAAGGGTACTACCCCACCATCTTCTCTAAGCACCACCTCTGATGACAATGATCAGGACATGGAGTGGACCCCGGCAGAGTCCATGAGATGCCAGGATAGGCAAGGGAAAATAAAAGTTCCTAAAAGCCTTAAAATCATGGAAGGGGATGATGAGGAGGATGACAATGACGAGCCAGTCATTATGAAAGATGGCACAGGGGCACATTACATTACTATTCAGCCTGATTCAAGGGATGTGGCACAGACAGCATTGCCAACTCACATATTTGTAAATCCCCAGCTGAGTCCTGCACCAACCCCTATATCAGTAGAAGTAAGCTGCAGAGAGGCAATCAATGACACCCCCCCCACCTCCAATTCTTCTTCAGTCATTGGCACTGGCCCACTAAGAAAGTACTTCTTCCCATTTTGGCACTTTTGTACAATTACCAAACAGGAGGAGAACATTGCAATATGCCATTTGCCAAATGACTGTTTGTCAATGGAAGCCTTGTTCACATTATGGTGCTGGAGGCCAAACAACCCATATGAAAAATCATCTCACAATCCGTTGGGAGAAGCACCTTAAACAAAATGTGCACTGTGGGAGGTGATTAATAAGAGGGTAACATCCTCACGCAAAGCAGCCTTGCCCCCAGCAGTGCTCCAGAATCATCCGCCTCAGCAACCTCACAACTGGACAAAGAGAGACAGAGTCCAATGGAGATACCACTGTATGCAGTTAATGTCCCATGACACACATTGAGTCTACCACCATCTACTTCTTGAAAGTTGCCTGCCTCAGTGGCCCCAGAAAATAAGAAAATCCAGGCTATTATTACAGGGATGTTTAGGCAGGTGGGGACCTACAAATGCAACCACCCACTGGCACGTTTGTACAATAGGAAGCTAGCAAAAATGTTAGCTGGACCTCCCCCCTTTTTCTTTGGTGGAAGGAGTGGGATTCTTACAATTTGAGACAGCCATCTGCCCGAAATGTAAGATTCCAAATCGGACCTATTTGCCAGAGTTGCTGATCCAGTGCTGCATCATGATTTGCTACAATTGGTTGTACAAGCTTTGCAGCAAAGTGTTGTCCATACTATCCACCTGAGGAAAGGTGTGTGGACAAGTTGCAAGGTGACTGATGATATGTGCATCACTGCACACTGGATCTCTTTTGCGGGGGTAAAGCAGAACCTGTCTATAGGTCTTGAACCTGAAGAACATTTTAAGAGTGTTCAGTGGCATGCAACAGTAGCAGTGTTCACCATGGAGAAATCACATACAGCTGCAAACATCTTAGACACATTTAACAGCAAGGGGTCGGAATGACTGGGACCCAAAGGTCTCAGAACTGGATTTGTTGTCACAGACAATGACAGTAACATAGTCAAGGCCATGACAGACAGTGGCATGGCCAAATTTGTAAACCTGATTTTGATGATTTGCAATGTTTTGGGGCTGATGAGTGATCACTTTTCCTGAAGGTGATTGGCCTTTCAAACTTAGTGAAATTTACCTGCAGGATAATCTACACAAAATACTCCAATTTAGTTTCTCTATTTGTTCTTCAACAGCAGTGCACTACAAAGGTCCATCTCATTCGAGTTGGTAGTGGGATGGAGTTTCTCAGAATCAGGAGAAGGAGGATCAAAGGACTCAGGGTGGGGCTAACTCAACAGCTAGAAGAAGAACGTTATCAACTTCAAAGATAAACCATGATGATGATGATGAAGACTGTGAGTCCTAGTACTCACTCTGCTCTGTGGACTGAAGAGAGGTGCATTGATTTGGGAAATGCTGCTGAGTGTGTGTTTGCTCCATTGCTGGCTCAAAAGTGAAACTCCTCTTTATGTTCTTGCTATGCCTCTGAGTCTTCTTGGTACACTGCTGACTCCTCATGATGCTCACCTTGCTTCCTTCTGTACTTCTCCTTGACTCTACAATACAGCTTCTGTTTTTCAATATGCAAGCCTTCTCCTCTCCTGCACGAATGAAACTTGGAGAAAGTTCAACACTCCCGCTTACATACTGGACAGTTTCAGCCAGGCACCCAAGAGTGATGGACATTCCAAGAAGAATGCAGAAGCACCGCCGATAATGGCAATACAGTATCATTGTTCTTTTAACAATCATAATTTGTAGAACTGGGTTAATTTCACTGCTCCATTATTTGTTTTTTCAAACCTAGAAAACAGAACGTTTAGAGATATACTATTGTGGGTCTCTCTGGGGCTGAAGGACTGTTTGAAATCCATTTAAGTGAACTGTGTCATACTCATTCCTTCATTTCCATCCACAACAGATTGATGATGGCATGCTACGCAGCCCCCTGATGAATAATGTTGTTGTTTCCTTTGTGTGGTGTTTATCTTTGTCACCTTTCCCCAGATCTCCTTTCCCATCAATTCATTGAACACCTAATCCTCTTCCCCCGGGCTGTGTGACTTTCATTGAGGTGTGACTTAATTTTACACTATAAATGGATCACACACTTGCTGGGGTGGAAGCGATGAAAGCAACACCAGCTCACTGGATGATCATCCATTATCTGATAGTCCACACTGGCCCCACATACACATCCATGCATCATTCGTCAACATAATCATTTAGGTCTTGTGTTGTGTGTCATGTAAACACTTAACCTTGTTCACACCACTCTGACTCTGAGCCCACTTCTCCTGACTCAAGGATTTAATTTCCTATGTTTAGTTTTCATTAAATACTAGCTCCCCAAAAGCTCAAAAGTTGATATTGCTAGTTTTTATTATCAAATCAAGTCTTCTTTGTTGTTGTCATCAGTCACACTGACATTATGGTAGTCTATCTCAGTCTTTCTAAAGTTATGATATAATGATATAATATAACCAACTAACACTTTCTGTCAATCTAGTTGACAGTGATGGATAACCGTTTGATTAAACCCACAGTTGGAGTTTGCATAGGTGGGAGTGGCACATTGCTTGTGATGTCCTCCCTGTAAGTGTGCTAGCCTGCTACTGCTACCACCACCATAAGATGCCACCTTTGGAAAACCCTGCAGTAAGAAGACTGAGGTAGCCGCCCTCACTTCATCTATTCAGATAAATGGACTAGGGACTGAACTGAACTCGTTTAGTTAGTAAATAACTTCTACTGAAGATTTTGTTTGTGTTTACATAGGTTTTTGTAGGCAAAATAGGCAATGGGAATAACCCCCTAGTGGTCAATATAGGTACAGAGGGCAATAGAGCAAGGGTATATTTAACTGACATACACTTTTTAAGCAGGTTTTAAAAACAGGCTACACCAAAAGACAGCAGTGCAAACTAAAACACAAACATAAAGATTTGAGGTTTAACCCCTTCGCTGCCAGGCCTTTTTCCCCTCCTGTGCCAGGCCTTTTTTTGGCTATTTGGGGCAGTTTGCGCTTAGGCCCTCATACCTTTTTGTCCACATAAGCTAGCCAAGCCAAATTTGTGTCCTTTTTTTCCAACATCCTAGGGATTCTAGAGGTACCCAGAGTTTGTGGCTTCCCCTGAAGGAGACCAAGAAATTAGCCAAAATACAGTGAAAATTTCGTGTTTTTTTTTTGTAAATGGGAAAAAGTGGCTGTAGAAGAACGCTTGTGTTTTTTTCCCTGAAAATGGCATCAACAAAGGGTTTGCGGTGCTAAAATCACCAGCTTCCCCGCTTTCAGGAACAGGCAGACTTGAATCCGAAACCCCAATTTTTCAACACAAATTCGGCATTTTACTGGGATATACCCCAGTTTTACGATTTTTTGTGCTTTCAGCCTCCTTCCAGTCAGTGACAGAAATGGGCATGAAACCAATGCTGGATTCCAGACACCTAAACATTTCTGAAAAGTAGACGAAATTCTGAATTCAGCAAGGGGTAATTTGTATAGATCCTACAAGGGTTTCCTACAGAAAATAACAAATGAAAAGAAAAATTGAAATTGAGGTTAAAAAAACAGCAATTTTTCTCTACGTTTTACTCTGTAACTTTTTCCTGCAATGTCAGAATTTTGAAAGCAATATACCGTTACTTCTGCTGGACTCTTCTGGTTGCGGGGATATATAGGGCTTCTAGGTTCATCAAGAACCCTAGGTACCCAGAGCCAATAAATTAGCTGCACTCTGCAGTGGGTTTTCATTCTATACCGGGTATACAGCAATTCATTTGCTGAAATATAAAGAGTGAAAAATAGCTATCAAGAAAACCTTTGCATTTCGAAAATGGGCACAAGATAAGGTGTTGAGGAGCAGTGATTATTTGCACATCTCTGAATTCCGGGGTGCTCATACAAGCATGTGAATTACAGGGCATTTCTCAAATAGATGTCTTTTTGGCACACTCTCTTATATTTGGAAGGAAAAAATGGAGAGAAAGACAATGGGCAATAACACTTGTTTTGCTATTCCATGTTCCCCCAAGTCAACTGATAAAAATGATACCTCACTTGTGTGGGTAGGCATAGCGCCCACGACAGGAAATGCCCTAAAACACAACGTGGACACATCAAATTTTTTGACAGAAAACAGTGGTGTTTTTTGCAAAGTGCCTACCTGTAGATTTTGGCCTCTAGCTCGGCCAACACCTAGGGAAACCTACCAAACCTGTGCATTTTTTAAAACTAGAGACCTAGGGGAATCCACGATGGGGTGACTTGTGGGGCTCTGACCAGGTTCTGTTACCCAGAATCCTTTGCAAACCTCAAAATTTGGCCAAAAAAAACACGTTTTCCTCACATTTCGGTGACAGAAAGTTCTGGAATCTGAGAGGAGCCACAAATTTCCTTCCACCCAAGGTTCCCCCAAGTCTCCCGATAAAAATGATACCTCACTTGTGTGGGTAGGGCTAGCGCCCGCGACAGAAAATGCCCCAAAACACAACGCCGACACATCACAATTTTTGACAGAAAACAGAGGTGTTTTTTGTAAAGTGCCTACCTGTAGATTTTGGCCTCTAGCTCAGCCGGCACCTAGGGAAACCTACCAAACCTGTGCATTTTTTAAAACTAGAGACCTAGGGGAATCCAAGATGGGGTGACTTGTGGGGCTCTGACCAGGTTCTGTTACCCAGAATCCTTTGCAAACCTCAAAATTTGGCTAAAAAACAAGTTTTCCTCACATTTCGGTGACAGAAAGTTCTGGAATCTGAGAGGAGCCACAAATTTCCTTCCACCCAGCATTCCCCACGTCTCCCGATAAAAATGATACCTCACTTGTGTGGGTAGGCCTAGCACCCGCGACAGGAAATGCCCCAAAACACAATGTGGACACATCACAATTTTTGACAGAAAACAGAGGTGTTTTTTGTAAAGTGCCTACCTGTAGATTTTGGCCTCTAACTCAGCCGGACCCTAGGGAAACCTAGCAAATCTGTGCATTTTTGAAAACTAGAGACCTAGGGGAATCCAAGATGGGGTGACTTGTGGGCCTCTGACCAGGTTCTGTTACCAAGAATCCTTTACAAACCTCAAAATTTGGCTAAAAAAATACATTTTCCTCAAATTTCAGTGACAGAAAGTTCTGGAATCTGAGAGGAGCCACAAATTTCCTTCCACCCAGCGTTCCCCCAAGTCTCCCAATAAAAATGATACCTCACTTGTGTGGGTAGGCCTAGCGCCCGCGAAATGAAATGGCCCAAAACACAACATGGATCACATTTTTTCACAGAAAAAAGAGGTGTTTTTTACAAAGTGCCTACCTGTGGATTTTTGCCTCTAGCTCAGCCGGCCCCGGGGGGGCAGAAATGGCCTAAAATAAATATGCCCCCCCTGGTGAGCGACCCTTGCCTATAGGGTCGCTCCCCTTGCGTGACATTGGCACAAAAAAACCCATCCCCGGTGCCTAGTTGTTTCTGCCCCCTTGGGGGCAGATTGACCTAAAATCGTCCGATCTGCCCCCAAGGGGGGCAGAAATGGTCTACATACAAGTTGCCCTTCAGGGGAGCGACCCTTGCCTAATGGGTCGCTCCCCATCTTTAAAAAAACAAACAAAGAAAAAAAACACAAAAAAAACATTAGCCCTGGTGCCTGGAGGCACCCCCCCCCCGGGGGCAGATCGGCCTAATAACAATAGGCCGATCTGCCCTCAGGGGGGGCAGAAGTGGCCTAAAATAAATTTGCCCCCCCACCCCCCCAAGGCCCTCAGGGAGCGACCGTTGCCTACGGGGTCGCTCCCCTTGCGTGACATTGGTGCAAAAAAACATCCCCGGTGCCTAGTGGTTTCTGCCTCCTTGGGGGCAGTGTATGAAGTTGGCTCTGTATGCACTATTTCAAAGTAAGGAATAGTATGCACTTAGAGGTAAGATAGTGGCAAAAAGAGATAATTCTAATGCTCTATTTTGTGGTAGTGTGGTCGAGCAGTAGACTTATCAGAGGGTAGTGTTAAGCATTTGTTGTACACACACAGGCAATAAATGAGGAACACACACTCAGAGACAATTCCAGGCCAATAGGTTTTTGTATAGAAAAATATATTTTCTTAGTTTATTTTAAGAACCACAGGTTCAAGATTTACAAGTAATACCTCAAATGAAAGGTATTTCATGTAGGAACTTTAGGAACTTTGAATTAGCAAAATAGCATATACAGTTTTCACATAAATGACATATAGCTATTTTAAAACTAGACACAGTGCAATTTTCAACAGTTGGGGGAGGTGAGTGTTAGTTTTTGCAGGTAAGTAAACCACCTACGGGGTTCAAGTTTGGGTCCAAGGTAGCCCACCATTGGGGGTTCAGAGCAACCCCAAAGTTACCACACCAGCAGCTCAGGGCCGGTCAGGTGCAGAGGTCAAAGTGGTGCCCAAAACGCATAGGCTTCAAAGGAGAAGGGGGTGCCCCGGTTCCAGTCTGCCAGGAGGTAAGTACCCGCGTCTTCGGAGGGCAGACCAGGGGAGTTTTGTAGGGCACCGGGGGGGACACAAGTCAGCACAGAAAGTACACCCTCAGCGGTACGGGGGGGCCGGGTGCAGTGTGCAAACAAGCGCCGGGTTCGCATTAGAAATCAATGGGAGACCAAGGGGTCTCTTCAGCGATGCAGGCAGGCAAGGGGGGGGGGCTCCTCGGGGTAGCCACCACCTGGGCAAGGGAGAGGGCCACCTGGGGGTCGCTCCTGCACTGGAGGTCGGATCCTTCAGGCCCTGGGGGCTGCGGGTGCAGTGTCTTTACCAGGTGTCGGGTCTTTGAAGCAGGCAGCCGCGGTCAGGGGGAGCCTCGGGATTCCCTCTGCAGGCGTCGCTGTGGGGGCTCAGGGGGGTCAACTCTGACTACTCACGGTCTCGTAGTCACTGTGGAGTCCTCCCTGTGGTGTTTGTTCTCCACAAGTCGTGCCGGGGGCGTCGGGTGCAGAGTGCAAAGTCTCACGCTTCTGGCGGGAAACGTGTGTTGTTTCAAAGTTGCTTCTTTGTTGCAAAGTTGCAGTCTTTGGGGAACAGAGCCGCTGTCCTTGGGAGTTCTTGGTCCTTCTAGATGCAGGGTAGTCCTCTGAGGCTTCAGAGGTTGCTGGACCCTGGGAACGCGTCGCTGGAGCAGTGTCTTTAGAAGTGGGGAGGCAGGCCGATAGAGCTGGGGCCAAAGCAGTTGGTGTCTCCGTCTTCTCTGCAGGTTTTTTCAGTTCAGCAGTCCTCTTCTTCTTAGGTTGCAGGAATCTGAGTTCCTAGGTTCTGGGGAGCCCCTAAATACAGAATTTAGGGGTGTGTTTAGGTCTGGGGGGTTAGTAGGCAATGGCTACTAGCCCTGAGGGTGGCTACACCCTCTTCGTGCCTCCTCCCTGAGGGGAGGGGGGCACATTCCTATCCCTATTGGGGGAATCCTCCATCTGCAAGATGGAGGATTTCTAAAAGTCAGAGTCACCTCAGCTCAGGACACCTTAGGCGCTGTCCTGACTGGCCAGTGACTCCTCCTTGTTTTTCTCATTATCTCCTCCGGCCTTGCCGCCAAAAGTGGGCCCGTGGCCGGAGGGGGTGGGCAACTCCACTAGCTGGAGTGCCCTGGGGTGCTGTAACAAAGGGGGTGAGCCTTTGAGGCTCACCGCCAGGTGTTACAGTTCCTGCAGGGGAAGGTGAGGAGCACCTCCACCCACTACAGGCTTTGTTACTAGCCACAGAGTGACAAAGGCACTCTCCCCCATGTGGCCAGAAACATGTCTGGTGTGTGGCAGGCTGCTAAACTAGTCAGCCTACACGGATAGTCGGTTAAGGTTTCAGGGGGCAACTCTAAGGTGCCCTCTGGGGTGTATGTTACAATAAAATGTACACTGGCATCAGTGTGCATTTATTGTGCTGAGAAGTTTGATACCAAACTTCCCAGTTTTCAGTGTAGCAATTATGGTGCTGTGGAGTTTGTGCATGACAGACTCCCAGACCATATACTCTTATGGCTACCCTGCACTTACAATGTCTAAGGTTTTGCTTAGACACTGTAGGGGGCATAGTGCTCATGCACTTATACCCTCACCTATGGTATAGTGCACCCTGCCTTAGGGCTGTAAGGCCTGCTAGAGGGGTGACTTATCTATACTTATAGGCAGTGTGAGGTTGGCATGGCACCCTGAGGGGAGTGCCATGTCGACTTAGTTGTTTTATCCCCACTAGCACACACAAGCTGGCAAGCAGTGTGTCTGTGCTGAGTGAGGGGTCCCCAGGGTGGCATAAGACATGCTGCAGCCCTTAGAGACCTTCCCTGGCATCAGGGCCCTTGGTACCAGGGGTACCAGTTACAAGGGACTTACCTGGATGCCAGGGTGTGCCAATTGTGGGAACAAAGGTACAGGTTAGGGAAAGAACACTGGTGCTGGGGCCTGGTTGGCAGGCCTCAGCACATTTTCAAATCATAACTTGGCATCAGCAAAGGCAAAATGTCAGGGGGTAACCATGCCAAGGAGGCATTTCCTTACAGGCAGATTGACCTAAAATCCGCCGATCTGCCCCCAAGGGGGGTAGAAATGGTCTAAATACAATTTGCCACCCAGGGGAGCGGCCCTTGCCTAATGGGTTGCTCCCCATCTCTAAACAAACAAACACAAAAAAAACACAAAAAAAAGATTAGCCCTGGCGCCTAGAGGTTTCGCCCCCCGGGGAGCAGATCTGCCTAATAACAATAGGCTGGGCAGAAATGGCCTAAAATAAATTTGCCCCCCCAATCCCCCCCATGAGCGACCCTTGCCTACGGGGTCACTCCCCACCTCTAAAAAAACAAAACAAAACAACAACAACAAAAAGATCCCTGGTGCCTAGAGGTTTTGGCCTAATAATAGGCCGATCTGCCCCTGGGGGGGGCAGAAAAGGCCTTCCAAAAAAATGCCCCCCCTGGGAGTGACCCTTGCCCAAGGGGTCGCTCCCTTATGCCAATTTAAAAAAAAAAAAATCCCTGGTGTCTAGTGGGCGTTTCAAAAGCCGGATTGCTTGCAATCCGGCTAATGAAACGCTCAGAGAGATTTCAAAGGTAAGGAAATTCCTTTCCCTCCCTTTGAAGCCTCTCTGGCCTCCTCCACGTGATCGAAAGAGAAATGCTTTGCATTTCTCTTTCGATCGCGCTGGAAGCTGAGCTTCCAGCGCGATGGAGGAGGCCCTCTGTGATTGTCAGCGCGTGATGTGCGCTGACGTCACATGGGAGGTGGGGGGTCGGGGATGGGTGGGAAGCCCATGGGGGGAGCGCAAGCGCTCCCCCCAGTTCCCGGGTGCAGGTCGAGGTGATCTCGTCCAAGGCACCCAGGAACCGGTGCCTTGGACGAGATCACCTCGTCCAAGGCACCGTAGGGGTTAAATAAAGTAAAATCAATTATTCCCCTATTATTGTTTACAAACATATCTCCCTGTCCCCAACCAAAGTCTAATGAAACTAAGCCAAAAGTCCATCAAAAGTCCGAATAAAATTTCCAAAGAGAAAAAAACCCAGTCCTTACTTCCTTTCTCATCCTCTCCACCCACAAGTGTCCCTCCCACCAAATAAAAAAATAAAAAAAGGGTTTGAAAGAGGGTGTTCTCCATGCGGGTCTGCAGATCATTGAGGGTTGCCTCCATCTGTGCCACTTGGCGGTCCAGGCGTTCAAAGTGTTGGAAATACGGTGCTGGAATATGCAGTCCAAGTGTGAGGAGGCAGCAATGGTGGGACACAAATGGGCTGCTGGCAGTGGCGCTGACAGTGTTGTTGTCACTGAAAAGCTGGAGGTGCTGGTGGCTGGTTGTAGGAGCTTAGACTAGGGGGCATGTTGGCAGCTGTCTGGGCCTCATCCTCCTCCTCCTGAAGAGTCACCAGCCACTGGTATTCTGTGCAGATGGCCTCCAGCCTCTGCCACCGCAACCAGGCTGCTATCTCCTGGCATGTAAAAGGATGTTCACTAGAGTAGCTATAGCAAGAAAAAAAGGAAAATGAAAAATTGTAAACAGTACTCTGTGCAAACAATTGTTTAAAAAGTAGAGTGGCACAGTGGCAACACACTGCTGCTCCACTAGGGCCATGGAAATTTAGTGTGGCTGCTTATGAGTCACAGGGCCATTTTATTGCCCACACATTCCTCACTGTAGTTGCCGAAAGTCGAATGGGTAAAATTTGAATTGGCATGAATCTGTTATGGAAGTCATGAAACATGAATCACTTCTAAATAAATGTGGTGCATGCTAAGAAGGGATTTTTCAATTTTGTTTGGGTGGCAGGGAGTCGGGACAGAACTGTGGAAAGAATAAAGGACTAAAGTACTAAGAGGTGATAGAGTGGGCAGTGGGAGGGAAGGGAACAGAACTTGTTTTAAGTTTGCAATACATTGACAACTTTGTAAATGCAGCATTAACTGAAGCAGATGCACATTGCACAGACAACACTATTGTACTGCCGAAATGAACCATGCTGCAGTTATGTCATAGTAGCATGGCTGACTAATGGGCAGGGAGGTATGATGATGGGTGGGAGGATACATATCTGCCATGCTTAACAACTGCAGTGAGTAAGGGAGCAGGTAGAAAATTAAAATACTCCACACTTAGAACCAAGGCTTTGATAGCCAAGCAAACGAAGCAAAGTAGGTCAACCGACATGTTACTCTCCAGAAGAGCACCCTTATTTCTTGATCCACCCAATTATCTATTCATCATTTAATTTTTCTATTCACCCTTGATACCCACCATTTAACTTTAGATTCTCTATCATCCAGTCTTTCACCATTCCAAACCATCAATTGATATATCCACCCGTTCATCCACACACTCTCCTATCCAGTATCTACCCTTTCAGCCATTTATTCACCCATCCATCCATTTACCCACACATCGTTTGTTACCATCCACTCATCTTTTAACTCACTTGAGCATCCTTTTGCCCATCCACCTATCACCCACTTAGGCATCCTTTCACCCATATACCCTTTTATCCATCCTTTCACCCACCCATGCACCTCCTATCACCCACCTATGCTTCCTTCCACCCACCCACACATCCTTTCACTCATAGACCATTTCACTCATCCTTTCTTTTGTCCATCCATCCTTCATTCCCTTTTCCATCAACCCATCATTTGTAGCCTCCATTCATTATGAGCTTTTGTCTACTGAGTTGCAGATAGAAGAGGCCATTAAGAACTCAACCCCGCTCTAGTACAAAAGCAACACCAGTGCAGTAAGTATACTTATAATTGTCCAAGCAATATGACTTACTTGCGTCCATGCCTTCTGCCAATTGTTTTCCCCCTCTGACAACTGCTGCATCTGGTGAACTGGTGCTACCATTGGCATCTGCACTAGTGGTTAGTACAGCTGGAAAAAAGTTACACATTTTAGATGCCTGATACTCCTACCTTTGTTATTTTTTAAGTACTAATTCAACAAAATACAATCGCAACCTTCACTACAGTTTATCTTCTTCTATCATTCACTTTAGGAGTTCTGTTGGTTAACTATATTAGAAAAGCCAGGGAGTCAAGTCAACTACAAACATTTTGTAATTGTGGGGCGGAGTTACATCACTGAAGTGCAATGAAGGGGTGGAATATTTAGTCAGTCCAGGAGAACCTATGATGATTTGGTGAGGTCTTGGTTGGTAAATGTAATGGGACTGTCCTCATACTACTTTCCAGCCATGCTGCACTGTCATAGAAAGTGCTGGTCTGGTATACGTCTGTAGAATAATACATACACACAACATGGGGGACTCCCTTGACAATGGACACTCGTTCATTTTACTGTTTGAGCATAAGCAAGGAAAAGAAAACCTTCACAAACATGAATAGAAAAGCTGACTTTGGCATGCAATTTACTGTCCTAAAAATCTATCCTCTTAGTCTTACAGAACCAGTCCACAAGATATCTGAGAGGAGAAGAGGAAGCTAAGCTTAGTCACAAAGCAAACGAAAGCTACATAATAGTACAGACAAGAGGGAATCAGGTTCAAACACGAAAAATAGAAAAATGCAGGGATAACAATTTAACTAAGCTGAGAATGAAAAAAAGGACAAAAAATGTAGAGAGGCACAGTATAAAAAGAAGAAAAATTATTTGAAATGAGGAGAGGTCAAAGTTACGGAAATAATTTAATAAGAAGTCTTACTGGGTTCAGAAGATCCACCAGCTGCCACACTGGTGGTGGTGGTGCCGTAGTTTGACTCTTGCTCTTGGCAAGACTGCTGGTTTAAGGATGACAAAACTTTTGTTTGTAGGTGACTAGACCATTCCTACAACAAGTCGCAACTGTCATCCCAACCCTCCCGGCTCACAAGCAGTACCTCACCAAAAACCGAAACAGTAAAAGGTGATTTGTGGCAACCTTTACACATGGACTCAAGAGTGCGACATCTCAGGGAGGCTGTGGTTAAACAAAGATCACCCCTTTCTCACATGAACAACATGTCTCAATCAAACACAGGCAATGAAAGAGATGCTGTCAAGTTTTCAATAGGCTTTATTAACAAGTCTGCGATCTACGATAAGTTGCATGGGCTGCCGTGATTAGGATAGTGAACAATGCAAGAAACAGAATGGTAAAAACGAGAGTCATGCATACAAAGAACCCCACCATCTTGCAAAAACGTGTGCTATGAAATAGATGTGAAATACGCCTTAATACCCTAGCATGATAAACCTAATCTCTAACCTAAAGAGAGCTAGATGTGTTAAACCTAATCTGCCAGTACCATGTCCATGAGAAGAGCCTACCAACCCTCGTTACCTTGGAATGAGGACTCTAGATCAGACTCCATTGGGACACGAAGATTGGGTCAACATCAAGGCGACATGTAACATAGATAGCGGCGATTGCATCTGGTAGGAATCCCTCTGATTATCTTTTCTGTGTGAGATGTATTTATACAAATCTGGTAGGACTCAGACGCAGTTATGTTACCAAACAATAGATAAGAAGGCATGCTTGGGGTGGTAATTATATAAACAATTCACTGAAAAGGTACATTATGTTTCTGGCACACAAAAGTGGGAAAGTACATAATGTGAATACCTATGTATCTCATTATCTTTGGACGCTGATAGTGCCACCTTTACAGAGTGGCACTGATAACATGAAACTAAAAACCTTCCTAACTATAAACATGGCAGCCATCTTGGAAGAAATAATTAAATAAATGTGCAAAAACAGAGCAAGTTAAGTAGGTTAAAGTCACTAGGTGACGAGGGCACAGGTCTACAACCCAGAGGGATAAGCTAATTCCTGATTCCCAGTAAAACTAAATAGGATCCACTACAGTGGCACTGGCACCCTTGTCTTCTGGACCCACCTGAGATCATGCCCTCTTCTTCCCCTTGAGGGGAAAAAGGGATAAAGGAAAATGAGTGGTGGATAATTTAGAAAAGGGTGAGATTGTAAAGATTAACAGTGGATTAAAGTTAGGCCCAGGACCATGCACAGAGAGACAGGGAAAACGAAATGGCCGTGCACATGCAAACCGTGTGGTGCCGTTCACGCAATGTTTCCATCACGAGAATGCACATCGCTCTCCTGAATGTGAAAAATATCCTGCGAACAGGCGTGTTGAGCAAATCTGCCCGCTGGCGGAATTCCACAGAGCTTGCAGTTTTTTAACAACTTCATGGAATTCCGCATACTGGAGCTTCGACCACCCCTAGGAAAAGGTGGAACGTTTGTTAAATATTTATACTTTAATTTATTATAACTATGTTCAGAAGCTTTTATTTGTTAATTAGATAAATGATTATGCATTTTTATTAGGTTTCAAAAACAAGATGATTATAGTTTGTTATCTGTTAATTGGATATTTGTGTTAATTATTTAATTGTTTTTATTAATAGGGATGTTATTTATATCATGTTTACTTTCTTGTTTAATACTTAATTTTAAATTTTTATTGTAATTTTAAATAATGTTCAATTTTATTTGTTTCTGTTATTAATTTAATTTGCTTTTGTGCTTGTTGGAATCTTAAAGTAATAGAGGGGGAAGAATTTTAAAAGTATTTTTAACAACGGCCACTGCCGTAAATCTTAAGGGGAGGGGTGGAGGAGGGGAAATACATTTGTTTTAAAACATACCTTACCACCGTCTCCGTCTCCTGCTGGTTTGCGCTCCTCTTCCCTCCATGTGGTATCCCAGCTTTCACTGGGACACCGCACAGGCTCCCCAGCAATCCTGGTGCTGCTTACATGCTAAATATAGCAATTAAGCAGTGTCAGGATTGGTCTGAGCGGCAGTCACTGCTGCTCAGACACAAGCCTGGGGTCTGTGCAGTTTCTCCAGCCCAACTGTGTATAGAAAACTAGTGCGCATGTGTGTTTGGCCGGCCTGCGATTTAGTGCACTCTCCCCTCCTCCCACTCTCCCACCTCCCATGGTCCAGCCCCACCCCTCCCATGTACTGCTGGCTGAGCAAATAACAAATGAAACAATAGTTCATTTTTCATCTCCTTGGCCAGTTGGTCGAAGGAGCCGCCCCTGATTTTTAACACTTTTTTATTTATTTATTTTTAAACTATACTTAATATATAATTCTAGATGTTAATTTATTTTTAGGTTCTAGTAATTTAAAAAAGCTTTGTAATGTTCAAAATATATTTTAAATTTTTTGATGGAAATTCTTTTTATGTTTATTTATTTTGGAGTATGTAATTCATTTGTATTAATTTACAATATTTAAAATTAAATCTGAGCCTTCTAAAGTTATAGTTTCCCCACTATTACTTCAATGGAGCAGAAATAGTAGTTCTCATCCCTTCAGAATCCAACACTTTCCCTACTGTAGCTTCTGTCACAGTGTGAATACCAAATGTGACCCCTGCAAGGTTCTTCACTTTCCCTACTGTTGCCCAGGCTGGGGTCGGAATGGTAAATTCAACTCCTCCAAAGTCCAACGCTCTTTCCCCTCTTTCTTGCATTGGAGTAGGAATGGTAAATCTGACCCTTCAAGCACCAACACTTTCCCTCCAAAGTCCAAAGCTTTACCTACTGGTGCTTATGTCGGAGTAGTAGTACTTTTACCCTCAAAGTCTATTCTTTTTCTGATTGCTAAAGTTATTTCATAGATTTTGGTTTTAATTTTAAAAATGTAGTGTTATATAATATTTTTATTATTTATTTTTTATAACTGTTGTTTTTATTAATTTGTAAGCTGTAAATAAATATGTTCACATTTTTAACATCTAGTGTTTATTATAAGCAATTTGTAATGTTTATTTAAAGTTAAATAATAATGTCCTTTTTTAAGTATTGTGTTTATTTTAAAATATAAGTATATTTTTTAATGTAACATGTTTTTAATGTTAATATATATTTAGGTGCATAGTGGTTAAAATCCAGTATACTTACCCATTCTTTGATGCTATTGTGGTCATCTGTTTTTTTGCTGTGAATATTTTTTAACTTTACATACAGAGTATATAAAGTCAATATCTGTGTCCTTTTTGGTAATACTTTTATTGGCGCTATTTCGTCAAATACTCAGGGCTTACATCAGTCTCTCAGGGAGGCCCTAAATAGGTAAATAAACAGCCTTGCCTCTTTTGTCCCTGATCAGGTGCCAACGGATAAACATGGATGCAACGCAGCAGTGACTGCTACTTGTGATGGAAACAGGTGTCCTGCATTTCAGCTTATCTCCCCCGATGCTGCAAACAGGCACTCTGGATAGGATTGGTTCCATCCAGCAATAGCGTCCGATAGGAGCGGTGATTCGGGGTGAAAATCTAAATTTGGCAATGGACAATGGGAAGGATAGATCTGGGAAGTGTGGCAAAACTGCCAATAAAGTTGTACGGTTGAGTAAATTCAATTTGGAATTTGGGCTGGTCTCCAGATGGAGAAAGATAGACCTCTGTGATAGACAATATTCTTACCACAGTGGGGCACATAACTGCTCTACAACTAATCACCTGTTTACATCACAATCACAAATACACAGATTTAGCGACATATGATTCTTGGCCAGGGACATCTTCAATCACTCTCCATTATGGGGGTTGTTCATACTAGACAGTGTTGCACACAGTTGGATATAACCTTGATGCCTGGGTGTTGAAGTACAGAAAACTAGTGGATACATTTAAGGAAGCCATAAACTGCTTCTCTATGGAAAATATAGGGTTGGTGTGATCAGAGACTGCGCTAAAGGAGGGAAATAAAGTGGTCATCAGAGGCCATATGATTTCTGCCATAACTGGGAAAATAAAGAAAAGGAAGAGAGCAGTCACAGAGGCTGAACTGGAACTTCTTGCAATACAAAAATGATATTTAGAAGAAAAGGACTAACCTTGTCCTAAAATGAAGCCACTTGAAAATAGGATTTAAATTAGTTTATTTCATTTCTGTCTGAATTAAAAAGTCCATATTCCTTCTTCTACTAGATTTATTTGGATCTTGCTTATGATTCAATATAACTCTGCTGGAGAGCTGGCTTCTATGTGGATTCTCTCTGAGATTTCTTCTCTCATTTTCCCTCCTGGCTGTACGTGTTCCTCCCGACCGTAGCCCTCACACATGTAAGTTTTGTTCTGGTTTTATTTTTTCCTTCTTTCCCTTCTTCTGATTATTTATTACTTTCTTCTACTGCCTTTTCTTTGCCCTTCTTTTTATTCTACTTCTCACCTTTCTGATTTAGGAATAAAGACTGTTCCTTGCCTTTTATCCCTTTCTGATTTATAAAATACTTCTAGAGATTATGTTTACTGTTTTCCTTATACCTTTCTGTCCTCTTGTCAGGAGTATTTTCTAGGTTTTAACTAATATGCAACAAAACAACACTATAGGCCTTCAAAATAAGGGAAAAGGAAAAAAAACGTAATTTAACTCAGAAGATTTCCCCTCTTCTCAGTAGGCAATTTTCGTTAGGTCAGTGGTCACCAAATCATTTGTTGAGTTTTCACAATAATTTCCCCCCCCCATGAGTTCTCTTGCCTTTTGATTCTCTAGTGTCGCCTTTTGCCACCCTCCAACAGTGCACCCTTGCATGCACCTTTGTAAGCCACACTCCTTCTGGAGCGTGGTAGGTTTGAGAGTCTCTCCTGCAGAGTCCGCCCTTCAAATCAGCTGTATAGTTGGCTTCAGCTGGTTTTGCTGCTCTCGGGTTTCTTAATGGTCGGGCCTGACATCAACTGTCTCTGTACTTTCTGACAGCCAATTTCTTTCTGAAGCGGGACACCACTCTAGCTTTTTGCTCTCCTCTCCTCCCTTTGACTCTTCGAGTGGTGGGACATCTCTGCACTCCCCGTTCTCTGGGTCCCTCTCTCTCTCTCTTAGTGTGCCTCCTCATCAGCTTCTTCCTCCTTACCCTCTGTTAGCTTCTCCTTCCTTTCAGCTGTTAGTCCTTACTCTCTCTCTCTGTTACCTCTTCAGCCCCCTATGAAAGGAAAAGTCATTTTTCTGTTTCCAGTGTCACTGTCTTTTGTTTCTCTTGTCCTGCGTGTACTTTCACATTTTCTTTGTTTCTTTTTCAGGTGCTAGTGCAGTCACAGACCAATGGAGAATTTCAGGTAAGTCATCCATTTCCATTTAGTTGCCAGATTTGCAGGGGTTTGTGGTGGACCTGATAACACTGATGACACATTAAGAGGATTTGATTATATTAGAAGTTATGGTGGATGAGGTATAGGAGGATGTATCTCAATTATATGGTAGCAAGGCCCTCAGTCATAAAAATGTAATCATAGACTTTTATAAATGAATGTCTGAGAAACATGTGACATATGCTATCTGTGTTTGAAAGGGCAAGGAGTGAAAATATTTCAACATACAATTTGTGGATAGTGGCTGCACTTCTCATTCATAAAAATGGGACATTTAGAAGAACACCTGTTGGACCGGGCCCTTTTTGCAGGGTTACCTCCAAACATTTTGTTTTCCTCCTCCTAGTATTCTGACCATCTTTTTGTTGGCTTTAGGACTCCAGGCACTTTACAACTGCTAATCGGTGCAAAAGAGCATGTGCACCCACCTCTAAACATGGTATAATTGGTTGACACCTGTTTGGCATATTTGATTTACTTGTAAGTCCTTTATAAAGTGGTATACTAGGGCCTGTACATTAAATGCTACTAGTGGGCCTGCAGCACCGATTGTGCCACCCACAGAAGTAGCCTTTCAAACCTGTCTCAGGCCTGCCACTGCAGGGTGAGTGTGTGTAGTTTACTGCCACATGGACTTGGCATTTAAAACGTCTTGCTTAGTCTTAAACTCCCCTTTTATTACACATAGGTCTCCAATGTCCGACACACCTCACCGAACACATCCTGTATTGGGGTAGATATATTGATGATATTCTTGCTATCTGGACTGGTAACGTCTCAGACCTCAGTATACTCATTGAACACCTCAACACTAATGATTTTAACTTAGTTTTCACTCACAAAGTGGACACTACCAACATTGAGTTCCTGGATTTACTTTTGTACATCACCGACAACAAGATCATGTCGAGACTTTACAGGAAACCTACTGCCTGCAATTCGGTTCTACATGCACATAGCGCCCACCCCCTTTCACAGATCAGAGCCATCCCATACGGGGAAATGGTTATAATTCGACGCAACTGTACTGACACTGATGTTTTTAAACAGGAGCTTAAGAACCTGACTTATCGCTTTCAAGCTAGAGGGTATACCAACAAACTCATCTCGGGAGCCAGCAAACGCATATTGAACAAAGACCAACACGATTTACTGATCAAGAGACGCAAAGAACCAGTGACCAAGGGTTTTTCTAATAGCAGACCGGTCTCCTTCATTACCCAATACGGCCCTGCTAGTAAGGCCGTGCTGCGTATTCTCAAGAAACACTGGCATCTGTTAATGTTGGACACATGCCTTAAGGACTCAATAGGCACGTCACCTACCATCGTACACAGCAGAGGTCGGACCCTTAGGAACATTCTGTGCCCTAGCTTTCTCTGTCCCTCCCCTCAGTCACCCTCTACTGGGTGGATTCCTGGGAAACCGAATGGTTTTTACAAATGTGGCTGCTGCATATCCTGCCAACTAGCCCTTAACAAAACCATTTCCTTTTCCTACAACACCGTGACCCTGACTTACTTGGGGAATGGGAACACCTTATCTCCTCCACCTCTTTTAGTATGATTAACATACTGATTAAACACTCAGACAGAAAACGCACTAAACTACTTCAAGACATTACATCACTTGAGGAGGAGATTAAAAATCTCAACCTCCCAGAAGCAACTGACAAAAACTACACTATTATGAGGGAGATACTCACTGGTTATCAATTATACATAAAAGACAATAAAATGCGGAAACTTGTCAGAGATGACAATGATTACAATAATGGCAGGATTTACACTTTTGCACGAAAGTTTGATCAGGTTAACAAAGATTCTAGCAACAGACCCACCAACTCCAACACGCCTGCTGGGTCTATCACGGGTAGTTTATCTGACATCTCTAATGTATCCAGTGATTGCTCAGACCCGCCTAGGGAAGGGTCCTCTACTAATATGGTTCCACAAAATACAACCCAACAGCCAAATTCTTTTTTAGAGGAACTTGGCCGATACAGGAAGGGACTACGACAGAACTACAACAGATCAGGCACAAACCCACCCGCGGGGGGGGGCAGGAAACACCACAACAAACACCAGGGAGGGCATGGCAAAGCGTTCCACCACAACAACTCAAAGGCCCTGAGTGATCTCTCCTTGCAACTAACCCCCAACATTTCGGATGAATCAGTACAGGTCATGAATCTTTCTAATTTGAAACTGTCTGTGCATGAAATAAATGTCTTAAAAAAGGGTCTGGGCTTCTGTCCTACTTCTAAACCTGACTACACTAACATACACATAGATCTCTTTAAATTCATACGCAATCTCAAACTAAAAAAGTTCTTTTACAACAAACCTGATACCAACAAAACGGCTCGTACGACCCTACCCCCTTGCAATCAAACCATTGGGGACCTACAGGATATCCATACGGTTCTCTCCCTGGATAACACATCTTCACCACCACCTAGTTTTGATGAACTATTGATTGAACTCAATATTATACCCAACTTAGATGTCAACAGTGGGCTCAAACCCAATTCCATGTTTGTACCCACGTTACCTCCAGACAATCACATCGACGTCTTCCACCACGCCGTCAGCACGGAACTCGACAACTTAGAGGACAAAAATAGCACATATACCCAGTGATCTACCAACAATCTCAACTTCTATGAACTCCGTGCGTTGCACAAACTCTCCACATGTCCAGATATAGTTATCAGGGAGGCTGACAAAGGGGGCAATGTTGTCATCATGAACAGGAGTGACTACGTTACAGAAATAGACAGACAACTCAATGACACCCAGGCCTACTCCATACTGCCGAACAACCCTCTTTCTAACATTACCAGCATGATTAGAAAGAAATTGACTTTTTGGAAAAATCACTGTCTCCTGACTGATTTAGAACACAGATTTTTGTACATTGAGGCGCCCCGGGCTCCCTGCATATACATTCTACCAAAAGTCCACAAACCAGGGGGTTTTCCTCCTGGCAGACCCATTATCTCAGGGATTGGTTCGCCTACGGAACATATCTCTGAGTACATTGACTCCTTTCTCCAACCCTTGGTACACAACCTGCCGTCATACATACAGGACACCCGCGATTTGCTATGTCAATTGGAAGACATCGAGTGGTCAGAAGACTACATGTTTGTCTGTCTCGACGTTAGCTCTCTCTACATGTCCATTCCCCTGGAAAGGGGACTGGAATTGCTCCAACTTACGCTTAGTGCCCGAGATGCCACACTGTATGATCACACACGCATGCTTCTTGACCTCACACGGTTAGTACTAGAGAACAATGTATTTTTACACTATGGCAGATGGTTTCGACAGTGTCAGGGTGTAGCCACGGGAGCTAAGTTCTCCCCTTCATATGCCAATCTTTACATGGGTCAATTTGAGAAAATACACTTATGGTCCAACTGTCCAACACACCGCACCGAACACATCCTGTATTGGGGTAGATATATTGATGATATTCTTGCTATCTGGACTGGTAACGTCTCAGACCTCAGTATACTCATTGAACACTTCAACACTAATGATTTTAACTTAGTTTTCACTCACAAAGTGGACACTACCAACATTGAGTTCCTGGATTTACTTTTGTACATCACCGACAACAAGATCATGTCGAGACTTTACAGGAAACCTACTGCCTGCAATTCTGTTCTACATGCACATAGCGCCCACCCCCTTTCACAGATCAGAGCCATCCCATACGGGGAAATGGTTAGAATTCGACGCAACTGTACTGACACTGATGTTTTTAAACAGGAGCTTAAGAACCTGACTTATCGCTTTCAAGCTAGAGGGTATACCAACAAACTCATCTCGGGAGTCAGCAAACGCATATTGGACAAAAACCAACACGATTTACTGATCAAGAGACGCAAAGAACCAGTGACCAAGGGTTTTTCTAATAGCAGACCGGTCTCCTTCATTACCCAATACGGCCCTGCTAGTAAGGCCGTGCTGCGTATTCTCAAGAAACACTGGCATCTGTTAATGTTGAACACACGCCTTAAGGACTCAATAGGCACGTCACCTACCATCGTACACAGCAGAGGTCGGACCCTTAGGAACATTCTGTGCCCTAGCTTTCTCTGTCCCTCCCTTCAGACACCCTCTACTGGGTGGATTCCTGGGAAACCGAATGGTTTTTACAAATGTGGCTGCTGCATATCCTGCCAACTAGCCCTTAACAAAACCATTTCCTTTTCCTACAACACCGTGACCACGCACCACATTAAGACTTTCATGAACTGCAACACAAAGTTTACTATCTACTGTCTGATATGTGTATGTGGTCTGATCTACGTTGGCAGTTCTATACGCCCACTGAAGGAACGCATTCAGGAACATGTCAGAGCCATCAGAAATGTCAACACTAACTATCCTCTGGCTGTTCATTTCAACACTTCACACGGGGAACAAGATCTCCTGAACATCAGGTTCCATGGCATCACTCAGGTCCCCAACTCACCGAGATGGGGGGACAGAACTAGAGACCTACGTAGATGCGAGTCAAAATGGATCATAAAAATCCGCGCAGTTGAACTAGGCCTGAACACGGATCGTGAACTACACTTTTTTCTCATATGATTGGTCTTTTCCTCTGTCTGTAACAATGTACACATTACTATTTCCTGACTCTCACATTGTTGTGGTCTACTGTATATCCCACTAATGTACTTATGCCTATATTCAACGTTCTAACTGTTGCACCCAATTACTGTACTTCATGGTCTCTGCTCTTACATGTTGTATTTACCGTCGCAACTGCACAGTACACCTATACACATCGTTTTGATTGTTGTACCCTATCACTGCATCACATGGCAATGGCTCCTATATGTTGTATCTATCATCTACTGGTGTCCCTGCCCAGCGATTTATTATTACATTCTCTTAACTTCATTGGACACCTTTACACTGTCACTTTCTCTAATCTGGAGTCAGCTACGATATAGTTTCGATTCACACTCTCCAGTATCCAACAACTGTAATTGGTCTCATTCTGTGTGTTTCTGTTACTTTTTCTCCTCATCTCCTTCCTGCCCTCCTCTTACATCCCTTTCCCCACTTAAGGCTTGACTCCTTCTTCCTTACCTCCGATCTAGGCACCCACCCGGTGCCTAACATCAAGACAGGCGTTACCGCATCCTTAGCAACACTTTTATAACTTTTGTTCTTACCTTTCTCATTACATTGCGTTATCTCCTAGTTACACCCAAAATGGCCGCCGCCTTAGCCATTGTAGCCGAGTCCCTCATTTATTTCTGCTGCACTGCCACTTCCTACTTAATTAGCAAACATTTTTCCTCGCGGACCATCACACGACCTCGCGACTACTTCAAGCTCACTGCTACTCTTCTTCCTGGTAAGTGACTAACTCGCCTTTTTAACGTACTCTGTAGCGTTTACTTCACCGTTTCTAACTACTATACAATTCCTTCAATGCCCACATACTAAGACTCGACCTTGACAACACTTTTTATAGCGCTTACCTCTCCGTTAACACTCCTTTTCAATTCCTGCCATTTCCAATTACGGATCCTTTGCCCACGCTTCTGCGGTCATTTTTCTAACCACTGTGCATTTGGGCCCAATCCTCACCAGCCGCCCACAACCACACGGGCTGTTTCTACTTTTTTCAACCATGATTTATTCTCGAGCTACGTGCCTAACAAGACATTACCGTATGCTTCGATTCTGCCTTTACAAACAGGTTTTGACTTAACTTCAGGCGCATTACCCCTTAGCCAATATCTCTATTACCCGACCGCACGGGCAGTTTACACTTGTTATGTGACCACGTTGGCTTCCTTGTGTCCACAGTCCTCATATGAACCGCACCCACGATAACATTTAGCTTTTATTTTACCTTCTTTTTTACACTAATTTCATTGTTTAGTCTTCCGGTGCCGGCTATCCTGCCTGTTTTTAGACTCACCTTTTACTATTCACCTTGTCAGGACCCCCATAATGCCTTGTCAGAATAAGACTCACCACTAGCCTTGTCTATCATCACATAACCCCTGACTTGGTTCTTACTCTATCTAATCACATTGTATACCGCTCCCCTCATCCAGGCTAAAACCCGTCTTTATTTCATTATTTTTTTGTGGTACTGTCACAGGTTATGGTTACAGGCTTATCAGGGCCTCCTCTATCTGCAGTATCACACAAGTTCTCTACCTACGCACCTACAGCTGCTTGGTGCAGCCATACTAATTACAGCTTTATGACTGTACTAAGGTATGTGCTTATTGACCCATTTCTTCTTTCACTTAAATTTAACTTTTCTCATAAATTTCTCCTTTGAAATACCTTCTCTCTATTTTTCTACGTTTATTTTCCAATTGTCCTTTTTCACACTAATATCTATCCCCTCCCTCTGTTCTCTGCTCGTTCTCTCTTTGTCTCATCTTACTTACTTTCTTTCCAGCTCACTCAACTGATCACTGAGCTACTTCACTACCTAGCACCACCACTTACCCACATTGGCCAGCTGCCCCAGGTATGAGTTACTTTTTTTTTTAATGCCCTCCGGGGCCCCCCACCCTCGCTACTTTTCCGCTTTCCCACCATGTACATAACGTATCTCGCCTTTCTTTGTTTTTTACTCACCTTCTCTTCCTGTTTTCTCTTAGTCCTGCACTACTCTCCCACTTGCATACCAATTGCTAGATAACACTGTTTCTATCTACATAGTACTTAAGGTATAAGCTTTCCAAGACTTTTTATTTTTGACGCTATCCACATACCTACGCACCTACAGCTGCTTGGCGCAGCCATACTAATTACAGCTTTACGACTGTACTAAGTCTTGATGAAGTCACCTGTGTGACGAAACACGTGTTGGCTGTATCTCCATGATGACTCAATGATTTCTAAACACCTACAAATAAAGACACCATCTGCAAACAGGATTTGAGACTCGTTTCAACTTCATACTTCTCCCAACCTACAGAACGACACCAGGAATATCTATTCTTGTTTTACTGTTGGACATTACTCTCTGTGTGCTGTGGCCATCTTGTCCCATTTTGTTCTAGGGTACTTCTAGTACCCGTTTTGGTGCCTACCGGGTAGTAAGGCACTGGGCCGTTTTGCACCGAACTTCGCTCGTACTTCTTTACTTTGTTAAAACTATTTGTTTACTGCCTAGAGGTGCGGCGCCTCTCACCCTTACTACCCTCATTTCTCTTTCATGTTATGTTCTATCTGAACAGGGTGAGCCGCACTCTAGTAACACTTACTGTTTAAACTGTACTATCTGTATTGCTTCTGATCGAGAGGAATACCCTCTCCTTAGGTTACTCAACATGGCTTCTTTTGACGACAACCGGGATACTTTAGCTGCAGAGCTATTCTCCAGGAAACCCCTAGCTCCACGTACTACAGATCCCATACCTTCCAAGGAAGGACTAAGACAGAAATTTATTAAACTAGAGAGGCTAAGGAAACAGGAACTAGCCCGCTGGTGGGACATCACCACTCTCAAACGTTATTTGGAACTAAAACAAGTCCCCAGAGGACTGCAAGTGATTATATTCCCATCATTTGAAGACCTTGACCCTGACTTACTTGGGGAATGGGAACACCTTATCTCCTCCACCTCTTTTAGTATGATTAACATACTGATTAAACACTCAGACAGAAAACGCACTAAACTACTTCAAGACATTACATCCCTTGAGGAGGAGATAAAAAATCTCAACCTCCCAGAAGCAACTGACAAAAACTACACTATTATGAGGGAGATACTCACTGGTTATCAATTATACATAAAAGACAATAAAATGCGGAAACTTGTCAGAGATGACAATGATTACAATAATGGCAGGATTTACACTTTTGCTCGAAAGTTTGATCAGGTTAACAAAGATTCTAGCAACAGACCCACCAACTCCAACACGCCTGCTGGGTCTATCACGGGTAGTTTATCCGACATCTCTAATGTATCCAGTGATTGCTCAGACCCGCCTAGGGAAGGGTCCTCTACTAATATGGTTCCACAAAATACAACCCAACAGCCAAATTCTTTTTTAGAGGAACTTGGCCGATACAGGAAGGGACTACGACAGAACTACAACAGATCAGGCACAAACCCACCCGCAGGGGGGGCAGGAAACACCACAACAAACACCAGGGAGGGCATGACAACGCGTTCCAGCACAAAAACTCAAAGGCCCTGAGTGATCTCTCCTTGCAACTAACCCCCAACATTTCGGATGAATCAGTACAGGTCATGAATCTTTCTAATTTGAAACTGTCTGTGCATGAAATAAATGTCTTAAAAAAGGGTCTGGGCTTCTGTCCTACTTCTAAACCTGACTACACTAACATACACATAGATCTCTTTAAATTCATACGCAATCTCAAACTAAAAAAGTTCTTTTACAACAAACCTGATACCAACAAAACGGCTCGTACGACCCTACCCCCTTGCAATCAAACCATTGGGGACCTACAGGATATCCATACGGTTCTCTCCCTGGATAACACATCTTCACCACCACCTAGTTTTGATGAACTATTGATTGAACTCAATATTATACCCAACTTAGATGTCAACAGTGGGCTCAAACCCAATTCCATGTTTGTACCCACGTTACCTCCAGACAATCACATCGACGTCTTCCACCAAGCCGTCAGCACGGAACTCTACAACTTGGAGGACAAAAATAGCACATGTACCCATAGACCTACCAACAATCTCAACTTCTATGAACTCCGTGCGTTGCACAAACTCTCCACATGTCCAGATATAGTTATCAGGGAGGCTGACAAAGGGGGCAATGTTGTCATCATGAACAGGAGTGACTACGTTACAGAAATAGACAGACAACTCAATGACACCCAGGCCTACTCCATACTGCCGAACAACCCTCTTTCTAACATTACCAGCATGATTAGAAAGAAATTGACTTTTTGGAAAAATCACTGTCTCCTGAATGATTTAGAACAGCATTCTACCAAAAGTCCACAAACCAGGGGGTTTTCCTCCTGGCAGACCCATTATCTCAGGGATTGGTTCGCCTACGGAACATATCTCTGAGTACATTGACTCCTTTCTCCAACCCTTGGTACACAACCTGCCGTCATACATACAGGACACCCGCGATTTGCTATGTCAATTGGAAGACATCGAGTGGATAGAAGACTACATGTTTGTCTGTCTCGACGTTAGCTCTCTCTACATGTCCATTCCCCTGGAAAGGGGACTGGAAATGCTCCAACTTACGCTTAGTGCCCGAGATGCCACACTGTATGATCACACACGCATGCTTCTTGACCTCACATGGTTAGTACTAGAGAACACTGTATTCTTACACGATGGCAGATGGTTTCGACAGTGTCAGGGTGTAGCCATGGGAGCTAAGTTCTCCCCTTCATATGCCAATCTTTACATGGGTCAATTTGAGAAAAAACACTTATGGTCCAACTGTCCGACACACCTCACCGAACACATCCTGTATTGGGGTAGATATATTGATGATATTCTTGCTATCTGGACTGGTAACGTCTCAGACCTCAGTATACTCATTGAACACCTCAACACTAATGATTTTAACTTAGTTTTCACTCACAAAGTGGACACTACCAACATTGAGTTCCTGGATTTACTTTTGTACATCACCGACAACAAGATCATGTCGAGACTTTACAGGAAACCTACTGCCTGCAATTCGGTTCTACATGCACATAGCGCCCAACCCCTTTCACAGATCAGAGCCATCCCATACGGGGAAATGGTTAGAATTCGACGCAACTGTACTGACACTGATGTTTTTAAACAGGAGCTTAAGAACCTGACTTATCGCTTTCAAGCTAGAGGGTATACCAACAAACTCATCTCGGGAGCCAGCAAACGCATATTGGACAAAAACCAACACGATTTACTGATCAAGAGACGCAAAGAACCAGTGACCAAGGGTTTTTCTAATAGCAGACCGGTCTCCTTCATTACCCAATATGGCCCTGCTAGTAAGGCCGTGCTGCGTATTCTCAAGAAACACTGGCATCTGTTAATGTTGGACACACGCCTTAAGGACTCAATAGGCACGTCACCTACCATCGTACACAGCAGAGGTCGGACCCTTAGGAACATTCTGTGCCCTAGCTTTCTCTGTCCCTCCCCTCAGACACCCTCTACTGGGTGGATTCCTGGGAAACCGAATGGTTTTTACAAATGTGGCTGCTGCATATCCTGCCAACTAGCCCTTAACAAAACCATTTCCTTTTCCTACAACACCGTGACCACGCACCACATTAAGACTTTCATGAACTGCAACACAAAGTTTACTATCTACTGTCTGATATGTGTATGTGGTCTGATCTACGTTGGCAGTTCTATACGCCCACTGAAGGAACGCATTCAGGAACATGTCAGAGCCATCAGAAATGTCAACACTAACTATCCTCTGGCTGTTCATTTCAACACTTCACACGGGGAACAGGATCTCCTGAACATCAGGTTCCATGGCATCACTCAGGTCCCCAACTCACCGAGATGGGGGGACAGAACTAGAGACCTACGTAGATGCGAGTCTAAATTGATCATAAAAATCCGCGCAGTTGAACTAGGCCTGAACACGGATCGTGAACTACACTTTTTTCTCATATGATTGGTCTTTTCCTCTGTCTGTAACAATGTACACATTACTGTTTCCTGACTCTCACATTGTTGTGGTCTACTGTATATCCCACTAATGTACTTATGCCTATATTTAACGTTCTAACTGTTGCACCCAATTACTGTACTTCATGGTCTCTGCTCTTACATGTTGTATTTACCGTCGCAACTGCACAGTACACCTATACACATCGTTTTGATTGTTGTACCCTATCACTGCATCACATGGCAATGGCTCCTATATGTTGTATCTATCATCTACTGGTGTCCCTGCCCAGCGATTTATTATTACATTCTCTTAACTTCATTGGACACCTTTACACTGTCACTTTCTCTAATCTGGAGTCAGCTACGATATAGTTTCGATTCACACTCTCCAGTATCCAACAACTGTAATTGGTCTCATTCTGTGTGTTTCTGTTACTTTTTCTCCTCATCTCCTTCCTGCCCTCCTCTTACATCCCTTTCCCCACTTAAGGCTTGACTCCTTCTTCCTTACCTCCGATCTAGGCACCCACCCGGTGCCTAACATCAAGACAGGCGTTACCGCATCCTTAGCAACACTTTTATAACTTTTGTTCTTACCTTTCCCATTACATTGCGTTATCTCCTAGTTACACCCAAAATGGCCGCCGCCTTAGCCATTGTAGCCGAGTCCCTCATTTATTTCTGCTGCACTGCCACTTCCTACTTAATTAACAAACATTTTCCCTCGCGGACCATCACACGACCTCGCGACTACTTCAAGCTCACTGCTACTCTTCTTCCTGGTAAGTGACTAACTCGCCTTTTTAACGTACTCTGTAGCGTTTACTTCACCGTTTCTAACTACTATACAATTCCTTCAATGCCCACATATTGAGACTCGCCTTGACAACACTTTTTATAGTGCTTACCTCTCCGTTAACACTCCTTTTCAATTCCTGCCATTTCCAATTACGGATCCTTTGCCCACGCTTCTGCGGTCATTTTTCTAACCACTGTGCATTTTGGCCCAATCCTCACCAGCCGCCCACAACCACACGGGCTGTTTCTACTTTTTTCAACCATGATTTATTCTTGAGCTACGTGCCTAACAAGACATTACAGTATGCTTCGATTCTGCCTTTACAAACAGGTTTTGGCTTAACTTCAGGCGCATTACCCCTTAGCCAATATCTCTATTACCCGACCGCAAGGGCAGTTTACACTTGTTATGTGACCACGTTGGCTTCCTTGTGTCCACAGTCCTCATATGAATCGCACCCACGATAACATTTAGCTTTTATTTTACCTTCTTTTTTACACTAATTTCATTGTTTAGTCTTCCGGTGCCGGCTATCCTGCCTGTTTTTAGACTCACCTTTTACTGTTCACCTTGTCAGGACCCCCTTAATGCCTTGTCAGAATAAGACTCACCACTAGCCTTGTCTATCATCACATAACCCCTGACTTGGTTCTTACTCTATCTAATCACATTGTATACCGCTCCCCTCATCCAGGCTAAAACCCGTCTTTATTTCATTATTTTTTCGTGGTACTGTCACAGGTTATGGTTACAGGCTTATCAGGGCCTCCTCTATCTGCAGTATCACACAAGCTCTCTACCTACGCACCTACAGCTGCTTGGCGCAGCCATACTAATTACAGCTTTACAACTGTACTAAAGGCTAAGGTGCTTATTGACCCATTTCTTCTTTCACTTAAATTTAACTTTTCTCATAAATTTCTCCTTTGAAATACCTTCTCTCTATTTTTCTACGTTTATTTTCCAATTGTCCTTTTTCACACTAATATCTATCCCCTCCCTCTGTTCTCTGCTCGTTCTCTCTTTGTCTCATCTTACTTACTTTCTTTCCAGCTCACTCAACTGATCACTGAGCTACTTCACTACCTAGCACCACCACTTACCCACATTGGCCAGCTGCCCCAGGTATGAGTTACTTTTAAAAAAAAAAAAATTATGCCCTCCGGGGCCCCCCACCCTCGCTACTTCTCCACTTTCCCACCATGTACATAACGTATCTCGCCTTTCTTTGTTTTTTACTCACCTTCTCTTCCTGTTTTCTCTTAGTCTGCACTACTCTCCCACTTGCATACCAATTGCTAGATAACACTGTTTCTATCTACATAGTACTTAAGGTATAAGCTTTCCAAAACTTTTTATTTTTGACGCTATCCACATACCTACGCACCTACAGCTGCTTGGCGCAGCCATACTAATTACAGCTTTACGACTGTACTAAGCCTTGATGAAGTCAACTTCATACTTCTCCCAACCTACAGAACGACACCAGGAATATCTATTCTTGTTTTACTGTTGGACATTACTCTCTGTGTGCTGTGGCCATCTTGTCCCAACTTCTTGAACGTCTCCCAATCAGGATTCAGAACTAACCACAGCAATGAAACTGCCATGTTCGCTTCCACAGACGACATCCACTCCCTCCTCGGCCGCCGACATACAGCAGCCCTCATCCTACTTGTTCTTTCAGCTGCCTTCGATACAGTATCCCACCACACCCTATGCGCTAGACTCCACGCAGCAGGCATACGCAGCAAGGCCCTTTCATGGATATATTCCTTCCTGTCAGGCGGAAAACAGAAAGTCAGACTCCCACCACGCCTGTAAGAACCTACAGACATCAGCTGTGGAGTACCCCAAGGATCATTGCTGAGCGCCTCACTGTTCAATGTCTACATGACGCTCTCCCCCTATCGCCAGGAACTACAGCATGAACATCGTCTCCTACGCAGATGACACCCAGCTGATCATCTCCCTGACCGAGAACTCCTCAACAGCCAAGAAGAATTTCAGGCGCGGGATGGAAGTAGTCGCCATCTGGTTGAGTGAGAACTGCCTTAAGCTGAACTCCAACAAAATCGAGATCCTCATCATGGGACCTTCCTCCTCAGCCTGGGATGACTCCTGGTGGCCCTCAACACTCGGCGGGCCCCCACCCTAACAAACCACACACGTAACCTCTGCGGCATCCTCGACTCAACGCTCACCATGACCAAAAAGGTCAACTCCGTCGCCTCCACCTGCTTCCACACCCTCCGACTCCTACAAAAGATCTTCAGATGGATACCAATCGACTGCTGAATAACCATGACACATGCACTATTCTTGAGCAGACTTGACTACAGCAATGCCCTCTATGCCGGAACCACCAGAAAGAACCTGAGCAAGCTGCAACTAATTCAGAACGCTCCCACCAGACTTGTCCTAAACATTCCCTGTCGAGAGCACATCACAGAACATCTGAAAAACCTCCACTGGCTCACCGTCAAGAAGAGTACCAATTTCAAACTCCTCATGCACGTCTACAGAGCCTTCCACGACAGCAGACCCAACTACCTCAACCACTGCATCATCTGGTACTCTCCTTCCAGACCTCTCTTCGTCTCAGCAGTCACTCGCCAATGTACCCGGCATAAAGAAGTCATTGGCTGGAGGAAGATCTTTCAGATACCTGGCAGCAAAAGGTTGGAACACCTTACCCCTTCATCTCAGACAGTTGCCATTGCTGCCTCAGTTCAGGAAGAACGTCAAGACCTGGCTCTTCAACTGATCTCTGAGGACACACCCCTCAGCGCCTTGAGACCCTATGGGTGAGTAGTGCGCTTTAAAACATAAGATTGATTGATTTATATGTTTACAATTCTTGAAAAAATGGGTTTTGGCCTGGACTTACTGTCCTGGTTCTCGGCATGATACAAGTCTAACAAATCTACAATAGCCACAGTGATGGTAATGGAGCCTTACTCACCCTTTTCTGATATAGAGATACAAGTTAGATGTCCCTCCCCCTCAAACATTGTTTGCCCTGATAATAAAGCCACTGGCTTGCTGGATACAAAGGGATGACCTAGTTAGGGCCCTTAGTTGCAACTTCTCATTAAATGAGTACGATATTTTTTTATACACTGCTGGATAGATTCCCACATAGTGTTGAGACATTTGGTCTACTCTCATGACAGATATGCCTGCATTTTTACCTTAGATGACTTGGCATCTGAGTCCTGCTTCTTCATTACCCTTCAGGATAGATGTATGGGGCTTTTGGTATCTAAGAATATAGAGACACTAAAGATAAGTAGGCCTTCTTTGAACGTAACTGACCCTGAACAAATTGTATGATGATGGACACTGGCGTTTGCTCCCTTTTGCGTTCCTTTACAGTGTGACACAATGTAAAATGTGTTTCAGAAGTTGATCAGTGAACTCCAGAAGACACTCTACTGGGAGCCGGAGAGCCTCTTCAAGATAGTCAGTGCTACACTGCATGCTCTGTTATGGTACTTATGAACATCCAGGATAGAATTGTTCTTCCAAATATAGGTACCCATTATTGGGGAACACAATTATTTGAATGCCTCTGTACAGGAACCGTCACTTAAAGTTGATAGACATGCATGAGTTTGCACAGAATGGGAGGGGAAGAAGACTCAACTACTGACACACACTGATAGTGTGACAAGTTTATGGTGGACTATCACAACGAAATTAGGGTGAAGGCATGTACTTAAGAGTATACACCATTATGGGTGTGCAATAGGCAAAATAAACTGCAATATTTGTCAGGGTTTAGTAAATGTGATTTGATCAGCATATCCACCGTAGCTGATGCACATGATATAACTAATAAAATCCTTAAGGCAACTCCAAGAGTTTGGGACAGCGGGTCTCCGAAGAATTTGAGACATTTGCAAACCGGACACACCAAAGGTTGCATAGGCAGAAGGATCCCTGCTAGAACATAAATTGCTATCTGAAGCCTATCTAAAAAAGATATTTCAGATCTACAGAACACTAATTAATAATATTTTGTATCTGTTAAACAACGTAAGATTCAAATGGGCAATTAGCCGAGCTGTACTGTTGCCTGCAGCTCTGGCTCCTGCAGGAGAGAAAACACGGCCGGTGTCCCAGGGCTCGGAGTCGGACTTGGAGAGACTTGTAGTTACAATTTGACCTTCGCAGCCCAGTGGACTTAGGACATGCTGGACACAAGTTTAGATAGTTTATCATATGAGTTCACAAAAATGAATGCAATTGAGATGGTTAATCATAGCACATATTGTTCATGCAAATACATAAAAACAATTTCTGGTGTCTTCTATATAGTTTTTTTTTATTGTTACCATTAATTCAGGCAATAGGAAAATGCTGCATAACAATCACATCTATTAACTAGAGATGAATTCTGTAATGAAACAGGGATAGTTGTTCCCTACTACAAGGCTTTAAAAACATTAGTAACAAAGCAATAGGTGGTTTCACACAATGATCTCTATTTGACAATGACGTAAATGAAAGGCAGCATGTGGTTAACGTGATACTGTAAGCATGGCAAATTGATCAAATTAGGTCATTTAAGTTGCAGCCGTGAAGCACAAATCCTGTGGTTGAACTGAGATTATTTTTTCTTTGATTTTGGTATGGCATTGGTGCATACCTCCCACAATCCACTAAACCCACTAAGCGTTAACAAATGTCACGAAATGTCAACTTGAAGAGTCTGAGTATGCAGCATTATGAATATAGTTCTTATTGCTATGAATATGTACGTGTGTGTGCGTGGCTGACGGATAGATAGATAGATAGATCGATCGATAGATAGATAGATAGATAGATAGATAGATAGATAGATAGATAGATAGATAGATAGATAGATTATTTTATAACCTTGTTCACAGGAAAGACCAGTTGTCAGATTAAGATAATTAACTTAACCATCACAACAGTGAAAAAACGAAAGCCAAATGTAAGAATTCTAACATGATGGAGCTTCTACTTTTTGCTATCATGAACCCTCCTAAAGGCTTCTAATGCATTGTCACCTCTATGAAAATATTAGGGGTGGGTGGAAAATTCTGCTCCCCTGGTGGAGTTAGAGGAGTTTTGTCCACTCCACGCTATGAGGATATCACAGTTCAGCAAAACTCTACCGGGCGCCGTGTGACAGAGTTTTTTCTGGTACGTGGCTCGAAAATGTTAAGTTGTGTCTCCTAGCATGATTTTCAAGTGCTAGAACGCCACGAACATTCTCAATGAGAAAGCTGCTGCTTGGGTACAGAAATGACTCGAGTGGCAGAAAGAAGCGGCGCCCTCTGGAGTGCTACATGGTGCTGTTTGTGCTGATTTTATAGCACTGAACATGCTCCCGACACTATAAATCAGAAAGGGCAGCGTGATGTGGAGAATTCGGCCTCCTTGTAGAATTATGAGCAATCTTCCAGTGTTTTAAGTACTTCCACTGAGTAAACTTCCATGAGCTCTGCCCACCACTAGAGCAGTTGTAAGAGGGGATTGCAAGAGAAAACTGGCATTGACTAAAAACTGAGACCTCTCCATGAGCCTAAGCAAGATGTGGTGGACTATGTAATAGGCACATGTTCCAGGATGGCAGAGTACATGGAAAATGCAAGCAAAAACCTTGAGCCCAGCCAACAACTCCAGAAGTTGTGGTATGACCAAAAGGCTGCTATGGTTGAGTTTCAGCCAGGGCAGAAAGTCTGGGTTCTGGAGCCTGTGGCTCCCAGGGCACCTCAGGACAGATGGAGTGGCCCTTACTCAGTTCTTGAGAAAAAGAGTCAGGTCACCTACCTTGTGGACCTAGGCTCTAGCAGGACCCCCAGGAGGGTAATCCATGTGAACCGCCTCAAACTCTTTCATTATAGGGCAGATGTAAACATGTTAATGGTTACAGATGAGGACCAGGAAGCAGAGAGTGAACCTCTCCCTGATCTCCTCTCCACTGACCCTAAAGATGGTTCAGGAGATGGAGTGATCTTTTCAGACACCCTCTCTGGCCAACAGCAGGCTGACTGCAGGCAAGTCCTCCAGCAGTTTGCTGAGCTATTGTCTTTGACCCCCTGGTCAGACACACCTGTTTACTCATGATGTGGACACAGGGGACAGTATGCCTGTCAAGAATAAAATATTCAGACAGTCTGACCAAGTCAAGGAAAGCATCAAAGTAGAAGTTCACAAGATGCTGGAGTTTTGAGTGTGATTGAGCGCTCTGACAGTCCCTGGGCTAGCCCAGTGGTCTTGGTCCCCAAACCTCACATCAAAGATGGCAAGAAAGAGATGAGGTTTTGTGTGGACTACAGAGGGCTCAACTCTGTCACCAAGGGGGTCATTACAACATTGGCGGTAAAAGGCGCTTACTGCCGTGCAGAAGACAACCAATACACCGCGGCGGCGGCGGCGGCATTCCGCCACAGCTATTATGACCCACATCTTGGAATCCGACGAAATTCAGACACCCACACAACATCGCCACTCCAAAGGTCAGTGATAAACTTGCGGAAACAAAACCTCTACCTCCACGCCAACAGAAACACGCCCATGCTATTACGACCCACGAATCCACGCAGAGGTCTTTCAACCGCGGTATTCCATTGGCGGTACACACCGCCACGCTCAAAATACACACACATCTACAAAACACCGCCACATTGGACAATTACAAATACACACACCTGATACACATACAAACAACACTCCCACACACCCAATACAATATAAAACACACACCCACATCACCCACAAACCCCTACGACCAAAAATTAGACATGAAGGCGACAGAGAGAGAGCACAGAATAGACAACCCCACTACACAGAGGCACACAACACCATCACCCACACAACATCCACGCACAAAACACCACACACCACTACACTCACCACAACCATCACCACATACACCACCCCACACATCACACACACCACCCCATGTCACGCCAAAGACACCCCCTTTTCTCCGAGGAGGAGCTCAGGGTCGTGGTGGAGGAAATCGTCCAGGTAGAGCCACAGCTATTTGGCTCACAGGTACAGCACACATCAATAGCCAGGAAGATGGAGTTATGGCGCAGATTAGTGGACAGGGTCAACGCCGTGGGACAGCACCCAAGAAATAGGGAGGACATCAGGAAGAGGTGGAACGACCTACGGGGGAAGGTGCATTCAACGGTCTCCAGGCACAACATTGCGGTACAGCGGACTGGCGGCGGACCCCCACCTCCTCCCCCACAACTAACAACATGGGAGGAGCAAGTCTTGACCATCTTGCATCCTGAGGGCCTCGCAGGAGTCGGTGGAGGATGGGGCACTGGTAAGTCAATTTGTAACTATCACATCCCCCACCCTACCTGCATGCTATCACACACCCCCTCCCCTATCACTACAACTCCTCACTAATGTACCCATGACACAAACCACCAATCCCAACACCAAGCCCTGCATGACACAACTAAGCATGGATACCCCTCACTAAAGCATGCTCACTGCACATACCCAGTACACCCCCCCAACCATCACCAGACAAACCCACACACCGGAATGCTTGCACTGGGGTACATAAACACCCACCCATTGCACACCATTACACACATGCAATAATCATGCTCTTATGCCCCTGCAGGAATCCGAAAGACCGTCACCACACCAGAGGGTCCAGACAACACACTCCAACCCGGAAGAGGCCCACAGTGACGAGAGCAGCTCTGCCCTGCTGGATCCTGGTGACCAGCCCGGACCATCGTGGGCCTCGGGACAGTCGGTTCCCCTTTCACAGGCACAGCCCAACACCGACCTTCCACCCTCTGGTAACACCAGCACAGCACCCACCCAGTGGGCCCAAACCTCCCTACCCAGGACAGGTCAATCAGCGGTGTGTCCACCACTACAGGGCACCCAGGGTAACCCACCACCCCAACAACAAGAGGGACCTGGGGGCAGTGGTAGTGGGCACACGGTCCAGGGGATGGAGGCACAGGAACACAGGGGAACTGGGAGGGCTGCTGTGCGACAGGGGGCGGACAGGCCAAGGGAACCCACTCTCCACGAGGCCCTCTCCTCCATCATGGGAGCATACCACCACTCCCAGGAGATGATGGCGACGGTCCTGGACAAGTTGCAGGAGACCCTGCGCCTGCAGGACGAACTGTATTTGGGGTTCAGGGAGGAGCTCAGGACCATCAGCTCCGCCCTGGGCACCATCGTAGGGGTGCTGAAGGACATACAGATGACCTTGAGGGACACCGTGGCACTCCAAGGGGCCTCTGACACTAGCCAGGACGATGAAATGCCCACCACCTCCGCCGGCGCTAGTGGACAGGACGCCCCGCCACAGGACCAACACACCAGCACCCCAACCCCTGCAGACGGACAACCACCACGCAAGCGGTCCCTGAGATCCAGGAACAGGACAGAGCAAGATGGCAAGACCCCGCCAGGAAATGAGACCACCCTGATTGTCCCCCCACCGTCCCACTTTGTTACCCTGTCCATACTTTAACTGCCCCAGCTCCACTTCCTATGCCCAGATGGGCAGTGCACCTGTGAGACTAATAGACTGGACTCTGCCATGGACATTCCTCCACCATCACCCATCCTCATTTTCCAACCCCCTCCCATTTCTGAGCACTTCAATAAACACCCTTGAAACACAAAACAATCTGGAGTCAGTCTGTGATTCAGTAAAAATGTATTATCAATGACAGTGTCATAATGGGTGTACCATTCTAAAGCTAACATACCTATGTCACACATCACAAGCCCTTGAAGGATGCAAGCAGTTGACACGTAGGTAACCACACCAGTGAAACCGTAATGGAAGGGTACAACTCAGTTACCAAATGTTGACTCAAATCGAAAAACAGGATAGAGGTAGACGTGTGAAAGTTAATGTAATGCTAAAAATGAAAATGTTCTTACCTGTGTCTCATGGGAAATATTGCTGTATGACTGACTCCCTGATGTCATTGTCTTCTTCATCACTTCATCAGCTTCATCCTCATCACTTTCCACAGGCTCCACAGCTGCTACAACACCAGCATCTGGATCATCCTCCTGCAGAAAAGGCACCTGGCGTCGCAAAGCCAAATTATGGAGCATGGAGCAGGCGATGATGATGTCGCACACCTTCTTCGGTGAGTAGAATAGGGATCCACCTGTCATATTGAGGCACCTGAACCTGGCCTTCAGGAGGCCGAAGGTGCGTTTGATCACCCTCCTAGTCCGCCCATGGGCCTCACTGTACCGTTCCTCTGCCCTGGTCCTGGGATTCCTCACTGGGGTCAATAGCCACGAAAGGTTGGGGAAACCAGAGTCCCCCAATAGCCATACACGGTGCCTCTGGAGTTGACCCATCATATCAGGGATGCTGCTATTCCGCAGGATGTAGGCGTCATGCACAGAGCCAGGGAACATAGCATTTACCTGCGAGATGTACTGGTCTGCCAAACAGACCATCTGGACATTCATGGAATGATAACTCTTCCTGTTCCTGTACACCTGTTCACTCCTGTGGGGGGGGACCAGAGCTACATGGGTACCATCATTAGCACCTATGACGTTGGGGATATGTCCAAGGGCATAGAAGTCACCTTTCACTGTAGGCAAATCCTCCACCTCAGGGTAAATGATATATCTCCTTACGTGTTTCAGCAGGGCAGACAACACTCTGGACAACACGTTGGAAAACATAGGCTGGGACATCCCTGATGCCATGGCCACAGTTGTCTGAAAAGACCCACTTGCAAGGAAATGGAGCACTGACAGCACCTGCACGTCAAGGGGGATTCCAGTCGGATGGCGGATTGGTGACATCAGGTCTGGCTCCAACTGGGTACATAGTTCCTGGATTGTGGCACGGTCAAACCGGTAGGTTACGATGACATGTCGCTCTTCCATTGTCAATAGGTCCACCAGCGGTCAGTACACCGGAGGATTCCGCCATCTTCTCATATGTCCCAGCAGACGGTGCCTACGAAGGACAACAGCGAAGAACCAGTCATTATTCATCCAGGTATGTACCCACAGTCACACAGAAGACTACACCACTCACAAAACCCTTCCTGTATGTGTGTTGAGTGAAGGCCTCGCTATGTGTGACGCAGAAGTAAATGGAGCCATGTGGGCCCCTGAAATGGCGGCTGCCTGACCTCTAAAGTGGGACAATGGGATTGTGGGGTAACAGCGCTGGCGTCACACACCATCGCGGTAGGCGGTCGTAGACTACGGCGCAATGCTGCATTGGTTAACATTGGACCCTATGGGTCCCAGGAGCCAATGAACAGGTGCGCTGGCGGTGATGATGCGCACCGCCGCGGACGTCACCGCCGCGGACGTCACCGCCATTTTCTATCTGTTCAATCACTAGATACCTGACCTCCGACAGGAGAGGACCTACACTGCAAGTGCTGCTGTGACCTCGGTCTGGAAGCGACGATGGCTGCTGCGTCTGGGGAAAGGGCCCCTGCCTTCACTGCACAGGAGTTGGAGAAACTGGTAGACGGGGTCCTCCCCCAGTACACGCTACTCTACGGTCCTCCAGACCAACAGGTTAGTACACAGGGAGCACGTTGGATGGGCTAGGCCTGGGTGGAGAGGGCTGGTTGGAAGAGGGAAGGGGGCAGAGTCCATAGAACATTAATGCATGGGAATGTATGGGCCACATGGCCAGAGTAGGGAGGGGGCCACTCACAACGATGGTGCAGTTGGTAATGACTGTTCCTCTTTCCTTGTGCATGTCATGTAGGTCAGTGCCCACCAGAAGAGGGACATTTGGCGTGCCATCGCCAAGGAGGTCCGGACCCTGGGGGCCCACCAGAGACGGGGCACCCACTGCCGTAAGAGATGGGAGGACATTCACCGCTGCAGCAAGAAGACGGCGGAGGCTCAGCTGCGGATGGCCTCTCAACGTGGGAGGGGTGCCCGTCGCACCATGACCCGCCTGATGTTCCGGATCCTGGCGGTGGCCTACCCGGAGTTGGATGGGCACTTGAGGGCATCACAAGAGTGCCAAGTCGAGGTACAGTTGTCCCTGTGGCATGCATGTGCGCCGATGTCCACCATTGCCATAAAGGCCATATCCCAGAAATTGCATGTGCAGAGGGAAGGAGCACGGCGTAATGCAGGGGGCATCTGCGTTTGTCTTGTCCGCCAACGGTAGCGGTATGCCATGCACTAAAACCCTCTTTCTTCTGTCTCCCCCCCTTTGTCTGCTCTCCCTGTCCTTTTGTACATCAGCATCAACAGGCGGAGGTAGAGTGGCACCGGAGCACGAGGAAGCTGCATCCCACATGGCCATGGAGGGCCACACCACGGACTCTGAATGCACCAGTGGGATGGAGGGTGAGGGGAGCTTCACGTCGGCCACCGGATCACCAAGCAGCGACACGGACTCGTTCGACAATGTGGGCTCCCTTGTGGTGGGGGCACCATCTGTGCCCCCCACCTCTACAGGTACAGCCGTAACCTCCCCTACCAGCACGCCCTCCCAGCAACCCCTCAGCGTTTGCCCCGTGCCCGCTCACCCAGGAGGGTGGGCATCACCTTCGCCCCAGGCACCTCAGGCCCTGCCCCAGTCACCCCTGCTGACCTCAGTGAGGAGGCCATTGACCTCCTCAGGTCACTCACTGTTGGGCAGTCTACCATTGTGAATGCCATCCAGGGTGTAGAACGAGAGTTGCAACACGGTAATGCATTCCTGGAGGGCATTCATTCTGGTCAGGCTGTCCTTCAGCGAACCCTGCAATCTTTGGCATCAGCACTGATGGCAGCAATTGTCCCTGTGTCTAGCCTCCCCCCTCCAACTTCCTCCACCCAGGCCCAATCTCCTGTACCCCAGCCCATCCCAAGCACACCTACAGACCAGCATGCACACAAGTCAACACACACAAGTAGCTCAAGCAAACATAGGCACCACACACACCACAAGCACTCACGCAAGCCTCAGCCACATACAGACACAACAACATCCACTGCCTCCACTGTGTCCCCCTCCTCCTCTTCGCCCTCCTCCCTCCCAGTGTCGTCTACACACACACCTGCATGCACCACATCTACAGGCACCATGAATCGCACCAGGACACCCAGCACCACAAGCCGCTCACCTGCACTCACCACCTCCACTGCCATTTACACGTCCCCTGTGTCCTCTCCCAGTGTGTCTGTGACGCCCCCTCCCAAAGTACACAAACGCCGCCAATCACTCACCCAACATCCATCCACCTCACGACAGCCTCCAGTACCTGCACCTGCACCCAAAACACCTAAAGTTACACCTCCGACAACCACCTCCTCTTCCTCCACTCCCAGACCCCTTCCAGCTACCCATCCCAGTGTTCGTCAGAAACTGTCTCTCTATAAATTTTACCTTTTTGTCCCCACCCCCCCTACGATTCATCAGTCCCGTCATAGCGCCTCAGCCAAAAAGCCTCCAATTCCAGTGGTGCCTGTTCAAGGTTTTTGGAGTGCACTGGCCACCAGGGCAGGCAGTAGGACCCAGAGCCAAAGCACTGGCAGCCCACCCCCTGTAAAGGCTCCAAAATTGGAGAGTGGACGACGGGACCGTGTTAAGACTCCTGGTGGGAAAACAACTGACATGGGTTCCAAGGGGATTGGAGAGTCAGCTGTGACTCCACCAAAGGTGGGGAAGGGCCAGAGGAAGTCTGCCCAGCCTGTTGTGAGTGTCACGGCGGAGAAGTGCGCCATCATTTCCGGCGGTCGAGACACAACCGCCAGCACCGTCGTTACTGGTCCAGAGACCACCGCCATAGTCACAGTCCAGGAGGGCCCGAGTATCGTCACTGGTCAGGAGACCACCGCCAGAGTCACAGCCCAGGAGGGCCCCACTATCGTCACTGGTCAGGAGACCACCGCCAGAGTCATAGCCCAGGAGGGCCCCACTATCGTCACTGGTCAGGAGACCACGCCAGAGTCACAGCCCAGGAGGGCCCCACTATCGTCACTGGTCAGGAGACCACCGCCAGAGTCACAGCCCAGGAGGGCCCCACTATCGTCACTGGTCAGGAGACCACCACTACCGCCGGAGTCAGTGCCCAGGAGGGCCCCACTATCGTCACTGGTCAGGAGACCACCGCCAGAGTCACAGCCCAGGAGGGCCCGAGTATCACCACCACCAGAGTCACAGCCCAGGAGGGCCCGAGTATCGTCACTGGTCAGGAGACCACCACCAGAGTCACAGCCCAGGAGGGCCCCACTATCGTCACTGGTCAGGAGACCACCGCCAGAGTCACAGCCCAGGAGGGCCCCACTATCGTCACTGGTCAGGAGACCACCGCCGGAGTCACAGCCCAAGAGGGCTCCACTATCGTCACTGGTCAGGAGACCACGCCGGAGTCAGTGCCCTGGAGGGCCCCGGCTGCCACAGCCCCGCTGGGCAATGATGAAACGTCATGCCACACACCACTGTCCAGTGTAGAAGACTTCATGCCACACACCAATGTCCAGTGTATAGAACGTCATGCCACACACCAATGTCCTTATCAGAACCGCCATGTCAAAGCACCGCTGAACAGTCCAGAGACCGCCATGTCAAAGCACCGCTGAACAGTCCTGAACCGCCATGTCAAAGCACCGCTGAACAGTCCAGAGACCGCCATGGCAAAGCACCTCTGAACAGGGCAAAGACCGCCATGGCAAAGCACCGCTGAACAGGGCCAAGACCGCCATGGCAAAGCACCGCTGAACAGTCCTGAACCGCCATGTCAAAGCACCGCTGAACAGTCCAGAGACCGCCATGGCAAAGCACTGCTGAACATGGCAATGCACCGGGTAGGAATGAATGGCCCGCCACATCAGGCATCCTTATCCCATGTGCAGCTGGGACAGTTACAGGACACTACCTTTCACGGGGAGACCCATCCAGTCTGGGCACCAGTCCCCCCCAGTACCAGTAGAGACCTGCATCAACTTGAGAGACTGTGGCTTTGCACTCCCAAGGATGGCACAGTGGGCAACCCACCCACTGTATAGACTTGAGAGACTGTGGCTTTGCACTCCCCAGGATGGCACAGTGGGCAACCCACCCACTGTATAGACTTGAGAGACTGTGGCTTTGCACTCCCAGGATGGCACAGTGGGCAACCCACCCACTGTATAGACTTGAGAGACTGTGGTTTTGCACTCCCCAGGATGGCACAGTGGGCAACCCATCCACTGTATAGACTTGAGAGACTGTGGCTTTGCACTCTCCAGGAGGGCATAAATGGGCATGGAGCCCCGTCGTGGATCTGGCTTTGCAGTCATCCGGCTGAGGTGCCCCCCCTTCCCTTCCCCCTGAGGTGCCTGTAGTATTTCTATCTGATGCCCCAGCAGTGTTCTCTCCGATTGTGGTCAGGTATCGTTTGTGGGACTCGCCCATGTATTTTTGGACTGATGGTGCACGGACATTGTTATGTACATAAATGCACTACTTCTCGTATTGTATATAATTATGACTGATTTTCAAATATATATCTGTATATTTTTGTATGACATGTATATTGGCACATTACATTGTTTGACCGATTGTCGCTTTGTGTATTCATTCTTCCGGGGGGATTGTGGGTTGTTACTGTGATTTGTTGTGAATGCATTGGTGTGTATGTTGTAATATGCGAGGGTGGGGGTGTTTGGTGGGTGTCACCATAACTTTTGCCTCTCCCCTCCCCCATGTCGTAGGTGCAGTACTCCCCGTTGTCTGCGGCACCTACGTAGCTGTTGGTCGTAGAAGAGCAGAAACACAAGGGCAGGGAGTATTTGGAGTTCCGGCTCCATGGATTCCTCGTGCCTCTTGGGATATGTTCAGGTGAGCGTTTTCCCATAGCAAAAGCTGTTTCTGCCGTGTTTTTATCCACGGTGAATCCGCCCCAGAAAAGGTGGCGGATTGGTGGGTTGTAATAGTGTGGGCGGTACATTGTCTTCTGCCTGTCTGTTGGCGGTGACCGCCGCGCTGCTTGTCTGTACCGCCGTGGCGGGCGAAGTGTTAAAGTGGCTGTCTTTGTTGGCGGTTTCCGCCAGGGTCATAATTCCCTTTTTTTGTCTGCCAGCCTGTTTGCGGTATTTCCGCTGCTTTAACACCGTCCGCCAGGGTTGTAATGACCCCTCAAGACAGATGCTCACCCCATCACAAGGGCAGATGAGCTAATAGACAAATTAGGTGCAGCCAAATACTTAAGTAGCTTTGACTTCACAGCAGGCTACTGGCAAATAAAAATGGCACCTTGAGCAAAAGAGAAAACCACATTCTCTACACCTGATGGGCACAACCAGTTTACTGTGATGCCCTTTGGCTTAAAGAATGCCCCTGCCAGCTTCCAAAGGTTAGTGAATCAAGTCCTTGCTGGCTTGGACTCCTTTAGAGCAGCTTATCTTGATGATATTGTTGTCTTTAGCTCCAACTGGCAGGGTCACCTGGTCTATGTGAAGAAGGTTTTGCAGGCCCTGCAAGCAGCAGGCCTCTCTATCAAGGCATCTAAATGTCAGAGTACTGTGGTTTACTTGGGACACCTTGTAGGTGGAGGCCAAGTTCAGCCACTCCAACAAAAGAGCCAGACTATTCTGGATTGGGTAGCTCCAAAAACCCAGACTCAAGTCAGGGCATTCCTTGACTTGACTCAGTACTATAGGAGGTTTGTGAAGGGATATATCAATAGTTACACCCCTCCCAGAACTGACCTCCAAAGAAATGCCCAAGAAAGTGAATAGGACCATGGACTGTCAAAAGGACTTTGACACCCTGAAGCAAGCTATGTGTACAGCACAAGTTTTGAAAGCTCCAGATTACTCTAAGCAGTTCATTGTGTAGACAGATGCTTCTGAGCATGGGATAGGAGCAGTCCTGTCCCAAACAAATGATGATGGCCTTGACCAGACAGTTGCTTTTATTAGCAGTAGGTTGCTCCCCTGGCAGCAGCGTTGGAGTGCCATTGAGAGGGAGGCCTTTGCTGTGGTTTGGTCCCTGAAGAAGTTGAGACCATACCTTTTTGGTACTCACTTCACAGACCTCTCAGATGGCTGATGCAAATGAAAGGAGGAAACCCTAAACTGTTGAGATGGTCCATATCCTTACAGGGAACGTACTTTGTAGTGGAACACAGACCTGGGACTGCCCATGCCAATGCTGATGGCCTTTCCAGGTTCTTACACTTAGAAAATGAAGACTCTCTTGGGAGAGGTGAGTGTCATCCTCTTTCAATGGGGGGTGGGAGGAGGGCTGTGTAAGGTAATGCCTCCTTGGCATGGTTACCCCCTGACTTTCTATCCTTTTGTTGATGCCAGTTATGATTGAAAGTGTGCTGGGACCCTGCTAATCAGGCTCCAGCACCAGTGTTCCTTTCCTAAACTGTACCTTTGTTCCCACAATTGGCACAGCCCTGGCACACAGATAAGTCCCTTGTAAATGGTACCCCTGGTACCAAGGGCCCTGTTGCCAGGGAAGGTCTCTAATGGCTGCAGCATGTCTTATGCCACCCTGGGGACCCCTCATTGAGCACATGCACACTGCCTCACAGCTTGTGTGTGGTAGTGGGGAGAAAATGACTAAGTCGACATGGCACTCCCCTCAGAGTGCCATGCCCACCTCACACTGCCTGTGGCATAGGTAAGTCACCCCTGTAGCAGGCCTTACAGTCCTAAGGCAGGGTGCACTATACCACACAGCAAAACCTTATACATTGTAAGTGCAGGGTAGCCATAAAGGGTACATGGTCTGGGAGTTTGTTAAACACGAACTCCACAGTTCCATAATGGCTGCACTGAAATCTGGGAAGCTTGGTATCAAACTTCTCAGCACAATAAATGCACACTGATGCCGGTGTGGAATTTATTGTAAAATACACCCAGAGGGCATCTTAGAGATGCCCCCTGAATACCAGCCCAACTCCTAGTGCTAGGCTGACCAGTTTCTGCCAGCCTGCCACAACCAGATGAGTTTCTGGCCACATGGGGAGAGTGCCTTTGTCACTCTGTGGCCAGGAACACAGCCTGTACTGGGTGGAGGTGCTTCTCACCTCCCCCTGCAGGAACTGTAACACCTGGCACTGAGCCTTAAAGGCTCATGGCTTTTGTTACAGCACCCCAGGGGATCCCATCAAGTGGAGATGTCCGACTCTCCTGCCACTGCCCCCACTTTTGTCGACAAGGCAAGAGAGGATAATGAGAAAAACAAGGAGGAGTCACCCCTCAGTCAGGACAGCCCCTAAGGTGTCCTGAGCTGAGGTGACCCCTGCCTTTAGAAATCCTCCATCTTGAGTTTGGAGGATTCCCCAATAGGATTAAGGATGTGCCCCTCTCCCCTCAGGGAGGAGGCACAAAGAGGGTGTAGCCACCCTCCAGGACAGTAGTCATTGGCTACTGCCCTCCTGACCTAAACACCCCCCTAAATTTAGTATTTAGGGGCGACCCTGAACCCAGGAAATCAGATTCCTGCAACCTACACAAAGAAGAATGACTGCTGAGCTGAAAGCCCTACAGAGACCACAACTTACTTGGCCCCAGCCATACCGGCCTGTCTCCAGACTCAAAGAACCTGCAGAGCGACGCATCCGACAGGGACCAGCCACCTCTGAGGTCTCAGAGGACTGCCCTGAACCGAAGGACCAAGAAACTCCAGAGAACAGCAGCACTGTTCACCAACAGCCACTTTTTTTGCAACTTTGAAACAACTTTTAAAGAACTCAGTCTTCCCACCGGAAGCGTGAGACTTCACACTCAGCACCCAACACCCCCGGCTCGATCTCCAGAGAACCAACCCTGCAGAGAGGACTCCCAGGTGACTGAAACAACGTGAGTAACATGAGTCGACCCCCCTGTACCCCCACAGTAACGCCTGCAGACAGGATCCAGAGGCTCTCCCTGACCGCAACTGCCTGGTAACAAAGAACTTGACGCCTGGACCTAGCACTGCAACCGCAGCACCCAGGACCGAAAGTAACCAACCTCCAGTGGAGGAGTGAACAGCAGGCGGCCCTCTTCCCAGCCCAGATGGTGGCTGGCCCGAGAAGCCCCCCTTTGCCCTGCCTGTATCGCCTAAGTGACCCCCGGGTCCCTCCATTGCTTCCTATAGCAAACCCGACACCACCTTTGCACACTGCACCTGGCTGCTCCTGTGCCGCTGAGGGTGTGTTTTGTGTGCCTGTTTGTGTCCCTCCCAGTGCTCTACAAACCCCCCCTGGTCTGCTCCCCGAGTACGCAGGTACTTACCTGCCAGCAGACCGGTACCGGAGCACCCCTTTTCGCCATAGGTGCCTATGTGTTTGGGCCCTCCTTCGACCTCTGCACCTGACCGGCCCTGTGTTGCTGCTGCTGTGACTTTGGGGCTGCCTTGAACCCCCAATGGTGGGCTGCCTATGCCCAGGAGACTGACTGTGTAAGTGCTTTGCTTACCTGCAAAAACCAACCAAACTTACCTCCCCCAGGAACTGTTTATTATATCTACTTTTAAAATAGCTTATTGCCATTTTAACCTATAATGTGTGTACTACTGGTTTAATTCAAAGTTCCTTACTTACCTGTGTGGAGTACCTTGCATTTTATATATTCACTTCAAATCTTGAATCTTGTGGTTCTAAAATAAAGAAAATCTATTTGCTATATAAAAACTATTGGCCTGGAGTTAAGTCTTTGAGTGTGTGTTCCTCATTGATTGTCACTACCCTCTGATAAGCCTACTGCTCTACCACACTACCACAAAATAGAGCATTAGAATTATCTAATTTTATCAACCTCTAAGGGGAACCCTTGGACTCTGTGCACACTATCTCTCGCTTTGAGATAGTATATACAGAGCCAACTTCCTACGCTCCTCTTCAAAGAAAAGGAGAAATCCTGAAGTTTTGGGCTCTTTACAAACACGAATGGGTCTGTCTGCGCCATCCACCAACATGAAGCTCCAGTGAACCTAACTGTTCGCACAACAGTGACACCAGCGACATCCGGCAATGCAAGATCTGCACTTTAAGCTACAGCATCAACAGGTTGTGGTGACCACCAATGCAAAGCTCCAGAAATGACTGTTGGTGACACCCAAATGGATCTTCGCGCTAGAGTGATGACCGTCCACGGCGCCTGGCCTGCTCTTCGCACTACATCAACAACCATCCACGATACTCTCCTGGCAACTCCTTCCACCGCTAACGGAACTCTTCATGCTGGACTGTGAAGGTAACTCTTTCAGCAAGACTAACCTGGTACATATATCCAGCAAGTGCACTACCAGCCTGAAACTGTAACTCTCGCCCAAACTTGCACAACCAGCTACCTGCATGTGGATTATTAATCTTTTAGGTGCTTTACTTACCTGAAATCTTTATATTTGCATACCTCCAGTTCTGCTGATTGGATTCTTGTTGTTTGTTTGCAAGATATTTTATTACATTTTACTCTGTTTTTCTCAATTAGGTTTGGGATTTTTCTGAGTTGTGTATTTACTTTATTACAGTTAGATGTGCTGCATAAATACTTTACCTTGCCTCTAAGTTAAGCCTGACTGCTTGTGGCAAACTATCAGAGGGTTAAGAACAGATTAAATTAGGCTTTGCCTGTGTGTCACCATGACATTGTGACTGCTGCTTGAGTAGGTTTCACCCCTATAGGAAAGTACCCTCTTTCCTGGCATGGTTACCCCCATTTTCTACCTGTTGTCAGTATGTTTGACTGTGCTAACCAGGAACCTAGTAAGTCCCTAGTATATGGTACCTAGGTACCCAGGGCATTGGGGTTCCAGGAGATCCCTATGGGCTATATCAGTTGTTCTGCCTTCCATAGGGAGCCCATGAAAAGGGTTCAGCAGGCCTGCCATTGCAGCCTGCGTAAAAAGGGTACATGCACCCATTTTCATTACAGGTCACTACACAATGTCCATATAAGACACCCCTATGGTAGGCCCTCTCAGCCTAGATGGCAGGGTGCAGGTACCTGTGTGTGAGGGCACCCATGCACTAGCAGTTCAGGGACCCCCAGTCCGTGCTCTGGCACGAAACTGGACAATGCAAAGGGGAGTGACCACTTCCCTGTCCATCACAACCCCAAGGGTGGTGCTCAGAGCTCCTCCAGAGGGTCCCTGGTTTCTGTCATTTTGTTTCCAATGTTGGCAGGGAACTCTGGGAGCATCTCAGTGGCCAGACAAGGCAGGTGACATCAGAGCCCCGTCCTGATAGGTGCTTACCTGGTTAGGTGACCAGTCCCCCTTTCAGGGCTATTTAGGGTCCCTCTCTTGGGTGAGCCTCAGATTCGGCTTGCAAGATTCCAGCAGGACTCCTCTGCAACCTCCACTTTGATTTCTGGGCACTGGAACCACAGCTGGACCCTCCAGGAAATGGCAGACGCTGCTAACGAAGAAGACTCTTCTAAAACTTTGTTTCCCGTCTCCTGCCAGCTTCGCAACATTTTCCCAGCTGTGCATCCTCCAAAGACTGTAACTCTTTAGCCTGCACAAGAAGAAGAAGGAATCTACCTTGGAGTGAAGGAGTCACTCCCCTGCAACCGCAGGCACCTACAACAAGCGACGAAGGGCTGTGCGGATCTCACCTCATCTTGAGCTGGATGGATCCTGCATAACGGGTCCGGAGTAGTCCTCTTGGTCCTCTCTGCCAGCTGTCCAACTTTGGTGAAGGTAAGCCCTTGCTTTCCCAAGCAGGACAGTACCCCGTGCATCGCATCTCTTGCAGGTGCCAAAGCTTGTGTGCAGCTCCTCCAAGAGATCTTCATGTGACGTGTAGCTCCAGCCCCCAGAACTTCATCCTGCAAAGCACAGCCTCTGCGTCGTTCTCCTGTGGCGTGGGATCCTCTTTTGTAGTGCTACGTGGGCTTCTGCGACTTCTGTGTCCCCGTCCCATGAGACTCTGTTGGGTGCTGTCTCTACTCCTGTGGACTCTCTGCAATGCTGAGGGTACCCTGTGACTCCCCGTTCTGGGTTGAGTACTCATGGGCCTTGCAGGTCCCTGGCAGCACTTCTTTTCCAGTTACCACAAGTTTGCATTTGCCAAGGCTTGTTGGTGAAATTACTGCACCAACACCCATCTGAAATCTTCCGTACAGCGTGGGACTTCATCTGCATCTATCAGGAACTCTTCTCTTGCTCCAGGGCTGCAGCGCTGACCTGTTCTTCATCACCGTCGACCAACTCCTGCATCCACATCTGGGTGGGTAGTAGCTCCTACTCCTCCTGGATTCCACTGTGACTCTTAGACTTGGTCCCCTCTCTCCACATGTCTTCTTTCTTCAGGAAACCACTGCTGGTTTTCTTGTAGTCTTTTCTGGGTGTCTTCTTTTTCTTCTTTCCCTCCTTTCGGGTGGTTTGGGGAAAATACACTGATTTACTCCTGCATTCCTGGTCTCTAGGGGGTAGTGTGGTTTTCTAGTACTCTGAGTTCCCTTTTACACATTTTACTTACCTAGGTGGGGCTACCTAATTCACATTCCATTTTTTTAGTATATAGTTTGTGCTACCCCTGGGGTCACTACTTGTTATTGCTATTTGCACTGTTTTCTAACCTTTTCTATGCCTATTTCTGATTGCTAGTGTACATATTTAATGTATCTTTCATGCGTGTACGTGCTGTGTGACCACAGTGGTATTGCATGAGCTTTGCATGTCTCCTGAATAAGCCTTGGCTGCTCATCCACAGCTACCTCCAGAAAGCCTGGCTTTTAGACACTGCCTGAACTTCACTTAGAGGGGATACCTGTACCTGGTATAAGGTGTAAGTACCATACGTACCCACCACACACCAGGCCAGCTTCGTACAACCCCCAACTAGGAATCCAATTTCCAACAGCCATGGTGGCAGATGTGTTCTTTACAGCTGTGGTCACTGCTGTTGTTCCTGACTTGCTGTGCCACTGTTGTGACTGTCCCTTCGACAGTTGAAGCTGCAGTCACTACCATGGTTGAAGCATGGTGAGGCTGTCCTTGCTGTGGTGGCACCTGTCATTGCTGCTGTTGTCCCAGCCAAAGTGGCAGCTGTGGCTGCTATTGTGGTCTCAGTGGTGGGTATAGCTATAGCAGAAGCTGTTGTGGTGCCTTTTCTGTTTAAAGCTATTTTTGAAGCATTTGTTGATGTTGTGGTAATGACTTGCAGTGGCAGCTACCGTGGTTATTGCTGGGCTCCTATTGCTGTTTTCCCTGCTGTGGTACAAGCTAATATGTCTGCTGCTGTTACTGCTGTAGTTGCAGCTGTTGGCACTGCTGTGGTGGCCTGTTCTGGCGGAAGCTGTATTTAGTACTGCTCTCTCTGCTGCGGTACAGCAGTGGTCACTGTTCTCATTCCTGCCTTAGGGGCAGTTGCGGTCACTGCTATAGTCTCTGCTGTAGTTACATTGTGATGGCTCCTGTGTTTGCTGTTTTTGTTGTTGCTACACACATTAAAGAGGCCGAGACCAAGCCTTCCCAGTATATTTGTTTCTGTTAATCACGTGAGCATTGCCAGTCAATCAAAGCTGCGCCAAGCAACACCTAATATTAATGTATGTCTTTCTAGGTGATCTTGTACAATTTTTGGCTAATAAAGTAGTTGTCTCCAAATTATTGGGCAATAAAATAGTTATCTCCAATTAGGTTGCTAAGCAACGCTTCTGTCTCTTTGTGTTTTTTTTTGCTTATTTTTTTAATGTGTTATGAGCTCTGGCCCACAGTTATAGCTCTCTCTTTCCAGACCTACAAATTCTAGAGCTTATTGGAACAGAAGCACATTTACAACTGAAATACATTGATACTGCTAGAGAACTAACTTTGATTAGGGGATACTGCACCCCCCAAATCATTTTAAATCAACAAAAACAGCAGTTCACACATCCTCAGGATAAGATGAGAGGGGAACGGGTCTGAAAGCAGAGATAAGTCTGGTCACTTTGGCACTGGCTTTAAAACAAAGGACTCCCCACATCCAAAGAAGAGAGATCAAGCACCCAAATATTTAGAGATGCTGCCATTTCAGTAAATATGTGCAGCAGTAAATGCACTTTTTTAAAATATAACTAGGCATGGGCACAGTTCAAATTAGGAAGGCTGGTCTGGGAAGAGGTTCCTGGAGTTGGCACACCCATACTAGTCCATAGGTTGGATCGTCCTTGAGAATGAAACATCACTGTTGATGTTTTTGCCAACAAGAAGCTGACAAGTTAACTGGTGGATATCTTAAAACTTGTCAGACCCTTGCAAGTGAGGCACCACCATGCACTGGGCAGGAGGTTATGCCTGCTGGCTGGCATCACCGGCCTGTGGAGACTGGGCCTCTCACAGGGGAATTACAGGAACTGTTAGCCTACAGGAGCCCCAGACTGCTCCCCTCTCTGATGCCACTGTGGCCCTGTTAGGGGAGTTGGCCTTGTTTGATGCATGCATCCCTGGCCTTCAGGGACTGGGTCTCCCAGCGGAAAGCAATGGTTTTGCCTACCTCTCACAGGGGGTTTACTGTATAGCATGCGGGAGCGCGAACCTCCTACCCGGTTTGACGCTTACCTGCCCTGGGATTTGTATGGGCCTTCAGACTGGGCCCCGTCTCCGCTCCACACCCCAGAGGGTCATGCAAGACTTCAGCAGTTGGTTTGGGCTCTTTGCACTCACTAATCCAGAAATTTGAGGTTGGATCATTTTCTAGATATTTAATACAATCTCCTTGAACAGGGAGATTTTTCCATTTCTCAAATTCTTCTTTTCTCCAGTCAGATGATGCTAACAATTTACCCATCAAAGGTTTGAGAATAGATTCAGATTGTTTTCCAGGTTGTTTTGGCCCCAAAATGTCTATTCATTTGCTTTACCAGATAAAACTTGGGTTTTTGACCACTAACTATCCTGAGGAAAGCTTCAGAGGGAAGCAACTACTACATGGTTCAATTAGACTTTTTCCCCTATACCCCGGTCGGATTACTGATTTTCACATCACAACCACTACAGACTTCCACCAGAGCTTCCCCTGGCTTCACCCTACCTAGACATAGTCCACCAACTCTCAGCTCCTATCACACACACTCATGCTCCACCTCCTTCACAGAGTGGGCACAATGGGTCAATGGTGCACAAGGCCATGGTTGAATCCCACCTCAGCTGGCCCTCACATTCATTGCTCTACAGATTTTCGATTAGCTCTCCGACTCGCACATTTTGTTAAGCTTGTTGGTCTGTGTTTCAAGTCAGGTCAAGTGGGTATTTAACATCACTGCACACCCTTGGTGCACCCGCCTCTGGTTCCTCACCTAGCAGCGTGACACAGTCGGGACTGCACTGAGCACAGTCTGCCCCAGTTGACAATCACTCCGGGAGTACGGGGGCCCAGTTCCCCTTCCCCACCCTGGCACACCCAGAGAGGTGTCAGGGCAGTTGCAAGATGAGGACGTCGAGTCAGTGTATCACCCTTGGCCCTCAAGCACTGGGAAGCTGCTGCTACGGGGGCTGTAACACTCTGTGCCAGAGCAGAAAGCCACCTGCAACTCCGAAGCCTTCCCAACTGACCTTTCCGCTGTGTTGAATCTTCCAGGCAGACTGCATGGACCTTGCCAGTTTACATCTTAACAGTTTCATTCCCTCTAGAACGCTCTCTACAAGTTTCGTTCAATTTTTCCATCCAGTACTTGTTGGTTATCAGTCTCATGGCCAAGCTTGGCCTGTGGTGGAGTTTACCAACCACTTCGGGCAGCGTTCCCAAGAAATTCACATTTGAGAAGACCCAATCTCAGGGCGCTGGGGACCACTACCATCCGTGGGGTGGGCCTTGATCTGAATAACTTGGGCCCCCCGAGCAGCACCGGGCAGTCAGTCCTCTACAATTTCCACGCTCACTGCCAGGCGGAAATTTGTCAGTAGGCTTGTCCCTCTTCTCTCACTGTTACTGAAGAAATTCTGGTTTGCTTCTATTCCTCCACTTAGTAACATGCATAAACTCACCAGTCGCCACGCCTGATTTGAGGTCATAGTCAAATGACAAAGCATGGGGGAGCAAGGTCAAATTCATAGGTGCTAGGGAGAGGGGATCCTGTTTCTCATGGAGGACGGGCATAGCAGACAAAACCCAACAGGGGCCAGCTTGGAGATCAGCACCCGCAAGCAGGCAGAGGACCTTCTCAGCTCCAGGTGAAGACGTGGGCACCCAGAGCGGTGTATGCAAGCAGCCATCGGACACCATATATAACTAGGCATAGCACACAGTCAGGCACCTCAGGTCTTTCAGGCCTAGTGTGGATAGGGTACATACTTACCCCACCACGGTAGGCCATGTGCACCGGTGGGGTACCTCTGCATTGGGACCATGAGGGGGCCTGGGATGGGCAATGGTCTGACTTTGGGAGGATGAAGGAAGCAGAGCCCCCTTTAACAGCCTCAACCGCACCATGTAAGAGACCAAAGGTGATTGATGTTCAACCAACCATCAGACAGGCATAGTCATGGGAAGAACCCAGGGCCACAAGGTGCATTCAAGTGTCAATGATCAATGTGTCGTGCAATTCATACTAATTCTTGTAGCCAACTCCGTTCTTCATCAATAAGCAAGCCAAATGAGTTATAGGCAACTTTCTCAACGTTTGTCCACCTGCAGGAGAAGCTGGAGGAAGTCAGTTCCAGTCATACACTTCCCGCGCAGTGAGATAATAAAACACAGCCAGGACCCCATCACACTTACCTTCTGGAAGTTGGCCTCCACGATTTAAAAAAGTGTTTCTAGGCACTCAGCCCAGGAGCTCCATCCCACCACCACAGCAGGCAGGCAAGCTAGAAGCTTCCATGGTAGCAGAGGCAAGAAACTCCACCACTGGCCCTCCTGAATAGGGCAACATGAGTTTTTAAATCCAGGTCTGGCCACACAAGACCAGTCCACCAGAGACCTGGTAATGGGGTGGGGTGCCCCACTTGCACATCAGCCATCAACCACAATTTCAAAATGGTGGAACTAATCAAAGGAAGAGATTGTTTACAGAAGTGGCCTCAAAGCACATGTGTTTTAGGCTGTCACTGAAGGATTCTTTTAAGCAAGGTTGAAAAAAGGGTCATATGGCACTAATCACTCAAGAACGATAGAAATCAGCCAGGAATACAGCCATCCAAAAGTAGCATTTGTTTAACCACAACTAGAGAAGCAAAACGTATCTTGTAGAAAGTGTGGTTTTAGGCAGAGGCGCCAAACCATAATAAAGTTGGTGACTCAGCAGATTTGCAAGCTTATTAGGTTTCTGGAATCCGATTAACTGTCACTTAGCATTATCATCTGTTACAGAAACATGTGTAATTTCCCAGCTAATAAGAACTGAGGTCAAGAAAATCAAACAATTTACCTCACCATTCTTTGCACATATATCTTACATAGTCGATCTTTGACTGCAAACCAAAAGCAGCACTGTCAATGTTTGTCACACTAGCCCCCACGCTGCACAGAGTGATAGAGAGCCTACCATTTCAAAGTGGGTTTGAGGGGTTCTGCACAATTTTTTTTTTTAACTGGTGGAAATGGTGCATTTTTCGACACACTTTTCTTCATATTCTCCCATTTTATACAGCTGCTTTCCCCCGTCACTCCTTTCTTCTGCCTGCTCACCCTTTCTCTCAATCCCTCACCTCCTGTTCTCTGACAGTACCCTTTCCATGATTGCCCCCAGCCCCCTCCTTCTTATGCTTGCTCTGTCCTACAAATGCTGTTCTTCTTTTGCTCTTGTTATTACTTCATTCTTTCTTACCCCCTTTATCTCTGGCCTTTCCCTTGTTATTACTATCCCTGATGTCACATTGGTCATCTACATGTGGCAATCTATGCATTTTGTTAATTAAAGTATTAATAGATTTGCAGTAAAGTCATGCACTGAAAGCTATAATAATGTGCATTTACTGTGGGTTATTAGACTAAACTGTGGTGATATGGCCTTTAAATTTCATGTTTCATCAATTAAGTTGTTCCTGTGTTAATATTTATCATGTTAATTAATAGTGAGCTTTGAAGATTGCAGATCTGCGCCATACTTAAGGCACTGTATAACAGTTATTTTGTTTTAAATTTACTGAAACTTGAACATTGACAAGGCTTTTCAATGTTGAATTCATAATTTTGAATGTTATGTGTGCATTATTTTGTATAATGGAATGTGCTGTTTTAATTCATTTCACTTACCCCAACGTCTATAAGGCCCTGTTTCTTGACTGGTCAGAAAATGTTTAGTCATTCTTGCTAACTTGGACCTTTCTTTCAGACTTAGTTCCCCTGAAATGTAAGCTTGGTAATAGATGTTGTATTGTTTTAAACATAGTGAGCCTGAGAAAGTAATCTTGAGGACAGTACAGTCAGGAAATGTGGACTATGTATACATTTGTTTCAACCCATGCGGATGAGCAAAGTTGGATTCTTTTCACATGTCAATAATGGGAACTTTTCCTGATGTTGCAGCCCGTGCCACATGACTGACTTTTATTGGACACTCACACCTTCTGCGTGATGTGGAGTGATGGAGGAATAATCATCTTGCACTAAGAACTTTAATAAACCATTCCCCAGAGGGCCCGTGGCATTCTTCTTTGGTCAGACTTCCCAACTCTTCACTTCCTGCTTGACCCCTTGACTCTGAGATGTACAGTCCTCTCTTGATCAAGCTGATACTTTCCCTTTTTACCTACCTTTTGCCAAGCTTGGTTAGTCACCTTTTCCCCAAGATGTCATTTTTCAAAATTATTTTTGTGCTTTTCCTTTTTACCCACATGTGTTCAGCCCACCACATTAACCTCTGATTTACTAACCCATAGGGGTTTCCCTTGCCCTAGCTAGCTAAGCTTATAGGACCTTAAATTGCCTTAATGTTTAAAAAAACTGAACAGCGCTTATTTTCTGTACATGATTCTTCTGATATATTGTATTGCTTTCGTCGAATGTTTAGTCCTTTTGATGTTAGTTTGTTTCAACCTTTTTCATCGTCTTGTTCAACCTTTGGTGAGTTTGCATCTTTGTAACTTTGTTTCGAGAAGTGTCAACATGACATTCAGTCTAAGCTTGTAACAAAAGCCCTTAAACTTATTGCAGCCTGGAGTTTTCCTCGTGTGGCCTAATTTGTCGTACTGTCACTCTAAAGCAGAGGTCTCCAAACTTTTTTATGCCGCGCCCCCCCAGTTGAAAAATAAAAATCATTGGGCCCCCCTCAGAATTTTTCCACAATTATTTTATAAACATGGCAATGTTTAAATATGTCTAAACCTATTTAAACATTGCAGTCAAATACTGTTATCTTTTTAAAACTGCAATAACATGTTTCTGCTTAAAACAAAGGCCTGTTATCTGTATAATATTTATTTTGGCCAGAGTTTGGGGCCCCCCCTGGGATCACTTGAGGCCCCCCTAAGGGGGCCCGCACCCCAGTTTGAAGACCTCTGCTCTAAAGTGATTTGTTGTGGGTTTTTATGCCTCATGTCTCCACACCCTTATGCTGGGTAAAAATATTGACTTTGTTTAAAGTATAATCCTGAGCAGGAAAATGCTTCATCACTACCTTCTCCTTTTCTCATAAGCCTTGTACTAAGTAATGTTCCCTGCCTTTGCTTTTTTTCATTCATGCCAGTTTCCCTTTCTGTTTCCTCACTTTTCTAACACCACTCCCTCTCTAGTTTGTCTTCTTTACTTCTCCACAAAAAGGTAGTACCTTTTATAACCCTGCTTCCCCTTTGTCTACCTTCAACCAGTTTCCATACTCTCCATTGATCTGTCTCTCTACGCGCACAGGTGCCTGGGGATGATATACCCATGTGTCACGAGAGGCAGATTAATGGCGTGCCTTCCCTTTCAGTTCCAATCAATGTGCTTAAGCTGGGACTGAGTAAGGCACATTGTTACTTATTTTATTTAAATGCATACTCATCTCTCTCAGAAAGCAGCACTCCGATGCACAATGCAGAACATTTGTAAGGCTTCCCATTTCAAAATGGTATTATTGTTTTAGAAAAAAATCATGAAGAGAAGTCTCTTTACCTGCGCATGTGTTCCATGTGTATCCTCCAAGACGTCATTGACCTTAAGAGAAGGAGACATTACGGACTTACTTCACCAGCATGTGAGGAAAGACCTCCTTCAGAAGATAGATGGTTGTGCCAGACATCAAGCCTAGCTCCCAGAGTTTCTCATTGGTTGGACATTGTGCTAAGTGGCAGCAAGGGCTGCACAATACACTGGCTTGTATTTTAACCACACTAGCTTGAACTGCCATGGCCAGTCCAGGCCTTTAGGGAGAGCAGCCCACCGGGAAAATATCCAATGCCATGTATGGCCAGCACAACCCTGAAAATGGTCTCTAACTTTTGCCTTTTAATTTATTTAATTTCCTTATTTCATCTATAGTACTTCTACTTGGATGCCTTTCCTACCCTCAATGTTAATGTCAAGACTAAAAGTCAGCCGCTGAATGGACATGATGAAGTGAGTACTGATCCCCAGAGTGAAGACCCTCAGAACTGAGACCAGGCAGATTGTTATAAAGTAACGCTGTGGGGCTTCCTCATTCACTGCGAAACCTACATCAGGCTATCTTCCTAAAGGGACAAAGGACCGGCAATGCTGCTAAAAACACTATGAGGGTCGTTATGATTTTGGACGACGGAAAAAGCCGTCTGCCGAAGGCCCAACAGGCAGGTTGCTGCCAGTGTGGCTGCCTTCCTGTGGGCCCCATTAAGAGTTTCTTGCTGGGTCCGCCAACTGGCCCAGCAGGAAACCGCCTACAACATTGGCGCCAGCTCATAATACAGCTGGCGGCAATGCTGTCATGTGTAGGATACATCAGCACCCAATGCATTGAACATCGCAATGGGGCTGGCCAGGGGGGCCCCTGCACTGCACATACCAAGTGCATGGGCAGTGCAGGGGGCCCTCTGGGGCTCCCTGCACCCCATCTCTGCCAGCAGTTACATGGCAGTGCTTTCGCCATGTAACCGCTGGTGGAGAAGGGGGTCATAATCCCAGAGTGGTGCTCCTTGAAGTGTAGACTTGGTGGATTAAGACTGTCAGCACCTCCAGTCTCTCCTAAGGTGGAAAACTGGCAGTGCTGGCAGTCCGACCAAGGCGCTACCGCCACGGTCGTCATGTGGTGGTTGGACCACCACATTGGCGGCGGTCTGACCGCCACCGCAACCCTGGTGTTGTAATGACCCCTTATATATATGGTGAAGTGCCTCGTAGTAAATTCAAGTATTGACATGTTTTGCCACCCCTTATTTTGTATTTACTTGTAATGCATCTGCCTCTTGTTTGCAGCAGTTTGAAGCACTTTTCTCGTCCGTAATAAAAGTACAAAACATTCATCACTTCAGTAAGGACATGATTCTTGATTTTGATTTTTCTTAAAATTGATAGAAATAATATCAGTATAAAAGTCTGCGGAGAGTTTAATGGCAAATGAATGCAAAGCATAGATACCTGTATACACTTTCTATAGATTTAGGCAATTTTGTGATTAACAAAATAAAATAGGAATATGCATGGAAGTCTAGGTAAATCGTCCATTTCCATGTGCATGCATACTTCAGTGGATTTTCTGCACAGTGGACTATTCACTGGACTATGCCTGGTAGAAATGTACAATAGTTAAGGTTGTTATGGGGAAACCCCTTATCCTTTCTTTACCCACCCTGGAGAGTTGAGCTTTTTCCCTGGAGTACAAACGGGTGCAGTTATATCTACAAACTTACAGGCCTCTGGATGTTCATGAAATCTGACACTTCACACAGTAACACTTACCTCCCTGTCCATTTGATACATCACCATGTTACACCAACTTGCCCAAATTCAAGATTTCACTGAACATTGTTGCGAAACCTTCATTCAGGGCAGCTTTTCTGGCTCACATTTGAAAATGTTTGTCAATTGAAAAAAAACTCAAAGATGTTAAGACAGAGGAGCAAATCTTTGCTTCTACTTTTATTTTTTTCATGACCAGAGCACTTAAAATTCATTGGAGTCCGATAATGAAAATATATTCGAACTAGTCTCCTCTTGGTGATGGACTATGATCCTGCAAGTTCAAATGTGCTGTTTTGGGCATCTGTATTAGTAAATGCCATTTGTAAGGTGCGCCACCCATCATAATCACCTGCAACAACACAATCCAATGCATATTTTGGAGGAGAGAACAGATGCCAGACAATCAGTTTCAGACATTTGTTTGAGTTTAGCTATTGCCTTGACCTAGAGAGTGAACAAAATATATGTCTATCAAGCAACCCACCACATTCTTCACTTACACAGTGCAAGATAATGGTCGCAGGCAGTTTTGTCAATCAGATGAGCGTGGGGTCAGGGATTCATATCTGAATAGCAGGGTCATAGTCTGACTGCTACCAGGGTCGAACCAGTTTGCATGTGTCCATTAAACAAATCACACCCACATAGGCCTTTGTTCTAAGCCTCCCTGTACAGAAGCGAGATTTATGTGTCATTGGTGTTCACTTACCGTCAGAGGACTAGGCTCTCAGTGAGCAGTGCAAGTGGTATTTAATGCTGTGTGGAAGTAGAAGCATCCCCCTGGAGTCCCACTAGTCACTTGCCTGTATCTGATGTACGTTCGACCATTTTAACTAATGGACATGAACTGAACTGGCTATGACCTGCAGACATGCCTATCACCTATTTTTAATCTCCCTTTTTGTGATACCAAACACAGATTTTATTGGACTTGATTTACACTATATTCTAAGTTAAAGGCCGAGTACATCTATTACTGAAGATATGGCAATGTTGCTCAATCCCTGCATGTCTCTGAAAGGCTAGAATACGCCCAACGGGCCAACTTCCGGCTTTATTCTTTGAGTGGAGTGTATCAGTATTATTCATTTATAAAAAAAATGTCTGAAATAGTGGGGGTGAAAGCAGGTGCCCTTTGGCCACCTCGTTACACTATAGGAAGTGGCATCAAATGCCCTTTCACACAAGTGTCATCAAAGAATGTGATAGCGTACTGCCTTTGACCATTTTGATATCATATTAAGTATCAGAACAGAGGTATGCCCACATACACTCATCAGAAGCCCAGGTAGACTGTTGATACTGATCAGCAGTCTCCAATAACCAATTGCAGCTCCAATTATCAAGGCACAAACTCAATAATTCAGGCACATCACGAAGTGCATGACAAAGGTCGTGTACCAAGGTGCAACCATCCTATGCCCGGACGTGGCCTTATATACCCAGGTTTAGCTTCAGATGCCTACGAATTGCCACTGATACTGCCTCAATAGCATTATTTAGAGACTCAAAGCATCAAATGCCAAAACAGACGTACTTTGGTGCTCTTGATGTGACCAGCAGTCCTGTTACTTGGGTTGTTCGTTGTAAATTGTGTATGTTGTCTATTCACTTTCTTCTTCCACCCTCTCTTTAACTAGTCTGTTAATATATGCTTTGCATTGGTCAAAGTATCATTAGTATACATTTTGTAATGACACGTACATTAATCTTGCATTTTGAATTTTAGTATCCCCTGTCATGATATTATGCAACAATATTAAGATACTTTACTTCGGTCAATGGCGGTATAGTATTCTCTTGGTTCAAGTAACTTGTTAAAGAAATCTAAATAATGCTTATAAGTTTTCATCAGGGCCTGCCCTGTAAATAATGCATTAGGCTCTAAGAGCTGTTGGTCTTGCTGCACATTTGTTACAAGACAGCACAACCTACGGTACCTAGCCTTACTGGGCACCCGCCTAGCCTTTTGCCACCTCCACTTGTTCCCACACTGATGATGTACTTATTCAGACTGGCAATGCCAGGATAGCTGAGTGAGTTAAATACTTGCTTCTGCAAATGCACTGATGGGCAATTCATGAGTTTTATTCAGGATGGGACTCAGCTTTCCATTCTTCCAAAGTCAGTAAACTGAGTGCCAATACATCAATTAATAGTAATACCTGTTGTTTACAGCACGTAAAAACGGTAAAAGAGTTGGATGAAGCTCCGCATAAAGTTCATTGCATGTATTCTGTGAATTGCTGTGGTATTTCACTGCAAATGATGAGGCTTCTAGGATACCAAGGCCTGGCTCACCTGCTATTATGAAATGTTGCAGCCCTAGGATCCAACTCCTGCAGAAGGCTGAGGCAGGTGTGGTTCGCTAGAATTGGTTTCCACACGGCCTGGATGGTTGAAGTCATCTCTGAGGAAATAGACCAGGATAATCAATGAAAACTTAACGGTCATGATATTTGGAATTATGAAGTACCAAAAATGTGGCTTTTTTTAAGTATTGATACTGAACATAGTTATATGAAGTTGTAAAGAAAATGAGTATGAATATTTGTAAATTCTTTATATAAGTTTGATGTAGTAAAAGGAAAAGTGATTTACACCTGGATGTTTAAAATATTTTTTGATTATGTATGTTTCTTTGAAGTTGTATGCATTCAATGGAAGTGCGTTCATGGTTATACAAGGTACCAAATTAACAATAGGATATATCAAAATTTGTATTGGGTGCTCCACTATTATATTGTTTTAATATTAACTGGTCTGGGGTTCTGGTTTTCAGCTTACACATCCTGGCAACAGATGTGTTTTAGTGTTGAGCACCATAAGTGTTCACAACATGATCCGATAGTTGTGAGGGATGTGCTGCTGAGTGAGTCACTGTTGCTTTCACCTCTTTTTGCCTGCATTTATTTATCTAACAAAACTATGGGCCTGATTTAGATATTGGCGGAGGGCCTACTTCATCACAATAGTGACAGAAATCATTATATCCAAGGGGATCTAGATTTCAGTGGACGGGATATTCCTCACAGTTGTGCCAGATTAAGCCCTCCACCAATATCTAAATCAGGTCCTATGAGCGTTAAGCACAGCTGCTGGAATTATGCAGCAGGGGAGGACCAAATTCTGTGGCAAGGTTGACTAAATTATGCGGCAAGCAAAGGCTGTGTAATGTGGCACATGTTGTGATTGTGTAACCTCATTATAATTTCTACACAATACCACTGTTTGTGCAAATAGTTCCCCCCAGTTGTACCAGTTTGACACCCAAATGCAGAAATAAGCAATAGATAGGTGACCAATCAACCTTTGCGAAGGGCCTTCCGCTGCAGGACAGCATGTATCATCTAGTTTTAGTAACTTTTGATTTGTTTGAGCTAGACACATTTTTATGTTACAATCTGCAGGTTACGTAGAAAACGGTGGATTATGTGGCAATTCCATAATTATTATGAAAACATTGTGATCACTAAATTACATAATTCCAGTGACCCTGATCTTAAGCAGTGGTTCAGTTCACAATGTGTTAATTTGTTAATTAAGATAATGCATACATTCATTCAGTAGAGGCTTTCACATCAATGCCAGCTATGCATTGCATCCCAGACCAAAAAACTTGCAAAGCCTCTATGTCTGACTTAGTGCTCAGAAAAGGTATGCTGTCTCGATGAATATCAATCTAAATTTATTCTATGCATTGTTGTTCACTGTCTGACCTTTATTGGAGTTTCCCATATTTAAAAGTAGATATTTGGTCTTTAAATGTAAATGCAGTTTTCCTGTGTACAACAAGAACAAATTATTTTGCAAGGAAACTACTAATACCACCATTGTTATTTTATAATTAGATTTATACCCAGGTTCAATGGTTCCATATTGGTTGACGAGTTAGCCCTATTTTAGGTAACATGGCCATCTTTCTTCTGAATATTTTCTCCGTTCATTTGCTGAGGTTACATTTGTGAAAACAGGACTATGGCAAGGGTGAGCAAGATTGCTTTAACCAGAGTTCAAAACAGTTGGGGTCTGCTCACAACTCCCACTAACTGCTTTGCAGACCCCTTGATCCACAATCCAGGAATTGTTGTAAATGCACTGTACAGCTATAGTACAGAACGCTGCTTGTACCTCCCTGCCATTCCAGAAGGCGTAGGTTAGTGATAGGGAAAGAAACTATGATAGGGTCCTGGAGCACGGGTGGGAGCATGGCTTGTTTTCCCATACCTCCAACTTGTTACAATTCTGGATTCTAAAGTAATAAGCTGCATAAAACAAGTGGGTTTCTGGAAACGTTTCTATTACATTTAATATTTGTTATAGATCTCTGTATATTACGAAGGTGTGGTCCAATAGTAATGGTTAGAGCTCTCATATGGGTACAAATGTATGTTGTTGCAGAAACAGTTTCTTGAATACTTGATAGTTGTCATACATTCTGGCATGTTTCTTATCATGAGAAAAACTGTGAAGATCTATTAAACCAAAAGTTAATAGACCTTGAGTTTCATTAAAGAGGTTGTGTTTGTTGCTAACTACTGTTTATTAAAATGATGCATCCTCGAGGTTTCACTAAAAATGTAACTAAATGGACGTAATTTGCAACACCACAATATTTTAGTTTTGTTTTCTTTTTACAAAGCTGTATTTAAATTCTGAAATGTGCTTTATAGAGAAAAACTAAAAGGGTTGCCTCTTTCACTTCCCACGCAATTCACTTCTTTAAAATTCCATATTAGCATTCAATTTACTTGGAATGCAGACATACTTTAGCTGATCAATCAAGGCAAATATCTCAACATATAAGTCTGTCATCCTGCCCAAACTAACTGGCTCGCCCGGTTCTGTGTTTCTTCCAGAACACTTAACATCCAGGATCACCAAGTCAAAGCACCTACATGCAGAACCACAGTGAAACAAACGCCATACGCAACAAACAGAGACTGGGACAAACAAATGAACAGCAAAAGTGCTAAACCTCCTTTGCCTCAATGCACCAACAACTGTTCCTGTGAGGCTGGGGTCCATGGCTTCCTGCAGAGGAAGTGCACTGTCCTTTGACCCATTCATGGAAAAGCAGGTGAATTCTAAAGAGCAACTGAAACATGAGACTGAGAGAGATCAAATGTTATTAATATATTAGTGGCATAGAAGTTAGCATATGGTGACTAATTAACTTTCATTTAATGCCTAACAGAGAAAATAACCTGAGTTGTAAAATGTGCAAACTTGAATTATGGTAGACCACATAGCCACCATTCATATTATGCACCACCCTTTGCCATGAAATATATTTTGCATTCATATTAAATGAAGTACTAAAATGAGTTAACATAAAGAGTGTTCTTATAAAGGTGTATATTAAGAATTGAAAGAATTAAGGGCCAGATGTATCATCAAGGCCTTTTGCGATTCAGAAATAGCGATTTTTAAGAAAAATGAAGGAATTGCTTCATACATGTGCTAAGGAATCTCTAATTTAGAGAGTCGCAGTTTGTGACTCTCTAAACAGGGTCGCAATTTTAAGGAATCGCTATTTTAGCTATTCCTTAAAATTGCATTCAGAATGTATTTCATACATTCTGAAATGGCATTTTGCATTCGCAAACGGGCATTCGCACCGTTTGCGAATTCAAAATGCTTTCATACATCTGGCCCTAAATGACTATGAATAAATTGTACTTTTATTGGATTAATTGGATTTCATTAACGTGAGTGACATGTGTGCAGAAATAAAAATGCATGTTTAAAAATTGCTCTAACATGTCACAAATGATGTCTGCAATCAAATAATTGCTTTGCATATGTGATTTGATTTGTAAGGTGCGCAATAGGTTTGTGAATGCATTCAGTGTATTAATGTGTATTAAGGCTCTCATAGCTTGACTAGGCCTGAAAGATTCATTTTGCAACAGTAATTGTAAATCACTTGTTTATTCTAGTCTCTCTGACCTGAATTGTTTTCCTAAGATGCTAATGTGATGTTGAATGCCCTATTGTATCATAGGCAAAGAACATGTTTGTTAATAACAATGTTGCATTATTTGTTCTTGCTGTCAAAGAAGACAGGAAACTCATGAGTCTCATGAAAATGTATTAGTTCATTTTGTGTACTGTGAGAGAAGATCATGATGTTGCAAATTATTAGAAATTGTAATATTTTGTTGGAACTGTGTGAAATCATTGAAATGACAATGCACATTAGCTGAGAAAATCTGGAATAGTTGCAGATTTGATGGTGCCATCGACAGCCATTGGATACTGAATCTGACGCCTAAAGTGAGACCACCTGAAACACCAATGAATGGATTGTGCATATTTCTAATTATGGAGGAAGTTTGGAAATCTGAAGTTAGGGAGTTCATGTTGGTGTTAGTTTGTGTTAGTCTACTCCGGCATTGACTTGCATATGTCTACTTCTGTCTTGAGTTTGCTGTCACCCTCTGTTTTCTTTAAGTCTCCTGATGGGTTTTTCTCATCTTAGTCTTAATTGCCCTATTAATGTACGCTGTTCAGTACTAATAAGCCCAACTAATTCTGAGCTGGTGATCTGTCCTATGTGTAGCCCGTGTTCTGTACTGTCCTGATGCTGCTGTCATCTAACGCCGGAAGAAATAGACTGCTCTGCCTGAAGAGGTATTGCTGTCCCATGAGGAGAGGTGTAACTAAATGTGGTTTCTTGTTTCCTTTTCAGTTAGATAATTACACCAGCGTATTTTTATAGTGAGTTGCCTTAGTTATATGATTTTTTTCAAATCATTTTTGTTTCTCTTTTATTTTTGCTTTTGTCCACATGTGTTAGCCTGTTCCTGCACTTGCAAGTCTAAATTCGTGCTAGTGATAGGAATGGCCCGGCCCTGAAATCTGAAATTGATTTGTTAAACTGTTTTTTGATGATTTACCAATGTCACTATTATCTGCTTTGAAATCTGATAATAATATGCATATTGTGCTGTTGCAAATGTACAGTATATTATTCTTCTGGAGGGTCTAACAGTATTGATGTTTAGTAGGTTCCATCTTTTCAGGAGTTTCAGCATGTCTGTGGTTTTCATGTATGTTTGTAATTTAGTTTTGTGCACCATATACATGACGTTGATGTTGGGATTGTTATGAAGCTTTGAAGCTTTATTTAGTTAGGAGTTTGTTTTAGTGTTGAATTGTTCATGGTGTCCTAAATTACTGATGGTTTATGTCATTGATTTGTGATTGAATGATTCTGACTATTAAACTCTTCACCAAGTCCAAAGATCTAGTCGATCTCTATTGGTGAGAACAGTGATGGTGTCTCACTAGCATGTTTGTGGTTTCTCGACCCAAAGCAGGGAGAAAGTCTTCCTGGCACAATGCACCAACAAATGAGAGACGATTGTTTATAACCACTGTATTTAAAATAAATAAATTTGAATTAACATTTTGCTGTTGTACAGATTCAAATCAATTCATGGCATTAACAGACTCTTATCGCACCCATGGGAACCATTGATTACTTCTCCTGGACATATTCCTTGATCTAGCATTTACATCACATTGTCACTATATCTTTACTTCACTTTTGTACGTCCCCAGTGTTGTACTTATAGGTGTAGACCTACATAATCACTCCTGTCATATACCATATTATCATTCACTTACCCACATAACACTCTTTGTCAAACTCTAAACAACATATTAACATGATGGTGTACTTGGGGGGGGTAAAGTCTAGTTGCAGGGGGATGCCTCAGTGTATCTATACCAAGGAGGTGCCTGGTTCCTCGCTCAATCTCCGTCAATTCGTTAATGTGTCAGGGGCCACTCAGTTTGATACTTTACTACTCTCCCACCCCTCTCTGTTCAGAATCCTCAAAGACCTACATCCCAGACCAGAAGCCAGCTACCCCCTTCTCTCGTTTAATATTGGTTTTGTCCCCTTCCATGCAGCTCATTATGATATACAATGAGGCTCCTCACCTCTGATGTCTCCATTCCTTATCTTGTATGTCAATCCGTTTCCTCCACAGCGTTTCCCCCTCCCCTCACCATGCGCTCCCATTTCGTCAATACTTCCTCCCACGCCGGGGCGATGGGTGTCTGGCGTAGGCCCCATGCCTCCTCGCTTTTCAGGACTTGTAGTTCAGCCCTAGCCCATCTCGACACGTCTCGTCTCCATTCAGTCAAGGAAGGGCACCTGGGTGACCTCCATCACAAAGCAATTAATCTCCTGAATAGTACTAGGGTTAAATCCAGAAAGCGTTCATTTACCTTCCCAATTGCTAATCCCGCTTTCAGGCCCAATAGACACACAGTCGGGGCCAGGGTCATTTCTACACCTAACAGGCCCTTCAAGTCGATCATCACCACCCCCCAGCCCCACTGGAGTTCAGGGCAGCACCATACCATGTGGTCGAAATCAGCATCTAAATCGTCACATTTGGGGCACACCTTAGGGACACCTCCGTATATAAGAGTCAAGCGATGTGGAGTGAGGTACGTTCTGTGGATATAATTGTATTGGATATATCTTAGGCGCGTGTTCCTCAAAACCACCCGTGAGTTTGCTAACACCTTCCGCCATTCCGTGTCCGACAGATCCCTGCCCAGTGTCCTTTCCCATCTCTCCCTCTGGGATTGTAGTGGGTCTAATATACCTTCAGTTTGAGCTCTGTACAGTTTAGTGATTAGATGAGTATCTTCTCCCGATGTTAGCAGGAGGTGCAAAGCCGGGTGTGTGGCGGGCTCCACATCAACCGTGCCCCAATGGTCCCTTAAAATGTGTATCAGCCTCTGGTATAAAAGGAACTGTCCACGTGGAAGCCCGCTAATGTCCACCAGGTCAGCGAAGGGTCTCAGTACCCCATCCCGTAAGAGGCCTCCAATTGTCTCCACCTCTGTCTTTGTCCATGCTCCCAGTCCGGCGCCCGTCAGGCTCCCTTCCACCGTATCTAACGTTAGTACCGATAATGGCAAGGCAGGGGAGTAAGCCAGGCCCACTCCCACCCGACGAGAGCATCTCTTCCAACAGGCTAAGGCTACTTTCGTCATTGTACTTTTTTCCTGGGGTTGCACCCTCTGGTTTATCATTTGTGCTATGATATCGCTACTCTTCCTGCCATTGACAGTACATCTATCCAGGCGACCTCTTCCTGCAAACCACCTGGAGGTCCCCTGTAACTGGAGGTCCCCTGTAAAATCTGGGGTGCAAAGTCCTCCCTCAAGGGTCGGCCTACAGAGAATTGAGAGTGCTGTGCTCCTTCGACCTCCATCCCACATAAGGTCCCTGAGCAGTGTATTCAACTCCCGGAACCACGACGAGGGGATCAGCACTGGCAGATTAGCGAAGTAATAAAGGAGGCGAGGTAACATAATCATTTTAGACAATTATATTCTGGCCATTATAGATAGCTTCAATGTCCGCCAGAACCCAACAGAAGCCCGGAGGGAGCAGAGCGCTCTACCGACGTTCCCATCACGGAGGTCCTTCATGTCATGGAATACCTGTATATCCAGGTACTTAAAAGTGTGCGGTGCCCATACCACATCCCCCGGGCACAAGGAGGGGTGGTCACATCCCGCCGTCATTGGGAAGATGAATGTCTTGCCCCTATTGAGGCGTAGTCCCGAGAGACCTCCGAAATAGTCTAGAGTTTGCAGGGCCCATGGAAGTCCAGACTCCCCATCTCTGAGATAGATTAGAATATCATCAGCATAGAGTGAAATAATGTGTTCAGTCTGTCCCCACTCCACTCCCCTACCCACGCCATCTATCCGTAGCTGGGCCGCCAGACGCTCAATAGCCAAGGCGAATAGTAATGGTGACAACGGACATCCCTGCCTGGTGCCCCTGTATATGGGGTAGGGCTCTGAAATCGTCCTACCCGTTCTCACTCTCACTAGTGGGGTTGCATATAGCAGGTCCACCCATCTTACCCATCCTTCCCCCAGACTCATCCTAAGCATCACTGTCCTCAAGTAGTCCCATCGAACCGAGCCAAAGGCTTTCTCGAAATCTATTGCAAGTAACTTCCCAGATGGGGGTCTCTCTGCCCTTGGCATTTGTAAGATGGCAAAGAGGCGTCTGAGATTCAGCGAGGTACTACGGTTCGGAACAAACCCATTTTGGTCTGTGTGTACTAATGTGGGTATATATTGAAGCAAGCGATTGGCCAGGATCTTGCTGAGAATTTTGAAATCACTGTTCAACATTGATAGTGGACATAAACCGGTGACTGATGCTTCACCCGACTTCAGCTTGGGCAGAGGGACCACCAGGGCCTCCCTAAGCGAATCTGGTAGCAGGCCACGGTGTAATGCCTCCGTGTACAGTTCCACCAACTGGGGAAATAACAGCGCCGCATACTTCTTGTAAAAGTCCATTGGGAGACCGTCCATACCGAGTGTCTTCCCTGGGGCTAGCTGCGAAATGGCTTCCTGTACCTCCTCCACTCTCACCGCCCCCCCCCCAGCCCGTCCCCTTCCTCGTGCGTCAGGGTAGGTAGTGGGAGCGGGCGTAAAAAACTATCTAGGCAGTCTCTCCTGAGTTTGTCCGGACTCCTATACAGGAAGGTATAGTAATCTTTAAAAGCATAGTTTATGGGGACCGGCCTAAATCTGCGCTCACCTTTCATATCACATAAACTCACAATGGGCTCCCCATCCCCTCCCGGCCTCACCAATCAGGTCAGCATCTTACCGGACCTGCCCTCCTCGGCCTGCACTGAGGCTAAGTATCTCTGCGTACAATGGCATCGGAGCTGTTCTTCAACCTGAGAGTGGGATCTCCTTGCTTGCTCATACTCCTCCTGTTCTGGCGTCTCACTGCTCCCTCTCTTTTCCCCCTCGTGTATGGTTTTCTCTAGACTAATCAGTTCCCGTTCCAATGTGCTTCTTATCCCGGCCGTCTGTCCTATACTGTAACCTCTTGTTGCTACTTTAAGTGTTTCCCACTCCATATATCTGGAGGAGGCAGATCCCTTATTAATATTAATGTGGTCTGTCAGATATAAGCGGAGCGCTTCTCTGTATGCCTGGTCCTCCAGTGCAGCTGGGGACAATCTCCACAGCGGTATGGGGGGTCTGTCTTCAGTCATCCTCCAGGTGAGCAACAGGGGATTGTGATCGGATAAGGTGCGCCCCAAGTATTCAGAATGGGTCATTCCCCGCGCTAGGCTGGCTGAGCATACCACCCTGTCTATCCTGGTATGTACCCAGTAAAGGCCTGAGTAATACGAGTAGTCCTTGTCATCAGGGTGCTGCTCGCGCCAAACGTCAATCAAGCCCCAGGCGTGTACCCACTCTCTCAGTTTTTTAGCTACTTTATGCGTTGCTGCTCCTGGCAGCGGTGGAGTAAAGCGGTCCAGGTCTATATCCAGTATGCTATTAAAGTCTCCCCCAAGTAACAACTCTCCATGTTGCTGTTGAGTAAGGTGGCTCGATAAACGATGTAGGATGGGGATCTGATCCTGGTTAGGGGTGTAAATACTTCCTAAAACTATTTGAACTCCATGTAGTTTCCCCTCCACTATCACGAACCTTGCCTTCTGATCTATTTCAGTAGATACTACCTCGAAGGGGACTCCTGCACGAACCCAGACCAGCGCTCCTCTGGCGTAAGCGGAATACTTAGTAGCAAACACCTGCCCTCTCCATCTACGCCTCAGTTTCTCTACCTCACCTGCTGTCAAATGGGTCTCCTGCAGCATTGCTACATGTATGCCTCTCCTCTTTAGGTGGGACAATATTCTGTGCCTTTTAGCTGGTGACCCCATTCCCCTTATATTCCATGTTAGGAAACTATAGTCTGTCACATAGATGTATCAAAAAAATTGCGGGCACCACCACCTCCCTCGGCATCCTGCTACCCTTTGTCCATTTTCATGTACCTCATATGAACAATCCACAATCCCCAAGCACCATCAAAACTCAAAACTGAAAAACCCAACTCCCCATCCCCAGGTTGCCTCTCTACCAGTAGGTTGCCCAAATAAACAGTGCAAAAGTGCAACTTTGTCAACCAAGTAAATATAGTTCTCGCCAGTCTAACTGAGTGGACGAAAAGCCGGTAGAGGGGTGGGTCCATGCCCGTCGGGGCCTATTATCTACACAGTGCACCTCACCTCAGGACTAGTTTATGGGTACAGTTACCACAGTTCATCCGCCATCTGCAGAGTCACCCTCGGGGGCAGCCCGGAGCAGCTGGAGCCTTCCACTGATGAGACGGTTGTGCCATCCGAGTCTCCCCCATTACTCTCCGGTGGGGATGCCTCTCTACCCATGAAAGCCGCCGCCTTCAGGGCCTCTTTCTTCCCCAACTCCTTTTGGGTCCGTGATGGTTCGGCACGAGGGCGGGCCCGGTGCCGCTACCTCCTTGGGCCCCCGCGAGACCCGCACCCCACGTCACCCGACCTTACATGTTGTCCTCTCTGTCCTCCGTGGGCCTGCAGCCACTCCCATGCCTCCTCAGGGTTCTGGAAGAATGTGGTCTTGTCCTCCACGATCACTCTCAGTCTCACCGGGAAGAGAAGCGAGTACTGGATCCCTTCATCCCTAAGGGCCCTTTTCACTGCCAAACACGAAGCTCTTTTAATTTGGACATCGATTGAAAAATCCGGGAAGAGAGTCACCTCTCCATTCGCCACTCTAAAGGGACCTGCATCTCTAGCCCTCTGGAGCAGGATATCTCTGTCCTTGTAGTGGAGTAACCTGGCTACCACCACTCGGGGTGGCCTCCCAAGTGCTAGGGGTCTTGAGGGGACTCGATGCGCTCGTTCCAGTGTGAAGAACGGTGTCAGTCGCCCCGGTGCTACAACTGTACGCAACCACTCCTCAAGGAATTCCACCATATTCATGCCTTCCGCACCTTCCGGGAGGCCTACCGCTAGGTCCTTTTGTCTCGGTGTGAGATCCGCTATAATGACCTCCGCCTCCTTAACTCTGTCCTCTAGCTTTTGGTGATCCGCCAGTAGGAGGCCTACTTCTACTGCGACCTGGTTAATGTCGTGCTGTAGAGTTGCTCTTGTGTCCTCGATTGCACCCAAAATTTTGTCTAGAGTGTCCTGGACTTTAGACTGCGTGAGGTCTGGCAGGTCCCCCCCACTGCGGTCGGCGGATATTGTGCGATCCATACCTTTACCCTCGCGTCGGTTCCTGGAGGTCATCAGCGCTGGAGGGCTTTGTACCAGAGTTTTCAATGTGGCTTGCGGCCCTTTACTTCGACACCGCTGACACCCGCCACTTCAGGCCCAAGTGTGCCCAGCCCAAGTTACTATGCCTGAGGGGTAGTATCCAGGTCCATTAGCGGCCCGTTCCTCTGGTCGTCGTGAAGTAGCAGATTCTTTGTGTGCTGGTTGCACTTATGTGATATTGGCTGGGTCTGACTGTGCCCATCCTTCAAGGCCAGCCCCGGGATCAACGCGGGGCCTCACCCAGCGCCACGGGGTATGAATCAGGGGCCACGGGCCCCCCCGAGTTCACAGGGCCAGTCAGCCTTGCACCGTCTCCAGGGGCTCCTCGGGCTTTTCTGCTATTGGGCTCAGGTCCTTTTCAGAGCCTCGCCGGTGGCCTCGGTGTTCCGGCAGCCAAGCACGGTCGGTGGCTGCAGGGTTCCCACACAGAGTCCGTGAAAGATCCGGCCCGCAAATGGCGCCGTGAATGGATGGGCGTCCCGCCTCTCCCTGCCGCGGTGCCCTCACTCCACCAAGGAGACCGGAACGTCCTCCGGCACTCTTCTCTCCGCTGTCGAGGCTGAATCTGGGGCTCCGGGGCCCAGTGCTGTCCGCGCGTCCAGGCTACGGCCAGCAACTCCACCCCTCCAGGACTGCCGCACGGAGGTCACCACATGTTCCCTCCTCCTCTCAACCGGAGTGGGTCAGGCCCTCCGCACCCCCGGAGTCCAGAGCATACAGCCCGTGCCTCCAGCAGTGGGGGCCTCCGGGTTCGAAGCCGCCGTCTCTCCCTCCGTCTCGTCCCACGGTCCGGATTGGCCGTGGTCAGGCAGGCCCCACCACTCGAGCCCCCAGCTTCCGCACCACGCTCCGGGCCTCATCAGGGCCGCCCCACCATCTCCGCTTGGAATCGCCTCAGGGGCCCAAAGACCAGGCACCGCCGTCCGCCGTCAGCTCCGACGGGCTCCGCTCACTGCACCTTTACTGGTGGCCCCGGGGTTCAGTACTATGCTGTCAGAAATTGAGTTACTTGTTGAGGGGGTGAACCTCTACTCAAGCAGCCACCAAAATCCTTGTCAGGGTCAGAAACAAGCAAACACCAAATTAACCTGTGCTCAACCCTCTGCTAGCTTGACGCCAAGCAGTCTGGCTTAACTTAGAGGCAATGTTTAAAATATTTATGCAGCACTTCAAACAGTATTAAAGTGAAAACAGAACACAAGGAAACTCCCTCACCAATTTAGAAAAATAGAACAACATTTAGTAAATAGATCAAGACTAAAACAAAAAATGTCAATAGTAGAACTGAATAAATGCAATTCTAAAATGTTAGGTGAAAAAGTGTCAAAAAGTCCAAAGCACAGCTTGTGACTATCGGGTTGTACAAGACTGGGAAAAATTCACAAGTTCAGGCCAATCACAATGGACCGCAGGTCGGATATAAGGCCCAGGTTAGTCCTGCTGAATAGTTACCTTCTCAGTTTAGCGCAAAGATGCCTGTTCATGGTAAAGGGAGCCACAAGGAGCAGGGAAGTGTCGCAGAACGGTCATAGATGTATTGCAAAGAGCAGACCTGGTGTCGCAGACAGCTGTTGCTGCAGCATGAAGAACCAGCTGTCATTGCAAAATGTCAGGTCAGAACTTCACAGTGGTGCACCCCATGATCGGTCGATGCTCTAGAGCCAAGGGTAGGGTCAACAGAAGTTCATGTTGGGGGGCAGTGCGAACAACAAGGTTTTGGCTCTAAGAAGCCGTTTGCAGTCAGAAAGAGCCCAAAAACTTACATTCAGCTGCATTGAGGCTACACCAAGGGTCCAGAACCTGAGGGACAACACTTGGGGAAGGGGGGCATACTCCAGCTGGATCTGAGTGCTGGTAGAGGTGATTGGTAGCCCTTTATTTCCCTGTGGCTCTGAAGAGTAGGCCAGCAGACTAGCCCTTGGAGTCACCCTGACAGTCCTGTGTTCAGGTGCAGGTCCAATCCCTCTGCCTCAGGCAGGAAAGCAGCAGGGCAGCAATCCAGCAATCCAGCAAGGCAGCCATCCAGTATTAGTCCAACAGGGCAGCAGTCCAGCAGAGTGGCAGTCCGTTCAAAAACACAGCAAAGTCTCCACATGTCCAGAAGTGTACTGAAGCATTGGTGTCTGAATTTCAGTATTTATACCAGGTGCCTCCTTTGAAGTGTGAGAAGCTTTTTGAGGGTTCCATTTGAAGTACACATTTCCTGACTCCCCTGCCCTGGCTCCAGACTAACAACACAGGGTATGCATCCCTTTGGGTGGAGGCAGGACACACACTATTCAAGTGTAAGTAAGACCGTGCCCAGCTATGCCCTCCCATCATGCTAGTGATGGCCCTTCCAGTCACACCCAAGCTATCCCATTGTGTGTGGCTGTGTATGAGAAATACACAAAGCCCAACTGCCATATACACCCAGTGACAGGCTGCAGACACTAAGGCTCATATTTATACTTTTTTAACGCTGCATTTGTACCGCTTTTGATGCAAAAACGCCACAAACTTACAAAATACAACTGTATTTTGCAAGTTTGTGCCGTTTTTGCATCAATAAATGACGCAAATGTGGCGCTAAAAAAGTATAAATAAATACAGGCCTAAATGGTTAAGGAAGGAAAACACCACATTTCTACTATTGGCATTTTCAAAATTGTAACTTAAAATCCAACTTTACCTCCAACTTTACCATAAGAGAGGATTCTTCATTACAATTCTAAAAATACCCAACATGAAGTAGTTGCTTGTTCCTTTTTGGAACAGATAACTTATTAAATGTAACAAGGTAACTCCAATATTATGCCATTAGAGAAGAAGCTCTTGCAGTAGCGAAAAACAAATTTAAGAGTTTTTCACTACCGGGACATGGAAAACTTAAAAGTAAAGGCCCTATCTTTTATGTACACTACACCCTGCCCTCTGAATTTTAATATCCCCTGTCATGATATAATACAACAATATTAAGATACTTTACTTTGGTCAATAGCTGTATAGTATTCTCTTGGTTCAAGTAACTTGCTAAAGAAATCTAAATAACGCTCAGAAGTTTTCGTCAGGGCCTGCCCTGTAAATATTGCATTAGGCTCTCAAAGCTGTCGGTCGTGCGGCACATTTGTTACAAGACAGCACAACCTAAGGTACCTGGTCTTACTGGGCACCCGACTAGCCTTTTGCCACCTCCACTTGTTCCCACACTGATGATGTATTTATTCAGATTGGCAATGCCAGGATAGCTGAGTGAGTTAAATACTTGCTGCTGCACATGCACTGATCGGCAATTCACAAGTTTGAATCAGGATGAGGCTCAGCTTTCCATACTTCCAAAGTCGGTAAACTGAATGCCAATAAATCAGTTAATAGTAACACCTGTTGTTTACAGCACGTAAAAACGGTAAAAGAGTTGGATAAAGCTCCACATAAAGTTCATTGCATGTATTCTGTGAATTGCTGGGGTATTGCACTGTAAATGATGAGGCTTCTAGGATACCAAGTCCAACTGAGCTACTATGATGAAATGTAGCAACCCTAGGATCCAACTCCTGAAGAAGGCTGAGGCGGATGGGGTTTGCTAGAATCGGTGTCCACAGTTCCTGGATGGTTGAAATCATCTCTGAGGAAATAGGCTAGGATAATCTATGAAAATTTAACAGTCATAATATTTGGAATTATGAGGTACCAAACATGTTTTTTTTTAAAGTATTGGTACAGAACATAGTTATATGAAGTTGTAAAGAAAATGAGTATGAATATTTGTAAAGTCTTTATATAATTTTGATGTAATAAGAGGAAAAGTGATTTACACCTGGATGTTTAAAATATTTTTTGAATATTTATGTTTCTTTGAAGTTGTATGCATTCAATGGAAGTACATTCATGGTTATACAAGGTGCCAAATTAACAATAGGATATATACAAATTTGCATTGGGTGCTCCACTATTATATTGTTTTAATATTTACTGGTGTGGGATTCTGGTTTCCAGTTTACACATCCTGGCAACAGATGTGTTTTAGTGTTGAGCACCATATGTAATAACAAGATGACCCGATAGTTGTGAGGTGTGTGCTACTGAGTGAGTCACTGTTGCCTTCATCTCTTTTTGCCTGTATTTATTTATCTAACAAAACTATGGCCTGATTTAGATATTGGTGGAGGGCCTACTTCATCACTATGGTGATAGAAATCATTATATCCAAGGGAATCTAGATTTCAGTGGACGGGGTATTCCTCACAGTTGTGCTAGAGTAAGCCCTCCACCAATATCTAAATCAGGTCCTATGAGCATTAAGCACAGCCGCTGGAATTATGCAGCAGGGGAGGACCAAATTCTGTGGCAAGGTTGACTAAACTATGCGGCAAGCAAAGGCTGTGTATTGTGGCACATTTTGTGACAGTGTAACCTCATTATTTTGTACTTTCTACACTATACCACTGTTTGTGCAAATGGTTCTCCCCAGTTGTACCAGTTTGACACCCAAATGCAGAAATAAGCAGTAGAAAGGTGACCAATCAACCTTTGCGAAGGGCCTTCCACTGCAGGACAGCATGTCATCTTGTTTTAGTAACTTTTGATCTGTTTGAGCTAGACACATTTCTATGTTACAATCTGCAGGTTATGCAGAAGATGATGGATTATGTGGCAATTCCATAGTTATAGTGAAAACATTGTGATCACATAATTCCAGTGACCCTGATCTTAAGCAGTGACTCAGTTCACAATGTGTTAATTTGTTAATTAAGATAATGCATACATTCATTCATTAGAGGCTTTCACATCAATGCCAGCTATGCATTGCATCCCAGACTTGCAAAGCCTATCTTTCTGACTTAGTGCTCAGAAAAAGTATGCTGTCCCGATGAATATCAATCTAAATTTATTCTATGCATTGTTGTTCACTGTCTGACTTTTATATAGGGGTTTTCCATATTTAATAGTAGATGTTTGGTCTTTAAATGTAAATGCTGCTTTCCTGTGTACAACAAGAACACATTATTTTGCAAGGAAACTACTAATACCACTATTGTTATTTTATAATTAGATTTATACCCAGGTTCCCTGGTTCCATATTGGTTGACGGGTTAGCCCTAATTTAGGTAACATGGCCATCTTTCTTCTGAATATTTTCTCTGTTCATTTGCTGAGGTTACATTTGTGAAAACAGGACTATGGCAATTGTAACCAAGATTCCTTTAACCAGAGTTCAAAACAGTGTGGGTCTGCTCACAACCCCCACTAACTGCTGTGCAAGCCCCTTGATCCACAATCCTGGAATTGTTGTAAATGCACAGAACAGCTATGGTAGAGAACTCTGCTTGTATCTCCCTGCCATTCCAGCAGGTGTAGGTTAGTGATAGGGAAAGAAACTATTATAGGGTCCTGGAGCACAGGTGGGAGCATGGCTTGTATTCCCACAACTCCATCTTGTTACAAATCTGGATTCTAAAGTAATATGCTGCATGAAACAAGTGGGTTGCTGGAAAAGTTTCTATTACATTTAATATTTGTTACAGAAATCTGTATATTACGAACGTGTAGCTCAATAGTAATGATTAGAGCTCTCATATGGGTACAAATGTATGTTGTTGCAAAAACATTTTCTTGAATACTTGATAACTGTCATACATTCTGGCCTATTTCTTATCATGAGAAAAACAGTGAAGATCTATTAAACCAAAAGTTAATAGACCTTGAGTTTCATTAAAGAGGTTGTGTTTGATGCTAACTACTGTTTATTAAAATGATGCATCATCGAGCTTTCATTAAAAATTTAACTAAAAGGGCCTAATTTACAACACCACAATATTATAGTTTTGTTTTATTTATACAAAGCTGTATTTAAATTCTGAAATGTGCTTTAGAGAGAAAAACTAAAAGGCTTGCGATTTTCACTTCCCACGCAATTCACTTCTTTAAAATTCCAAATTAGCATTCAATTTACTTGTAAGGCAGGCATACTTTAGGTGATCAATCAAGGCAAATATCTCAACATATAAATCTGTCATCCTGCCCAAACTAACTGGCTTGCACGGTTCTGTGTTTCTTCCAGAGCACTTAACATCCAGGATCACGAAGTAAAAGCACCTACATGCAGAACCACGATGAAACAAACGCCATACGTAACAAACAGAGACTGGAGACAAAGTGCTAAACCTCCTTTGCCTCAGCGCAGCCACAACTTCTCTTGAAACATTTCCTGTGAGGCCCGGGGTCGATGGCTTCCTGCTGAGGAAGTGCACTGTCCTTTGACCCATTCATAGAACAGCAGGTGAATTCTAAAGAGCAGCTGAAACATGAGGCTGAGAGAGATCAAATGTTATTAATATATTAGTGGCATAGAAGTTAGCATATGGTGACTAATTAACTTTCATTTAATGCCTAACAGAGAAAATAACCTGAGTTGTAAAATGTGCAAACTTGAATCATGGTAGACCACGTAGCCACCATTCATATTATGCACCACCTTTTAACATGAAATATATTTTGCATTCATATTAACTAAATGAGTTAACATAAAGAGTGTTCTTATAAGGGTGTATATTAAGAATTTAAAGAATTAAATGACTATGAATTAATTATACTTAGATTAATTGGATTTTTTTAACGAGTTACATGTGTGCAGAAAAATAAATGCACGTTTTAAAATTGCTGTAATATGTCATAAATGATGTTTGCCATTAAATAATTGCTTTGCATATGTGATTTGATTTTCAAGGTGCGCAGTAGGTGTATTAATGCATTCAGTGTATTTAAACGTATTAAGGCTCTCATAGCTTGACTAGGCTTGAAAGATTCATTTTGCAACAGTAATGGAAAATCACTTGTTTATTCAAGTCTCTCTGACCTGAATTCTTTCCCTAGGTTGCTAATGTGATGTTGAATGTCCTATTGTATCGTAGGCAAAGAACATGTTTGTTAATAACAATGTTGCATTATTTGTTCTTGCTGTCGAACAAGACAGGAAACTTCTGATTCTCATGAAAATGTATTAGTTCATTTTCTGTACTGTGAGAGAAGATCATGATGTTGCAAATTATTCGAAATTGTAAATATTTTGTTGGAACTGTGTGAAATCATTGAAATGACAATGTACTTTAGCTGAGAAAATCTGTAATAATTGCAGATTTGATGGTGCCACCGACAGCCATTGGATACTGAATCTGACACCTGAAGTGAAACCACCTGATGGACCAATGAATGGATCATGCATATTTCTAATTATGGAGGAACTTTGGAAATCTGAAATTAGTCCTAGAGAATTCATGTTGGTGTTAGTTCGTGTTAGTCTACTCCTGCATTGAAGATGTACAGAACTCTGCCAGGATATGTTTACTTCTATCTTAAGTTTGCTGTCACCCTCTGTTTTCTTTAAGTCTCTTGATGAGTTTTTCTCATCTTAATCTTAATCGCCCTTCTCATGTATGCTGTTCAGTACTAATAAGCCCAACTAATTCTGGACTGTTCATCTGTCCTATGTTTAGCCCGTGTTTTGCACTGTCCTGATGCTGCTGTCAACTCACGCCGGAAGAAAGTGACTGCTCTGCCTGAAGAAGTTTTGCTGCTCCATGAGGAGAGGTATAACTAAATGTGGTTTCTTGTTTCCTTTTCAGTTAGATAATTACACCAGTGTATTTTGTATAGTGAGTTGCCTTAGTTATATGATTTTTTCAAATAATTTTTGTTTCTCTTTTATTTTTGCTTTTGTTCACATGTGTTAGCCCGTTCCTGCACATGCAAGTCTAAATTTGTGCTAGTGATAGGAATGGCCCAGCCCTGAAATCTGAAATTGATTTATTAAACTGTATTTTGATGATATACTGATGTCACTATTATCTGCTTTGAAATCTGATAATAATGTGCATACTGTGCTGTTGCTAATCTATATTATTCTTTTGGAGTGTCTAACAGATAAAATATTAGCTGACAGCTTTTTAAGCGGTCTGCAGCGGAGAAGTATCACATGGAATGGCTGCACATAGACATGGAACACATCTTGGTAGGGTAAACGAGTTCCACTGGCCATTAACCTACCACACTGCATGCCCCTAATGATTACAAAACTACTCATAACTTTCGAGAATGGAGAATTGTTTTTTCCACCTCATATACTGACTTTAGGTGAATTAAACAAACCAGGTAATCAGAGTTGTCAAAGCTGTGAGAAAAAATCCTTTTGAATGTAAGTGGTAGCTTTCTTAGTTCATATCTAAGATCTTCATCAAATTATTTTGCAGCTATTTTAGGGCCAGCTCTGTGACTTCCTCAACACCTAATCCAAAATATAAATCAGTCAAATGTATTGTTATATTCAGATGGCCGTTAAACTGCAACATCACCATTCCTTCAAAGATTTCAACTGGGAAAGTGACAGTTGTTTCTGACCAATAAGAAAACAATCTACCAGTATTTAGTGATGGCTGTTTCAGCAGAGGGAGAACACAGGCTATGTTGAGAACAAAGGGAACTGACACAGTCCCAAATAATTTATTTACTGAGTAAACAAAGGCAGGTGTCAGTGGTGGAAAAGCGTCCTTGATACCATTTATTTTAAGCAAATTTTTTATTGTTTTTCATACAAAAAACTAAAGAATGGGTTCTACAGAGGTTCATTGTTTGGCACATAATTATCAGACATGAAAAAATGAAAAAAAGATCTGCAAACAAAAAGATGCAACATATGTCCATTCTCTTGCACTCTCATAGTCCTAATATTGTCCTGTTACTAGGTGAAGAAAATAATACGGATGCAGGTGTGGGATACGTCACCATCATCCTTGTAGCACCAGCATCAGGATCTTACAACCCATAATGAATAAAGATTTAAACTTCCAGGCCGTCAAAGAGGCAGGTGTTTATTGTTTAACGACTACCTTCAGGTGCATTAGCTGTCTGTGGGGATTTTGGGAGTGTATGGACACTTCAGGAAGAAAGATCTTCAATGTTGTAGCCCTACTCCCTTCCATAACTTCGGAAACATCAGTACTATGCTGTCAGAAATTGAGTTACTTGTTGAGGAGTGAAACTCTACTCAAGCAGCCGCCACAATCCATGTCAGGGTGAGACACAAGCAAACTCCAAATTAACCTGTGTTCAACCCTCTGCTAGCTGGGCCATGAGCAGTCTTGCTTAACTTAGAGGCAATGTTTAAAATATTTATGCAGCACTTCAAAAAGTAATAAAGTGAAAACAGAACAAAAGGAAAATCCATCACCAATTTAGAAAATTAGAACAATATTTAGTAAATAAATAAAGACTAAAACAAAACAATTAAATAGTAGAACGGAATAAATGCAATTCTAAAATGTTAGGTGAAAAAGTGTCAAAAAGGCCAAAGCACCACTTGTGTCTATCAGGTTGTACAAGACTGGTAAAAATTCACAAGTTTAGGCCAACCACAATGGACCGCAGGTCAGATATAAGGCCCAGGTTAGTCCCGCTGAAAAGTTACCTTCTCAGTTCAGCACAAAGATTCCTGTTCATGGTGAAGGGGGCCACGAGGGGCAGGGAAGCGTTGCAGAATGGTCATAGATGTAGCACAAAGAGCAGGCCTGGTGTCGCAGACAGCTGTTGCTGTAGCATGAAGAACCCATTGTCATTGCAAAATGTTAGGTCAGAGCTTCACAGTGGTGGACCCCATGATCGGTTGATGCTCTAGCGCCAAGGCTAGAGTGAACGGAAGTACTTGTTGGCGGGCAGTGCGAACGACAAGGTTTTGGCTCTAAGAAGCCATTTGTAGTCACAAAGAGCCCAAAAACGTAAATTCAGCTGCATTGAGGCCATACCAAGGGTCCAGAACCTGAGGGACAACACTTGGGGGACAGGGGCATACTCCAACTGGATCTTTATGCTGGTACAGGCGATCAGGAGCCCGTTGTCCATGTGGCTCTGAAGAGTAGGCCAGCAGAATAGCCCTTGGAGTCACTCTGGGAGTCCTGTGTTCAGGTGCAGGTCCAATCCCTCTGACTCAGGCAAGAGAGTAGCAGGACAGCAATCCAGCAAGGCAGCCATCTAGTATGGCAATAGTCCAACAGGGCATCAGTCCAGCAGAGTGGCAGTCCTTTCAGAAACACAGCAAAGTCTCCACCGGTCCAGAAGTGTACTGAAGAATTGGTGTCTGAGTTTCAGTATTTATACCAGGTGCCTCCTTTGAAGTGTGAGAAGCTTTTTGAGGGTTCCATTTGAAGTGCACATTTTTCTGACTCCCCTGGCTCCAGACTAACAACACAGGGTATGCATCCCTGTGTATGGGCAGGACACACACTATTCACGTGTAAGTAAGGCTGTGCCCAGCTCTGCCCTCCCATCATGCTAGTGATGGCCCATTCAGTCAAAACCAAGCTATCCCATTGTGTGTGGCTGTGTAGAAGAAATACACAAAGTCCAACTGCCATCTACACCCAGTGACAGGCTGCAGACACTAAATGGTTAAGGAAGGAAAACACCACATTTCTACAATTGGCATTTTCAAAATTGTAACTTAAAATCTAACTTTGCCATAAGGGAGGATTCTTCATTGCAATTCCAAATATACCAAACATGAAGTAGTTGCCTGTTCCTATTTGGAATAGATCACTAATGAAATGTAACAAGGTAACTCCAATATTATGCCATGGGAGAAAATAGGCCTAGCAGTAGTGAAAAACACATTTAAGTGTGGAAAAAAGAAAATTCCCTATCTTTTATATACACTACACCCTGCCCTCTGGACTGTCCAGGGCCTACCCAAGGAGTGACCTATATGAATTAAAAAGGAAGATTTGGGCCTGGCAAAACTTTTCTTTGTCCAAGTCGATATTGCAGTTTAAAACTGCAAATAAAAGCTGCAGTGGCAGGCCAGACACATATTTAAAGGGCTACTTAAGTGGGTGGCTTAATAGTTGCGGCACACCCACTAGTAGCATTTAATTTACATTTAGTAGCCTTTACTAGGGACTTACAAGTACAGTTAATAGGTCAACTGGGTGAATTCTACCATGTTTTACAGAGAAAGCATAAGCACTTTAGCACTGGTTAGTAGTGATAGAGTGTGAAGAGTCCCAAAAGCCAACAAAAACAGGTTCAGAAAACAAGAGGCTGAAGGCAAAAGGGCCAAGTCCAACATACGCTTTCAGCAAGGGCCCATGTACAGAGGTCCCTCATCTAGTCAGTAATTCTGAAGCAGATCTTGATTTCAACTTCAAGGCATTTCTCCCTTTTGCAAACACTAATACTAAATTAAAAAACTGCATTCTTGGGCATGTAAGAGGGCCCAGCAAGCACACCTTGGTTTGGACAAGGTTCATTTAACTGGTTAGGATAGAAAGTCTATTTGCTGTTTGAATCCAAGAGGGCAGTAAACATGGCCACATCTAGCACATCTGCGCAAAGTCAACATTCTGAGTTGCTAAACTGCATCATGTTCCCCAGGGTGTACTATGTATTTCACTGAGCTGGTAAGATGTTAAATACATGCAGTGGATGTAATTAAATTGAGTGAAGTTTAACTGTGCATTAACTGTGCATTGAGGGACACCACTACAGGATGAGCCATTGCTCTGCCCCTTTTTTCATTTGTGAAATCAGCCATTGTCTTCCAACCAGTGTCAGTAGTGACACCCACACTACCTCCCTGGTTCGGGCCACGACCAGTGGCTGACACAAGGGAGGGGGTTAAAAAATCCTCGGGTGCATTGCAGCCGAGGATTTTTGTTTTTTTTAAAAGACCCTGGGAGACACTGAAGATCTTTCATGTCTCCCCTCTTACCCCAACCCGCACCTTTGTGCCGTCAGCACGCCGCGAGGCACGCTGATGTCACTGTTTTATTTTCCCCATCGGAGCAAAACGGCCTTCCCGACTCTCCCTTTCCTAAACAGGTTTCCTGCAGCTGCAATCAAGGGCCCGGAAACCCTACTAGACACCAGGGATTTCACTTGGGGAGGTTGGCCCCCTCGGAAAAAAGGTAGGTGTCCCCTGGGGGGGATCGCACCCAATCGCGCCCCCCCTAAGTTTAAAAAAGAAAAGAAAGAAATTGACAGGGGGTTGCCCTTGGGCAGGGCGACCCCCTGTGGGGGCAATCATTTTTTTTAGTAGTTGTATGGTTTCCCTATGGCCATTATGGCCCCCAAGGAAACCATACAACTACAAAAAAAATATATAGATCTATATATATAGTCTACATATATAGATATATCTATCTATGTAGATAGATATATCTACCTATGTAGATATACCAGTTGTATTGCAGTTGCAGCTTCCATCTTCAAAGCAATGCACATACTTCAACTGACCCGTTTCAACTGTAGCTTTTAGGCAGCAATAAAAAAAGTCAATCAAGTCTTGTGATTATGTTTCTGCTACAAAAGGATAAGATTTTTGTCTGATGGCAGTTTTGATGCCATAAAATAGCGCAGAAGGTTTATATGCAAAGAGCAAATCTGTATTTTATGTAAATAGCTGAGTCAGCCATTACCTGCACTATAATACAAATGAAATGTATGTGCGGGGGCTATGGAGAGATGAGGGGCACTTTTGCTGGCTGTTAGTGAGGGAATCCGAGGAGGAGGACATGGGAGTGTGAGTACCAATAATGATTGTTGGACTGGTCGCTAGAGGTGCTAAAGACTGAGACGATTGTTATGTGACAAGGTGTTTTTTGAGTGTCTGATTTAGGAAAAAAGCGAAGGTAAGGTGACCTCTACTGCTGCACGTATCATACACACACACATTCCAGCAATTTTGTGATTGTCTACATAGTCTAGTGTTTTAGAGCAACAGGTTAGCCAGTAGCAGAGATGGCATCTTGTTGGATGACTGCTGCTCAAGTCCTCACTTGGGTTATAGAGGGCAGCTCTGACATAGGATCAGAGACTGAGACAGCAGATACTGAGGCAGCATCTGAGGGATTGGACAATGACACAGACTCTGGAAGTGATTTTTCAGTCGGAGGAATCCCATTCGATAACTCCTCTTTCAGTAATTATGAGGGAGGTGATGAGGACAGTCCTGCTATCCCTTCGCAAGCACAGTTTGTGCAATGAGACAATAGCCCAATCCAGAGAGCAGGTGCATGCGCCGGCAAGCACAGAGAGAGAGTTCTCTCTTGGGAGCTCCCCAATTTAGTTCAGCCCCAAATTCCACCGTCCAAATCGTATTGTGGAGACATCACAATTATCTATCACAAAACAAACTGGCAACTGTATTTTTGGTCCTGGGCTCGGCAGCTATATAGGTAACATACTAAACCCAGACATTTCTGGAAACTAGACATCAGGGGGAGTCTACAGAGGTGTGACTTGTGTGGATTCCCCAAAGTTTTCTTACCCAGAATACCCTGCAAAGCTGAAATGTTGAATTAAAAATCCATTTTCTCTTGCATTTCTGTCACACAAACTACAGGAATATACTACCTACCACGCAGTGTTTCCCCTCCTGACCTTATAAAAACACTATCCCACTTGAGTGCCTGTACCTAGTGCCTGCATCAGGAATGGATCACCCTAGGGTCAACAGTTGCCCTCATGTAAGGACCAACATTGACCGGTGTGTGATCTATTCCTGTTGCGGGCACTAGGCCTACCCACACAAGTGAGGTACCATTTTTATCGGGAGACTTGGGGGAATGCTGGGTGGAAGGAAATGTCTGTCTTCTCTCAGATTCCAGAACTTTCTATCACCGAAATAGGAGGAAAACGTGTTTTTTGCCAAATATTGAGGTTTGCTAAGGATTCTGGGTAACAGAACCTGGTGAGAGCCCCACAAGTCACCCTAGCTTGGGTTCCCCCAGGTGTCTAGTTTTAAAACATGCACAGGTTTGGTAGGTTTTCCTAGGTGCTGGCTGAGCTAGAGGCCAAAATCCACAGCTAGGTACTTTGCAAAAAACTGGTCTGTTTTCTTTGGGAAAATGTGATGTGTCCAGATAGTGTTTAGGGGCATTTCCTGTCTCAGGTGCTGGGCCTACCCACACAAGTGAGGTACCATTTTTATCAGGAGACTTGGGGGAACGCTGGGTAGAAGAAAATTTGTGGCTCCTCTCAGATTCCAGAACTTTCTGTCACCGCAATATGAGGAAAAGGTGTTTTTTTGGCCAAGTTTTGAGGTTTGCAAAGGATTCTGGGTAACAGAACATGGTGAGAGCCCCACAAGACACCCCATCTTTGATTTCCCTAGGTGTCTAGTTTTAAAAAATGTGCAGGTTTGGTAAGTTTTCCTAGGTGCAGGCTGAGCTAGAGATCAAAATCGACAGCTAGGCACTTTCCAAAAAACAAGTCCGTTTTCAATGTAAAAATGTGACGTGTCCATGTTGAGTTTCCTGTTGCGGGCATTAGGCCTACCCATGCAAGTGAGGTACCATTTTTATTGGCAGACTTGGAGGAACACAGAATAGCAGAACAAGTGTTATTGCTCCTTGTGTTTCTCTAATTTTTTTCCTTCCAAATGTAAGACTGTGTGTAAAAACGACGTCTATATGAGAAATGCCCTGTAATTCACATGCTAGTATGGGGACCCCACAATTCAGAGATGTGCAAACAACAACTGCTTCTCAACATCTTATCTTGTGCTCATTTTGAAAATATGAAGGTTTTCTTGATACCTATTTTTCACTCTTTATATTTCACCAAATGACTTGCTGTATACCCGATATAGAATGAAAACCCATTGCAAGGTGCAGCTCATTTATTGGCTCTGGGTACCTAGGGTTCTTGGTGAACTTACAAGCCCTATATATCCCCACAACCAGAGGAGACCAGCAGATGTAATGGTATATTGCTTTCACAAATCTGACATCGCAGGAAAAAGTTACAGAGTAAAACGTGGAGAACAAATGGCTGATTTTTTTCACCTCAATTTCAATATTTTTTTATTTCAGCTGCCATTTTCTGTAGGAAAACCTTGTAGGATCTACACAAATGACCCCTCTTTGAATTCAGAATTTTGTCTACTTTTTGGATATAATTAGCTTTCTGGGACCCTGCATTGGTTCCACACTGTTTATGTCACTAACTGGAAGGAGGCTAAAAGCACAAAAATAGTAAAAATGGGGTATGTCCCAGTAAAATGTCAAAATTGTATTGAAAAATGTGGTTTTCTGATTCAAGTCTGCCTGTTCCTGAAAGCTGGGAAGATGGTTATTTTAGCACCGCAAACACTTTATTGATGCCATTTTCAGGGAAAAAACACAAGCCTTCTTCTGCAGCCCTTTTTTCCAATTTTCTTTTTTTTAAACTACATTTATGCTGTATTTTGGCTAATTTCTTGGTCTCCTCCAGGGGAACCCACAAAGTCTGGGTACCTCTAGAATCCCCATAATGTTGGAAAAAAGGATTCAAATTTGGCGTTGGGAGCTTATGTGGACACAAAGTTATGAGAGCCTAAGCGTGAACTGCCCCAAATAGCCAAAAAAAGGCCTGGCACCTGAGGGGGAAAAGGCCTGGCAGCGAAGGGGTTACAGGCATATGCTGCTTTTGGCAGAAAATTTAGTAGCATTTGTTGACATATCCAGAGTAGAGAACAGAACACAATAATAAACACCAAGCAACATAAAACTACAATTAAACAGTAATGGAGCACAATAAAACAAAACAGTGAAAAGAGAACGCACCACAAAAACCACACTACAGCACAATACCATTTTTAATAATGCAAAACAAAAACACAGCAGAATAAAAAACACATCACTAGCACAACAAAATGTCACACAAGAAACATGCATAAATATTCTTGTCGCACTGAACCTCATCTACAAACATAATTTCATTATATGATGGTAAAATATGTTGGCACCGAGCACTGCTTTAATTTACCATGAAGTACATAATATAGCTCCAGTCAAAAATGTTTCGCAGGATGCTGCAGATCCATTGTTTATTTCGTGAAACCATTAGATGACTTTCTTCATCCACATTAAGTATATGTGTTAAAGGTATTATGAGAGCTACAGTTGTGGATGTCTCCAAAAATGGAAATTACTCTGTACGTAGTGCCATGGCATCTAAATGTTTCAGATTAGTGACATTTCTCCACATGTGGAAGTTTTTTATTTCATTGCTATACAATTAGTATCAAATCGAGAGGCATGCAGACTTGAACGTGAATAGGAAAATCGGGGTTTTACTACAGGAACAGAGGCTCTGATTGTCACGTGCTTCAGTCATTTATCAGCCTTTCACAAATGAGCATCAAAAGGAGCAATAATCTCTTTCAGAAACATGTCGAGTGGTCCATTGGCAAAAAGGTATGTTTTATACACGAGTGTTATGCTCGTTTTGCTAATCTCTTCTAATAATGTGATTAAACTCTGTTGTTATTTTAACAGAGGAGTGTGGTGATTTTGGATTTGGTGTATAGTATTCTTTTTTCAGACCAGTGAAATTGTTTTTAAATGTGAATGACTGAGGAATTCTCAACAACAATAAACACGACCTTATAATTTTGTTTCATGAGCTTGTTGTTGGTGGCTTGGCGAAAGCTTAGCAACACGTTTTAGATGTTTTAGAGTTTGGAGTTATCTGTTTGAAGACAGGACTAAAGAGGCCGAGTTCCGAAATAACAATGCAGATTAGGAGTAGAAATAAAAAACATTGCATAATCTATCCAACAGTGTGTTTAATAAAATGTGATTTTTTTCAACCTTGAAAACTAGAAAAATTTATTTTATCCTTCACTATCAACGGGGAGGTGCATCGAGAATATAGTTTTGATATACAATCATTTAAAGCTTTGTCTGAGAAAATGTACATTTAGTTGAACGAATATTAGCTTGGCAGCATGTTGGTTAAGAAATAATGCAAATTTAGGTTAAAAAAAAGATTAGCTATACTTGTCCCAATATTTGGCACATTTCTTCACAGAAATAACATGGTTAATATTTTTGTATCAGCCAAGTATTCTTCAAATAAAAAAACATTAAAATAGTAAAGCCCTTTAGCACTGGCTTTTACTGATCTTAGTCAAGTCTCATCATAAGATCGTTTGCTGTTTGCTTTTTAAGTTATTGTTAGAGTTGTAAATCCTCAGAATTGTAATACACAACTTGAGAGCTCAAGCATATTTATTAGTGGCCGAGGATGGGGAAGTCAATGTAACTAATCATGATTATTACTTAACAATTGCCCTTAAACTCATTTTATTGTCACTGGCTAACACTTTCAAGCTACCATAACCTATCACTACATATTGATAGTGGTGATATTAGTTTTTATTTACTATGTATGGAAACAAATGTCATCCAAAGATAAGACAAAGGGACTGATTTAGAGTTTGGTAGATGTGGGACATACGACAAAAGGGTGACTATCCTATCCATCCTTTTAAGGGTCCATTGAGGGGTTTTCACTCTAAAGAGGGTGGATGAGGCATGCTGTGTTTTTTGGCTGATCTCCCCAATCCGCAAACTGGTAATCATGCCCATGGTCTTTCAAGCTGTTTTCGTGCCCTCTACCCAAAAATTCGAGAGCCAACTTATAAGAGCAAATTGATTTTAAATTACATTTATATGTCCTGGTCCCTGGATATCCACGTACATATTTCAGATCCATATCAAGTTAAAAAAAATCCGGATTTGCATACTCTTCTGGTAGAGCTAACCAGACGTTTTAAAATGCACCTATCTCTACGAGAGTACAGAAATTAAAAAGCTTTTACTTTGGTCTCTTCATTGACTAGCTATGATGGTAATACCTTGGTTTTAAAATAGCTGTCTAATAATATTTATTTTTATTGTTAAGAATTTAAAACAAAGTGAGGGGCTTGTATGAAATTGAGGAGCCACGGAACCCATTGAGTACTCATCTGCCATACAGAGGCTGTATATCATGCTACATTATTCAATTCATGTTATTTGCAGGCTGTTTGAGAAATTGACAAATGGTGTTTGACACTGGCATTTTAGCAGGCATCTTATTACTATGGAGAGGCTTTTAGTTTGTGCTGTGTGGTTTTCAGTCTGGAACTTCACAGTGCTGTTTGATGTATCAGTCTGTAAACCATGTTAGACCCCCACCAACCACCAGGTGGCATTTAACTCATCACTAACCACATAGCTGCCAAAGCAGGAGATTGATCATAAGTGGCAGGTTGTGCAGGGAAAATGCAAGGGTTATTGCTGCCCTAAGTGAAGTGGTTTGCAATTTTCAATTATATTTCTATACTACTTCTCTTTACCAATTGTTAGGGGATAATGATAATAAACTACTGTGTAAAGTGATTTTTGATCTTTGCAAGTACTGGCTAAAAGTAGGCACTCTCGCCCCTGGCACCACAGGGGCATTTTCCAAAATAGGATCCTCAAGTTCTTATCAAGAGAAACCTAGATACAAAACAACAAACCGTAGTACATTAAAAAACAGCACACAAAGTTACTATGCAAAACATTTGTGAGTTTAACATAAAAGCTCCCATTAAGTTTCAAATATCAGGAAAACAACTTCAAGACAACAGTTCCAAGTAGATGTCAATCGTAGAAGCTCCACTGATGGATTTCTGATAAGTCCTTCTGATGGGTTGTGTTGTTGCGTAGGCTTTCATTATTCAAATAAGACTACTGGATTTTTGAGTGGCAGAATCACCCACGGTGTGGGAGACTGAGTCTAACCCACTGCGGGTGACACCTGTCACTCCAATCCGGGTTTTGATCCGGCTAACTAGCAGTGCCTCATCTCTACCCAAGGATGGGGATGACTGAGCAGCCGAGCGCATGACATACTTGGCTTCTCAGGGAAGTCGTGGTCACTCAGGTCTCATTCATTTCTATCATTAACAATGCACTCTCATATATATATGACAAACAGAGGCAGTATATGTTTCAATGATTAATTTAATAAAATTACTGCATCTTAGATAGCAAAGTGTGAACTGCAATAACCAGGACGACACAACATGACAGTATTAAAAATGTGATGAGAAGAGTGAAGCGTAAAAACAACGCTATCATGTTGTCACTATAATCAATGGACTAATTCCTACATCGGCTATGATAGAGCACAGTGTGTTAAGCTCTAATTCTGCCTTTCAGGTTCCCCTGGGAAGACATCAACCTCCATACCTGAGCAAAGCCCTGCGGTCTGCGTTTGCATCTGTAGCGAAGCATTCAGCATTCAGTCGTGGTTCACTGGCTGTAATCTCCCTCTAACGTGTAAGGGACAAAGAAGTGTTTTTGTACTAACACAGCTGATGTTCTGAGAAAATGTCTCTACGTAAGGATGTGTGTTTTCTACGAATGTTGGAGACTAAACTTTTACCACGTTCACCGGCAATGTACCGTGCTGTAGCCTTGTAAGAAGCACAGAGTGATCGAGAAAGGCAAAAACAATTAGATAAACGGAAAGTAAAACGAGACCGTAAAAATGGTTAGTGTAACAATAATAAGACAAAGCTGAATAAAATATGTCTAGGTTAAGTGCATGGAGCTACAACTAAATGGCTGCACAACACCCTCCCCTTGTCAGTTGAAGGTGGTTCAAAGCCTAAAGGCATATCAAATTCTTACTAAAAGCTCAACCTAAGATATATATAAAAGCAATGTCAATGATGACAAGTCGAGGGGACACGTGGGCATGTAAAGGGACAATTTAAAACATGAGCATGTGGCATAAAAACCAAATTCCAGAAGGCAAAGTCAATTTTGAAAAGTTCCAATCGATTCTGGGACCATAGAGGACAGGAGATCTTCCACTTCGCTGATGTTAAAGTTGGAAAGTCATCACCAAGAAGAATCAAGAAGCAGTTGTGTTCCATAGCCTCAGCATCAGCCAAAGCGGCATTCCGTGGTTTGCCCAGTGATGAGTCGTGAGCTACATCCTCCAGGAAGGGCAACTCATAAGTAGCTTCTCGTAGCAAACGCAACCTCAATGCGCATGTCCGGTAATGAACCCTCAGTGAAAAGATCAACAGATCAGTGTCCAATGTATGCAACCGCTGCTTTGAAAGGCAGACTTCCAAGGCGTGTTTGAAAGAGCACCAGATGCACCGAAACACGGGCTGCACACAATGTAAAACCGGTCTGAATGACAAGGACCAGCCACACTACAATTGCTCCAGGAGTGTTGCTCCAAAATACTGCATCATGCGTTCACGACACAGCTGCGCTGATGGGAGCGCCATCGTTCGTCCTCGTTGCAGCGAGACAGCCATTGCGCATAAAAAATAGCAAAAGAAAGATGCCAGCTAATAAGGCCAAAGTTATCGAAAATCCCCCGAAAATACTAGAGAGGATTGAGTGGATTGCTGATGGTACTAAAACGGAATATGGAGGAGAAGGTGTGAATGAAACCAGAACCAACAGCTTTGAAAAAAGTGCGATTCCTGTTGTACTGGATGCATTAAATCATTAAATATTCGTCCCACTAGTTCACCAAAGTGTCTCGGAAAGTTTGTATTTTAAAGGGACTGTATTTCTGCTGACTACCTCGCCACCTGAAGTGCGTAGGTCTTGCGTGCAGATGTGAGTGCCACATTCTTTTGAAACAATAAAGCCTTGAGTCTGCTCAACTTGTCAACATTCACATTTGAAGTAGCAATGTGAGGCCAAATTTTAGCTACTTCTTTTATCTTAGTGGGGGGAAAAAGTGCATTCCCGCAGCATGTAATGACCTTAGAGACCGAAACAACATAAACTATTCTGGCTCGCAACCCACAACAGTCTTCACCGTTGAAGAGGACTGTTGTGGGATGCGAGCCGGAATAGTTCATGACGTTTGAAAACACCTGGAACATAGGTCTAATCAAGAGAACTGGAACTCCCTTCAGATAACAAGCTAAATTCGCTGCAGAAGTGTTACACGCCCCATGCAAGGACAGCTGTTTACAAACCATCGAATGGCTGACCGAAGTCTCGCATTCACTACCTCTAAGAAAGACTTCTTTCATGCCACTGAGACATTTGTATGAGAAGGGAAGCTCCCACACCTCATGGATGTAACTATCTCCCAGCCTTTCATATCTGCCTACCAGAATGTGTTTTAAACAGGAGGTGAATGGTAGTGTAGAAATAGGCAGATTGATGACCCTGTGTATTAGCCACTCAGCAGATGGTTTTTCAGCCACAGTAAAAGGCAACTTTTCTAATTCCTCAATGTTTAGCATGACATAAGTCGCTTCTTTCCTAGCCATTAGTTGTTGTTGTCATGTTAAATTAAAGGAGGAAAATATCTCCTGTGCACTGACATGCTGCCAGGGAACGCGACCCGCCTTCAATGTTTGAAGTGTCCAACCCAACTGCATAATGGACCTTAGCTGACTTTTTCCATGATATAAGGAAGACATATCTGTTTGTACGATGTCTATAGCAGAAGAAATAATGTTATTTAAAGTGTATATCTGGTCGGACAAGGTATTAATCCCATTATCCATAACAGCTAATGCTTTTTTCAGATTTTCCTGGTCTATTTGCCTTAATCGGGCTGCTGCTTCCTGTTGGGAAAGCTTCCAAATTTCATTATATACTTCATATAAGAAATTATTCCTACGGTGTTTGCTGGGGCCTAACAGGAAGTCCTGTAAATCAGTGTTATTAGACAGGAGACTGAGGTGTTCTCTAACCGCATCTAGTGAGGAAGTTCTTAACCATTGCTGGCATAATTTCCCTACACTGTATGTCGTGACTATACCTGCATGTTTTGATGATATACAGCGAGGGTCCGGCCTACTAGTTCTAAAAGCCCCTGAGGAGTTAAAAAAACGTTGATGACACCCATGGGTATCTATTGGCCACAATAACCACCCGCCAGGACGTCTCAGTGAAACATTAAATGTACCATTCTGGGCCCATTCGTCGAGCTGATCTTCAGTTGCATGCGTATATTTTTGCCATTTATAAAACTTTGCAGGGGCAGGTGTACTGGGCATGTTTAATTCCTTAATTTTAGCTAAGCCTAAACAACTTGTTTGTTGTACTGTTTCATTTAAGAATATCATTTGTACAGGTATGAGGCATCCTCTAAATAAAGCTTCCTTTCCCCTAATTTGCCAATGTGTAGTTCCCCATACACTTTTCAGATCAATCCATTTCAGCCAATATTCATAGCCTTCTATAGACAACCGGGAAACACAGGATTCCGAATATATAAATTTAGTATTTGTCAATAGCATATGTATATCTTTAGTAGGTGGTACTTTAAAATAATATCACTCAGCATTTTTTACAATGTGCCCAAAAAAATATGTAAACTTTTCAGAATATGTTTTAGAACTCCCTTGTGGTGGAGTCGGACAATGTTCCCATTGTGTATAATTAAAAACAGTTTTGGGGCTGCTTGCTCTATGTATGAAATGGTGCCCATAATAATTATAGCAAAACATATCACCATAATTCTCTTTAGATTGATAAACATCTTCGTTTTGAAATACAGTATAATACTGCAATTCAGTCATCATAGAATCGACTGTTTTCACATCCCAATCATCAGAAACAATGCCTGGTATAATAATATCATTCATTCATAGTATGAACACATGTGGTATTTGAATTACTTCCGTAGACCATATATATCAAATATTACTTTGTCCCAAATAATCCTATCAGGAATTGGTACTGCGGAAATGTTCACAAATGATAAGTCTCTTCAGACCTTATGTGATGAAAAATTTGGTTTTAAGACCTTCTCCACCAATCCAACTGTTGATTTTACAGGGAGAAAATGACCATGTATTAACAAGAAAAGGGTGATAACAAAACCAATCCAAAGTAGGAAAGCTAGGACAGTCAAATAAAGCCATAGATAGTTCCATGGAAAAATAAAATATGTTTTTTTAAGCCAGTTCGTTAGCTCACGTATTTTTGACAATTCAGGTGTCGAAGAGGCGAATGAGTCTGAGACGTCATCATTGAAGTTGGCAAAATATCCAGAAGCAGTATGTGCAAAGGCTGGAGCCGTGGTCATTGGAGGAGTTGTTTTTTTCCGTGGTGGCACACAATAAAAAGCACCATCCGTTTGTGTTGTTGTTGAATAAAATCGGTCAATTATTTCTGTATTGTTCCATGTTAGTGGAACCAATGCAAGATCATCTTCCACCCTCCCCAAGCTTGGAAAGGTGTCAGTGTTGGTATAAACAACTTGTAGAGGGACTTCTTGACCAGTAGTGAGAGGGATTTGGGAACTACTGGATGTTCCTCTTGGTCTGCTGTGCAGGATCGGCCACATGGTGTAATTTGACATTGTCAATAGAGACAAAACGATTTTCTTTGGCACCTGCCAACGGTGGTAGAATTACAGTTCTGGTACCGTGTATCCCAAATACTGGGACTGGTGCTCGATAGGAAGGGCCAAATTCCTTTTTCACAGCATCTTTTTCACGTACAAAATCCCCAACTCTGGGAATACAGCCAGTAGGTGTTACATGCACATCCTTGATTCCTGTGGAGGCAGCATTGATAGAAGAATTATCGTCACAGAACTGTTGTAATTCCTGTAAGAGAGTGACACGTTTGTTATGTCAAAAGGTGTTTCTGCTGCCTCCACACCAGGACCATCAAGATCCGGAACATACATTTGGGTTCCGAACAGGCACTCATATGAAGTACGACCCCCTAGGGGCCTTCTAGGCAGATTATTAAGTGCTCTCTGAACTCCATATAGGTGATTAAGCCAACTACAACTCTGGCTGTTAAGGATTGCTTTAAATCACGGTTTAATCGCTCCATGACACTATTTCCCTCAGGATAAAATGGAGACAAGTACTGGAGTTGGACCCCCAACAAAGCCAAGGTGTCCCTGAATGCCCTTGAGGCGAATGCAGAGCCCTGGTCCGAATGGAAAGCTGCAACCACATATGTACAGAGAAAGACTCCCAAATCTTTAATAACAGTCCAAGCGTCAGCCGAGCATTGTGGCCACACCCATAAAAATCTGGAGCATGAATCAACAGCGACTGATATATACTTGAATGCACTATCCGGTGTTAGGGGACCGCAATGGTCCAAGTACACACATTGTATTAGTTTGTTTGGAATCAAGAGGGGTGTCTGCGGCAGGCGTTTGGCAGTGGATACTTTGATTTGTTGGCAGATGTCACAGCAAAGGACATACTGCTTGGTCTCTTTGTAGAGACCATGCAACCAATAACGGGCTTGTAACATTGAAATTGTAGCCGCCACACCAGCATGGGCAGATGCTACCCCTTCATGCGCTGCTTTGATCAACCCTGGTCTTATGTCTTTGTTGGTAATATCTCTCATGCCTACACCTGGTATCCTAACTTCGGCGTTCAGGCGATCTCCCATTTGGTAGGAATATTTAGCCGGAAATATTTTTGGGTAGGGCACACCATCAGCCGTAGCTTTCCCGGCAGCCCATATGTTTGTGTCTGGTTTTGTACTTAAATGTGTTACTGCAGCTACAGCAGCCGTAGCTACTGTTGACTTTGCGGCTTCATCAGCCAATGCATTTACAGCGACGTGCATTCCAACGCGCTGGTGTCCAAGTGTATGTACAATATGGACATTTGGTAGCGTCTCTTTCAGATCTGCTACTTTCCCCCACAGAAGTCTGTGTTTAATTTTGTTGCCTTTGGAATCTCTGAACCCATTCTGGTGCCAGTAATGCAGATATTCATTGAAGGACTGGACACAATAATATGGATCACAAACAATCAGGGTAAGCTGTGCAGGATCCATATGTTCCAGCGCCATCACCAGCCTTTAGCTCTGCTAACTGTGCTGTGCAATCCCCTAGGGTTTGCGTAAATGTATGTAGGGGACAACATTTATCGCCCTCCATGTAGCCACTTACGACAGCGCAAGCAGCAGAATATTGGTGTTTTGTGCCAATTGCAGGTTGTGCTGAGCCATCGGTGTACATGACTATGATATTGTTCAATAGGCAATGTATTTGCTGGAACTGGGTATTCTATTTCTTACTGCAAAAATTCTTGAGTTTGTAACTTTGGGTAAAAAATGTAGTCTACATCAGTGGCTGTCAAAGACGTAGCCCATTGTATCCAACGTGGATGTAATGCTTTTGAGTTTGGAACGCTGGCTTTTGTAACAGCCTCCAGGGCTAGGATCGAGGAACAACAATAATGCGTTTTCCTTGGGCAAGAGGTCGTTCTTTAATGACAGCCATCTGTACAGCAGTGAGAATTTTCTCAGTGGGAGCAAAGCGCTGTTCTGCCACTGAATATAAGTGTGATTTGTACGCAATCGGGACTGTCTCACCTTCATTAAATGTCATGTAGGTTAAACCGATGGCACCAACTTTTACTCTGATAACCAAATGTGTTTTTTTGTCCCTTGTGTGTAAGTGTTGTGCTGCAAGCATGTCAGTTTGCAATTCTCTAAGAATGCGTGTATGTTCAATTGTCCAGAATTTGCTAGAAAAATCAGGACGTATCAGATCATATAAAGGTTTTATGCGTGTAGCATAATCTGGAATGTAAGTTCTGCCAAAATTTAGGAAAGCCAATAGAGATTGGAGTTTTTCAATAGTATTTGGGGGGTGTAACTGTGCACATTTTTCTAAGAATTGTGGCGCTAGGCTCTTTCCCTCACTTAACAGCTCATATCCCAGAAACAGGACGCTGAGGAAGGTGATTTTTGGGTTTTTTAAATTGAATTTGTAGCCAAATTCAGCAAATCCTACAACAATACGGGCTACCTGACTTAAATATTGTAGCAATTCATCATCCGTGAGATAGATGTCATCTACACAGGACAATGCTTCAGGATCAATCTCGTGCAGAATTGCTGTCACACGAGCTACGAACAGTCCTGGGCTGCTCTGATACCCCTGAGGTAAACAACAGAATTTTTTGTTGGAGCCTAGTGCACTGAAACTTGATAAGTCTCTACTCTCAGGCACTATATTCTGGCAGAAGAAACCATTGGAAATATCCAGTGTTGTTTTGTATTTTTTATGCACTATATTTTTCTTTAGTGCTGTGCTATGTGAGTTTTGCATAAGTGTGTGTATGACTGTTTAAGTGTCTGTAGTCTAAGACTATTCTATATGAATGGTCTGGTTTAGCTACTGGGAACAATGGATTATTCATTGGGGAGACACAGGGTTCAATCACGCCCTGGTACTCTAATTGTGTGAGTATTTCTCTTACGGGTGATTTCGCTTCATGTTTTATTGGATACTGAGGTTGGGGTTGAGGTTCATTTTTAATTGGTATTACATGGTAGGGAGATTCTTTATCCCATCCCACATGATTTCGATATAACGCAGGTGCCTGTGCCAAAGTTCAATCAATGGTATAGGATTCAGCGAGTTTCTCTGGAACAGGGGGCGAGAAGGAAGGCTTAATAACGTCTTCTCCATATGGGCAGGTACGGCAAATTCAGGTGGCCAATCTTGTTCGGCCAACAAAACATCATATATGTTTACTACACAATCCCAAAAGATTACATCTACTATGCGCTCAATGTCTCCTTCTAACTGTAGCGTTACTTTATTCACCCTATCAGATGTGGATACACGCATGTCCGCAGTTTCTACTTGTATAAAGTCATCAGTTGCTCCCACCTCCAGATGCTCTAGAAGACTCCGGCAAACTATTGTGACCTCTGCCGCACTGTCTAGCACAGCTAGTGCCCACTTCCTGCTCTTCAGGAGGACCCTCTTCCTGAGTGGCATGTCGAACTTTGACTGCTGCCACTTTTTTTCTTTTTAAATTGGGGTTTTTGTTGGGCGGGTTTCTCTTCCTTTTTAACAGAAACCTCCGATGAGCGTTGTGATTCCTGTCTCGGTTTCACTTACTCCGTTCTTCGCTCTGATCTCATTTTGTTTTTTTCGATGAGTCCTAAAAAGGAACGAGATTGGCGTGTATCAGTATATTGATATCTATCAGGAGTTTTTATATTATCTCTATTTCTGAGATTATATCTATTCTGCGGGGTCTCCGTATGTGGAGATTCTCCTCTCTCCTTTTTAGGAGTTTGTTGTTTTTTATCCCAGCGTTTCTTATTACCCTCAGAAGCTTGCTTGGGAAAATCTATATTAAATGTGCCCTGAAATAGTGGTTTAGGTGGTCTGGCCCTTAAACTGTCTCAACCAATACTAGAATAGGTCTCTGCAATTATTTTTGGCAGCTCGCGTTCTTGATCCTGTTGCGGAACGTCACGGAGCCACATGCGCACTGCCAGTGCGACGCTTCCCCTTTAAGTTTACTTAAATTGATTGAGGACACTGTGGCAAAATTGCCCATCAATTGCATCCCCAAATCTAGGGCCGGGGCAGCCCCGTATTCATCTTGAATTTGCTTCAACACCTCCGGTAAATTGGCAAGTGTCAGTGTACCATATGCGGTTGTATAGAGCGCGGCAAATACCATGCCCCAAGTATTACAGTTATCCACTGTAGGGACCATCCCAAATGGCAAGCACATAGTTAATATTCTATGTGTATCCTGAGGTCCCGTATGGGGAAATACTGCTTCCAGCGCATTTATTTTTTTGTGCTAACCAAAATGAGGTTTCCTCTCATTTGGCGGGTACTTTACCCATAATTGAATGTGCAGTCGCAGAGTTTATACCTGCTGTTACTGCATGTGGATGTGCTGGAGCAGCACGTGCTGGGTTTGTATTTCATGTTTGCATTACGAATTGTACTAACCGTCTACATATCGCTGTTAATTCTGTATTTAAGCGGCGAACCTCAGCTACAGCTAAATTTGCAATTGCAGGATGTGGTGTATAGGTGGCCAATAAAGGCCAGGTAGGACCATCGATACTTAGAGGACCTAACCTTACTGGTAAAATTGTGTGAGGTAGGGCACCATCAAGCCAATTAATATGTTCTTGATAAGATAACGGTATTTCTAAATATGTGTATGCTCTGTATTGTCCAGGTGCATTTGCAAGTGTATATTGATTAAATGTATTTGTGTTCCCATCAAATGCTGGAAATGTGACCAAAGAATAAAACAGTTCTGTTCTATATGCTGCATGGGCATCCACCATAAATGTGACTGGACCCCCCTGGACCGTTAGGCCATTTGCTAATAAATGTGCAGTCAGAGGTTGTCTCATATTAACTACTATTTGTATCTACTGTGGATTTGCCATTACAGACAGACTATGGGGGTCATTACAACCCTGGTGGACGGTGTTAAAGGTGCGGTAATACCGCAAACAGGCCAGCGGACCAAAAAAAGGAATCATGACCCTGGCGGAAACCGCCAACAAAGACAGCCACTTTAACACACCGCCCGCCACGACGGTACAGACAAGCAGGGCGGCGGTCACCGCCAACAGACAGGCGGAAGACAATGTACCGCCCATAGTATCACAACCCGCCAATCCGCCACCTTTTCCGTGGCGGATTCACCGTGGATAAAACACAGCAGAAACAGCCATTTCAATGGGAAAACACTCACCTTAACACATCCCACGAGGAAGGAGGACTCCATGGAGCCGGAACTCCAAATACTCCCTGTGCTTGTCTTTCTGCTCCTCTACTATCACCATCTACGTAGGCGCCGAAGACTACAGTGAGTATTGCACCTATGACATAGGGGAGGGTGGAGGCAAAAGTCAGGGGGACACACACCCAACACCCCCACCCCCACCCTCGCATATTACAACACACACACCAATGCATTCACAAAAATCACAGTAACAACCCACAACCCCCCCGGAAGAATGCAAAGACAAAACGAAATCAGTCCAAACATTGTAATGTATCAATATACATGTCTCAAAAATATACACATATATTAGAAATTCAAACAAAAGTATATACATTCCGAGAAGTAGTGCAGATATGCACATATCAATGTCCGTGCACCACTAGTCCAAAAATGCATGGGCGAAGCCCACAAAAGATACCTGTCCACACACGGAGAGAACACTGCCGGGGCATCAGATCGAAATACTACAGGCACCTCAGGGGGAAGGGAAGAGGGGGGGCACCTCAGCCGGAGGAGTGCAAAGCCAAATCCACGACTGGGCTCCATGCCCATTGATGTATCCTGGGGAGTGCAAAGCCACAGTCTCTCAAGTCTCACAAGTGGGTGGTTTGTCCACTGTACCATCCTGGGGAGTGCAAAGCCACAGTCTCTCAAGTCTCTACAGTGGGTGGCTTGCCCACTGTTCAATCCTGGGGAGTGCAAAGCCACAGTCTCTCAAGTCTCTACACTGGGTGGGTTGCCCACTGTACCATCCTGGGGAGTGCAAAGCCACAGTCTCTCTAGTCTCTACAGTGGGTGGTTTGCCCACTGTACCATTCTGGGGAGTGCAAAGCCACAGTCTCTCAAGTGGATAACATTCTCCACTGGTTTCTGGAGGGGGACTGGTGCTCAGACTGGATTGGTCTCCCCGTGGAAGTTCCTGTCCCGTCACTGTCCCACCTGCACATGGGATAACGATGCTTGAAGTGGCGGCCTTTTCATTCTTCCCTGGTGTATGCCCTGTTCAGCGGTGCTTTGCCATCCCGGTGTCTGGACTGTTCAGCGGTGCTTTGCCATGGCGGTGTCTGGACTGTTCAGCGGTGCTTTGCCATGGCAGTGTCTGGACTGTTCAGCGGTGCTTTGCCATGGCGGTTCTGGACTGTTCAGCGGTGCTTTGCCATGGCGGTTCTGGACTGTTCAGCGGTGCTTTGCCATGGCGGTGTCTGGACTGTTCAGCGGTGCTTTGCCATGGCGGTTCTGGACTGTTCAGCAGTGCTTTGCCATGGCGGTTCTGGACTGTTCAGCTGTGCTTTGCCATGGCGGTGTCTGGACTGTTCAGCAGTGCTTTGCCATGGCGGTGTCTGGACTGTTCAGCGGTGCTTTGCCATGGCGGTGTCTGGACTGTTCAGCGGTGCTTTGCCATGGCGGTTCTGGACTGTTCAGCGGTGCTTGGCCATGGCGGTGTCTGGACTGGGCATTGGTGTGTGGCATGACGTTGTCTGGACTGGGCATTGGTGTGTGGCATGACGTTCCCTCATTGCCCAGCGGGGCTGTGGCAGCTGGGGCCCTCCTGGGCACTGACTCCGGCGGTGGTCTCCTGACCAGTGACGATACTTGGGCCCTCCTGGGCACTGACTCTGGCAGTGGTTTCCTGACCAGTGACGATACTTGGGCCCTCCTGGGCAATGACTCTGGCGGTGGCGGTGGTCTCCTGACCAGTGACGATACTTGGGCCCTCCTGGGCACTGACTCCGGCGGTAGTCTCCTGGCCAGTGACGATACCTGGGCGCTCCTGGGCACTGACTCTGGTGGTGGTCTCCTGACCAGTGACGATACTTGGGCCCTCCTGGGCAATGACTCTGGCAGTGGCGGTGGTCTCCTGACCAGTGACGATACTTGGGCCCTCCTGGGCACTGACTCTGGCGGTGGTCTCCTGACCAGTGACGATACTTGGGCCCTCCTGGGCAATGACTCTGGCGGTGGTCTCCTGACCAGTGACGATACTTGGGCCCTCCTGGGCACTGACTCTGGCGGTGGTCTCCTGACCAGTGACGATACTTGGGCCCTCCTGGGCAATGACTCTGGCGGTGGCGGTGGTCTCCTGACCAGTGATGATACTTGGGTCCTCCTGGGCACTGACTATGGCGGTGGTCTCCTGACCAGTGATGATACTTGGGCCCTCCGGGGCACTGACTCTGGCGGTGGTCTCCTGACCAGTGACAATACTTTTGCCCTCCTGGGCAATGACTCTGGCGGTGGTCTCCTGACTAGTGATGATACTTGGGCCCTCCTGGGCACTGAGTCTGACAGTGGTCTCCTGACCAGTGACGATACTTGGGCCCTCCTGGGCAATGACTCTGGCGGTGGTCTCCTGACCAGTGACGATACTTGGGTCCTCCTGAGCACTGACTCTGGCGGTGGTCTCCTGACCAGTGACGATACTTGGGCCCTCCTGGGCACTGACTCTGGCGGTGGTCTCCTGACCAGTGACGATACTTGGGACCTCTTGTGCACTGACTCTGGCGGTGGTCTCCTGACCAGTGACGATACTTGGGCCCTCCTGGGCAATGACTCTGGTGGTGGCAGTGGTCTCCTGACCAGTGACGATACTTGGGTCCTCCTGGGCACTGACTCTGGCGGTGGTCTCCTGACCAGTGACGATACTTGGGCCCTCCTGGGCACTGACTCTGGCGGTGGTCTCCTGACCAGTGACGATACTTGGGCCCTCCTGGGCAATGACTCTGGCGGTGGTCTCCTGACCAGTGACGATACTTAGGCCCTCCTTGGCACTGACTCTGGCGGTGGTCTCCTGACCAGTGAGGACGGTGCTGGCGGTGGCATCCCGACCACCGGGAAGGATGCCACCCTTCTCCGCCGTGCTGCTCACACTAGGCTGTGCAGACTTCATCTGGCCGTTCCCCACCTTTGGAGGAGTCACAGCTGACTCTGCAATCCCCCTGGAATCCCTGTGACTTGTTTTGCCTCCAGGAGTCTTCACAGGGTCCCGTCGCCCACTTTCCAATTTCAGAGCCTTAACAGGGGGTGAGCTGCCAGTGCCTTGGCTCCGGGTCACACTGCCTGCCCTGGTGGCCGGTGCACTCCATACACCTTGAACAGGCACCACTGGTACTGGAGGCTTTTTGGCTGAGGCGCTACGACGCGACTGATGGATTGGAGGGGGGGGCAAAAAGGTCAACTTTACACAGGGGCAGTTTCTGGCGAACACTGGGGTGGGTAGTTGGAGGGGGTCTGGGAGAGGAGGAAGAGGAGGTGGTTGTAGGAGGTGTCACTTTAGGTGTTTTGGGTGCAGGTGCAGGTACTGGAGGCTGTCGTGAGGTGGATGGATGTTGGGTGTGTGGATGCCCACGTTTGTGTACTTTGTGAGGGGGCGTCACAGACACACTGGGAGAGGACACAGTGTAAATGGGAGTGGAGGTGGTGAGTGCAGGTGAGCGGGGTGTGGTGCTGGGTGTACTGCTGCGAATCCTAGTGCCTGTAGATGTAGTGCATGCAGGTGAGAGTGTAGACGACACTGGGAGGGAGGAGGGAGATGACGAGGAGGGGGACACAGTGGAGGCAGTGGATGTTGCTGTGTCTGCACGTGGGTGATGCTTGTGTGTGTGCCTGTGGGTTGTGTGGTGCCTATGTTTGCCTGAGCCACTTTTGTGTGTTGAGGTGTGTGCATGCTGGTCTGATGGTATGCTTGGGATAGGCTGGGGTACAGGGGACTGGGTCTGGGTGGAGGAGGTTGGAGGGGGGAGGCTAGACACAGGGACAATGGCTGCCATCAGTGCTGAGGCCAGAGATTGCAGGGTTCGCTGAAGGACAGCCTGACCAGAATGAATGCCCTCCAGGAATGCATTACCATGTTGCAACTCCCTTTCTACACCCTGGATGGCATTCACAATGGTAGACTGCCCAACAGTGAGTGACCTGAGGAGGTCAATTGCCTCCTCACTGAGGGCAGCAGGGGTGACTGGGGCAGGGCCTGAGGTGCCTGGGGCGAAGGTGATGCCCACCCTCCTGGGTGAGCAGGCACGGGGCGAACGCTGAGGGGCTGCTGGGAGGGCGGTGCTGGTAGGGGAGGTGGTGGCTGTACCTGTAGAAGTGGGGCGCACAGATGGTGCCGCCACCACAAGGGAGCTCCCATCGGCGGACGAGTCCGTGTCGCTGCTTGGTGATCCGGTGGCCGACGTGAAGCTCCCCTCGCCTTCCGTCCCACTGGTGCATTCAGAGTCCGTGGTGTGGCCCTCCATGGCCATGTGGGATGCAGCTCCCTCGTGCCCCAGCACCACTCTACCTCCGCCTGATGATGCTGATGCACAAAAGAACAGGGAGAGCACAAAAAGGGGGCGGGGAGACAGAAGAAAGACAGGTTGAGTCCATGGCATACCGTGACCGTTGGCGGACAATACAGACACAGCAGCCCCCTGCACTACGCCGTGCTCCTGGCCTCTACAGATGCAATTCCTGGGATCTGGCATACATGGCTATGGTGGACATCTGCACACATGGATGCCACAGGGGCATCTATACCTGTACATGGCACTCTACTGCGGTGGGGTAGGGTGCCACATGGCCTGCATTATGGAGGGGCCTAGTCTACCTATTTCTGCCTGGCCTAGGTACACCCACAGGCCTCCTCCCCCACCCAGACCCCTCCACTGCGCGCAAAGTCCGCAGAATTATGTTGTACTCACTCCCTTGTGTCTGCTGTGATGCCCTCAAGCACCCATCCAACTCAGGGTAGGCCACCGCCAGGATCCTGAACATCAGGGGGGTCATGGTGCGACAGGCACCCCTCCCACGTTGGGAGGCCATCCCCAGCTGAGCCTCCGCCTTCTTCTTGCTCCAGCGGCGAATGTCCTCCCATCTTTTACAGCAGTGGGTGCCCGTCTCTGGTGGACCCCCAGGGTCCGGACGTCCTTGGCGATGGCATGCCAAATGTCCTTCTTCTGGTGGGCGCTGACCTACATGACATGCACAAGGGAAGAAGAGAAGTCATTAACAACCGCACCATCAATGTGTGTGGCCCCCCTCCCTACCTTAGCCATGTGGCACATTCATTCACATGCATTAATGTTCCCTGAACTCTGCCCCCTTCCCTCTTACAACCAGCCCTCTCCACCCAGGCCTAGTCCATACAACGTGCTACCTGTGTACTAACCTGTTGGTCTGGAGGACCGTAGAGTAGCATGTACTGGGGGAGGACCAGTCTCTCCAACTCCTGAGCAGTGAAGGCAGGGGCCCTTTCCCCAGACACAGCAGCCATTGTCTCTTCCAGACCGAGGTCACAGCAGCACATGCAGTGTAGGTCCTCTCCGAAGATCGGGTATCTAGTGATTCAACAGATAGAAAATGGCGGTGACGTCCGCGGCGGTGCGTATCATCACCGCCGGCGCACTTCCTCATTGGCTCGTGGGACCCATAGGGTCCAATGTTAACCAGTGCAGCATTGCGCCGCGGTCTACGACCGCCTACCGCGACGGTGTGCAACGGCAACGCAGTTACCCCACAATCCCATTGTCCCAGTTTAGAGGTCAGGCAGCCACCATTTCAGGGGCCCACATGTCTTCATTTACTTCTGCGTCACACATAGCTAGGCCTACACTCAACACATATACAGGAAGGGTTTTGTGTTTGGTGTCGTCTTCTGTGTAACAGTGGGTACATACCTGGAAAAAAGTTGACCCGATCCTCGCTGTTGTCCTTCCTAGGCGCCGTCAGCTTGGACATTTGAGAAGATGGCGGAATCCTCCGGTGTACCGACGGCTGGTGGACCTATTGACAATGGAGGAGCGACATTTAATCGTGACCTACAGGTTTGACCATGCCACAATCCATGTACTATGTACCCAGTTGGAGCCAGACCTGATGTCACCAATCCGCCATCCCACTGGAATCCCCCCTGACGTGCAGGTGCTGTCAGTGCTCCATTTCCTTGCAAGTGGGTCTTTTCAGACAACAGTGGCCATGGCATCAGGGATGTCCCAGCCTATGTTTTCCAACGTGCTGTCCAGAGTGTTGGCTGCCTTGCTGAAACACGTAAGGAGATACATCATTTTCCCTGAGGTGGAAGATTTGGCTACAGTGAAAGGTGACTTCTATGCCCTTGGACATATCCCCAACGTCATAGGTGCTATTGATGGGACCCATGTAGCTCTGGTTCCCCCCCACAGGAGTGAACAGGTGTACAGGAACCGTAAGAGTTATCATTCGATGAATGTACAGATGGTCTGTTTGGCAGACCAGTACATCTCCCAGGTTAATGCTATGTTCCCTGGCTCAGTGCATGACGTCTACATCCTGCGGAATAGCAGCATCCCTGATATGATGGGTCAACTCCAGAGGCACCGTGTGTGGCTATTAGGGGACTTTGGTTACCACAACCTTTCCAGGCTATTGTCCCCAGTGAGGAATCCCAGGACCAGGGCAGAGGAACACTACAATGAGGCCCATGGGCGGACTAGGAGGGTGATCGAGCGGACCTTCGGCCTCCTGAAGGCCAGGTTCAGGTGCCTCCATATGACAGGTGGTTCCCTATTCTACTCACCGAAGAAGGTGTGCCAGATCATCATCGCCTGCTCAATGCTTCACAATCTTGCTTTGCGACACCAGGTGCCTTTTCTGCAGGAGGATGGTCCAGATGACGGTGTTGTGGCAGCTGTGGAGCCTGTGGAGCCTGTGGACGGTGATGAGGAGGAAGCTGAGGAAGAAGAAAACGACAACAGGGAGTCAGTCATTCAGCAATATTTCCAGTGACACACAGGTGAGAACATTTTCATTTTTTACATTACATTCACTGTCACACGTCTTACTCTATCCTGTGTGTAATTTACTGGGATTATTTGGTAACTGAGTTGTTCCTTTCCATTACGGTTTCACAGGTGTGGTTACCAATGTGTGTCATCTGCATGCATCCTTCAAGGACTTGTGATGTGTGACATTGGTATGTTGCCTTAACAACTATAAAAGCATTTTGACAATGTCATTGATAATACATTTTACAATATCATAGACTGACTCCAGAATGTTTTGTGGTTCAAGGGTGTTTATTTAAGTGCTCAAAAATGGAGGGGGGTTGTAAAATGGTGATGGGTGATGGTGGAGGAATGTCCATGGCAGAGTCCAGTCTATTAGTCTCACAGGTGCACTGCCCATCTGGGCATAGGAAGTGGAGCTGGGGCAGTTTAAGTATGGACAGGGTAACAAAGTGAAACAGTGGGGGGACAATCAGGGTGGTCTCATTTCCTGGCGGGGGTCTTGCCATCTTGCTCTGTCCTGCTCCTGGATCTCAGGGACCGCTTGCGTGGTGGTTGTCCATCTGCATGGGGTGGGGTGCTGGTGTGGTGGTCCTGTGGCGGGGCGTCCTGTCCACTAGCGCCGGCAGAGGTGGTGGGCAGTTCATCGTCCTGGCTAGTGTCAGGGGCCCCTTGGAGTGCCACGGTGTCCCTCAAGGTCTGCTGTATGTCCTTCAGCACCCGTATGATGGTGCCCAGGGTGGCACCCTTATGATGGTGCCCAGGGTGGAGCTGATGGCCCTGAGCTCCTCCCTGAACCCCAAATACAGTTCGTCCTGCATGCGCTGGGTCTCCTGAAACTTGTCCAGGACCGTCGCCATCGTCTCCTGGGAGTGGTGGTATGCTCCCATGATGGAGGAGAGGGCCTCGTGGAGAGTGGGTTCCCTTGGCCTGTCCACCCCCTGTCACACAGCAGCCCTCCCAGTTCCCCTGTGTTCCTGTGCCTCCGTCCCCTGGACAGTGTGCCTACTACCACTGTCCCCAGGTCCATGTTGTTGTTGGGGTGGTGGGTTATCCTGGGTTCCCTGTACTGGTAGACACACAGCTGATTGACCTGTCCTGGGTACGGAGGTTTGGGCCCGCTGGGTGGGTGCTGTGCTGGTGTTACCAGAGGGTGAGGGTCAGTGTTGGGCTGTGCCTGTGCGAGGGGAACCGACTGTCCCGAGGCCCACGATGGTCCGGGCTGGTCATCAGGCTCCAGTAGGGCAGAGCTGCTATCGTCACTGTGGGCCTCTTCTGTGGGTGGAGTAGAGATGTCTGGACCCTCCGGTGTGGTGACGGTCCTTCGTGATCCTGCAGGGGCATAAGAGCATGATTATTGCATGTGTGTGTGTGATGGTGTGCAATAGGTGGGTGTTTGTGTACCCCAGTGCTAGCATTCCTGTGTGGGGGCTTGTGTGATGATGGTTAGGGTTTTTTTCTGGGTATGTGCAGTGAGCATGCTTTGGTGAGGGGTGACCATGCTTAGTTGTGTCATGCAGGGCTTGGTGTTGGGATGTGTGGTTTGTGTTATTAGTACATTAGTGAGCAGTTGGAGTGATAGGGGAGGGGGTGAGGGTGGGGGGTGTGAAAGCATGCAGGTAGGGTGGGGGATATGATAGTTAAGATTTGACTTACCAGTGTCCATTCCTCCACCGACTCCTCCAAGGCCCTCTGGATGCATGATGGTCAAGGCTTGCTCCTCCCATGTTGTTAGTTGTGGGGGAGGAGGTGGGGGTCCGCCGCCTGTCCGCTGTACCGCGATGTTGTGCTTGGAGACCGCTGGACGCACCTTCCCCCGTAGGTCATTCCACCTCTTCCTGATGTCCTCCCAAATTCTTGGGTGCTGTCCCACTGCGTTGACCCTGTCGACTATTCTGCGCCATAGCTCCATCTTCCTGGCCATGGATGTGTGCTGCACCTGTGAGCCAAATAGCTGTGGCTCTACCCGTAGGATTTCCTCCACCATGACCCTGAGCTCCTCCTCGGAAAAGCAGGGGTGTCTTTGGCGTGCCATGGGGTGGTGTGTGTGATGTGTGAGGTGGTGTATGTGGTGATGAGTATAGTGATGTGTAGTGGTGTGTGGTGTTTTGTGCGTGGATGTTGTGTGGGTGATGGTGTTGTGTGCCTCTGTGTGGTGGGATTGTCTATTCTGTGCTGTCTCTCTGGCCTTCGTAACTACTTTTTGGTCGTAGGGGTTTGTGGGTGATGTGGGTGTGTGTTTTATATTGAATTGGGTGTGTGAGGGTGGTGTGTGTATGTGTATCAGGTGTGTGTATTTGGAATTGTCCAATGTGGCGGTGTTTTGGAGATGTGTGTGTATTTTGAGCGCGGCGGTGTGTACCGCCAATGGAATACCGCAGTTGAAAGACCGCCGCGTGGATTCGTGGGTCGTAATAGCATGGGCGTGTTTCTGTTGGCGTGGAGGTGGAGGTTTTGTTTTCGCCAGTTTAACACTGACCTTTGGTGTGGCGGAGTTGTGTGGGTGACTGAATTTCGGTGGATTCCGAGATGTGTGTCATAATAGCTGTGGCGGAATTCCGCGGCCTCGACGGTGTATTGGCGGTCTTCTGCACCTTTTACCACCAATGTTGTAATGACCCCCTATATGTTCAAAGGAGGCACACCAAATAGGGTTTTCCTTTTAAAGTTCAAACTTGAACAACCTCCAGCCTCAGATAGGATAACCTACGTAGCTGGGGTGGAAATCCTCAGCACCACGGGCGTCTCTGTATGCGGTATTGAGGCGTCATTGTATATAATGAGACAGAGATACTCCGGAGGACCCGAAAATTTGAGATTGACCAAACTTTGGCGGCGCCATGATGCGTAGGCTCTCATTATTCTAATGAGACTAGTGTATTTTTGAGCGGCAGAATCGCCCGCGGTGTGTGAGACCGAGTGTAACCCACTGCAGGTGATACCTGTTGCTCCAATCCGGGTTTTGCTCCAGCTAACTAGCAGTGCCTCATCTCTACCCAAGGATAGGGACGACTGGGCAGCCGAGCGCATGACATACTTGGCTTCTCAGGGAAGTTGTGGTCACTCAGGTCTCATTCATTTCTCTCATTAACAATGCCGTCTCATATATAAATGACAAACAGAGGCAGTATATGTTTCAACGATGAATTTAACAAAATGACTGCATCTTAGATAGCAAAGCGTGAACTGCAATAACAGGACGAGACAACATGACAGTATTAAAATTGTGATGAGAAGAGTGAAGCATAAAAACGCTATCATATTGTCACTATAATCAATGGACTAATTCCTAGGTGGGCTATGATAGAGCACAACGGTTTAAGCTCTAATTCTGCCTTTCAGGTTCCCCTCGGAAGACCTCAACCCCATACCTGAGCAGAGGCCTGCAGTCTGTGTTAGCATCTGTAGTGAAGCATTCAGCATTCAGTCGTGGTTCACTGGCTGGAATCTCCCTCTAACTTGTAAGGGACGAAGAAGTGTTTTTATAATAACACAGATAATGTTCTGAGAAAATGTCCCTACAAAAGAATGTGTGTTTTCTACGAATGTTGGAGACTAACCTTTTACCACTATCACCGGCAATGTACCGTGCAGTAGCCTTGGAAGAAGCACAGAGTGATCAAGAATGTCTTTGAGAACAGAGTGCTGGCCTAGGCAAAAACAGTTAGATAAACGGAAAATAAAACAAGACCGTAAAAATGGTTAGTGTAACAATAATAAGAGGAAGCTGAATAAAATATATCTAGGTTAAAGTGCACAGCAGCCTAGTGTGTTAAAATAACGTGCATGGAGCTATAACTAAAATGGCTACACAACAGTGTGTGGCTGCATTTCTTTACATGAATGTTCCATTGCATGATAGTGAACATTTTTCAAACATTATCGTTTCTAAAACAGATTTTCTAATGAATACATTTTAAAAACATCCTAACACTACAAATAAAAGATTTGGAGAGCCTGCTGCGTGACCAGTATGTGTCATTGTCTGCAGAGACTGCATTTAACTGCCTGCCCCATCACCACAAGACAAATAGGAGCAGATTTATGAAAAGTGGAGCTGCACCTAGTTGAGCAACCCTTAGCGCCACCCCTACCTTAATGCCACCATGTGTGCACCATATTTAGAATACGGCGCGCCGTGGCAGTAGTCAGGAGTACTAGCGTCATACTTTTTTACGGTAGTCCAGCGCTTTTAAGTATTAGCATAAAAAATGTTCACACTAATCCTGCAAAGCACCCAGAGGCCCATTGAAAACGATGGGAGCCTCCTTTTAACACCTGGTCTTAACAGGCGTAAAAAATGGCCAAAAAAATGATGCAAATAAATCTCTTAGATTTTTTTGTGCCATTGTTTTGGTCCCCCTAGTGCCAGAATGCCCCCCTTGAATACATTATACCTGGCGTAGGCATAATGTGGTACAAGGGGTTACAAAGTGGCGCAATGCAACCATTGCACCACTTTGTAAATATGGTTCTGCGTTTGTGGATATCCAACGCCACATGAGAAATTGACGCTAATGTGTCATTGGAATGGTAATAGGCCCTCTTAATTATGGGCCATAATTTATTACCTTTTCTTTCCAACCCCAACCATAAGGTGACAAATGGCACATTGAATTTTGCTCAAAATTATGCGTCTACGTGTTTCAAGGCTGACTAGCTAATGCACGTGGAAACTGTTAAAGGGCAGTTGACACTTTTCTGAGATAGTTTAAACTTCGAAGTGGATAATGTGATGGAAAAATGAATATTAAAATGTTATCTTAGTTGAGAGTTCACGGAGGGCCTTGAACTGCACCAAAGCTACATTTATAAGAAGCTGCTTTGTGACGAAGAGACAGAAAAAAACGCAACAACGAGAAAATAACCAGACAAGCATACATAGTGCTATCATGGTAGACCTATTTCCAGGTTGGTACATAGTGCAACATTAATTGCTGTTTTGTTCCAATCTCATGAGATGGCATTTCAGGGTAGTCCTGAAGTCACTGTGTGGAATGCAGGGTCGGACCAATCGGGGGCAGTGGCTTCCAATGATGGGAGAGAGAGAGAGATCAGAACGTGAATGCTGTATGAGGAGGTTGTAACAACTCATGCAGTTTACCACACAGCAATCTTAAATTCATGGTGGGTGTTTAGTATGCCAGTGCGTAGGCTCGGTAGTCTAGAGAAATACAGTGGAGCACTTTGTATACGATTATCAACAATTTGTTGGAGGCTCTGTTTTAGCAACACGTACGCCTCCAAGCTTCATGATGAAAGGACACAGTAGGTGTGTGCCTGGTGAATAAAATTCTGGTGGCAGAGCTGAGAGCCTTACCAAATTGGAAGGACTATTGAGGGAAGCCTATGTGAAAGCTGTTCAAGTAACCTACTTTTCTCAGTACTACTAGTGCATTTGTGCTTTGGTAGTGCAGAACAGAAGTCACAGCTTTATTTTATTATATTTGGTTCTCGGTAATGTGCTTTTGGCAGGGATACATCTCTACATATTCATAGAAGAGTTTGAATGAACCCTCTCATTTCTAGCCAAAGCCTAGGTAATCGATCTGTCTGGAGGAAATTGGGGAGAACTAGGTGAGAGGAGTGGGTACAGAGCAGGAGGAAAATGTTAAAAACTTCGGTTTTGAAGGAATTCAACCTGAGAGGCATGAAGACCAGCTAATGTTGGAAATGAATGAGACAGATATCTGTGATTGGTTGTAGAAGGGAAGGGTGGGAGTGGAGAAGATATGTGTGTCATTGGGATAAAGTTGATACAAGAAAGCCATAGAGCAGGTTATGTTCCAAAGGTTGGGGGTGCAGGGGTGCACAAGGATGATCAAAGTGTACCTAGGAGTGATATTCGAGGGATCGCCAACTGGTAATGGGGTTGGTGGTGATCTCTTTGAGTCCTATGCCACTGCCACTAAACAAAAGCAGTCTGATAGTTAAGAGGAGAACCACTGAAGAGCACATCCCTTGATGTCAGTGGTGTGGTGGGACAAAGTAAGATAGAGTGATCTGTGCAAAATGCTTCAAGTATATCAAGAAGAATGGTCATTGTGGTGAGCGGTGGAGATAGCGTTGGCAACATCACAGAGTACCATTTCAGTTGAGGAAACGGCACAGAATCATGACTTGAATTGACTAACAAGGTTGTACAACAGAGTATGCTGTTAGAAGAAAGATTTTAGATGAGAAGCAAGAAACTACATGTTTTCGTAACTTGGAAAAGAAAGGTATTTGAAATACTGGTTGATAGCTGCAGAGTGAAAAATGATCAGCTGTGGGTTTTGTTCTGTAAGGGAACTACAATAGAAGATTTGAAACATTGTCTGTAGGTTCCAGTTAAGAGGAAGTGAATAAAGAGGTGGGTTTGTCAATGAAGCAATTTGGAAGTGAGAGTAAAGTGTTTAATGGCTTGGTTGAAAGGGTCAGCTAGGGTGTATGAAAGGCTAGCTAACCTGTATATGGGGGTGAGCTCCACTGGTGAAGTACGGGTGACTTTAGAAACCATCAAAGTTGAGAATGGAGGTAGCAGAAGTGAAAGAAGGGGAAATGGTGGGAGGTATAGTGAGGTGACCCTCCATGTGCTGAAAACAGGACGATCAGCCGCCTACCGTCTAGCATCACCCAGAGACACCTATGAACCATTCTCCTGCCTACACTGCCACTGCACCCTTGCCTTACACCAAGCACTAGACCCTCCCACTGCAGAGCCCTCAAACACCAACCTGGAGCGTCTCAGCTTCATCCTCCTCAACATTCGCTCCCTCCACAAACATGCCTGAGATCTCTGGGACCTATTGGACTCCACACGCCTAGACATCACCTTTCTCACTGAAACTTGGACAAACCCAGTTTCTGCACCGGACATCACCATCCCCAGTGACTACAAACTGCCCCGCAAAGACCTGCCTTCTCACCCAGGCTGCGTCATCAAACACAAATCCTCCCTCCGCTTGACAACCAATGCAGCAGAACACTCCCGCCTCATGGAGCACCTCCACTTCCAGATTCACGCCACACCCAAGTCAACCTTCCACAGTACTCTCATCTACAGGCCGCAAGGCCTCCATCCAACTTTCAGCGACTCCATCGTTGACATAATTTCTCCTCATGCTCTCGCCTCTTCGAACTACTTTGGCCTTGCCGACCTCAACTGCCACATTGACAACAGCGATGACACCAACATTGCTTCCCTGTTCAACAGCCTCGCCACAATAGGACTAAAGCAACTGGTCACCTTGCTGGATCACTAAGGAACAGCTCTCCAACAACCTCAGCAAGTCTCCCTCGCCCCCCATCACTGACGCTAACATCTCAGCATGGAACGTCCACCAATGGCTCTCCGAATGTGTCAACACCCTAGCACCTCTCCGTAAGACTTCAGCTAAATACCACCTCGGGAAAGCCAGCTGGTTCTCCCTCGCACTCCAGGACTCCAGGCGCACCTGCAGACAGCTAGAGAAAAGATGGAGGAACAGAGTCGAGGCCTTCAAAGCAGCCACCAAATCCCGCCACCACCTCGTCAGAGTCACCAGGAAAGCCACCTTGCAGGACCACATCAGCACCACCTCTCACAACACCAAAGAGCTCTTTGCCATAGTCAAATAGTTTGCCAACCCCCAATCACAAACTGCAAGCATCTCTCCAAATCAAGACCTCTACAACAGGCTGACCGACTGTAGGAAAGTACCCTTTATTTGGCATGGTTATCCCCACTTTTTGCCTGTTGTCAGTATGTTTCGACTGTGTTCACTGAGATTCTGCTAACCACGACCCTCTTACTGTACTTTCCCCCTTTAAACTTGGTTGCTTGGACCACAAATACCCCACATTTGGCATACTCGTGCACCCTTATAAGTCCCTAGTATATGATACCCAGGTACCCAGGGCATTGGGGCACCAGGGGTCCCCCATGGGCTGCAGAATGTATTATGCCACCCATGGGGAGCCTATGCAAAGTGTATCTGCAGGCCTGCCATTGCAGCCTGAGCGGAAAGGTGCTTGCACCCTTTTCACTGCAGGTCATTGCACCAAGTCACTGTAAGTCACCTCTATAGTAGGCCCTCCTAGCCGAGAGAGCAGGGTGCTCATGAAGAGAGAAATCGGCCAAGAAATTAAGTGACCATAAACACTATTTAATTTTTAAAACAATCCCCATTACCAACAACAAAAGACATTTTATCCCCCTCCAAAGAAAAAATGCAAGGAATTCCAATCCTTCTTCAATAATAAAAGAGACAAAATTGAGCTCTCCCTAGCACTGTCACTTATGAATCAGAATCACACATCATTAATGTCCATCTTTAATATGCAAATACAAAACCTTTTGGCCCACTTTTAAATGGATTTGTCCAGATCATCAATAGAAAAAAACTTCCTTGCGCTTCTTAAAACCCACCTCCTCCTCTGTACTCAAGGAAACTACTTGTTGATGGTAACAGTTCTGGACTGTCTCAAAATGGTCAGGTTAATCCTCTTCTAAAAAAGCAAAGGTCAGACCAGAGGACCTTAAAAACGTATGCCCTTTCACCAACTTACCCTTTTACACTGTAACGCCAAAATTCAGGCTATACCACAAGGCTCCATCCTCTCACCCACACTTTTATATATATATATCTATCTATATGTGTACATATCTATCCATCTATCTATCTACATATCCATATATATCTATCTATATATACTTCACTGAAACAACCATATCTAGCCATATTTACCTGTAGAGGGCAATGCTAACTGAGAAGTACATACACTGTCTTCTTGACACCCACACCTTGAAATAAGCACGAATATTGGCATAATCTTTCTCAAGAGGTGTGCCCGGAGTCTGTAATTCCCTTCCTTCGAACATCAGAACAGTGCCTTCCCACATAACATTACGAAATCAACATACGTTTCCGACACCACTTCCAAATATAACCTCAAGACTCCCCTTATGTTGAGGGCAACTTGTCACACAGCCATAACTTTCTAACTCATGCAACTTGTATGAGCAGATTGATATCCTGTAGTTAAAAGCCTACATGTAATTTATCATGGATCTGAAGACTTGGTCGATCTGACTGTAAATTAGACAATGTTGAAAATCACTACTTTATGGACAAGATGATCCTAAATTATACTGTATAATCACAGAACAAATTGGGGGAGCGCAATTCAAAGAGATAGTGTACCCTCTGTTGTCCAGAACCAAAACTAAAATTGCATGTCACTGCTGAATGTGGTCTTTCATAATGGTGAAAAAAGCAGAGCCCTCTAATTCTTCAGTTAACCTCTTTTCAAGAGAAAACAGTACAAGTCCATGTCTAAAATAATCAAAATGTTTGGAAGTCAAACTGCTAGTATAATTAAAATGCTGAACTAGATGACTTCCAAGACAGAAAATAACCAAACTAAGGGTTATGTAAGATACCATAAGGAATGTCTCAGTTTACACATCTTTAAATTGGATTGGCAGCTAACAAGATTTGAACTAAAGTCCAAGGGAGTAGCCAGAAAAATAAAATACTCCCTTCCTTCACCCATATCCGAAAGGGCAATGAGTGAATGAGTGAGGTGAGCAAGCATGGCAGTCTTTTAAGGGATTGTCACGTCCAAGGGAAATTTCTCAATTTCCTTCCCTCCTTCAAACCATCCTCCTTTCAGTCTTTTGTCTTTACTTTCCATCCTTCCTTTCCTCCATTTTGCTGGCAGTCTCTTTCTATCTTTCTTTCGCAGTGTTCTTCTCTCCTTCCTTGTGTCTCTTTTCCATCCATCCACTCTTCTATGCTGACTCCCATTTATCCATTCCTCTTTATTACCCATCCATCTTTCCCCTTATGGGGGGTTATGATGGCCACCCTTAAGCTCTTTGGGCAGTGGCATAATGCAAAATGATGCCCCCTGCAGAATGTGAAGAAATCTCAATTCTCCCATATCTCACACTCATTGGCCTTGGGCTGAATGCCACCCCACCTACCTCAGGAATGGTTGCAGGTCCCCTGCAGGGCTGAGGGCCACATAACACAGAAAGCACTAAGAGCAGTGCAGGCCACAACAATGATAAGTCCAATAAAAATCAGTTTCCAGTGCTCAGCCCCTCTTGAACCCACTGCTCAGGGATCACTTACTTTGAACCACAACCCCACAGAATGAAGAGGAGCACTTGTAGCACGTACAAAAATGATTTACGTGAGTAATGAAAGTTAAAACGTTCATCAAGGCATCAAAAGATAATAGTCTTCAGAAATTGGTTCATGCTTCATTCATCCAACGAGGAGGCATGTAATAATATCACAATAGAGCTTCATTGATCTTCTTTCCAATGCCATGCAGCCCAGCCAACGCATTTCATCTAACAAAGTACTTCATCAGGGTTGATATATCCATACAGTATATAGTATATCATAGTTCTCCATTTTGCGGGACATACCCCGTCGGGGCCTGCATTATGCCCCTGTCTTTGGGAACTAACCTTCCTATGTAAACTTGTAAAGCACTGATGTAACAGTTGTCCATTATTTTACCTCTAAACTTTTCATTTTTTTGCGTGTAGAACCAGATGGGGATATGAATTTATTTCCTGCTTCAGAGAACATATGTTCTGGGGGAAAAACAGCACACCTTAACCCTGTGCATGCTGAATAAAACTCCATGATGCTGCTTTGTTACTGCATCGTTGCTGCATTTGTTTTTTAATTTCCATGAGGTTATCCAATCATGGGGAGCTTTTCAGCCTCTTCCTGTCCAAGGGCGGTATACAATGTGTCCCGAGAATGTTTGTACTTCTAAAATAGGGTGCCTCTACACATCCATGCATCAGGAAAGGCATTGAAGAACTATTGTATTGATTTAATATGGCCCATTCAAAATGTCTTCTAAACCTACCTATAGGTTTAGGAAATATATTTGGAAAAATCTGATTAGATGCATTGCGTAGATGGATGCATTCTTCAAATCTTTTGGATGAGTAGAGTGTGAAGTCCTATCCTTCCCCCATTTATGAAAGACCCCCTGGAAAAAGTTTGGCAAAGCTATGCTATTCTGGGAAACCTACAAGGGAAAAATTCCCTATCAGTCATTTTAAGAATAGGTCTGGGGCTGCGAAATGGGATGTGGTATGTTAAATATACTGAACCCTATGAGGCCTTTTAAAGCACAGCTGCAAGGCTCCAGTGTTCAGTGATTTTACATATTTATCTTGACTTGAATATCCTTTTTAGGTTTAACAAGGTTGCAGCTAATAGTGTTGCTATTCCCCAATAGTCGAATATTGCAAAGAGATTACGGCCCATATTTATACTTTTTTAGCGCCGCATTTGCATCGTTTTTTGACGCAAAATCGGCGCAAACTTACAAAATACCACGCTAAAAAAGTATAAATATGGGCCTACATTTCCAAATATGAAACGAAATGCATGCGTAGATAACGTATTTAAAAAAGAAGAAAAAGGGGTGTGGGTAAGCTTAATACTTGAGACAGCCGTGTTGTGGTAATCTTACTTCAATGTCTACTGCAACTTAGGAAGAAAAGGTAAATAGTCATGGAGAGTAAATAAGTAAAAGAAGTGAAGCGCCCTATGAAATCGATAAGGAGGAATGGGAAAATAAATGTTTTGAGCGGGTTGCAAGAAGTCAGATAAAATGAAAGGGGCACAGCAGTGGGCAAAAAGAGGCAGAATCAGAAAATTGAGAGTCTATGAGATGGCTTACCCAACCACAAATGTCAAGATGGGTAATATTTCAGAAATTCGAGGGCAAAGAAATACACAGGGGGCTTGGGATCTCCCCTTTCTATGGTGGGTCAAAAAGTACATACATATAGTGGGATGTTTTGAGAAAAATGCATTTATCATGGTGGCCCTAATGTATGCAACCTTATAATGCAAAAATGTGATTTTCAAATTTGTTGGATCCAGTGTCAGAATAAATCAATCAATCATTTGTAAAGCACGCTACTCACCCGCTAGGATCTCAAGGCGCTGAAAAGGAGGGGGGAGTGGGGAGGACTGCCACTGCTCGAATAACCAGGTCTTGAGGCGTTTCCTGAAGGTCAGGAGGTCCTGGGCCTGTCGTAGGTGGGCGGAGAGGGTGTTCCAGGTCTTGGCAGCGAGGTGGGAGAAGGATCTGCCACTGGCTGTAGTTCGATGGATACGAGGGACGGCGGCAAGGGCAAGGTTGGCGGAACAGAGTTGGTGGGTGGGAGTGTGGAAGGTGAGTCACTCGTTGAGGTAGGCAGGGCCCGTGTTGTGAAGAGCTTTGTGGGCGTGGATGAGGAGTTTGAAGGTGATCCTCTTAGTGACGGGAAACCAGTGTAGGTCTCTGAGGTGGGCTGAGATGTTGTCGCAGCGTGGGATGTTGAGGATGAGGCATGCAGAGGCGTTCTGTATATGTTGTGGTTTCTTTTGGAGCTTGGTTGTGGTTCCTGCGTAGACCACGTTTCCGTAGTCCAGTCTGCTGCTGACGAGGGCGTGGGTGACCTTCCTTCTTGTTTCGCCGGGGATCCATCTGAAAATCTTGCGAAGCATGGGGAGGGTGTGGGTGGTGGGCGTTGGTGCGGTTCCTAGGGTGGCTGGCCACCAGGAGTCATCCCATGCGGAGCGGTTGGAGCCAAGGATGAGGATCTCTGTCTTGTCCAAGTTAAGTTTGAAGCGGCTCTTCTCCATCCAGTTGGCGATGGCATGCAGTCCGTCGTGGAGGTTCGTTTTGGCGGTGGCGGGGTCCTTGGTGAGTGAGAGGATCAGCTGGGTGTTGTCGGCGTAGGAGACGATGTTGAGGTTGTGGGACCGGATGATGTTGGAGAGCTGTGCCATGTAGATGTTAAAAAGAGTAGGGCTGAGAGAAGACCGTTGGGGGACGCCGCGGATGGTCTTGGTGGCTTCCGACAGGAAGAGAGGGAGGCGGACTCTCTGGGTTCCACCGGAGAGGAAGGATATGATCCAGTCAAGGGCCTTGTGGTGGATCCCGGCGTCGTAAAGGTGAGAGCAGAAGGTGTGGTGGCAGACGGTGTCAAAAGTAGCCGAGAGGTCCAGGAGGATGAGGCCCGCCGTCTCGCCTTTGTCGAGCATGGTCCTGATGTCATCGGTTGCGAAGATGAGGGCAGTCTTGGTGCTGTGGTTCCTGCGGAATCTGGATTGGGAGATATCTAGCGTGTTGTTGTCCTCCAGGAAGCGGGTCAGTTGGCCGCTGACGATCTTCTCAATGACCTTCGCAGGGAAGGGAAGGACGGAGATGGGTCAGTAATCCTTGAGGTCTTCGGGGTCCGCTTTGGGTTTCTTTAGTAAAGTGTTGACTTCGGCGTGCTTCCAGCTCTCCAGGAAGGTGGTGGTTTCAAAGAAGCTATTCATGGTCATCCGGAGTTGGGGGGCGATGATGGGGCTCGCTTTGTTGAAGACATGGTGGGGGCAGGGTTCGGAGGGGGATCCGGAGTGGATGGTGCTCATGTTTTTGATGGAGTCCTCGTTGTTGATGTGGGTCCAGGAGAGCAAGAGGTTGGTGTGGCTGGGTGCGTCGGGGTTGGTGGTGGCCGTGGTGGTAGTAGGGGGTGAGGAGTTGAAGTGATGCGATGGAAAAAGGTGGTGAGGAAGTCGCATAGTGGACTGACGTCGAAGCTGCAGATAAATGGTATGCACTAACCAAAAAAATAAGATTAATTAGAAAACAACTAGAATTGCGAAAAACAATGAAACTTGTGCTTTTTTAAAAATCTGGGTGCACCTTTCACTGCTGGCTAGTCGTTAGATAGCACTCCCTTGGTGGTTTAGAAGAGGGTCTTGGCTCTGTCACTCCTTCTTTGACCTTAATGGGTTAAGCCTCCTAACATTGCTGGGTGGGGCCAGAATTAATGGAGGTTTGGTTTTTCACCACTGGATGCAGCCCATTCAGTTTATACCCAGTGGATCAATAGTCACCTCGGTTTACAACATTAATCAGAGCTGGCTCGAGGACAGTGCAACTGCTGAGGCCACACTGGGCGCTGACATGGAGAGGGGGAACTGACCTCAAAGGGGAGTGCTGTGTTTAACATTACTTTGATTTACGAAACACCTGCTGCAGGGTTCCTCATGTTCAACTTTCAGGTAGCAATAAAAGATACCTAGATACCTCTTGTGAGTAATGTTTTGTTAGAGAGGGATCAGAGTTTTGTCTAGTGGCAGTTTTGACTCCCCATAAAGTAGCATAGAGGGTTAATGGGCCTGCTGCAAAAACGCCTAAGGGCAGACCATAGATCTCTATTTTATGTGGATAGCTGTGTTGATTCCTGCTTTTGTCACAAAGATTCTTTTGTTACTGCAGTTCATAAGATACAACCCTTTTATAGAACAGCGACTGTTACGAACCGTCATCAAAGAGCTGAATGCACACTGCATTAAATGGATTAAGATGTTATTCTTTCTTTCCCCAGGTTTTTATTATCTATTCTTAATGTTGCTAAAAAAGAGTTCGTTTGGGTAGATATACATTGTTGTTAGTAAAGCCAACCTTTTCCTGTCCTTTAAAACAAATTAAATGCATGTGAGACAGGGGCTATGAAGCGATGAACTGCACTTTTGCCCAGTGGTAATGAGGGAAACCCAGGGGAAGGTCATGGATGGGGGACCTAAAAATGGTTCTCGCACTGGGCGCCACCAGCACTAAAGCCAACCCTGATGCTAAACATGCAAAGATGCTAACTACCTTCATTTGCAGCTGCCCCTCTAACTGCAAACACCCTATTTTTTATTTGCTGTGAAGTTTACCACATCATGCCATGCAACATCATCAAACCATCACGTTACACCTAATGTTCCCACATATATGGCAAACTAGAATCAGCACTCTTTTAATCATGCAACCGAAGGACACCTATAATAAAATGGATTACTCTCTGACCCTCTGACTCTGAGGGCTATGAAGTGCAATAAATTACACATGGTGAGTAACTACATACTTAAGAAACTAAAAAGTGCTTGGGCCTCCCAGGAGGTATAAAAGTGCTATATAATTACCAATACCATACAACCGAATATATTCCCAACATTCAACTTCTCTTCTAATGCTCTTCTGAATGGAATTTGAAAGTGCCTACTGGGGAGATACTTACATTACAAGTATGTAATGTGCATAACAATTTGGCAGGTGCTTCCAGAGGACTTTTAACATGCACACAAAGTAAAACTGAAACTGAAGGCAAGTTGTAATACACAGCTGAAATGTGGAGACTAAAAGAGTCACAACTTTTACGTATAGTTGTTTTTTCTGGTTGTTGTAACATTTTATATGTTTACACAAACTTTGGGCCTCATTTACAACAAACTGTTGCATCAATCACAATGACCCAGTTTGCTTGTGTCGCCCTGCACTCCCCTAACGACACCAAGTAAGCACTGTATTTACAATGCAGTGCACCGTGACGCTTGTTAGCACAGCTGCGTCAGAATTGTGGTGCTTTGCTGGATGAGCGTCAAAAATGTTTACGCTAGTCCAGCAAAGCTCATGGAGGCCGATTTAAAACAGCCTAGCAACACTCTAATTCCTGCCCTCAAGCAGGCACTAAAAAATTACGCTAGAATGACAAAGTGAAATCTTGAAGATTTCACTGCATCATTCCAGGGGGCCTCCGAGCGGGGGAACACCTCCCTTGCATACACTATCCCTAGTGCAGGTGTAATGTGGTGCAAGAGTTTACAAACTGGGGCAATAGTCCCATTGTACCAGTTTGTAAATATAGCGCAGGGTGGGGGACTGTTCTGCAATGTGGTTGTGTAAAAAAGAATTACGCTGCGGTGGCACAAGTGGCTTGTAATTGAGCCTTTAAATTTCTCTGGGAAGTACAGACCATGGTGATAATAAAATAAAACTCATGCTTACATTGCAAAACATTAAGTGTTGATTAATAACGTGGGTTAGGATCTGCTTAGTAGGCATAGGTTTCTTTTTTATAAATCATTTTATTTGGCAAGTGGCTTTTCTTACAATATGTGTTGGTACTCTCTCTCTCTCTCTCAATCAATATATATCTATATGTGTAATTCACCTTATCACGCCTTCTGCATAATGTATTCACGTCTGTTGCATAATTTCGTATTTTGCTTATGTAAAGTTGTAAACACCTGATAGAAAAATATGTAGGTTTGCTACCTTACCACAATGGTTCCTCGTAGATAAAAAAAACGCTCTTAAATCTTCTTTTATGTTCTTCGAACGTTGGTCCAAGGATACTGCAGAAGAAAGGAAACCTGCCTTAAAATCATGACCGACCAAGAGCAAAGTATGAACCTTTTTTTGTTAAATGAGGCATTTCATGTTTAATTAAAGTATGCACTATACAATATTTGCACCTAAACCAGTTGATTCGCAAATGAGCCGCACTTTGTTCCAGGACGGGAAAATATTCTGCATCAATATTATTACGTGCAAATGTGAATTGCTTCCTTTTTTGAGTTAATGAGCGATTTCCTCTTCTCCCCGTGTAATACTATTCAAACGAACAACATCACGGAAATGCAGAACTACACGTTTCTCTGCTGACCTCTTTTTACAATAACAAACATCAGAGTCATCTGGAATATATACTTTCGCTTTTGCTTACTAGTCGTCAAGCACCCTCGATCGACAGAGCACAGGAGAATAAATCCAAATTCTCTAATGTTCTTAAATGGTGCTGAACTAATCCATAAGTCTTCTCCAACAAATGTGGCTAGAGTCCAGGTTCAGCCGTGACCCGAGTGTCAATACTTGGGGGACTTTTGGGACTAACGAAGATCGAAGCATCCAGGACAGACAAGGTCCGAAGTGAAAGGGGTACTTGTTGGCTCCACACACAGTGAATCTTCATTCTTTCTGCCACTGAATCAACAACTACTGGCTTTATGTAGTGATCAGTGGCCCTTGCAGCAACTCTGTGCCACCCAAAACAGCTTCTGCCTCTCCAACCCAGTATTGCCTGCTACGTCGGTTCCAAGGGAGATAAAATGTGAGTATTTTCTAAAGTTTTAAAACTGCATCAGCTGCAGCTGCGTGATTTAGTGAGAGCTTGGATGAGACAGCTTTAAGTTTCCAATGATGAACTTGTGCATAATGCAATCTCGTGTCACAGTGTATATAGAGCCTCATGTGATAGGCACAGAGAGATAGTTGAGTGTAGATACTGCATCTCATTGAATGGCCCGACTATGATCTTCTTAGGCAGTAACTTGATTGTAGCGTGTGGAGATTCTTGATGGGAGCCCTTGTGAGGAGAATTCCCATTGACTTCCATTTGATCCATTTCTATTGCATGCACTAGTCCCAGCCACGCACATGACACAGTGATTTTATTGGTACAAGTGTGGTAACAGTGGGTGGTAGGATTTTTATGGATTCCAGATTGTCACAGAAATTTAAGGAAAAAGTGTGATTTCACTCATAGTGTGAGGTTTGCAAGACATTGTGGGTAAGAAAATCTCAAGGGATTGATGCAAGGCACACTACAATTCTCTTGTTGTCTAGTTTTCAAAAATGTCTGTGGTTGGTATGTTTCCATGGGTGATGCCAAGGATGGCCCCAAATTCTGCAGCTGCCCCTATCAGTGATCTTTCCACTGAGTCCTTTAGGGCTTTCCTGGTCAAGGTCTCTTGGCTCACCTACACAGGTGAGGTACCATTGTTATTGGGAGAGTTGGGGGAATGCTGGGTGGTAGGAAATTTGTGGCACCCTGGAGATTCCAGTAGTTTATCTCATAAATATGTGAGGAAAGTGTGTGTTTTTAGTCAAAGTTTGAGATTGGTAGGGCATTATGGGTAAGAAAATGTTGTGGGATCCACACAAAGCACACCACACTGGAATCCCATCGGTGTCTTGTTTTCAGAGCTGTCTGGGTCTGTTAGGATTTGCCAGACAGCAGCTTACCCAAAAAGTGCAACCATTCACTATTGCAAGTGAGGTCATATTGAGAGTTAGCCACACTCTCCTAGCCCATAAGTAAAAACAACACCCAATGGAATCAAATGTCCTCTTGCTTGCCACTGGGCTTGGATTTCTCAGTCCACAGGGAGCAGAAAGACTGTTGAGGCTTTAGGGGTGAGGGTGGAATGGATGTTAGCATGAAACAAGCCCACCCCCCTGGAGGGGAGTGGGGCAGAAAGACTGGTTTGTCCCTTTTGGGATGGGGGTGTGACCAATGGCAGAGTGCTACACTCACACAACTTTCTTTGGCCCCCAAGGCAAAATCTCTGGTGTCAGGCTGATGTTCCCCCCCCTACCCTGGAGGGCAGATTGGGGGCACTCTCCCAAATTGGGACAAACCTCCAATCTGCCCTCACTGGGGCAGAAAGATCCTATTGCCTTTCTGTAACAGGGGCTTGGCTTTTTGCCAGGGTAACCCACACCTCACCTTACTTTTTGTGTTTTGGTGCCATTTTGAATTCCCTGGTGTGTAGTGGGCTTTTTGTCCCCTCAGAGGAAAATTGAAGGAAACCCCTGACTGGCCCTGGTGCTTGGCAGAAAAACTGGTTTGTCCCAGTGGAGGTTTGCCCCATTTGGTGCAGTTGCCCTAAATATACCCCTCCCCACCAAGGGCTCACTGGGCTACTTGCAGGATATTTAAGGTAATCAATGTATCCACTGGGGTATTAACCTTAATACAAACCTACAACTTTGGTTCAATAAATCCTTATGATAAACGTACAGATTCAGGTCTTTCATATCTTCTTTGCTCTTTTAGTCAACATTTTAATTGCTTCTTATCTTAGTAGCTTCTTATAGCTCTTTCAAATAAAACATTACACAGACATGATTGCAGCCAACATGTGTTGTGGAGACCCACCTCCTCAGAGCTTCTTAGAAAGTTCTTTTAACAATCTCCAATATTATTACTGTGTAATACCTCATTTAGTTTGATTATCTGTTTTTCTTCTTAAAAACATTACTGAACCTTAATGGGTAGTGATGCCTTATCGATTGTGGATCACTCATCCATTAGAAGACTCATGTATTTACAGCTGTTTAGATTATGCAGCAAAAATCTCCATTTCAAATTTCTTTCATTTACCCTTTAGCATAGTCTGATGGCCCGCCACCATTATATTTTGAGTAGCTGAATATGAAATAGTTGCAGGTTGCTAGACGTGCTAAAAAAGGTATGATGCACAACAGCGATAATATTGGAGGTTAGTAAACAATATCACTCACTGAATTTACTTTAGTAGATCAAATCTAGAAGGCTTAAAAAAAGAGATTTGTACACTGGGAGATTACATTATGGAGAAGTACTTGACAATGAATATGATGAAAGCCAAGATTTTTATCTTAGAAAGGAAGGAAAAAAGAAAAATATTAACTAGAATTGGCATAGAAAAAAAACTAATATGGAACAAACTAAAGTTCCCTTAGAATGAAACTGATTGAAATTTTAAATTGCTCTCCTAAAAACCAGTCTTGATGACCATCAACTCTAAAATACAGCCAAGTTTAACATATAGGGCCTCTATATAAGCAGGCATGATGGGTGGAAAGTTGGATAATATTGAATGTGAGGTACTCAAGTGGTTATTGCAGCTAAATCATACAACCTCTTACTCTTTATTACCTTGAGAATTAAGTAATCGGTCTTCAGGTTAGACAGCAAGCACTGGTTTATTAGTATGGTGTAAAATATGCTGAGCCTAACTTCTTTAGAGGGTCAATTTGGCAGGAAACTCTAACCCACGATAAAGTATACAGCATAGTATGATGAGTTTTATAAAAGTAAAGCCAATTTTGCACCTGTTGATGCTGACACCTTGTGCCTTAACACAACTGAAATATAACCAAATGTAGGAAGGAACTTAGAAATTCAGTTTTGCAAAGGATATTACTAGTCTATGGGAATCACATTCTGACAATCACACTAACCAGGAGTTACACAGATTGAAATACACAACGCTGTTTAGTAGAACCTATGCAGAGGCAGGTCGTCTTACAATATCTCAAATTTATATTATGTCACCTTCCAATACTGTCTTTATACCATTGGATATTAAGAGGTAACCACAAGAAGAAATAGAGGTTATGTGATGTTGTATAGGAAATCTTGTCACACATTCACTAGCTGTTTCCAGTGCTTCTAGGTGTATGAACTTGATTCCTGAGAAATATACTTTTTGAGTTTAGCACATGCACAATGTCTGGAGTGGACTGTTCTTTAACACTGTCAAACTGTACTGAGCGTGTAGTTTGCTATCCTGGTACCAACAGCTAACTTTTAAAAATTGCAAGCAGTATAACAACTTTTTGGGCTAACAATGGTGATTAATGTTGATTTTGTTTTGTTTTTCTCACAAAGGACACAATGACAGTCATATGTAAATCTGGAAAATGCTTCTCATTATATTTAAAAGGTGTCTAAATTGTTTTCCTTTAAACTATTACTTTCAAATTCAAATGTAACAGATGTGATACTACATTAGGGATTTTACCAAAAATAGCAAGTGAAGTTTACTGGCTGACTTTTTTATTCCAGTGGTATAACTTTAAGTACTCAATTATACCAAAGTACAGTTCACAAAGTTACAGGCAGAGTTCTCTGCTTACATCTATCCTATTTATCATGTGCAGAGTCCTCCATCACAACTGATTATTACTAGGCACATACAGATCTATGTTTTTGGTATAAATATGGGAGTGTCAAGGGTGAATGGCAGACAAATGTGGAGAATTTACTATAAAGTGGATGGAGGACAGGGAAAATGAAGGAGGAACACAAAGAGACACACAAATACAAGACTACACCGACAAAAGCGGTTCACATGTAATTTGATAAAGTTACAGTCACATCTACTCTGTTAGAAGAACAGCTCAACAGTCTTGAATCTCCTCCAGTAAAGCAGTAATGTCCTAGGCATGGGCACAGCATCTTTAGTGCAGAATGTGCAGTGACATTGGGACCAAGGAGTGTAAAGGCCCAATTATATCTATTTTGTACTGCCAAACTACAGAATGGGTTCTATGGGCCACATGTACCAATGTTTGGTTTTGTGACTCGCAGATTGCAAGTCAGAGTGACTCGTAATTTGCGAGTCACAAAACCGAATGTTGTATAGTGTCAGTGACACTATTAGCGATTCTCAAGGGGGTCACAAATGCCCACATCATGATTATTCATGAGGTAGGTCGCAATTTGCGACCCCCTTGAGAATGGTGGCCCTCACAGGGATGGTGGCCCGCCGGAGACAGCAGACCACCATGTCTGTGACTGCTTTTAAATAAAGCAGTTTTTATTTTTTTTAAATGCAGCCCGTTTTCCATAAAGGAAAACGAGATGCATTTCAAAATAAAAAAATGAAACGTTTTCGTTTCATTTTTTCAGAGCAGGCAGTGGTCCTGTAGACCACTGCCTGCTCTGAAAAAATGTTTTCACTGACATTCACAAAGGCGAATGGGTTAGCACCAGTATGATCCTGGTGCTAACTGCTATATTTTGCGACTGCAGTTGCGGTCACAAAACAATCATACATGGGCCTGCGAGTCGCAATTAGGAAGGGAACACCCCTTCCTAATTGTGAGTCGCAGTCCATGTTTGCGATTCGGTAAAATGTTTACCAAATCTTAAAAATGGTTTGGTACATGGGACAGTGCATTTTGCAACCCATCAAATGGTCCTAAATGCAGTGCGCATTTCACACTGGTGCACACGTAAGGAAAGGACCATTCCTCTTCAATCTCCAAAACAAACAATTGATAACCAATTGTATCGAGTGCATCATAGATTTCCAACCCTTTTACAATTTGCCTGTGGCCACGCCAAGTAGTTGGAACCTGGATATGTGGGGGGAAAGTCTGGATTATTCATAATTGGGATGAGGGGGGAATTGCGAGTGGAAAGCTTCTTACTCGTCTGTATTCTGTCCCACACCCCTATTGTGGCTCCCAGAATAGAGGAGATATAAACTGCTGGCGGCCTATGGGGTTTAGGAAGCCATGGTATCTTCCACATGTGTATGCCTGCAATGGCTTGATCGATGAAGCATCAATGTTTTTCCTTGAGAGAACTGTTCCATTCCACTAGGTATCACAATTGGGCTGCCAAATAATAGTGGGTAAGATGAGGGGTCCCTAAACCCCACATCCCCAGTGGTAGGTAGGTATGCTTCTTGGCCATAAGTGCCTTCTTCCCTTCCCAAATGCACTCTTCTCTGTGTCGTTGTAGTTTAACTAAAACATGGGGAGTAGGGGTAACGTCTGCAGGACATGTATAATTTTGGGCAGTAGGGTCATATTTTCTGCTGCCTTACCAGGAAAGCGCATAAGCCTTCCAAGTGTGCATATCAGCACGTGCTTTTGACAGCAAGGCACCATAGTTAGAGATTGCAGTCTGAACTCTAGTGGAAAGGATGCGGAGTCCCAAATACCCCACTCCCCCTGTGTCCTAGATGAACGGACGGTGTTTGTTGCAGGATAGTCTGAGTTGCCGCTGGAACCGTTAAGTTTAGGATCTGTGACTTTTATAGGTTTACCTTATACCCAGAGGCCCTCCCAAAGATCTCTAGTTCTTCCATCAGTGGAGTCAAGGACAGGAGGGGATGTGTCAGAATCAACATGACGTCATCCGCATACACTGCTAGCTTATGTTCTCGTCCCCCCAAGGCATTAGGGGGTTTCATCTAATTTGCTCTGCCATGGGCTCCATGTATAATGCAAATAGTAATGGGGACAATAGGCATCCCTGCCGAGTGCCCCTGGTCACTGGAAAGGGGGATAACATTAGTCCATTGTCCCCAACCATCGCCCTAGGCCCATTCTAACTTCATTGCACCCAATCAATGAATTGTCTACCTAGGCCCACCTTCTGTAGCACTGCAAACAAGTAAGGCCAGTGCACCCGGTCAAACTCCTTTTCTGCATGTATAGATTACATTAGTGCCAGAATTCGAGAACGCTGAGTTTTATCTAGCAGATGGAATATATGTCTTGTGCTGTCGCTGCAGTTTCTCTCTGGAATTAATCTGGCTTGATCTTGGTCTAGAATGCCTTGCATGTAAGGGGCCATTCGCTTCGCCAGGATAGAGGTGAATATCTTGGCATCTACATTGATTAACTATATTGGTCTATATGAGGAGCAGTGCAATGGATCCTTACCTGGCTTGGTTAGGACCATAATCGTGGTGAGCTTCATGGAGTCTGTGTGGAAGCCCGTGTCACTGAAGGAATTATATAAACGTGAGGACTGGAGCCAATTGGTCAGCAAATAATTCATAAAATTCTGAGGAGTAGCCATCCCGCCCAGGGGCCTTTCCGGGTTGTAGGTGTGAGGACGCTAAAAGTACCTCATCTAACCTTTTGTCCTGATCCAACTGCAGAGCATCTACGATGGGCTGTCCCTCTACTGGTATGTGTTCTAGGTAGAGTATACACTCCACCTCTAGCAAGGGGTCAGCAGTATACAGCTGTGCATAGAATCGCTCAAAGGCTTGGGCTATTGGTTCATCATTTGTGTTCCACTTTTACATGTCTTTCAAGTGCAGCTCTTTTATCTCTCCAGTTTCTGGTAAGACGGGTCGCCAATGCAATTAATCAGCTGTGAAGAACTGATTTCAGAGCATCCTAGAGCACTGCTATAGGTGTATCAGGGCAGTCATTGTGTTCTAAATATTCGGTGATGGCGTCTGTCAGTTCGGTGATTTGTGTTCCACTTGTAAGAAGTTGGGAGGTTGGCCCAAGAGTGGATATCATTTTATGGAGTGGGGTGTGGTCTGAGAGCACTGCTTTACCTATTTCTACCTGTGTCACAGATTGCAGAAAATGTGGTGTAGCTAGTTAGAGATCAATTAGCGCATGTGCTAAGCGCTTTGCAGACGTGTTAAGCCCCTGGATATTATAACTAATAATGCATATCATTATGGGATTGACGCGCACATGCATATATCTGTGGGGTGTGTCCCTGGCTGCTGGAAGGTAACCAACTAGCTTCTTACATAAAGTAACATCATACCAACTAGATCTTGTATTGCACACTAGGTAAGAAAAAGAGCAAGAATAGATAACAGAGTTTCAAACATAGAGGCAGGAAAGAGAACCAATGCGGCCTTCCCCAGTACCGCTACAAACCAAGAAGATGGAGTCCATGGCAAGGTATCTCAGTCCAAGTGGGATTCCTCTCCATGGGTCAGAGGCCTGCCGTCGACTCATGTCTTCCTCGAAAACCGTAGACGAGCCTCCCTGGTCCATCTTTGTTTAGTGCCTGAGGAGCAGTAGGGTGTGCCATTGTTGGAGGCTATCGTGGGTTCGGTGCCAAGCAGTTATTTCTCAGTCATTATCCATGTTGGATGCTTGCTCCCAATGGTTCAGCTGTCGGAGTAAAGCTGCTCTTTCACTACAACTCGCCATTGCAGTCTGCCCAGGCGTCTTCTCCTTCTTCCTTCTCGCTGGGTGCCTGAAGGGTGCCGATGAGCTTGATGGGCTTAATTGCAAAGGGTGTAGTTCCTCTTCATTCTGACAACAGTGCCTGCATGTCTTCCAAAGGGCGCACGCTATGTGTCTCAGCTTCCCATTCAAAGGTGAGGCAGGAAGGGTGGCCCCAGCGGTAGCGCACCTCTTGATTTTGTAAAATCTCTGTGGCTGATCATAGCTAGCGGCGTCGCTGAGGTCTTATGGGTGAGTGGTCTTGGTATAGCCAGATCTTGTTGCCCTCAAAGTCAATGTGGTTGCCGTCAAGTGCTGCTGCCATAATTATTTCTTTTTGCCTATAGTAGTGAATGCAAGTTAAAATGTCTTGTAGTTGCCCAGGAGATGTAGCCGATCTCCCAGCCCTATGAATTCTGTCTATAATGATCTCTTGTGGCGCGAGTTCCAGTACAATATGATGAAACAATCTACAAGCATAATCTTCCAGTTTCCCTCCGGTTGCTTGCAACAGGACTCCCTTAATTCTAATGTCGGCCCTCCTAGAACAGTATTCAAGATCTTCTACTTGATATCAGACTTCCGCATTTTTTTTGTCTAAATCTATATTTCACGTAGATGAACGTTCACTTCTTCTCCCTGTCTTTCACTGGTTCGTTCGAGGCTAGCCACTTGGTCTCCCAGTTCATTCACGTCCTTTGTGAGGTCTTGTTTATGTTTAGCCATATCCGCGCATAGTGCTCCAAAGACTGTCTCCAGGAAGGTGCGTGTAACTGGTTCAGCTTTATCAGCTGTTCTGGTGGTGTCACCTGTTGAGTGACTTCCTTTGGTTGATCTGATTTTTTCCCTGGCATCTTTGTGAGTAAATCTCTAATCGTAGCATCTTTCTTACGGGAGGGGGTACCTTCCATGTTCCCTCATGCAGCGGGGTCACTTCATCAGTCACTGAGCAACGGTCCACCACTAGTATGCTTTTCCCTTTGCACCACTCCAGGTACCTCCTAAGTGCATATAAAAGTCTCTCTGGTGGATTACACCAAGAAGATTGGCATGCCCAGAGCATTGGGCATTGTTACGTTGGTCTTCAAATTCACAGGTGTGCAAGACTCACCGTCCAGCGTTATCTGCCACACTCACTGGGCCCAGCACTCCTCCACATACATGGGCTGAATGGACTTCTCCTCTAGCTGGAAACGTGTGGCTCCACTGGTCCAGCTGATGCCGCAGTCCTTTCGGGTACTGCCACATTTCATAGACAGAGCTGTAGCTGTTATTCTTTGAAGGTAGCTGCAATCGATTTTGCCTTTGCTGTGGGTCCCCTCTTAACCGCGCTGTGCCCCCTCTGCAGTATTCAGCATGGGCGGTGGTGTTATCGCGTGGCTCCCACTGTCGCACGTGGCCCGCATCAGGTGGTCCCCAGAGCCTGGTCTTTAGGGGGAAGGTCTGCCTCTTGTATGTGTTCCGGGGCTCATAGAGACAAGGTCGCAGCTACTGCACGTTAATATTGTACGGTGTGGGGGGGCACGCACCATCACACTGAGGGCAGCCTGCCTCGGTTTGCCATGCCATTTTGAGATTAGGTACGCCACAGAGTGTCTGGGGGCCCAGGGTACTTCTTCAGGTGTCCCCAGAACTGAAGCGATGCTCCGGATGCCCCTCCACCAATCGGCGGAGCAGATGAGGCCCGATCTCCGCCATTAACCTTCGTCCGACAGCAGAGCTTGGAGATTTCACTCCGGTCTGGACGCCATCTGGGCCAAGCCCCGTATGTATTTTTAAACAGCGTTTTACCCCTCCGCCCTTGTTTGCAGCATGGCTGGCCATTGACATTTTCCCCCACCTTAGAAAATCTATTATACATAATACCTCGTCTCTTATTACATGGATTATCAAACATTTTACCAATGGTTTTTAGCACCTGAGTTACTATTTTAATCAACTGGTCAGCTACTTTTGTGGTTTGTGAATCATCATTTGCCTTGAATAAGGTATTAAAAACATCTATCTTTAATTAACTGTACTGTGTTTAAGCTTGTATTATCGTTCTGCTTCCCTGGGAGATCTTTCTGATTGGCAATGGACAATTTATTGAACTGTCCACATATGTTAAGTGTGGCTAAATGTTGACTGCGTGTTGACCTGAATCTTTAATGTGAAAAGCACATCCCCTGGATGTGAAAGTGCCTTCCCTAGGTGCACTACTTTACTGGTTCCACTTGGTTTCCTCATTTAGGGGGTTATTACAACTTTGGAGGAGGTGTTAATCAGCCCCAAAAGTGACGGTGGTATATCCGTCCCTTTACCGTCACTTTTGGGACGGATTAACACCTCCTACAAAGTTGTAATAACCCCCTTAGTCTTATCTTTTATAAAACTGTAAACTGTGTACTTGTATAGCGCACTACTCACCCATTAGGGTCACAAGGTGCTGTACACATACCGCTGTGGAACCCCTCCAGGCTTTTCCCTGTGAGGTGCCCACTCCTGGGCAACCTCCAAGGTGAAGCCAGGCATCCCAGCGCAGTTGGGGCCATTAGTGGAGATTAAGCAAGCTATTGACCAGAGTTACAGAGTGGGACCCATGAATTAGATTAGGCACTGATGCAAGAATTATCAGGTCCAAGGAAATTGAGCCCAAGACCAGCCGAGGTGGGAATTGAACCCTGGTCCCAGACCAGATTTCTGCTTCAGGGTCTGCCGCTCTAACCATTGAGCCACCCTTATTTTATGATGTCGTAGCACTAACCACTACTAAGCAGCATTCAATATCATGGTGGCTTTTTGCTCCCTCATCCCAGTTAATTACTGCAACATCTCTTGAGCATCCATTTTAAATGACTGCCAACACACTGAGGAAATAATTTATGTTAAGGTGGCAGTTAAAAATGGTGAAGCTCCCACATCACCTTCAAAGGGTGTGTTTTGCTGTTGAGTGGGATTAATATGCTTCTCATCCACCATCCCGCTAGTAACAACAGATGCCTACATTTTATTCAAGAGCATTACTCTCCAACCCTATTTGGAAATGTCTTTACTAAACCTGGCTCACAGTTTCATAACTTATGTGACCTCTAATGAGTGTATCTTACCTATCCCATCAGTGCAAAACTCATGTCATGTGATCAGTTGCTCAGACATGCTGCCCATATCAAAACTGCTCCCTGAGTTGGGGTTGAAGATGTGATTAGATCTGCATGATGTGCTTTCTGAGATCACAAAATTGATTTCTTGTGTTTATGGGTATCATTTTGTTCCTCTTTAATATTGCTTCCTCAATTGTGCCTTGTCTGGATCGTGTTACTCTCATAGTCTACTAACAACAAAACTTCATATTGAATTTTGATCAGAAAACAATGACATCTCTGCAGTTATTTTAAATAGTGCATAACACAATGGAGATTATTCCTATTCACTTTTCTTGCTCTTCTGACAATCAGACCAGCTGCTTCAATACCACACTGTAAGCATGTTACACTAATGGTCTACATGAGTGACAGCCTGTTGATGTATTGAGCGACAAGTGGGCATTTTTATGCCAGCCTGCACCAATCAGCCCAAACTTCTGGATCCAAGACCAATATCCACTGGGTGTCTGCCAGCGGTACAACCCCTCGCAAACAAGTTTTACTGATATGTGGAAGTCCAAATACAGAGATATAGAGTTGAAGAAATCACACATAGTCCCTCATATAACCAGATCATCTTTGCACGGTCTTCTATTGTCTGATAGAATATCAATAACAAAAGTATTGCGTGGACAAAATATTTTGTCAAAAATATTGAGAACAAAAATATTGCGAAGGTAAGTGCAAATAGGTAAGCATAGACTTACTATTTTTAACTCCACATCTTCATACTTTGAAGATATTTATACATATCTGGAGTTAAGTATAGTAAATGTTGTGTTCCCATCTAAATTTACCTTCATAATCTTTTGTCCACACAATATTTTTAACTGCCTAATCATCATGTCTTCAAAGGGTTTCTCAAGTGTGTGGCAATATGAAAATTCTTTTAAGCTTTCTGTGGACATTGTCACTCCAAACTACATCAATTGTCCCGCACCTCCAGATCCACGCTCCCACTTCATTCAGCTGTGGTCCCAAACCCCCCCAAAACAGGTTTCACAGGTAAGCAAAACTTCAAGTGCAAAGACACACACTGTTAAAAACATTAAAGAAAACAGCACACAATCTGTCATATACCCAGGTCAGCTTTGTACAGTGACCTCCAGTAGTACTGAAGTACTTCTTCACATACTCATAAATACCGTTTGTGAATTAGGCTCATGAGTCATGCCTTTTAAAAAATGTATCACTGGGAAAATAGAAGGAATTACAATAATAATATCATGGTTTCAAGTGACAGCCTGCCAAAAACAAGGGATTGTGGAAGGCCAGGTGTCAAAGACTGGATAATGCTTCACCAAATGAGTTCATTGTTGCCAGGATCATACCCTACCTGGAAAACTTCTCCCAAAGATCCTCCAGGACATAACAGTTCCTGTAAAAAGAGATAGAAACATTAAAAGAGAAGAAGGACAAAGAAAACAACATCAGCAAGAAAAAACTAGACACTAAAGAAAGATTCCTGATTCTTCCAATCTAGGCGTAAAAACTGCAAGCGGAAGAAGCAGGGAGTGAGAAAGGAGAGGAACAGATTAAGTAGGGAGGTGGACTTGCAGTCAGAGAGGAGGAGCACTGGATGTTTCTGAGGACCAGGAGAATGCCAGAGCAGGATGCCTCAGGAAAGCAATGATGCAAGGAGATCCAGCCAGAGAAAACTCTGAGCAGCCACTGGAAGCAGCCTGTGAAGACAGGAGAACCAGAGAACTAGGTGAGGTCCCAACCCCACTGCCACTTGTTATACATCCAGGCAGGAAACGTGGTTTGACCGGCCTCATCCCTGGATGGGCTTGGCTGTCTCAGGTGGATACCCGATTCAAAACCTGGACTAGGGCACAGAGAAATAGCGGGTAAGAAAGGGCTGGTAAATCCCTATAAAGAACAAAGAGAGGTTCGGGGAGTGGGTAGATAAATGAGAAAATGTAACCAAATAATCAGTTCTGGAGTAACAAATAGCAAAGCAGGCCCCAGCCAATGGGCCCCACTCCTTTAGGGTCCGACAATAATGGATCAAAATATTATTGATTTGATCTTGAAAGAAAATTACAATCAAGCTTTCCTTAATGTTTCCAAAAGAAAGGAAAAAAATGAATCAGCTCAAAGAAAACAAAACTTTACATTAAAGACTCTATAAAGAAAATACAATATTAATGTAATGTATAATGTACCCTAAACCGGATCAAAGGAGTCAGCAAATCCCTATAAAAGGAAATATTAGAACTTCAAACAGACATTGATCTTTTGAAATCACTGCTCAATTTTTTACCATCAAAAAGAGAAATTGTTGATGAACACGAGAGGAAGGCAAATGAGAAAATCGATGCGCTATACACTGATAAAAGCAGGCATGTGCGCGTAAAAAAAAGACAACATCACGATGATGACATGGAAGAGGTTGTGCTTCAAGGAAGAGAACAATTCAAGATTGAAACATACCTACCAATATTGGATAAGTGATGTGCAGAGCTTTCCCGTTGTGTGGAAGCATACAACAAAGTTCATTTTCTATTTGGGTTGCTCCATGAGTTTCCATTGAAGACAGACGCCAAAATTAGAGAAGATGGCCAAAGATTTGGAAAGAAGTTTCCTGAGGACATCGAGTTGGAGTTTGCAGATGAAATGGTTCATTTCAAGTATTTCATATCACAGTTAGAAGATTCTGATGAAACAATGCCAGCATCGCAATCGTACAAATTCATTTTTTAAAATATGGTGCAATCAACATTCCCAAATGTTATGACAGCATCAAGAATTTAAAGGTGTCTCATGGTCACAAACACTACTGGTGAACAAACCTTTTAGAAGTTAAAACTAATAAAAAATTGTCATTGATCTTTAATGACATAAGAACGATTGAACTCACTTGCCATTAGGTCGCTGAATATTGCATCTTGTAAAAGGTAGACTTCTAAAATATCCTGAAAGATTTCATCACAAACAGGTTGAGGAAAGTGAATATTTAAAGTTTTGTTGGTTTATTGACACTAACAAAAAAAAATTTTGTTTAGTAATATTAATCATTGTTATTGTTTAGTTTTATGTAATAAAATTGGTTTATTAAAATTCTTGGTTTGGGAAAATTAAAAACATATTAGGAGACAATTTTCAAGGGGACCCTGAAATTTTGACTCCCTGACATCATATACCGAGGGCCAAAGAGAAACCGAGATCCAGGAAATTCTTTAAATTTTTTGGTTTGCTGTTATGATTCTCTATCTGTTCTCCCTTCTCGCCTTCTTTAATCAGGGGTGTTACATAAAGTACCTGAAGTCTACTAAAAGACAGAAAAGAGGCAAATAAGTCTAGGAATAGTACAGCTGGGAAGCATTTCCATGAGTAGCTTTTTGTGAAGTTTATTTCATTTTCTGAAGGGAGGATTTAGCTATAGACATGTCTCCAGAACAGAAGCAAACAAACAGTTTTCTTTTCGTTTTTTTGCCATTTGCTTTCTTCTGGGAAACAATTACTTGCCATAGTTTTAGTTCCTTCAAAGATTCATCCTGTCTTGTGGTGTACCTTCAAATAAAGAAGAGAGATGAGTCAAACCTCAGCAGAAGCGTCAAAGGGACAATATATATAGAACTGATAAGCAAATTTGGGAACAAGATACTTAATCGATGTGGCACAGAAATAAAAGTACAAAACCTATCTAGTTCATACCCTCTTTTGCTTTGTCTTTTCTTCAATTCCATCCAACCCAGAGAACCCAAAAATACGACATTCATATTAACACAACAATCAGATGTGGGAAACCCCTCCAAGCTTTAACCTACTGTGGTTTGCTGTGGTGTCAAGGTAGGTCATCTATTTACTTCACAGCAGAATTGTCAAGTTTACACCATTGTTTCTGTACTGCCACCAAAGCCCCTAACTCCCTCACTCTCACTCACACCAAATAAGATTACATCCCCATTTTTTCTGACTCCCATTTCAATCACTTGTTTTTAATTCCTCTTTCCAAGCTCTATCTGACCTTCTTGATCCCTATGATTTTATTGACAAAGATTACATCTCCAAATCTTCTAAAAGGGTAACACTGGGTCCTTGATCCATACTATGTTCACCCTTGTAGAAATTATATTTTACTGCCTTTCACAGGCATGGGAAATCACCTTGCTCATTTGAAGTCATATGGTATCCTCTGCTTGTGGCCCCTTCGCAGATGACAGGTTTTCTACACTGAGGGAGAACTGGTTCCCTGGAAGACAAATTTCTCCCCAGTTCTGGGTTCAACAACCACCAGCGCTCAGGTGAGACACCATCACTATCCTCACCTATAGAGGTCGACTGAACCTTCGGACTTGGCGAAGAGTGTAATAGTCAGAATCAGTCAATCACAAATCAATGACATTATACCATAAAAAAAACTAGACACCATGAATACTTAACACTGAATCAAACTCCAAACCGAATAAAGTTTCAAAACTTTATTACAATCCCGGAATCAATGTCATATTAAGTTATAAACATACATGAAACCCACAGACTGACAGAAACGTCAGAAAAGATTTAGCCTAATAAACATCAATACTGTTGGACACTCCAAAATAATTATATAGATAAGCAACAATACAATATGCACATTATTGTTAGAATTCAAAGCAAATGAAGGTGATATCAGTAAATCATCAAAATACAGTTTAACAATCAATTTAAGATTTCAGATTTCAGAGCTGGGCCATTCCTAACACGAATTTGGACTTACATGTGTGGGAACAGCTAACACATGCGGGCAAAAGCCAAAGATAAAAGAAAGACAAAAAGTATTTGAAAAAAAATCCAACTAGGGTAACTTACTATAAAAAAAAGTATGCTGGTGTAAGTAACTAATTAGAAAGGAAACAAGAAACCACATTTAGTTATACCTCTCCTCATGAGACAGCAGACAGTAATAGTTCATCAGGGAGGACAGACACCTTCTTCCACCGTCAGTTCACAGCTGTATAAAGATTGTACAGAACAGGGGCTGCACAAAAGACAAATCAGCAGTTGAGAATTAGTTGGCCTTATTAGTATTGAACCACATAACAGAATAGGGTAGTTAAGACTATGATGAGAAAAATCATCATGAGACTTAGAGAAAAGGAGAGTGACAGCAGACTTAAACAGGGCTCTGGACAGCTTTGAGGCAGGAGAAAAACTAACTCTAAATAAATTCCAAAGTTTCTCAGTAATTGAAAATATGCACAATCCATTCACTGGTCCTTCAGGTGGGCACACTTCGGACGTCAATTTCAGCATCCAATCACTGTAGATGGCACCACCAATTCTGTTACTTTTAAGAATATTCTCAGCAAAAGGGCATTTTCATTGAATAATTCCACATGTTTCTAAGAACATATTAAATTCTCTAGTTATTTGTTACTTGAGATCCTTTCTCACAGCACACAATACATTAAACCAATACTTTTCACATGAGAACTATACATTTCCTGTTCTGTTTGAAAACTAGAACAAATAGTGTAACATTGTTGCTTCTAAAATATGTCTCTTGCCTACAATGCAATTTGACATTCAGCATTCACATTAACAGCCTAATAATTCAGGTCGGAGGGAACAAAATAACCAAGTGATTTTCCATTACTACTGCAAAATGAATCTTTTCAGGCCTAGTCAGGCCAAGAAGCTTCAATACATTTGATACATTAATAAACCTATTGCGCACCTAACAAATCTTATATCAAATATACAAAGCAAATTAGTTAATTGCAAACGTTATACAAAACATGTTAAAACAAATTATGTGCATTTATTTTTCTGCACACAGGTAACTTGCAATAATTAAATCTGATTAATTCAATATAAGTATGAGGAATTCATAATCATTTAGTGCTTTCAATAACTCTTTTAGTATTAATTCACATTAGTACTTCATTTAATATGAATGGAAAACTCTCATGTTAAAACATGGTGCACAATACGAATGGTGACCACATGGTTCACCATAATTCATATGTGCACATTTTACAACTCATGTTATTTTCTCTGTTAGGCCTTTAAATGTAGATTAATTAGTCACCATGTGCTAACTTCTATGCAACTAATATATTAATAAAACTTGATCCCACTTAGTTCTTCCTCTGATGACAATCTATGCTGTCACAAAATAACTATTCTCATTTACAATGAGGCAAGTCAAAACCTTGTAGTTTGATAATGCATAGACCTAGGTTTGTGATAATTGTCAATTTTCTTTATCTTCTGATAATACATGTCTCTCATATTTCCGTTTTCCTTTCTTCTCTTCTATTCTTTGCCCTTTGTTTTCTCTAGAAATTGTATGCTTTGTAAAATTCAAGTGCACAAATTATGCACACTGTCATAATCAGTAAAGGTGTCGGGATCATCTTCACAAAACCATTGCCAAGATACCAAATCAAGATCCTACTTTAGAGAATCCTTCACCTATTGTCTCCCAAACATTTGTCCCTTTCAAGTCATTTAAGTCATTTTTCAGACTTGTCAAATTGTATACGTATCTCCTTATGTCTTTGCTGTTATTGGGTATGTAAGTGCAGCAGTGTTGTGATTTCAAAACTCTGCAGACTTCTTCCTCTTTAGCTACAAGAATGTCGAATGCAAGACTATTCGGAAGAATCATTGACCTTGCAGCAACCATTTTGGTATCCATTAGGAGCATTGCACCTGAAAAATAATTTCACATTTTACCTACAGTCTGTCGAGACGGGCCACTCACCTGAAAAGCAGAATGTCTGCAGGGGCGATGGTATGCCCCGATCTCCTGGAACACCTCTCAGCACTTCCTGGTGGACACAGAAACCCCGGCAGGTGTCCCAAAAGGAAAGGGGGAGTGGAAGAGAAAGAGGAAGAGACAAAACACTGCCACGTCTTGCCGGTCCAGCCAGGCACCCTGTATCTTCGGGGGCAGGTCTTTGTTGACAGAGTGATAGCAGAGTTAGTGCACTCAACTTCCTTGAAACTGAATCTCTCTTTCTGATATGGGCATGGGAGCGGTAGAAGAACACCGGGATGCTCCAGCACTATTCTTGGATAATAATAACTGTTGGCACAATTACTAGCACTGCATTACCAAAAACCCAAACTGAGTACCATGACAATAAGTACTGCGACAGTAGGGCTGGCTTCACAGAGATTCACTGTTGCACGCTACAATTAGAACTGTGGTTGCACTTATCATGCACAAGAAAGACAAACAAGGGCATTCATTATATCTCATATAACTTTCCTGCATGCATAGGATTAAACTAAAAGGAACAAAAACAATCTAAGAAATACAAATGTCAACTCTGGGTTTAAACAGTTAGGGCGGCATAGTTTGGTTTGGTTTCACTGTGTGTCTGAAAAACCCTTCAAAAGCAAATTCCTCAAACCTGAAACCAGACATGAATGACACAATTTAAATCCAAGAGTAATACTATTAGAGAAAGAAAAGTCACTTTTTGTAGTACGTGAGCTCAAGCAGATTTCCTGAAGCACATTTACGCAAGTAACTACAATAATAATGTAGAATGTTCAGAAATGCAGTTGTCTCTTCAAGATAAGCAATCTGCCAAAATACGAGGTCTGAAATACACCAGCTGTTCTAGGAAAGCGCGGCGCTCGAAGAACAAACTCCCTGGAGAATACTAGTCACTTAGCTGCAGTCTTTTCCGAGTGCTGGAGGAATGCCTTGTGTCAGCTGGTACAGGAACGAAGAAAATAATTGCCTTAAAAGTCCTGAATACGAGGATGACAGCAGGGGCTGGACTGCCAAATTAGATGCTGAGATCAGGAAGCAAAACAAAGCCAAGCAGGGAGGCTTGCTTTACAATACTATTTATAGCCAATCAGGAAAGCAATTGAGTTTCCACATGTGAATGAGTCACCACACCCAATTAGAAGCACATGTCTACACCACACCCAATTAGAAGCACGTGTCTACACCTGCTCACATTAGCAAACAAGCATTGGTAAAGCAAGCATTGATAAAACCAATTGTGTAACACAGCACATTATGTTTACTTAGAAACATGAAGGTTTAACCAAGAACAGAGATATGATTTAACCCTATTCCCTGGGGATGCTGACATATAACGCAGGAGGCACCTTGGGGATTCCTGACACAATTATTGATAACTACCTTATCTTTATGTCATTCAAGATCACACCCACTGACTGAATAAATGGTCCAAAAATATCTCCTGTAATTTCTGAGCTACTTGCTCCTCTTTTAAATCTCACCCTTGGTCTCTCAATCCCTGCAGGATTGTCAATGTTGTCCACTTGGTACATTTTCGGGAAAACCTCTGCTAGAGAGGCTGTGATATGTGATTCCTTCTTGTACTGATGAAGGAATTTGGGTACACGCATAACAATCACACACATGAATTGTGTCAATGTACTCATACAGCAAACTATAATATACATTGGAAGATAAGTCTCCCTTTGTGTCATCTAAATGAAGCATTCCCACATCTTTGTAGAACTTATACTTTTTAGATGTTGTCATTCTTTGATCTGGAGTTGCTGTGCTTTGCACCTCTCCTGTCATTGAAACACTCATTCCCGCAATCAATAAAATGCATGCATCATGCATACTATTATCAAACCAATGCACACATATTTACACCTCCTGTATTTGCCCTGTCCAGGATTCTTGGCTTCTATGGAACCAGCGGAGAAAAGAAAGAGAAAAAAAATAAAAACAAAGCGAACCTAATCATAAACAAAGCAGCTTTCTAACGGCTTTGCACTTTTTACAGCAGTTCTCGATCTTCAAGAAAGTTCTTCAAGATTCAACTAAAAGCTCTCAAAAATAGTTCAATGTTCGTTTTCAAGAGAACACAGTTTGATGATCGCTGGTTATTACTTCCAGAGTGTAATGTCTTTGTTGATCAATTGGCAAGGTTATTTCAAAGCTCAGTTCAAATGCAATTGCAACTTCCAGACTGTTCAACTGAATTATCATGGTCAAAACAAAAGGCCGTAAACTCGTTCTCCCATTTATTTGTGACAAGGTAGATCAGTTCAGGTTAAAAGTGCCTGCGACGTGGCACTTATTTCCATTTCGTTCTTCTTCCAGCACCATCTTCATTTTCACTCTGATTTGACTCTTCAACTGCTTCTGTTATTGATGGGAGTTTATCAGCAACCACTATATATGCAGCTGCAGGCCAGTTGTCTCATTTCACAGTTCTCTTTTTGGGTGCAACAGTTTTTACAACATTTGCTCTCCTGGCAAAATCAGTTGACTTTTACTTTGTTCTCCTGCACTTTTGTCTATAAGCAGGCTGCTTGCACCTTCACCTCTCTGCACTTTTTCTGCTGCAGCCACTAGTTCCATTCTCACAGCCTGGTCAAGCCGACCCCCTTTTTCATCTGCATTGGCTCTTGCAAGATCAGACTCTGTGTTTTCAAAAGGACATGGAACTTTGCATGTGTGGCTTGCATGAATCCAGTTCAGACGACCAGCACATTTCATATCTGTTGTCGTCACCAAGATAACTTGAAACAATCCTTTTCACCTTGGTTCTAAGCAAATCTTTTGCACATTTTTTTTTCCACAACCCAATCTCCAGCTTTCAAGCTATGACACTGTTCTTGGGCCATTTGAACTGTTGCTGCTTCACCCTGATGAGACAAAGGGCAAACCACATCAGCCAGACCTTTGCAATAATCCAGCACTAAGGGGGTCAGAGACCGCCAGGGGTAATGTGGCGGTACGGGGAGCCGTATTACGACCGCGGCGGTAGTGCCGCGGTCGCGCCGCCAGGGATGGAGGTTTCCCGCCGTTTTATCCCCGCCGGTGATAATCCGCCAGGGCAGCGCTCTGGGGATTATGACCCCCCTACCGCCAGCCTGTTTCTGGCGGTTTGCACCGCCTGGAAGAGGCTGGCGGTAAGGGGTGTCCTGGGGCCCCTGGGGGCCCCTGCACTGCCCATGCCACTGGCATGGGCAGCGCAGGGGCCCCCTAACAGGGCCCCAGCCAGCTTTTCACTGTCTGCATAGCAGACAGTGAAAAGCGCGACGGGTGCTACTGCACCCGTCACACGGCCGCAACATGTTGCGGCCTCATCCCCGCTGGGCCGGCGGGCGTAAAATTGGTTTGCGCCCGCTGGCCCAGCGGGGATGTCGTAAAGGGGTCCGCAGGAGTGCGGCCGCATTGGCGGCCGCACGTCGGTTACCGCTTGGCGGGCGGCGGTAGCCGCCCACCAAGCTTGTAATGACCCCCTAAGTCATCCGTTACATCTATAAATGCATTTGCAGGTACTGCTGGTAGTTTCATTGAACGACCTATCAGAATCTTGTGGGGAGACAGTCCTGTCTTCCTATCAGGGGTGCACATGCTAATCGGGACAAGTGGTAATGCATCAGGCCATTTCAATGCTGTAGAGGTACAAACCTTTGCCAATCGAGCTTTCAGTGTTATATTAATAATCCACCAATCCAGATGTCTCTGGTTTGTAACAATAGTGCAATTATTGCTCACTGCTCAGTGCTGCATACAAAAACTTTATGATCTCATTAAAATGAGTTCCTCGATCTGATTCCAAAGGCATTGGGAATCCATATCTTGGTATTAATTCCCTGAGCAGCAGCTTAGCTACAGTGAGACTATCATTCCTACGTGTTGGATAAGCCTCAACCCAACAGGAGAATACACTTACAAAGAACAATACATACTTCAATCCATTACAAGCAGGCATTTCAATGAAATCAAGTTGCATTCTGTTAAATGGACCTCCCGATATGCCTCTGTGGCTCAAACTAACCACTGTGCGTTTCCCTACATTCATTTGTTGGCATTTGTTGGCATGTAACCCACTGTGACAAACCACTTCTGTAGCCAATCTAAATCTGGGGTTGTACCATGTTTCCCTTCATTCGAAATGCAGACATCATCTCCCTCTCTTTGTGCACAATCTGCTTTTATCCAACCTCTGTGTTCTTCCTCTGCTTCTTCTTCCTGCAATCTCTTAATCTCATCCCAGGTATCAACCACTGACATCAAGAAATTTTGATTTGTGTCACTGGTGTACCTTTTATTACTCCACTCTTCATGAAAGGTGACACAATCAAGAAAACAATAGCTGGCAATATGGTCATCATAAGCGTTGCTTAATGTTACATAGTCATGAAACTTCTCGTGGACTACACATTTAACAACGGAAATCTTCTAAGGTAACTGTAATGCGTCAAACAGGCTATAAATTATCTCACCATTTTGAATGAGTGACCCATGAAACCTCTCTGGTGCCATAACTGCCTGCAATCATGGACAACACCAAATCCATATTAACTATCTGTGAATATTGTCACCTTGAGCTGCTCTGATACGCAGCATACTCTTGTAAGAGCAGCCAATTCAGCTACTTGGGCAGAAATGACTCCTTGAAGCCGTGAGACTTTGACAACTCCTGAGAGGCTGCAAACTGCTTAACTTGCTCTCAGAGTACCTTCACTGTCTCTTAAACAGGAGCCATCAACAAAGACAACTTGGTAATTCTCCTCTACAGGCATATCTGGAATATCAGGTCTTGGTTTCATGCACAGTGCAGTAACATCGAGGCAGTCATGTTCCATTTCACTAACATCATTTGAAACATCAACATTTACAGGCATTAATGTGGCGGGTTTTAAGACCGCACACCTCCTGGCTGTTACATTTGCAGATCCAAGGATCAATAGCTCATAACAGGTATTGATCTTGGAAAAGGTCAGGAGAACTTCAACTAAGTGTGGGACATAAACAGTTAAAGGGTGTCCCATCACAATGCCTTTGCATTGACTGATGCTTACACCAGTACTGGCCACAGCCTCCAAACAGCCATTCAAAGCAGCAGCTACAAAATCTAATGTGTTGGAAAAATATGCCACTGGCCTGTTTGTTCCTCCATGTGACTGCGTCAAAACAGAAAGAGCACAACCATCACATTCATGACAAAACAGTGCAAAACCTTTTGTGTAATCAGACATTCCGAAAGCTGGAGCGCTGCACAATCTTTCTCTCAACTCAGTGAAAGCTTTCATGCACTCTTCATTGAAGTGGACTGGATCTGTGACTACTTTGTGTGTCAACTTCTACATTAGTTGAGAAATTACTGAAAAATGTGGGATCCTTTCACCGCAATAGATCACCATGCCCAAAAACATTCGGACATCCCTCTGTGTAACCGGGGGATTAATTTGCATAATCCCTGAAACTCTCTCTCTGGACACTTTAATCACACCTCTCTCAATTTGGTGACCCAAATACCTCACTTCTTTCTGAAAACACTGTAACTTAGCAGGGGAAACCTTATGTCTGTTTTCACCCAAATGATTCAACAGTCTGATATCTTGTCTGCAAGCTCCTTGTGTATTGGCTGCAACCATCAGGTCATCAATGTACTGCACCAAAGCAGACTGAAATGGCACGTTCAGGGACTCTGAATTCTTCTTCAAAATCTGATTTAAAAAGGTTGGAGATTCCGAAATCCCCTGTGGAGTACGACACCATCAATAGACACAGTTGCCAAATCGGAATGAAAAGACGAATTGACTGTCCTCGTGCAAAGTCACTGAGAAAAATGCTTGGGATAAATCAATAACTGAAAACTATTCTGCTTCACATGGAATCTGAAATAAAATCACTAATGGATTTGGTACTACGGGACAACAGGATACTACAATTGTATTCACCTTCTCAAATCCTGAACTATGCATATTTCCCTTTTGGCTTACACAAACCCATAATTGGTGAATTACATGGGCTGCCCATCACTTCTCTTAACACTCCCTCCTCAACAAAGTCTGCAATTACTGGGGTAATTCCTTCAATCACTTCTGGAGTCATGTTATACTGTGGTGTTCTGGGGAAAACTGCATTCGGTTTAACAGTTACTTTGACTGGTTCAGCACCTCAAATAAGTCCAATATCTTTTCCAGGAGATTTCAAACTCCCAGCATTACTGTCTCTTGTAATTCATCAGGCAAGTCTTTAACTGTCATGGCAGGAAATAATGTAATGAGAGGATACATCTCGTCAGTGTGACTGGTAGTCTTGTCATCGCTATTGGTTTGTCTTGCGACCCCTTCCTGTGTACAAGTGATGGGACATTTTAATTTGCATAGCAAGCCTCTTCCTAACAGACTCACAGGATTTAAACCGTAAACTACAAATCTGTGCACACCCTCAACGGTTCCTATCTTTACTGGAATGGGCTCTGTAATGGGGTTTATCAAGGATCTAGTTCGCCACTCCTAAACCTGAACTGTCCTTCCTGAAAGGGGTACATTAGGGACTTCTGCAGATCGGACAGTGGAACATGTTGCTCCAGTGTCAACTAGCAATGAAACATCATGACCCATAAAACTCTCATTCACATAAGGACCTCGCTCCAGTGAGGCAGCAATACACATTCTTCCTCTTCTGAACTCTCACTCATGCATTTTTCACTCCTATCATCTTAACTGAAATCAATCAATGGGTATTGAGTGATTAACTGATTTACATTTGCATGTGTTCTTTGGTTCTCATTCTGCTGAGGAACCATCACCTGTTACTGTGCCATCAGAGCTTGTGGTATCTGCATTACTAGTTGTTGGGGAACATGCATATGGACTCCTCCTATAGGAACATTCATGCTTTGATTTCAGGGTCCTTGAACTCTCTGATTTTGAAATTGACTGTTGTCAACCATCTGCACAACACCACTATCTTGCACCAAATAATTTACAATATTAAAGGGACCCTCCCATTTCCAATGCCCAACATTGCTGCGCGCATGACAATGAAGCATGTTCTTCATGTTCTGAATATCAGCCACACTCAGATCTATTCGAATTCCATGACCTCTACCACTGAACTGAGGTGCCATATTACATTGCTGCTGTGTTCCCTGCATTCCTCCTACACTCATCATTCCATTAGCACTCTGCATACCTGCTGCTTGGGCAGACTTAATCTGCATCACAATTGACTTTTCCTTCAACCTCTTCTGCTTCGAGTCAATCTCATCACTACAGTATTTTGCGTATTGCAACAGCTCACCAATTGGCTTTCCTTACCAACACATCAAACGATTCTTAATCATACTGCTAATTTCAGGGTTCAGTCCTTGAACAAACACAAATGAATCATGTCTCTCGGTTCAATAATTTCTGTGCCACTGTGTTATCTGACTGATTTCTGCAGCCTCTCATAATAAGCATGAACAAACTCTTTTGTCTCCTGAAATGTCCTGTAAATCCTTTGTCAATCAATATCTTTAGGGGAGACTCTAGTTTTCAAAAACTCAATCCCCTTGTAATAGTTTTTCATCACCTTTTCAGTCGGCCCACCTCTTACTGCATCTCTCGAGGCTCATGCATTGGCCAATCAGTTCTCTTGCACTCAACTCACAAATCTGCTGGAACCACAATCTCAAATAATGTGTTCAGATCTTCCCACAAATACTTCACAAGCTTAACAAACCTCTCTGTTTACTGGTACCATTCTACTGGTTTCTGGTTTAATCATTTGTAAATGACAGTATGTTACTTCTGCTCCAAGGAACATGAACAAAATTCCATCTAGGAATTTCTCTCATTGGCATCATTTTTACAGTTCCCTCAGCCTATTGTACATCATTTGACGATAAAGTCGATTTTTTCTTCTGACATCTTTTCTTTGCCCATCTGCTTTCCCATTTATCTAATGCTCCCCATGTTTGAATACTTTGATTTAACTCCCTAATATGTATTTTCATTCCAGGTGATCTCATGTTTTCAATATCTCTTGCATCAAATTCTAATCTGTAGCTCTTCTTCAACTGTTTGGATTTATTCATCTCAATTTTATATTTCTCAGACCAATTAGTTAATTTCTCATAAACATGTCCTGCTCTAAGGGCAAGATCTTTGCACATGAAGCGCAATTCATTTTAATTTTAATAATCTGATCTGTCTAATTCAAGTGTTCCCTCAGTCATTTAATTTAATTCCAATTTTAATCTAGCCATGTTCAATGTATTTTCTCTCTCAGGCATGTTTCCTCATACTAATGCTCTAATCATTCAGTCAAACGTTGTGCTGATAACCCTTGTAAACTAATATTATTACCATTGTTTCAGGGCACAAACTATAGAACACTCCAGGGGACCCTCATAACCTGCTCTTGAGTCATCACAGATGATCCCACAGAGCACTGGGACATGGCACATCAATCAGTGGACCAACACTGTTATGTGTCTGGTTCAAACCGAAAGAATTCATAGGTATCATGGCTGGCACAGTAGTGCTCAGTCTCTCCATGTCTGCATTAGTTCCAAAACGTGAATTCATTATTGATACTAAATTTGGAATCTGGGGACCACTCTCGGTATTACCCCAGGCATACAACAGGAGTATTGGACCTATGGTTATGGGAACTGTTAATGCTTCTGGTCCAAACAAATGTGTCTGACCTTGCAGAAACATTAATTCTTTACTCTAGCCAGTTAATACTGTACCAAAAGCTTGAGTTAAGTGGTTTGGGGCAACATTCTGTGGTGACATCACTGGGGAATACATAGGCATGGTCTTTCTCTGATTCACAAATTATGCAGGTGTCTGTACAGTAGGTGTGGACTCAAACTGAGCCGTTCGTGTATTCTGAATTGGCTGTGGCACAACTGGAACTGGAACTTTCTAAACCTTATTAACATTTGGAACTGTTGGATAAACCGCTGGTACACGAGCAGCATTTACAGTAGGCACATTTGGAATTATCTGAACCTGGATTTGTGCAGCTGGAGCAGTGGCAACTCTCGGAACTACATTCTGGTTTACTGATTAAACTGCATTAAACAGTGGAGGTGATTCTGCAACAACTGAGTTATAAAATCATCATCCAAATCACTCTTCATGTCTGCTATCCTTTTATTTTCATCCAATTTCTGTTCTGAATCTTCCTCAGTTTTCTTTTTGGCTTTAGGCTTAACACTTCCATTACCTTTCTGTTGCTGGAAAAAGCTTCACTGTGTGTAATGTATCTGTTCCCCACATTCTCTGACCTGCATCCCACTTATCTTCAGCTAACGTCTTTTCTGCTTTCCTCATTCACCTTTCAAATTTATGAGCCTCTTTTTGTCTCATAACTAATTCCCAAATAGTAAGTGCTTCACATTGTGCAGGTCGAGAAAGGGCCTTTGATTCATACATCTCCTTCCTCAGATTCTACAAAATTTTCAAATTAGAGGATCCATAACAGAAAAAAGCTATGGTACTTTCCTTCTCAGTTATTTTGTGCCATTGATTTACCCAAAGACATGCTGAAACTCCTCTTTCTTCCATTACTTTGAATGCTGGTATACCTAAGATCCTCAAACCTCACTACGATTGATATGGATCCTCCATGCTGAATCAGGATTCATCTAATACCAAGCAACAACTCAGACTCTCAAGGAAATTGCTACTGGTATTGTTGACATCGCTCAATCGACCAGCACCTTCACATGTAGAAAATAAATTAACCAAGTATTTCCATATGTTTGTACAATACTCTGGAGTCCTGGGCTTTGCAGGACCCATTAACAACAACCATGTGGGCAATTTTTGGCACAAAGTGCAGTATTCACTTGGAGTATGCCGACTCACCACTCTCTTATTTGGAGTATGCAAATTCCCTACTAACTTCATACACCACACTTCACAGCAATTTAGCCAAATCACCGCAAGCGCAAACCCTTCTCAAAACACATACCATACACTTGTAACACAGTGCTGGAATTTCATCAACCCTTACACTACACCAAGAACAACTCACAATTTGGGCAAATTCTGATTCTCCTTCTCACAAGACAAAACCATAACTCTGCTACCAAAACTGAGCGAGCAATAGGGCCCTGAAAGAATAATTTCTCTGCTGTTCTGGGTCCAACAACCACCAGTGCTCGGGTGAGACACCATCACTATCCTCACCTATAGAGGTCGACTGAACCTTTGTACTTGGTGAACAGTGTAGTTGTCAGAATCAGTCAATCACAGATCAATGACATTATACCAAAAAAACTAGACACCATAAATGCTTAACACTGAATCAAACTCCAAACCATATCAAGTTTCAAAGCTTTATTACAATCCCAAAATCAATGTCACAAATACGGTGCACAAAAATAAGTTATAAACATACATGAAAACCATAAGCTGACCAAAACGTCTGGAAAGATTTAGCCTACTAAACATCAATACTGTTAGACACTTCAAAAGAATAATATAGATGAGCAACAATACAACATGCACATTATTGTTAGAATTCAAAGCAGATGGTGGCATCAGTAAATCATCAAAATACAGTTTTACAATCAATTTCAGAGTTCAGGTTTCAGAGCTGGGCTATTCCTATCACTAAAACGAATTTGGACTTGCATGTTTGGGAATGGGCTAACACATGTGGACAAAAGCAAAAGATAAAAGAAGGACAACAAATATTTGAAAACAATCTAACTAGGGTAACTTACTATAAAAATATGCTGGTGTAAGTAACTTACAGAAAAGGAAACAAGAAACCACATTTAGTTACACCTCTCCTCATGAGACAGAAGACAGTAATAGTTTGTTAGGCAGGAAAGTCACCTTCTTCCGCCATCAGTTGACAACTGCATCATGATGGTGCAGAACATGGGCTTCAAATAAGACAAATCAGCAGTTCAGAATTAGTTGGCCTTATTAGTACTGAACCACATATAAGAATAGGGCACTTAAGACTGTGATGAGAAAACTCATCATGGGACTTCCAGAAAAGGAGAGTGCTTCTGGATGTTTTTGAGACAGGAGAAGAACTAACTTAGAATTCGAAAGTTTCTCACTAATTATTATTAGAAATATACACAATCCATTCATTGGTCCTTCAGATGGACTCACTATGGACGTCAATTTCAGCATCCAACCACTGCAGGTGGCACAACCAATTCTGTTATTTTTAAGAATATTCTCAGCAAAGGGGCATTGTCAGCAAATAATTCCACACGTTTCTAACAAAATATTATATTCTGTAGTTATTTGTTACTTGAGATCCTTTCTCACTGCATACAATAAACTAAACCATTACTTTTTACATGAGAACTACACATTTCCTGTTGTGCTCCACAGCTAGAACAAATAGGGCCAGATGTATCAAAGGATTTTACCCATTCTCTGTCTATGGGAAAATGTGTTCATACATATGGCCCATAGTGTAACATTGTTGTTTCTAAAACATATCTCTTGCCTGCAATACAAAAGGATATTAAACATTCACATTAACCCCTTCGCTGTCAGGCCTTTTCTCCTCCTGTGCTGAGCCTTTTTTTGGCTATTTGGGGCAGTTTGCGCTTAGGCCCTCATAACTTTTTGTTCACATAAGCTACCCACGCCAAATTTGAGTCCTTTTTTTCCCAACACCCTAGGGACTCCAGAGGTACCCAGACTTTGTGGGTTCCCCTGAAGGAGACCAAGAAATTAGCCAAAATACAGTGAAAATGTTCTTTTTTTTAAAAAAATGGGAAAAAAGGGCTGCAGAAGGCGGCTTGTGGTTTGTTCCCTGAAAATGGCATCAACAAAGGGTTTGCGGTGGTAAGATCACCATCTTCCAAGCTTTCTGGAACAGGCAGACTTGAATTAGAAAAACCAATTTTTCAATACAATTTTGACATTTTACTGAGACATACCCCATTTTTACTATTTTTTGTGCTTTCAGCCTCCTTCCAGTTAGTGACCGAAATGGGTGAGAAACCAATGCTCTGAAAAAATCTGAATTCAGCAAGGTGTCATTTGTGTAGATCCTACAAGTTTTTCCTACAGGAAAATACAGCTGAAATAAAAAAATATTGAAATTGAGGTGAAAAAAACAGCAATTTTTCCCCACGTTTTACTCTGTGACTTTTTCCTGCAATGTCAGATTTTTTGAAGCAATATACCGTTACGTCCGCTGGACTCTTCTGGTTGTGGGGATATATAGGGTTTGTAGGTTCATCAAGAACCCTAGGTACCCAGAGCCAATAAATGATCTCCACCTCGCAATGGGTTTTTATTCTAAACTGGGTATACAGCAATTCATTTACTGAAACATAAAAAGTGAAAAATAGGTATCAAGAAAACCTTTGTATTTCTAAAATGGCCACAAGATAAGGTTTTGAGAAGCAGTGATTATTTGCACATCTCTGCATTCCGGGGTGCCCATACTAGCATGTGAATTACAGGGCATTTCTCAAATAGATGTCTTTTTTACACACTGTCTTACATTTGGAAGGAAAAAATTTAGAGAAAGACAAGGGGCAATAACACTTGTTTTGCTATTCTGTGTTCCCCCATGTCTCCCGATAAACATGGTACCTCACTTGCGTGGATAGGCCTAGCACCCGCGACAGGAAATGCCCCAAAACACAACGTGGACACAACACATTTTCACAAAGAAAACAGAGCTGTTTTTTTAAAAGTGCCTAGCTGTGGATTTTGGACTGTAGCTTTGCCAGCACCTAGGGAAACCTAGCAAACCTGCGCAGTTTTGAAAACTAGACACCTAGGGGAATCCAAGATGGGGTGCTTGTGGGGCTCTGACCAGGTTCTGATACCCAGAATCCTTTGCAAACCTCAAAATGTGGCCAAAAAAAAACTTTTCCTCTCATTCCGGTGACAGAAAGTTCTGGAATCTGAGGGGAGCCACAAATTTCCTTCCACCCAGCGTTCCCCCAAGTCTCCCAATAAAAATGGTACCTCTTTTGTGTGGGTAGGCCTAGCACCCCTGAATGGAAATGGCCCAAAACACAACGTGGAAACATTACATTTTTCCACAGAAAACAGAGGTGTTTTTTACAAAGTGCCTACCTGTGATTTTTGGCCTCTAGCTCAGCCGGCACCTGGGTAAACCTAGCAAACCAGTGCATTTTTGAAAACTAGACACCTAGGGGAATCCAAACTGGGGTGACTTGGTGGGCTCTCACCAGGTTCTGTTACCCAGAATCCTTTGCAAACCTAAAAATTTGGCCAAAAAAAACACTTTTTCCTCCCATTTCGGTGACAGAAAGTTCTGGAATCTGAGAGGAGCCACAAATTTCCTTCCACCCAGCATTCCCCCAAGTCTCCCGATAAAAATGGTACCTCACTTGTGTGGGTAAGCCTAGCGCCCACAAAAGAAAATGGCCCAAAATACAACATGGACACAACACATTTTTTCAAAGAAAACAGAGGTGTTTTTTACAAAGTGCCTACCTGTGGATTGTGGCCTCTAGCTCAGCCGGCACCTGGGGAAACCTAGCAAACCAGCGCATTTTCGAAAACTAGACACCTAGGGGAATCCAAGATGGGGTGACTTGTGGGGCTCTGACCAGGTTCTGTTACCCAGAATCCTTTCGAACCTTAAAATTTGGCCAAAAAACACTTTTTCCTCTCATTTCGGTGACAGAAAGTTCTGGCATCTGAGAGGAGCCACAAATTTCCTTCCCTTCCACCCAGCGTTCCCCCAAGTCTCCCGATAAAAATGGTACCTCACTTGTGTGGGTAGGCTGAGCGCCCACTAAAGGAAATGGCCCAAAACACAACGTGGACACATCACATTTTTTCACAGAAAACAGAGTTCTTTTTTACAAAGTGCTTACCTGTGGATTGTGGCCTCTAGCTCAGCCGGCACCTGGGGAAACCTAGCAAACCAGTGCATTTTTGAAAAATAGACACCTAGGGAAATCCAAAATGGGGTGACTTGTGGGGCTCTCACCAGGTTCTGTTACCCAGAATCCTTTGCAAACCTCAAAATTTGGCCAATAAAACACGTTTTCCTCTCATTTCAGTGACAGAAAGTTCTGGAATCTGAGAGGAGCCACAAATATCCTTCCACCCAGCGTTCCCCCAAGTCTCCAGATAAAAATGGTACCTCAGTTGTGTGGGTAGGCCTAGCACCCACGAAAGGAAATGGCGCAAAACACAACATGGACACATCACATTTTTCCACAGAAAACAGAGGTGTTTTTTACAAAGTGCCTACCTGTGGATTTTGGCCTCTAGTTCAGCCGGCACCTGGGGAAACCTAGCAAACCAGCGCATTTTTGAAAACTAGATACCTAGGGGAATCCAAAATGGGGTGACTTGTGGGGCTCTGACCAAGTTCTGTTACCCAGAATCCTTTGCAAACCTCAAAATTTGGCCCCCAAAAAACTTTTTCCTCTAATTTTGGTGACAGAAAGTTCTGGAATCTGAGAGGAGCCACAAATTTCATTCCACCCAGCGTTCTCCCAAGTCTCCCGATAAAAATGGTACCACACTTGTGTGGGTAGTCCTAGCGCCCACGAAAGGAAATGCCCCAAAACACCACCTGGACACATCACATTTTTTCACAGAGGTGTTTTTTACAAAATGGCTAGCTGTGGATTTTGGCCTCTAGCTAAACCAGCACATTTTTGAAAACTAGACACCTAGGGGAATCCAAAATGGGGTGACTTTTGGGGCTCTGACCAGGTTCTGTTATCCAGAATCCTCTGCAAACCTCAAAATTTGGCCAAAAAAACACTTTTTCCTCTCATTTCGGTGACAGAAAGTTCTGGAATCAGGGAGGAGCCACAAATTTCCTTCCACCCAGCGTTCCCCCTAGTCTCCCGATAAAAATGGTACCTCACTTTTGTGGGTGGGCCTACTGCCCACAAAAGGAAATGCCCCAAAACACTATCTGGACACATCAAAATTATCCTACACAAAACTACCTGTTTTTGCAGGGGGGCACCTGCGTTTTTGGTCTTGGGCTCAGCAGCCTTCTAGGGAAACCTACCAAACCCAGACATTTCTGAAAACTAGACACCCGAGGGAGTCCAGTGAGGTGTGACGTACGTGGATCCCACAATGTTTTCTTACCCAGAATCCTCAGCAGACCAAATATTTTGCTAAAAAAACATTTTCTGTGTGGGACCAACGCACTGGGACACATTTCATACCACCCAATGTTCCCCTCAGTCTCCCGATAAAAATGATACCTCATTTGTGTAGGTGGGCTAAGTGCTTGTGCAAGGGAAGAGCCAAAAACATGTCGATATTGAGGGGAACAAAGGGGGTCCAAAAGGGCAGTTTGCAAAGAAACATTTTTAGGCTGACAAGTGCAGTAGAATTTTTATCAGTATAGATGAGATAATGCTGGGTGGTAGGAATTTTGTGGATTCCTGCAGAGTCCGTAAGGTTCCATCACAAAAACGTGGGAAAAATGTGTGATTTCCAGCAAAGTTGGAGGTTGTCAGGGGATTGCGGGTACAAAAATGGTGCGGGTGCATGTGAAACACACCACCCGGGAATCACCCAGATGTTTAGTTTTCAGATGTGTCTAGGTCTTGTGGATTTTTCTACATGGCAGCGTCCCAAAGTCCATAAAGTGCAGCCCTCACCATTCCAAGTGGGACGATTTTGAGAGTAAGCCAAGCTCTCATGGACCAAATGTAAAACTAAAACCCCAAATAATCAAATGTCTTCTTGCTTGCTGTGGGATAAGATGTTTTAGAGTGCAGGGGAGAGCTGAAAGACTGTTACCCACTTTAGTTGAGTTGGGGGCGTAACCAGGCCCATACTGATTGGTAGCCACCACCCCAATATATATATATATATTTTTAATTGCCTGGCATCTAGTAGACTTTCTGCCCCCCTGGGGTGTGGATCAGGGGTAATTGCACCATCTGCCCACTGGTGGGCAGAACAACTTTGGCCCCATTTATTTGGGGTGGGGGTATGGCCATACCCCCACCCTCTTATTTTTGAAAAAAAACTTCCCTGGCCTCTGATGGGTTTTCTGCTCCCCCTTGGGGGCAGATGGGCCTTCCAAAAATATGCCCATCTGCCCCCAATAGGGGGTAGATATGGCCAACAGTAATGTGCCCCCAGGGGGAGCGACCCTTACCCAAGGGGCTGCCCCCCTAAAGAAAACACACGCATACACACACCAATCCCTGGTGCCTAAGTGGTTTCTGCCCCCATGGGGGCAGATTGGCCTAACAAAAATCTGCCGATCTGCCCCCAAGGGGGGCAGAAATGGTCTAAATACAATTTGCCCCTCAAGGGAGCGACCCTTGCCTAAGGGGTCGCTCCCCATCTGTAAAACAACAACAAAATCCCCGGTGCCTAGTGGTTTCTGCCCCCCTTGGGGGCAGATCGGCCTAATTAAAATAGGCTGATCTGCCCCCCAGGGGGGCAGAAATGGCCTAAAATAAATTTGCCCCCCAGGGGAACAACCCATGCCTAAGGGGTCGCTCCCCTTGCGTGAACTTCATGAAAAAGAAAAAACCTCCCTGGTGTCTAGTGGTTTCTGTGCCCCTCGGGGCAGATTGGCCTCATAGAAATAGGCCAATCTGCCCGCAAGGGGGGCAGAAAAGGCCTTAAAAAAAAATGCCCCCCAGGGAAGCGACCCTTGCCCAAGGGGTCACTCCCCTTATGCCAATTTCCTGTAATGAATAAATTCCTGGTGTCTAGTCGGCATTTCTCTTCCGATCGCGCTGGAAGCTCAGGGAGGAGGGCTCTGTGATAGTGCGCTGATGTCAAAGGGGTGGGGGGTCGGGGTGGAAGGGGAAGCCTTGTGGGGGTGGGGGGGAGCCCCACAGAGGGAGCGCAAGCGCTCCCTCTGAGCTCTGTGCCCAGGACGTAATGGTTACGTCCTGGGCACACGAGCAACCTAGGGAAAGAATTTAGGTAAAAGGGAACAAAATAAACAGGTGATTTTCCATTCCTACTGCAAAATTAATCTTTTCGGGCCTTGTCAGGCCAAGAAGGCTTAATACACATTAAAACATTTAATACATTAATAAATCTGTTGTGCACCTTACAAATCATATATCAAATATACATAGCAAATTATTTAATTGCAAACGTTATTCAAAACATGTTAGAACAATTTAAAACTTGCAATAATTTTTCTGCACACATGTAACTTGCATTAATAAAATCCATTTAATCAAACATAAGTATGATTCATTCATATTCATTTTATGCTTTCAATAACACTTAGGGGCATATTTATACTCTGTTTGCGCCGAATGTGCGTCAAAATTTTTGACGCACAATCGGCGCAAACCCTGCCCCATATTTATACTTTGACGTCCGACCACGCGGGCGTCAAAGTTCCACCATGTGCATCATTTTTTGGAAGGGGGAACCAGCCTTGCGTTAATTATATGCAAGGTAGGCGTTCCCTTCCAAAAAATGACTTTAAGGCCTGTGCACCTTATTTATACTGTGACGTCATTTTGACGCACAGGAGGGGGCAGGCCTTAAAAAACGGCTCCCAGCCTGATGGGCGCCGTTTTTTAACGCCTGGGTCAGGGCAGGCATTAAGGGACCTGTGGGCTCGGAAGGAGCCCAGAGGTGCCCTCCCATGTCCCCAGGGACACCCCCTGCCACCCTGGCCCACCCCAGGAGGACACCCAAGGATGCAGGGACCTATCCCAGGGAAGTAGAGGTAAGTTGGGGTAAGTATTTTTTTCGTATTTATTTTGTGGCATAGGGGGGCCTGATTTGGGCCCCCCTACATGCCACTATGCCCAATGACCATGCCCATGGGACATAAGACATAAGACAGGAGACAGGAGTCATTTCAATGGGGGTTGGGCGTCAAAATAAATGGCACAAATCGGGTTGAGGCCTGAATTTTGCCTCAGACCTGACTTGCCCCATTTTTTGACGCCCAAACTCCATTTTCCCCTAAGCCGGCGCTGCCTGGTGTGAGTCATTTTTTTTGACGCACACCAGTAATAAATATGGCGCCCGCATGGCCCTTTGGAATGGCGTTAGCCGGCGGTAAAAAGTTTGACACACAACTGCGTTGGCGCAGTTGTGCGTCAAAAAGTATAAATATGGGCCTTAATATTAATTCACATCAGTACTTCTTTTAATACAAATGCAAAACTCTCATGTTAAAACGTGGTGCACAATACGAATGGTGGCCACATGGTTCACCATATTTCAAATGTGCACATTTTACAACTCATGTCATTTTCTCTGTTAGGCTTTCAAATGTAGATTAATTAGTCACCATATGCTAACTTCTATGAAGCTAATTAATAAAACTTGATCTCTCTCCCTACAGACAGGCACTATGTGTATGTCCTACTATATGATAAGTATGAGTAGTGGAAAGGACGGTTCTGTACTTCCAGGTCTTAGAAAATCCATTTAAAGAAATCCAGAAAGTCCTGGTTCAGAAGCAGAGGTCTGTACTCTGCATCTGAGACATCCTTCTAGGGGACACTAACTCTAAAAATTCACTATTCATTGATTTGCTACCAAACGGTGCAGAGCATGCCACTGTTGGGCTGAATGAAGAATCACTATGAACATGCTAAAATATAGTCCAGATTGGTTGGGCAGCCTGTTGTGTCTTATATTTAAATAAATATATTTGTAGCATTGACAGTTGCAGTATAGTTATAACAGACACACTTTTGCCAGCTCACTGTTTTGCAACTACGTTTTCTGAATGGGTCTATCCAATTTGTTGGTGCTCTTATCTCTTTTTCCACATTTCCCCTCTTCTTTTTTGCTTTTCAGAATTTCATTGCTTAGTTAAGTTCCAGTACGCTATGTATTTCGAATTTATTTATTCTTTCATGGTTGTCTGGCAACTAGTGTATCAATCAGCAGGCCAATATTTCTGATCATTTTGCAAGGTCTTCAGCGAATTTTTCAGCCCTTCTGATAATTTTCGTATGTTGCCTGTTAAGGCCCATTATGCAATATATTTCTTCCATCGTTTACATGTAGGTGCTCCAGGCCCAACCCAATGAATAGCTATTTGTAATTTTGTTACGATGTGACCTAAAAACATGCATCTATTTTCCATCTTTCTACTTTTGGTTTGTGAAATGATTCCTCGTATGTATCTCTTTATAGTGTGGTTTAGCTTGATTTGTGTTGCATGACAGTGCTTTCATTACCGTGTCACAAAATTGTTCAATGGATGGGCAATTCTATAATACACGCAGGAAATCAACTAGTTTCCTACTACAACTCAGAGTTTTATATGGATATATTTGTGTCTGTTTTTACGATGTAACTTTTGTTTTATGGAGATAGTGAAATTAATTTAATTCTCGCATTAGCTTAAACTTTTTAGACTTCTTCACTGGGTTTATTCTGTTCTGTTAGCAGTGTCATTCCCAAACTTCCCCAGCTTGCACTGTGTCCCCTTCCCTGTCTAGTTCAGTATATAAGTTGGTAAGGAATTTCCTACTTTTTGTCAGAGTATTTTTGACATTATTTTAGTTATCTTGGGTACTATGAGAATGATGTCCACATTTTGCACTCTGTATGTGACTTTCCTGCATTGATGGAATTGTCCGTGACCAACTACAAATATTTGTTGTACTTCCGTGAAAGTAAGGAATTTATAATTCTGATATAAATGTCGTAATGATTTACAAACCCCTTTTTGACACACTGTCATTGACATTTCTCTTGTTATATCTTTAAGTGGTTTTATAATCCATAATGGCATAGTGGCATATCTTGTGCAAACAGCGTCCGGTTTGCCTCTTTTTTGGTAGATAATTTTCCCAGCTCATTCCCACCTGCCTGAATAGGTAGTGGCAATTTTTCAATCTGTTTCATCCTCCCTTATATGCTATTGGGACATTGGGTAGATTCCTGCCGGCAGATGTTTCTCCAAGTTAGGTTTTATGGGTGTTGTAGATATGCTGATGAATAACGCAGCTGTAAAGCAGGAAGCTCCAGCCCACCACTGGTGCATAGAAGTGTCAATGTGGCTAATGTAACCAGACCATGTTTGCCTTGCCATAAAAGTGTGCACAGAAATGTATCCAGCTTCTTATATAGATTAAATGGTATTGGGCATGTAGAATTCTGCATTTTATATAGATTATCTTGGAAAATGAAATTCTCCCTATTATCGTGAATGGTAGTATTTTCCAAAATTCAACCACCCCTGTCAATAGTCTACCCATGGTTAATGTGTATTGTGCTTTCCTATCGTTAGAGAACTGTATGCGAAACTCTCTGTTACACGTGCCACAGTTAAGTGTGGTAATTCATGTTTGCTTGTAGTCTACTGAACAGCAACAGTTTGGATCCCCCCCACAGTGTTACCAAATCAGGCACTCCTTTGTATTTTTCCAACTCCTCAAGCTAAATGGGAACCTATTGTGCCAAGTTCCTTAGGAATACCAGGGCTTCATCCGTAGATAATGACACCTGGTTTGTTTTGTTTCATATTTTAATACCCCAGAGAGCCAGACCTGTGGGTGGTTTGTTTGCCACTGGTTCAATTGCTATGGCAAGTAGCAGGAGCTACGGGGACACCACTTCCTCAGGTCTCTCTCCAGGTTCCAGTTGTCCAATATCCAATTGTCCATCTTAATCCTTACAGTGGGTTCTGTGTATAAAACTTTTCCCAGCTTAAAAAAATATGTTTATATCCTGTCTATTCCATTGCTAGTCATAGAGTCCCAGTTCACTTTATCCAAGGAACATTAAGGGTCTGATTACGAGGGTGGCAGTCCGAAGACCACCAGCCTTTCAGTGGATGTCGGACCGCAGAACTCCAATCCACCGCTGTTCCGCCCAGGATCTCAGATCCCAATGGACTGACAGCAGTGCATGTTGTAATAAGAAATGCACACTGTCTGCTGTGCAGACATTGTGCTTTTTGAGGGTGCTAGTGCCCCCTCCTTGCTGCTGTACCTTTCCCACTGGGCTGACTGGCGGAACCCCTGGTTGCCACCGGTTAGCCCAGTGGAAAAGACGTAATGGGGCCAGTGGGGAGGTTGCCAGCATGGTGGCAACCACACCTTGGGGAGTTTAGCGGACGGGTGTATCTGTCTGCCAAACTCCTAATCAGCCTCTCAGTATCTAGAGCTGCTAATGTACAGACTTCCTCTTGAATTGGCATTGTGAGTATTACATGTGTTATTCATCTGTGTCTACCCAGAATAAATCTGGACTGATCCTCATGGATCAATAACAGCAACAGGAGGTCACTTGCTCTGGGTTCTTACCAGGTTTTGGAATCACCACTATCATTCTTACTCTCATTGTAGAGAAAGTTTAATTATAATGTGGGCCTTGTCATATATCTTGAGTAGTTTTTTTTATTAACCAGGTGCAATCTGGTATAAGTCAGCTGGGAAATCGTCAATACCTGGTGTTTCCCTATTCACTTTTCTTGGGGAGCCTCCCTAAACCCATCTTTAATGAATGGTGCCTCCATTTGTTCACATTGTTCTTCTGTTAATTTTGGCAGTCTTAACATGTTTAAATATTCTGCTCCCGGTTCTGTGTTTTCTGCTTTTTGTTGCTTGTAACCTTTAGCTAGATATTCTCTGCATTTCTTGTTTTTTCAGGTTCTGGTAATTATGTCTTGTACTGTTTCTTGCCGTAATCTAATGATATATGGTTTCTCCCTTTTAGCACTGACAAGATCATGCCTCCCAACTAGTCCTTCTGCCTTTGGAGTCTTTGCCTGTATTTCTGTTTGTATTCGGATCCAGCTGTGTCCATTCCTCTTCTAGATGTCTTCTTACGTATATTACTTGGTGTATTTTTTTCAGTGGCCAATATTACCTGTTTTTTTCAAGTTCCATAAATTTTTATCAATTCTCTCTCTTGTCTACTTCACTATGTTTTCCAGTTGCATTCTAACTTCATATGTCTGTGATAAACAGATCCCTTTATGTGCAACTTTGAAAGGCCAATTCAAGCCCCTGATCACTGTTGAATTCTTGTTATGTTAAAAGAATTGGTGTATAAACTCCTGTATGAACGGTAGAGATATAGGCCCATATTTACACTTTTTGATGCAAATCAGTGCTTGGGCAGATTTGCATCAAAACGTTTACTGTCGGCTAATGCCATTCCAAAGCGCCAGCCAGGCGCCTTATTTATGGAATGACGTTAGCCGGCGCTGCAGCCTGGTTAGCGTCAAAATAAATGACGGTAACCGGGCAGCAGAGGCAAAGGGAAGACAGGGGGTTGTACACCAAAGAATGGTGCAAGTCAGGTTAGAGTCAAAAATATTGATTCTAACCTGACTTACACCATTTTTTGGCGCACAACCCCCATGGAAGTGGCTCCTGTTTTAGCAAAGACCTAAGTCATGGCCCCCTTCCAATGGCCATGTCCAGGGGACTTCTGTCCCCTGGAAATGGCCATTGGGCACAGTGGCATGTAAGGGGGCCCAAGTCAGGCCCCCCTATGCCACTTAAAAAAAATATATATATACAGTATACTTACATGCACTTACCTACACTCACAATGGATGGGTCCCCCCATCCATGGTGTCCTCCAGGGGTGGGCGAGGGTGGCAGGGGGTGTCCCTGGGTGCAGGGAAGGGCACCTTTGGAGTGCTTCCATGGTCTCTCACCATGGAAATGAGCCCACAGGTCCCTTAACGCCTGCCCTGACCCAGGTGTTAAAAAATGGCGCAAATCCAGCTTGGTGCCATGTTTTAAGGCCCGCCTCCTCCTGTGCGTCATTTTGACGCCAGAGGATAATTAAGGCGCACATGCCTTTGAGTCATTTTTTGCACGGGAATGCCTACCTTGCATGTCATTAGAGCACAGTAGGTTTTCATGTACAAAAAATGACTAAAACTCCATAACTTTGGCGCTAGACTGGTCTAGCGCCAAAGTATAAATATGGAGTTAAGTTTGTGCTGAATTTGCGTAAAAAATAATTATGCAAATCTGGCGCAAATAGAGTATAAATATGGGTCATACTTTCAGTCAATGCTTACAGTTGCATTTTAGGGTTCCTTTGTTACAAAGTCAGTTAAAGTGGTGAATGGTCAGAAAGGAATCTTTTTATATAGAGTGCTGTACCACATATTCGCAGACCTTCTTTCCCTAACATGTAATCTATCCTACTATGGGCCTAATTTTGAGTGGCTCAACAAATTCTGCACCATATGCAAACTCCTGTTAATGCATGGGACGGAATTATGAGTTTAGTTTATTTAACCCATTCAATATTTATTGGATGCGTTAAATAACTAAACATTAGTTACATTATGTCAGGTCAAACCTGCCAATATTCAACAGGGGACATGTGCATTGTATTTACTATACTATGCAGATTTTGCTGTGTTAGACACCAAAAGCAGCATGTTATTCCCCAATTATTCATAATAAGTGTTATTTATTGCACCTGATAGGTAACATACCCTGTGGTATCATTATTTATCAGCGGCAATAATTTGCACATAAACTCGAAATCATAGCCTTTGTGTGTGATCTATCTGTGAGTAACAAGAAAGGTGAGTGGTATGAAAGGTGAGTAATATGAATGTTTTTTTCTTTTCTTTTGAGTGTTGATTCCTCCAAACATCTCTAATTCTGCCTCTTGCATTATTCCATATCTAGTTTTTTTAGCGGTTTTGGAGGGTATGTGTCCATGTGACTGTTTATAAGGCATTTGAGATCACCTGCTTACATAAATCTAGCATCCAAAATGAGTGATCATATATGGAACATTTCCCTCTGATAGTTTGTCATTTGTGTTGGGTTTGTAGATATTCACTGAACAAGTTTTTATACCTCTAGCACTATTACATATGGCCCTTCTGGGTCAGTGTGTGTTTCCTACGCTAAAAATGAAATCTCAGCAGTGACCATTTCTGCACACTTCTAGGATAGTTTGAGTATGTGGTTGCAAATATTTGCCCTCTCTGTTTCTTATGCAGTTTTTCTACTTCTGGCCACAGGAAGTGGAACTCATAAAGAATAATTATACCACTCGCCTACCTCTTCAACTATGATTGTACTCTATGGACCATACTTATCATTAGATGTGGAACTCATAAAGAATAATTAAACCACTCGCCTACCTCTTCAAATATGATTTACTCTATGGGCCATACTTATAATTATAAGTGGAACTCATAAAGAATAATTATACCACTCGACTGCCTCTTCAAATATGATTGTACTCTATGGGCCATACTTAGCATAATTTCAAGCAACACAATGCAGTAACACACCTTGCTGTGCTGTAGAAAAAGGAGAAACACACATTTGCCATGTCTGTCAAGACTACTGCTGCCAGTGCCAAAGTAGGCAACCTTGCATCATAGTGCAAAGGTGTTTGAATTGCAGTCAATATTGTTTACATGTAGGAAAAGAATAATGCAAAAAACAATCCTCTAAGGCTTTTTCCTCTTTCAACATGTGTTGCAGAATGCAGAACACGTAGAAAGAAGAAACATTAGGAGAAATAAAGATTTCTCTTTGTTATGCCTCCCTTGGGAAAGCATAGCATTTTGATACATTTCCAGGTTTACCAGTCTTGGTAGATCTGGGAATGCACCAAAATCTATGAGTAGATGTGTGGGTACACCTATGCTTAACCCATGGAACGCCTCCCTGGTGCAAAGTAGTGCAAGGCAGCTATTTGATCTGCCTTGTGTTCCTCTAGATTTACCAACCCATGCAGGGCCACACAAGGTCTAGGCTTTCCATCAGCTATGGAACAACTGTAACTTGAACTTTGTGCCTATTCACTCCTATGTGCATCTTTACCTGGGTTTCTAAGGTCCAATATAGATTCACTAAAACGTGCCCCTTCTACAAACCCTTCTAATTGAATAATACAGTTAAAGTAATGATTATTCTGTGTCTATATAAATTCTGTTACTTGCACAATCTGCTCATTTTAACTTATCAGACCAATTTGTACTGTGTATAAATGATTTTAATCAAACCTTCATCTTCATATGCTCATATTCAATATTTAAAATCAACAGTTCAATGTGTTTTATTACTTGCATGTTCGAAACTCTGAACTGTCACTCATATCATCTTCAGCTTCTTCTTGAGTCAGTGTTGCACATTGGACATTCTGCATGCCTGCAAGCGTTTCAACCGTCATGGTGTGGTGAATGCCAGACCCTTAAATAAAAATTGTAAGCAGGATTATTCTTTGAGAGCTATGCTTTATTCAGTTGAATAACAAGGGAGATGCAGGATCTGCAGCAGAACGCCTGACTCTAAGCCCAGTTACTTGTACCGTCACCCAGCAATGGAAATGTACTCAACATTTCAGTTGTCAGGCATGGCAAACAGATGTGCATTCATTATAATGTGCAATAACTTTTCTCTTTACATTGACAGAGGTCCAACATTTTGAAGCCTTCTTTTCTCTGGAGTGACTCAATGCTCCTTCGGGCCCCCTCCCTGCTCTTAGAGCTGCTTTTTCTGCAGCAGTCTCCAAGTGTGGCCAGGTCATGGGTAGGGTTTTGGGACAGGTGCAGCTCGGAAGGAAATCTGAAACACAAAGAGGACAATTATTACTATGGGGTCATGGTGAGACCCTCTCTTCCCTTTGTACTGCCAAGTTCTCTGGCATACCTGCTTTCTTTTGAACAGCCCTTGCTGCTGTTGATTATATTGCTGTTTTATTCCTGCAAAATCTAACTTAACCTGTTAAGGGTGAAAGGTCTCTAGATTAGATACAATATAAACAAAGGATATAAGCATAACACATGGCAACAAAAGGGTTCTTACAATTTCACAATTACTATATCATACACAGAGTATATGGTCAACATACTATGCAGGTGGCGTATTGCAACATAAGGTCATTTCTAGGTTATTATATGGAGTCTCAACAGTGCTCCTTCATTACACTGTTTCACAGGTCCACGTTTACATGGGTGTTGAGCATAGAATTGCTTGACTAATCATGGGGCATGAATGTAGGAAGCTGATTCCCATGAGTTGTCCTCAGATCAGTATCCTTTCCAGGCCAACAGATACTAGAGTTATCCATTTTTGCATTTAGAATCCAGTACAAACTTTGAACTCTGCTTGTCCATGAATGAATACTGGTGGAGGTTTTTTTGATGGTTTGTTTTTTGCAGGTTTGAGGAATGAGATATGAAACACTATATTGATAACATTTGTTAAACAATGCACTCTTCCCACTAGAGCAGCAACTTTGACAGATACTTGCAAATGGCAGAACAAGAACATCATATCTCACTCCATAGTCTTCCCATGCCATCTGGAGTAAAATAACCTTAATTGTTAGCTGTTGAAGTTCATGCATGGGTTAGAGCTCTTGCACTGCTCTCATGACACAAACAAGATGGAGTTGATTTACTTTTGCATTGGTAGCCTAGGCACCCACAGTGTCATCTTCAAGTGGGATGCTTGATGTTTGTCTGATAGGTCTGAATTTAATGTTTGCTGAGTTTTGTGTCCTCTTGCACTGCTCAATTTCTTCTTGGGAAGCTTGATATAGTGAACAGTTTTGCTTCATTGGTATAGTGTCTCTCATGCCTAATCATTCACAGACCTCCTTGCCATCAGGTATTGCCTTCAGTTAGCAGAATATAGTAACGTATTTTAATCCCATTCCTTTCATTTTCAGTTTTGCTTCCATAAATGATTTACAATGGGTCTCCACCTCTCTAGTATTGTCTAGGAATATGGTGATGGTATGATTCTCCTTGTTTAGTTTTGTGACATGTGTAATATGCACTCTCTATTTCTGTAAATTAAGAAATGAGCAATTAGATCAATAGGGAAAAGGAGGACTCTCAGTGTGGGTTTCACAATCAAGGACCTGTAAGCTCTTTCTACTACCAATTAAGTTGCGAGGCCATATCACTTCAGTTCTTGAAGCATCCAGCTTTCTAGTAATTCTTCTGGGGATGCGCCCTCCATCTACTGAAGGTTTGCAGATTGTATGTCCTAGAATGTACTTTCGGTGTCCTCTGCACTGTTTTCCAGGATTATGGTCTTCAGTTTTATTGTGGTTACTGCAATTTGTAATTGTAATCTCTGTGCACAGTTTTCATTGCTTCTTTCTCACTCTATCTGTTATCTTCCTTAGGTATGTTTGCAGTAAATAATCTTCTATGGACAAAGTGTCAAGCATTGCTTCCAAGACAACCTTTTGAATTTTGTACTGCTGATAATACATCTGTTAGTGAAGCTTCTTTATTTGTTTTACTTAGTTCCTATTTGTTTTGGGAGGCTGACTGATAGGTGTTCCTCAGTGTCAGTATTTTTTAAGCAATGCAATGAATGATGGTGTTACTTTGGATGTTTTTATTGTGTTTGTCTCTGTCCTTGTTTACTGACCGGGTAGTTTAGTTATTTCTCTCCTACCTTTTCTTATTTCTGGTGCTCCAACTCATGCCATTTCCACTTCACTGTAAAGATTTGGTGCAGTGAGAATAGTAGGACGTACGGTCCCCTTCAATTATTGTTCAAGAGAACTTCAGTCATTTACTGTGGTGTTTTTTCAGCCATTGTGGCAACAGTCTTATATTTTCTTGTAATCATCTCAGCTGGGATGGCATTAGATCATTCCCGCACTAAGGCACTAAGGGGCATATTAATAGTCAGTTTGTGCTGAAATAGCGTCACTTTGGACACTCTTTCAGCACAAACTTAACTCCATATTTATATTTTGACGCTAGACCCATATGGTGTCAAAATATTAGAGTTAAAGTCATTTTTTGCCTGCAGAGAAATACCTTGTGTCAATGAGATGCAAGGTAGGTGTCCCCGGGCACAAAATGACTCTAGGGCACATGCGCCTTATTTATCCTCCTGTGCAAAAATGTAGCACAGTTTTGGGTGAAAAAGTATAAATATGGGCCTTCATTATGTATTTATTAACAAAGCAGTATTGAAACACTCATATTGTCAACTAGGACTCTACCACGGATGGATCACCCACTAATACCTTAATGTGTGCATGGATCAGTTGTCACAAGAGGCTTCTATAAAGTCTCTCTGATGTGATTGTGAACCTTTAACATCCTTCTTGCACAGTTTATCTTTCAGGGTTTGTTTTATGACATGCCACTTCAAATCTTTTCCAGCTATCATTTTCCAGGCTGTTTGCCAGTGCAGTCTGTCTTGGCCCCAGCCTCTGTTTGGGTGGCCAGCTATTATATTTATGTTTCCCCTTTTGCTGTAGTTTGCTGTGGTGTACCATGCCATGACCAGCCAATCTTGGTCCAGGTGTGTTGCTCCACTGCTGGCAGTTTCCAATCTGCTTTTTATCAATAACGTCCTTTGGAAAAGATAGCTAACTAACTACAACCACACTTCATTACTAACCATTATCCTCCATAACCTTGTAGGGAATAGAAACTGACCTTGCTAGCCTTTGCATCCTGGAATAGGACTATAATCCAGTTCTTGTTGTTTTGCTCGCTCTGTAGTCATGATAATGTAGGCCACATGATCCTTCAGAAAAGTCTTTATACATGAACCAGTTAGTTGGGCTTAGCCGCACAATGGTTGAGGCCCTTCCTCCACAACAGAAGCCAACGAGTATGTATTGAAACAGGATACACTTATAATGGTTACTTACAGTGTCCCACAAGGATCAGCAATATTACCACTATTTTTCAACATTTACACATTCTATTGTGGTACTACTAGAGCAAATGTCAGATATGCTTCCAAACAGTACCTACAGTTACTTCTGATTTGCCAACAAATAAGAAAGTCAGATACACATTACATAATGCCAATGCAACATTTTATATTTAATTAAATAAAATATATTTTTTATGATAGAATCTTAAAAAAAGAGATAATCTGTCCAGTAGATGCATTAAGACAAGCTATGAATGGGACAAAGCTTGGGTTCCTCATGTCCAAATCCCAGAAAGTCAAAAGTCTGTGGATAATTTTTCATACATTTTATCACTCATTCCTGAGCTTATTGCTGGGTTTACAGGCATTTTTTCAAATTGTCGTTGATCAAGAAGATCTTTCAACTATTGCAAACAGTCACTGAGTTAAGCTGTCGAGAAACGTAGTTGTGGGTCTTTTGAACTATTGTAAAGTAGCCTACAAAAGTGTACCAAAACAGCTCATTGACAGGTGGCCAAAACTGCACAATCTTGCAGCCAATCTTTACGTGAACCTCTAGAAACAGGATCATGTGAGCATGGCTTTAAAGACACTCTAAATACCTTGCAGCACCAACAAGGCCTACTTCTACAATCAACCTAGATACGTCCAACATCTAGACCTGCATTACATTTCAGTGAGGAAGCTTTGAGTAAGAAATCTGCACCTCATCCAACACTAATACTAGGGAGACAAGCCATTGGGTGTCTGTGGGCCCAAATCTGAAATGACTAGGCTCCAGCCAGAGAGCAGAGCTCACCCATACCTGGTTCAAAAGAGTGAACTCTTCAGACAGGTTTTCACTTATTCTTAGGCATCAACAAGAGCAAAACTGGATTAATACCAAATAGAAATGCTAGACGTAGGTTTAGTTGTACTCCACCTCCTTCCCTATACCTGCACAGCACTAGACTCAGCATTCTGTAGCAGTCACACAGCTACATGTCCTGCAAATAAGTAAAAAAACTCCCAAACAAATAAAAATTCAATGTTTGAATATGACCATGTCTGGGTTCACCTAAGCAGCAGAAGGGGGAAATCATGCATCTACGAACATTTGTATCAGTCAGAGCCTTAACAATGGCTGTGTGCTTGTAACTACCCTTTTCAGCCAACTTAGGTTAAAATGGGGCCCTCAATTGCAAATGGATCTTCTTCCGAACCAAAGTTGCTTCTGTGCACATTCATTTACTAAGATACACTCACAACTGAGCAATACTATACACGTCTGCTGAGGGTTTCCAATATGCCTTCATATCTTTGGAGGTATACAATAAATAGATTTACTTTAGGATGAATTAACATAAATAGTGATTTTGGTAGATCTACATATAATTGTGTGTGGCACATGGGATCAGTAAAACTGAAATTATGTGATTTCCAATTATTAGAGAGTAATGTGGGATATTAGCCAAAATTATAATGTACACCCATTCCTATAGTAAATCTGCCAATTTATCTATCACAATAGTGCACATTTCTCACAATTGCATATTCTTACACTCGAACCACAATCCCTTGTGTTTGAACCAAAATGAATCCCCAGTTTGAACTACAGGAACGTGGTCTCCTGAGACAAAGTGCTTGATAAACATGTGTGTACGTGCTTTCTCAGTGTATTCATGTTCCCTAATTGAACAGCACATGTTTAAATAAGGCATGAGCTTTGCTTGATAAAGGAATCACATAGGGCTGATACACATTACCTGAAATGTGTAGTTAGAAAAGTAATTCTGATGATCCCACAATACAGCATCACATTTGAGTTGGGTTGATGAGCCAATCTGCTCAACAGGACAATCTTTGGGTCAGTCATTTATTTAATTGCTTAGATTGAATGAAAATGGCCCAGAAATTGACGGGATACTGTAAGATCGTCCAGAAAGTTTAAAAGACCAGCTGAAATTGTTGTGACTGAGGGGTCTAGAGTTGCGATAGACAGCCCTTTATATGTTATATGATTAAAAGCCCACAATCATATTCACTCAATCACCAGTATGGGGCCAAGCAACATTTTCAGGTTGCACTTTGCACTAATTAACTTAGCTAAATTAGGAATATGTGGCAAAAACATGGAATGCATTCTGTTCATATGTAGGCTATGTAAAGAAAACAAGTATACTATACTGCATGTGGTTTGTAGCTCGCAGGTCTCAAATTTGGAAGCATAATATTGGCTTTGTCCTTCATTTACAAAGTTGACTGTATGGAATACTACTGATGCTCCTCACATGTAGTTCACACTTTAAACAGTCATCTGACCTTAATAATCTTACAACCTGCCTCGCAGAGAAAACTGCATTCAGAAATATATGCAGACATAGAGGTTTTCTTCTGTGAGTATCTCTTAATAACTGGCATTCACATAGAATACAAGCGTATTTTGTCCTTTCTGTAGACCTGCCCCTGTTGTGTGCAGCTTGGTTTTCCTGGTAACACACATGATACATATAATGTAGTCCTGATTGTATGCCAACATAAAAGCACTAACTCTTTAGTGTGCATGTGTGAATGTCTGCCAGGCTTTGGGCATAGAAAACTAATACTGAATGGTAACTTTAACAGTGGGTTTGTGTGTGCGTGTTCTGTTATTTTCAAACATTATTTTCAGAGCTGACATTAGTCACACAAACAAAACAAAGACCTGATGTTTTCTGGTTTATAAAAGCTGTAGGATTATGTGTAGAGATCATAGTTGCAAGGCCATCTGACCTCACACAGTCAGGCTTGGAAGGAAACAGAAACAGTAACATTTGCCTCCCTTATGTATACTTCTGCATCAGAGACATTGTGAGTGCTTTGGTGCGATGATACGAGAGGCTGTAAAGGACGTTTCCTAACCTTCTGCATAGGGGATCATTGGAAGAGAAGGTGTAAAGAGTATCAAGAGTGTGGGTGGAGTAATGGCTGGTTGTTATTGAGACATGCCGAAGTACCACTATCCGATTGCAGAGATAATGACTTTCAGAGGTATAAGGGGATATATAGCTTGGCATATAAATAATTAGGGAATTCCAATAACCATTTAGCCAATCCAATAACAATTAGGCTGATCATGAGGCTAATAAGAAATATGTAGATATTAGGTTGGGACTGGGCCCATCTAATAGAAGAAGTAGGTTTGTGTGATGTAAAATGTTTGAGGTATTTCTTCTATTCATCTTGTTCTGAATTAATGCCTGCTGAGATAACCATAAACTATAATTCTGCATAATAAATAACCTTTTATTGTAAAATACCAACAACTGTGTGTATCTATTGTTTCTAGGGGCCAGGGTGAGGATACATATCTGTGTACAATAACCCTGCAATAGGTCAGAATTACCCAGATAGGGCTGTCTAGCTCCTACCACTCTGAGTCTGAATTAGCATAGTTCATTCTAGTTAGGCATGAGAAACACCTGCCCATTCTCATTTTCTTTGAAGAGATTATAATACATATAACTCATCTTGGGGCTTAGGAGATAACTTGGGTGTGCCTGTTCAAGATCCTAATGCAATATTACTATATATACAATATATTAGCAGTTTATGAATACCTCTCTTTACATAACATACCCTAAATGGTAACCCATGTATATATATGCTGCTTACTATTAAGAATGTGAAAATAGAAAAATGCAATACCTCACCACAATCGTACATACTAGGCAATACTAAAAGTTTAAACCACATAAAAAGACAGCCCTGCTACCCTTCCCTTTAGTAGCAAAACAGCTGGGAGCCACAATACCACTGGAGATAAAGACCTTTTTGATACAGGAAAAAGGCAGACATTGTGGTCATCTTTGTTGTTGGTCACTGTAGAGCAGCAGGGAGAATTACATGGTTTTCCGCTACACACCTTCATTGGAGTTGAGAAGCAGGTCATTTGTTAGTGTAGCAGGATGTCAGTGATAGGGTGAATGCATCAAGGGTGAATATACGCACCATGAGGGAGATAGAAAGAATGCTAAGATGAGAGGAGGCATTTGAAGGATATGCTTGCCAAGATACATGTGGCTGCTCTAGTCCCTTGTGGAGGACCCAAACAATCTTGCACTTCACTTTCATGGACCAGTGCGTCCTGGATACAATACACCCCACAAGCTGGATGGCTTGCCATTTTCTGAAATCACTATCATAAGGCCATATAAGATGCATGTAAGAGAACAGGTAGGAACATGTCAGCACCTGGAAATGTAACCATACTGTTGGACTTGGTCCTTTCTGCAGGGTCATCCCCAAACTTTTTTGCATTCTGTCCTCCTGTTTGCGTAACTTCATTTTGGTTGAGTTTTAGGACTCTACACACTGCTAACGTGCTTGTGCACTCCCCTACAAACATGGTACAAATGGCTTACACCCACTTTGCACATTTAAGTCACCTATACATTCAGAGTAAAGTGGTACCATACGTACCCAGGGCCTGTAAATCAAATGCTACTTGTGGTCCTACAACTCTCATTCTGCCACCTACTTATGTTGTCTCTGGAACATGTCTCAGAACTGCCATTGCAGCCTATGTGTGCAATTTTAAACTGCCAATTTGACCTTGCAAAATAAACCTATTTGCCAGGGCTAAGCCTTACTTTTTAATATATATGTCAGCCCTAGGGAAGGCTTGTTACGTCTTCAGAAACCAATGAGAATGATGCCAAGATGAATTTCACACTTTAATTTAATATAAGTGCAAGTACAGCTTCCCTCAACAACCAACTTCCAGAGAGTCAGCAAAACAACTGACACTCCCTGGAATGTTGCTCAAAGGACTCGAGCACCACATTCTAACCTTAGCAACTTAAGAGCCCCATAACGGAATACAAGACATAACAAGGCCCTAAACAGCCTATTGGGCAGGGTGCAGTGTATTCAAAAGTTGGACATATACATTTAACTTTTACATGTTCTGGTAGTGAAAAACACAAGATAATGTTCACTACTGCACGGCCTATTTCTCACATAGTATAACAATTGTTAACTTACTACATTTAATAAGCAATAACTTTCTATTGGGAGTAGGTAGGAATGTTGAGTTTGGTGTCTAAAGTATTGTAGTTTAAAACCCTCTTTTCAGATTTTAAGCAATTCTGAAAATGCCAGTTTTAGAAAGTTGTCATTTTCTTGTCCCAACCATTTGGTGCCTGCAGCCTGTCCTCTGTGTCACATGACTAGATGTAGCTGCCAGTTGGCCTTTGTGCATTGCTCCTAGACAGTGATACAAAGGAGAATACATGTTGGCAGCATAGGCCATCTCTGACTTGACAACCTGCTATACTTGCACATCACAAAGACTTTGGCTGAGCACACTCACAAAGGGTTTGACACTAGTACTTTGTGACTCCAGACAAGCTGTGGCCAGAGCAGGGAGGCCAGAAATTACAAGCACCTCCGGGGCGGGAACTTCAGAACCTTCTCCTACTTCAAAGTGGGCACCAGGTATAAATAATGGACCATTAGACCCAACTCTTCAGTACACTCCTAGATTTGTGGTTACTATAGAAGAAGGACTGCTGTGTTGTTTTGCTGTGAGAAGGACTACTACTTTGCTACCCTGCTACTCTGCTACCCTGCTTTCTGCTGCCCTGCTTGCTGAGACAGAAGACTGGACCTGCACTCTTCATCTTTATCTCAGGCTGAGTGACTTGAAGGGTCAGCTGACCTCCTGTTCTGAGCTACAGGGACATTAAAAGCTCCAGAGGTTCTTACAACTGGCCAGCTGACCTTCTGCCTGGACTTGAACTGGCCCTGTCTGAGCCCTGCTGGCCTCTGCTGGTGTGAGTTCCTGACCTCCAAGAGGAGCACCTCAGGTCCTGGAACCTGGTGTGGTATCACTAGAGCTCCTCTCCAAAGAAAAGGAGCAATCCTGAAGTTTTGGGCTCTGCACTTTGTGCTACAGCATCAACAGCTCGCAGTGACTGCCAATGCAAAGCTCCAGCAATGACTGTCTGCGACACCCAACAGGACCTTTGCGCAATAATAAGGACTATCCATGGCACCCAACCTGCTCTTTATACTTCATCAATGACCATCCACAACACTCCTGCTCCTCGTGGCCCTCTCCACAGCACTCGGAACTCTTTGCTGTGGACTGTTAAAAGTAACTCTTTCAGCAGGACTAACTTAGTCCCTGTATTTGGCCTGCGCTCTATCATGGCCAGCTTGAACTTGGGAGTTTCACCCATTCTTGCACAACCAGATACCTTTGATTGTCACTTTGTGCTTTAATGCACTTTACTTACTGGAAACATTTAAAATTACATACCTCTGATTCTACTGATTGGATGTTTGTCATTTTGGTTGTCAAGTAATTTGTTAATTTACACTCTATTTTTCTAAACTGGTGTGGGATTTTTCTTGTGTGAAGTTCTCACTTTATTACTGTTTGAAGTTCTGCATACATACTTTACACAATGTCTCTAAGTTAAGCCTTAAGTGATTTTGTGCCAACCAACCAGAGCATTAAGCACATATTATTTTGGGATTTGCTTGTATTTCACCCTGACAGAGATTTTGGTTGCTGCTTGATCAGGATTTCACCCACCCCCTTAAACAGTAATCCAATTTCCAACACATGCCCAAGCTCGTCAGATAAAAATATGAATTGTCTGGGAATTGCAGGAGGTAGAAAAAAACGTGTTCTTAGTTCTTGTAATGAGTGAGAGGCTCTTCCCTTACAAATAAATGTATTTGTTTTAATACTAGGTATGTAAATATATTATTTTTATACCTCAATAGTAGATGTGATTGTTAGGCTGGTCCATCACTGATGCTGGAACCACAATCAGGACAGTATAATCGCATTCTCCAAATATAATTATTTATTAAGTGAAGAGTTATTTATCACGGTAACACGTTTTCATCTGTTGCAGACAAACGGTAAATAGCTATCTGATGAACTCTTTGTTCACTGTTTACACAAATAATTACATAAATATATAAATCATCATTAACACAAATAAATAACATGCACAAGAAACCACACATATAATCCAAAACAAAACTCAAAGTCAAAGCACATATTGAATAAATGACAAGAGATGTTTTTCCTTTTGTGTTTCCTGCGTTATAACAGCTGACAAGGAATCTCAGTTTTTTACTGCAAATATAGCATGTTCAACATTCTAATACGTTTTGGTATGTTGTTGTTTTCCTTCATTTAAGTTAAGCAGGATCTTTAAAAAAATTCTGCAAAGAGAAACCCTCTGGCCCAGATTTAGCAACACTGCACCATTGCAAAATCTCCAGAAGAGACACAAACCAATGCAAAGTGTTAATTTGAGATTTATTTTTCCTCTCAAAACGTGTTTTGCACGGAAAGTCATGTTGATGGGTGTGATTGTTTATGTGCAGGATGGTACCCCTTCCTGCACATAAACAATCATCCATGACATTTTGCTTCTTTTATGTGTGTTGGAGAATGCAGAACACAGAAAAAGCAAAAAATGAGGAGGAATAACAGTATTCATCCTTGTTGCACCATGCTAATGCCACCCTTGTGGGCAGCATCAAAAGCAATGGGTGTTGGGGTGGAACATCCACTGCATCACCCATTACACGCCTCTCAGATGCAGAAAACTGCGTTGGAGGGGCCCATATTTACAAGGAGGCGTAAAGCCGCAAAATGTGGTGTTACACCTCCTTTTAAATATAGAGAAGTGGTTAGTACCACTGGAGCATTGCAAAAAGTGACGCTCCGGTGGCGCTACGGCATTGTAAATCTGGTGCATAGTATTTACCTTCCATCACAAAACTTATGCTAGACACACGCTGACACCTTTGCACTACTGCGCAAGAGATGTGTGCATGGTGTTAGGCAGCCAAATAGTGCCACAGTGCTTGGGAAGAGAGCAGGAACTCAACATTCTAACAGATACGGTGCTGTCGTGCTAGGTTGTTGGGCTGTGTTGTGTAAGAAATTAGTAGATCTGTCCCATTATGTACAGTCAAACCATACAGATATGTTTAGAAATAATATAAATACATACGTAATATTTGTTTATGCACATCTGAGTCTTGAAAAATGTTTCTATGTCCTCAATTAAAATGGCTAAACCTTACGTATTCTATTGTTTGGTACAGTTAGATGATCAATATAATATACACAGACAAAAAGGTAAAAAATAACTTAGCAAAAATAATTTATCGTCCAACGGCATAAGTGGAACCTTTGCTGATGTAATATAAATAAATAGCATATTAAAAATGTTTATGTGTTTACGTAATTTGACGTTACGAAAAACTGCAGCAGAAATCCAGTTAAATCTTATAAATAAAGTGCACAAAATTTGCAAAAATACACGGTGATATTTGAACACTCAAAGATGAAATATATATATGTACAGTGAGTGCAGAATTATTAGGCAAATGAGTATTTTGACCACATCATCCTCTTTATGCATGTTGTCTTACTCCAAGCTGTATAGGCTCGAAAGCCTACTACCAATTAAGCATATTAGGTGATGTGCATCTCTGTAATGAGAAGGGGTGTGGTCTAATGACATCAACACCCTATATCAGGTGTGCATAATTATTAGGCAACTTCCTTTCCTTTGGCAAAATGGGTCAAAAGAAGGACTTGACAGGCTCAGAAAAGTCAAAAATAGTGAGATATCTTGCAGAGGGATGCAGCACTCTTAAAATTGCAAAGCTTCTGAAGCGTGATCATCGAACAATCAAGCGTTTCATTCAAAATAGTCAACAGGGTCGCAAGAAGCGTGTGGAAAAAACCAAGGCGCAAAATAACTGAGAAAAGTCACGCGTGCAGCTGCCACGATGCCACTTGCCACCAGTTTGGCCATATTTCAGAGCTGCAACATCACTGGAGTGCCCAAAAGCACAAGGTGTGCAATACTCAGAGACATGGCCAAGGTAAGAAAGGCTGAAAGACGACCACCACTGAACAAGACACACAAGCTGAAACGTCAAGACTGGTCCAAGAAATATCTCAAGACTGATTTTTCTAAGGTTTTATGGACTGATGAAATGAGAGTGAGTCTTGATGGGCCAGATGGATGGGCCCGTGGCTGGATTGGTAAAGGGCAGAGAGCTCCAGTCCGACTCAGACGCCAGCAAGGTGGAGGTGGAGTACTGGTTTGGGCTGGTATCATCAAAGATGAGCTTGTGGGGCCTTTTCGGGTTGAGGATGGAGTCAAGCTCAACTCCCAATCCTACTGCCAGTTCCTGGAAGACACCTTCTTCAAGCAGTGGTACAGGAAGAAGTCTGCATCCTTCAAGAAAAACATGATTTTCATGCAGGACAATGCTCCATCACACGCGTCCAAGTACTCCACAGCGTGGCTGGCAAGAAAGGGTATAAAAGAAGGAAATCTAATGACATGGCCTCCTTGTTCACCTGATCTGAACCCCATTGAGAACCTGTGGTCCATCATCAAATGTGAGATTTACAAGGAGGGAAAACAGTACACCTCTCTGAACAGTGTCTGGGAGGCTGTGGTTGCTGCTGCACGCAATGTTGATGGTGAACAGATCAAAACACTGACAGAATCCATGGATGGCAGGCTTTTGAGTGTCCTTGCAAAGAAAGTGGCTATATTGGTCACTGATTTGTTTTTGTTTTGTTTTTGAATGTCAGAAATGTATATTTGTGAATGTCGAGATGTTATATTGGTTTCACTGGTAATAATAAATAATTGAAATGGGTATATATTTGTTTTTTGTTAAGTTGCCTAATAATTATGCACAGTAATAGTCACCTGCACACACAGATATCCCCCTAACATAGCTAAAACTAAAAACAAACTAAAAACTACTTCCAAAAATATTCAGCTTTGATATTAATGAGTTTTTTGGGTTCATTGAGAACATGGTTGTTGTTCAATAATAAAATTAATCCTCAAAAATACAACTTGCCTAATAATTCTGCACTCCCTGTATATATATATATATATATATATATATATATATATATATATATGTATATGTAGAAAAAAGTAAAATAATGATTTCCTTTCCTAAAAAAAAACTGCACATGCAAATAGGAAAAGGCAAGAAATTAATAAGTGTTTTAAGATGTCAATAGCTAAACATCTTTATAGGTTTTATGTTAGTGAAGTTGTCTGTTTGCTATAATAAGCTGATGTTGCAGACAAACAAATAAATTCCGAAACTCCTGTTTCATTGAAAATCGTCATTCCTTGATTCAGTTTCTGGTGTGTCCGATGAGGATGTCCATCGGATTCCTGGTGCAGGCATCCTTCAGGCACTGAAGCAATATTCTCAGCTCTCCAATGGCTTTGTTCTGAGCACTCTCACCCAGCTGCCAATAAAGAGAAATGTAGGTGTTCAGTAGCTTCGAGAATTATATTTCATGACATAAAATGGTGCAATGGGTTCTGGACCAATCATTCTACAAGACTGACAGGCCGTATGATTCACTCCCTATAGTAAGCGGTATGCATGAAAAAAAGTAAACGTCACTGAAAGATTTAAATAGGAATGAGTTCCATGTGGAAACAAAGACTGCAAAGACGTATTTTGAAAAAACATATGGACTTCAAAATATAGAATGTCAAAATCTAGACCTTATTAAAATATACCTCTGCAAAAGGTTTACTTGTATTCGATTCCTCAGTCCAGCCAAACTCACTTCAAACATAGTTTTGATCTTTTAATATTATTTAATATTCAAAACAGTTCTAACATAACATAAAAGTTTTAACATATTCTAATACAGTTCTGACATACCTTTGGTCAACTGCTTGAAAATGCGATAGGTTGCTGGTCAAATTTGTGGGCGGGTAATTAAATGTAAGGATGAGACAGTCCGCGTTTTCACACGATACTCATCAACGGAAGTGGGGGAGCTGTTACTAGAGTGAGCAAGTATAATTTATGTAAACAGCAACCTGGCGATGTGAGTGAAAGATATCCTGCCCCAAGAACATACGTACGGCACGTTATGTCAAGGGAAAGCACAGATGACAGAGACTGGTAGGAACATTAATGTTCTACAAATGTGTTGGCCAACCGTAGTATTTAATTTGTACATTTTTGAGTACCAGTACCCTCTCCCCCAGCGCTGCTGAATGTTAGGTTTGCTGTATTCAAAGGCTGATATATCTAGAATCAATGTCACGACTCTTTCATCCAACCCCCTACACTGCTTGCCCCTTTCTCTCACTCTTGGGGTTCTTCGTCAGCCATTCTTTCTTCCTTTTAAAGTTTGAACGTTAAACATTAGTCCCATTGCCCCGCCAAAAAAGTACTGGTGAACCTAACCTTCAACCACCAGCTCAAATTTAGCACTGCTACCCAGTGCTTATTATGTAGAAAAACGTGAGTGCCAGGGCCCTTCTCTGGAAGCCCTGCAGCTTGCAACACCCATTGCCCGGTCAACCCGCACAATTGACAGTACCTGCATAACTATTAACATCTCACTTAAGAAAAGTAACCACTTAATTCACTGGTGAAAAGTGAGTTATTAAACACTGTTTGCCAGATCTTAACAAAATGTGATAGACAGTGCTACTAGAGCCGGTGTTGAAAATAAAGTGCTGGTGCTGAGCACCAGGAACCACTGGCTCAAATTGAGCATTGCTGATACCCCATTCAGCTTTCTTTCACTTTGCTACTGCCCTTACCACTCAACACAGAGGCATAGGAGGCGGTTTACTGGAGAGAAGGTCTCTGCAGGAGTATGTCTGAGGAATACACGGAACAACCTACCTCCCTCTCCTAGGTGGCAAAGTGGCATCCTGGGGCGGGAGGGGATCCTTCCTGACCGTGTGCCACCACATGTGCACCACAGGCTCAGTGCACTCACAGCTTCCTGACCCTGCACTAACATCTGTACTAGAGAACTGGCTCAAAGGCAAAGCAATTTCTTCAATCGCCTGGGGCTACCACCTACACCAATGAGAGAATGTCTCCTGAATGCAACTGCACCAGCACACATTTTGCACGAGTGAGATTTATATTACAGAAGCATTCCAGTCCAGTCTAATACCAAAGTACCTCTGGGGCATAACTAGTAGGTGCAATCACCTTTTGCACCCGAGAGGCACTAAGTTGAATGCAGTTCTTGGTTTTTCCCACCCCAGAAAACCATATGCTTGTTAGTAGGCTTGGGCTCCATGCATTGCTCTCCCTCTCAGTAACTACTGCACTCTCTGAAGCCCCAGATGCAGTGCAAATCCTTTGAGGTCCGTTTCTGCTGTTTGCAATTCTACATTTGATCTTACAAATATTGGGCTGATTCTAAGAATCAAAATGTTGCCACTTTCCCAAAAATAGCAACTGTCCACAGATGAATATCTGACGCACACTGGTAATAAAAATATAATTTAACTGTTTGTCCACTTGCTTTCTGTTAATTAACAAACTTACCCGGACATTCCTTTCTTCAAATTCCTCAGAAATGATGTGTCCTTAAAGACAAATGCCTATAGGGTCTCACATTGGGCTGCCCAAGTATGAGGATAGTAAACACCTACCGCTTTCACTTTGTTTTTCAGCTCTTCCAAATTGTTTCTCGTGAAGGGTTGATCATCTGATTTCTGAAAAACACATGGCATTTATATAGTTGATATGGAGAGGTACACTGTTGGCTATTAGACCTTTCTCTGGCTGCACTTGTAGCATAAATTATCCTGTAATTACTATCATCCGTTTGATATTTAGCCCCAAATGGAGAGTCTAACAGCACCTGGATTAAAATTTGCAATCTACAGATCACGTACAGTTCTCAGCAGCTGCCGTTTAACTCAGGGAAGATGTTTGATGGTAGACTCCATCTTTGTTTCCGGCAATCGGTTTAACACGTAATGCAACCTACTCCCCTTAACCCTTCACATGGACCAAAAATGCCAAACAGTTTAGAAACAGCACAGAGTGCATCGTGGGAATGTGCTTGCATGGTGTAATGTAAGAAGTTAGGTTAGATGCCACACAACTGCATGCAAATATCAGAAGAAAATGACAGTGAGATAAATGCTCGCTATTGCCATCCGCAGTGATTGGCAGATAATTGTTTGAATCCTGAGAATGCCAACTCAGCCTATAATCTTTCTAAAGTGGGTAAACTGAATGCCATTATACTTGGTAAACATAACTGCTAATATGAACCTTAGAAATGTCAAAAGTGCATTATGAAGCACTGTCTAAAAACAAGTTAAATCTATTTTACTTACACAGCCCTGCAATTCGTATTGAATATGTCGCAAAAAGTCTGTGACTACTTGGATATTTGGGTAGGTGGTCTCAGAGCTGAGATGGAGCAGATCCTTCACTGTAAAGTCCAGAACCTGTTTCATGAGATGGCAGTGGTAGTTTTCCTGTAAATTTAAAATAATCAAACAGCTAGGAATGGGCAGAGAAGATAACTCTTAGAATCCTTAGACATTATTTAATCTGCTGATAAAAGTAGCGGTTTATTGGGATTACTTACATTGATGTCAGAAAACAGATGCTTTCCGAAGAAATTGGTATCAGTGTCATGATCCCACTCTTTTGCCTGAGAAAATAGAAGTCATTTTTTAAAAATAATTTGTATTGGTAGAGTCTGTAATTCATGTAACAAAATGCCTACATATAGATCTTGCAAATCGTTTTTTACTTACACAGTTAATTTTAACTTCCTACATATCTCTGTACAATGCAAAATTAATAAACTATTCACATTTTGGCTAAAAAAAGATTAAGTGAAATAACTTTACTAATCGAAGGAACATTTCCCCTCTCCCCAACATACTTTTGAGGGAACTCCATACAGTACTTAATAAAGAGTCCTAGAGCTATAAAAATAAGTCAATAGAGACCTAGAAACATTTTAACTCCACAGTTATTTCTAATCATTTAGTTTAGTATAGCAATACATCTACAAATCCAAACTGTTCTGAAAAATCTCCTATAATACAGACAAAGTGAAGGAGTGCTGTGGCAGGAAGTACATCAATACACAGCTCAGACCATTTTTAATAAACCAATGACTCCACATTTGAACAAATTATATAATACGAGATTCTCGAATTAGCCATAATTTGCCTCCACTAATAATCTCCCTGTAGCCCTAAAATAAATATATAAGCCTAGGTCAGCAATTAGATATTTAGGAGTTCACATCTCTACTGATTCTTCTGATCTGTTGAAATTGATTTATGAGGCCATTTTCTAGAAAGTGAAGAACCTCTTGAGCAGATGGAAGCTCTTCCCTCTTTCTATAGTGGGAAGAGTAGCATTAATAAAAATGTTAATTCTACCACGTATTACCTTGTTATTCAGTTACATTTGATTAGTATCCCTACATTTGTTTTTAGCAAGGTGGACAGTTTAATTTGTGATTTTGTTTGGAATAATCAATGTCCCCAGTTGAAGCTTAGTTGCCTTTAGGTAAATAAGAATATGATTGAATGGCTTTACCGCATATAAGGGTAAACTATCAGATAGCTATAATAGATATGATATCCAGATCAGAGACCTCTTGGATTGCCTCCATTTTAGACAATTTTCCATAAAAAATCAGTTTTTAGACTTGGGAACACATTTATCTTCTTTTATTAATTTTTTTTCTGTCCTATTATAAAGTATTGTATGATTTTGCAATTTGAAGTCATGATTTTTTTCAAGGAGTATGAGTTTAACTAAGATTGGAGGAGGTGGGATCAATTAGGGATCTGTCTGAAAGGGCAAGGAAGGGGGCTGTAGTTTAGTTGTATAAAAATTAGAAATATTCTCTATCAACATTTGCCTAAACTTAATGAGCTCCAAGAGGTGATTCTAAGAGGCCTATCCAAATATAAGATAAGGAGGGTAAGGTGTTGGTATAGAATTCTTGGTTACTATAAACAAACTCCTCTCCTTTCTTTGTATCAGAGTTAAATTGAAAAGGGGACAGGGGTGAATTTGGCCTTGAATGAATAGGGTGAGATCTCTCAATTTAGCTATAAGATGTTAAGCGCAGCAAATCTGAGAAGGATGGAATTTTATTCTAGATGGCTTCTCTATTACACCCATAAAGTTGTCAATACAATTTATTCTCATACTCCGAATAAATGTTTCAGAGGCCAGCAAGAAGAGGCTGGTGACTGGCATCATGTAATAGCTACCTGTCCAAACCATAGAGTTTACTGGGCTATACATGTTTTTTTGGTATCCTTCTCTGCTCCTAGGTTTGGGTCATTTTGTTTGGTCATATTAGTAATAAGAAGACATTTGTGGATTTAGAGAGCGCACAAGTTGGATGGAAAGGGCCCAATGGAAAGGAATAACATGTTCATCCCTGGTTACCTTGGCACTGACTAACTGGAGCCAGATAAAGATGCCGTGTCTGTCCTCTAGCAGCGCAGAAGGGGTCTGTGCACTTCTTTTTGGCGTTCTGAGGATATACATATCTCAAAATACCTCCGAGGTAATCCATGTATTCTGACAGCAGAGTTTCAAAATACATTGAGATATTTTGAGTTAATGTGCTCAAGACACCATAGATAAGCACGCAGAGCCCTTCTGAGCTGGCAAAGCTAAAAAAAAAGGCATTATGATACGCCCCTGACGTTTGTTCATGCCCCAACAAAAGGGCTAATTTTATCAATGTTGGGAGGATGAAATGCTGAGTGAACAAAACAGGATTTGACACCTATCCCTGCACTGGATATATTGGTCCACTGAAAAATCAGACCTGGTTCATTTGCTGAACTCACTATAATGGGATGAACCATCTTGATTTTCGGGGTCAGGCTATGGCAAAGCCTCTCTTCACTGATCTCAGGCTCTGCATGAATGTGTAACCACACTTCTTAAGTAGGGCTATCAAACATCTAGGAAACCTATATATGTGCACTATCTGCTAGCAGGACAGTGGGGCCATCATCATAGCAGTCTTCGTTAGCAGGAGGGGGACACAGTGATCCTCATTTGTCTGACAAGTGAACCTGATGAAAGAATCAATCTTACAATGATTGGTTGAGATCTAGCAACAGATGCCATTCTTGGGCTGAAGAGTATGAACTCCAGGACTGGGCGGAGGAGAAAGGGATGCCAGAAGGGAAACATTCAGCCAACCGCTCCTGACAATACTCCACTACCTGTGAGAGAGGTCACAGAGGTGGCTTCATCTTTGATGTCAGATTGCCCTTAGCCCGTTAGGATACTACGTCCTTACCCTGGCATGCTACAGGCAATCAAGTCAGGTTAATGGTTTAGTAGAATGTGCCAATTTTCCAACTTTGCGGTCAGAAACACCGTTAATAATACATGATTGAACATGTAAAGGTGCTTACACAGATACCACCTCATTGTTTCAATTCACCTTTTCTAGAACTTCCCAAAGAGCCCCAAGAGGTGGAGAATCAGACAGGTATTTTCCCTCAGTCCTGAAATCAGCATATCCCATTAAGCCTATACCATGAGCATTAGTTTGGCTTCCTGTGGAAGGTACTGTACATTTCAAAGGTAGTGCATGACCTACCAGATCTTTTGGAATTAATGTATTAAATACCTCAAGCCTTCTTCCCCCTGTTCTCCTGGAAAGGTGGGCCTTCACATGGCCTGAGGTCTATCCAAGAAGAGTAGATCAGTCTGGGGCACCAGAACAGTTTATGTCATGATGGAGAGTAATGTGCACAAAGGAACCGGTGCTATGGTAATGTTATACACATTCCATTGTTCTAAAAAACTAACATCGTGCTGTTTAGCACAGAATTCAAATCTGTATTTTTCAAAAGCACTTCGATTCTATACTCCAACTGAATCATTCCACGCCAACTGTTCATAAGTTACCCTTCTAGCTATAAGTATTTCTACGCTATCCTTTTTTATTTTCTGTCTTTTATGTATGGCATGAACAGCAGTTTAAAGCAGTTTGACCAAATCATTTCAATAACTATTGTACATGGTACGTGCCTTCTCGGAGAGAGTGCCAACATGACGTCTGATGTGGAGGGATGGGTTGAAGTAGGCTCTTTTGAGGCTGCAGGCGGGGTTGTGGTTCACATCTCTGGACTGCTCGTGGGGCACCGGGCTGGCAGACATCAGGAGAGGGAAGCAGCCCAGGAGTAGGGCGCACAGTGCCAGAGACAACCTGGACCAGCATTGCGGGGTAGCCATGGCTCAGTCTGGGACGGATTTGCAATTCGGCAGGCAGCAGGTGCACTGTCAAAAAAACAGACAGCTAAGATAAAGTCGCCATTGGTAGCTATCTAAAAAGCCGAGAGACAAGAAGACATACATCTGTAAAGAACAGTATCTTACCTTTCCTTGTCTGTGTCAATCCGAAGTCTCACGCCCTTTCTTATATAGAGGCCCCATCAGCCTCTTGCCCCCATCCCACAGCCCCCAGTCCCGAGAGCAGTGATGCAGTTTTCGGAGTGACGTCTCATTTCAGACTTCCCGGGTCCTCTTCGGAGAAAATCCTCGTTGCTTAAAGCCACAGAGATATCTCTTAACGGTTATTTTCAGTTTCTTCAAAGGAAGCTGTGGCCTTACCTCTCCCTTTAAAGTGCACGTCCCATCAAATTTCAATGTGTTAATGATATCAGATGCGGGTGTATTTGTGACTTTGCTCTGTTTACTTTGCTAAATGTAAGGTGCATGTATTTCAAATAAATAGGTGAACCCGATTTCCCCAAGAATATGGATAATATTGAATTCCAGTACAACGTTTATGCAAACCATTGTAATTAATAGTCATTTTTTTATACCATACTACTGTATTTTAATACATTTCTTTAGTAGCAAGAAGCTGCGGATGTATGATAACTTGTTTTATTTCTCGGTTTGTTTTGAGTAAATAGGAATTGCAATTAATTTTCATTTCATTTCATTGTTTGAATTCTAAGTGTAATTGTATTTCCACGAAATGTAGTAGTGATGCACTTTTCTATAATAACAACAAGATAACCAACGCATATTTTTGAATTGAGAACAAGGTGCACTTATATAAGGCCAACTGGGAGAAATGAGTCTGGGCACAGGTATAAATAATTCACTAGTTGGCAAAGAACAGAGCTCAGGTCAAACTCTTTCCACACAGTGGTACTGCAATCAAGAATGTCTTCATGTGCAAGTTTTGTGTGTTAAAAATTCACTTGGCATAGCAGCTGAACACAATTTCTGAATCTTGGGCAGTACCATTTTACCTTTTGAAAGGTGAGCCAAAATGAAAGACGCTGCAGATCGCAAATCCCTGCTAATTATCAATATTGCTGTTAATTGTGCTCGACAATGACGTTATTAAGAATCGGTGAGCCTGACTTGAGCTTATTGCTACTCGCAGTGACGGTGCCCAAAGCCCTGCTCCTAAACACGCAGCTGCTGCAATTAACTGTGCGAACACAGAATACTGAGGCAGGTAACCCTGAAGCCACCTCGGGCCTCTTCAAACCTTATACATCCACTCCCTGCCCCTTCAGCTCACTCCTGCAGTTTTCTTCTTTCTCCCTTTTTGACGCTTTTTCGTTTTTCTTTTCCTCCGTCCTTCCCATATGTGTCATTTGCTCGCAGTAAACGCTTGAGGCAGAAGAATAAGCCCCGGCCCTCAAAAATCAGTGCCATAATAATAATTTGACTAATAACAACAAGCACAAATTAAGCACTGGCTACTCGTGACTAATCTGTTTATTACTCCTAAAACTGCAAAAAAATCCATTATATTTCGGGGCTTCCAATTGCCTGAAGTCAAAGTGGCTGTGAACATTGCATTTAGTATGATATTGTTTTATCATTATTCAGCAATAAATGGTGTCCAGTTATACCTTGTAATTGATCGGTGTAGTGCAGTATGGGTATAGAAATGCGTGCCAGACGTATTTGCAGTTTGTTTTCTGCTGAAGTGCTCACTTGTAAGGTCAGCTTAAGGTGGTTGCTCAGTTAGGAGGCCCCATCAGCCTTTGAAGGCTTTGAAGCAATGTTGTTTGGCATTACATTTAAGTTAGTTTGTTCTGAATGGTTGTTATGATGGCAAGAGAAAATGCATGAACTTCTGAGGTAGAAGTACTTGTCCAATTTGAAAGGCAAAGGCCTGAAATTGGTACCTACTTTTTTCCACTGCCACCTGGAAGGATCTGAAAGGATGCTAGGAGGCGACCTTTCCTGAACATTACTGTTCTAAAACCCTGGAAGCAGGAGTATCTCTTTCCATGTGTGCTGCACTCTGCAGCACACATAGAAAGAGGAAAATGCATCTGAGGATTGTTCTTTGTGCAGGGAGGTGTCTCTTCCTGCACAAAAACAATCCTGCCTGCAATGCAGATAAAACAGCATCAGCATAGTGGGAAAGGACAGGAATGTGCCGTACCGCATAGATACGCCGCATTCCTGCCTTTTTCTTTTAACTGAGGGCAGTGCTTCAAGGTAACTTTCTGCACTGCCGTGCAGCAAAAGCCCATAAATATGGGCCCTAGTTTCTGGAACAACATCCCTGTATCCAGCAGGACCACTTTAATGATGCTCCAATTTAGGAAAAAGTTGAAGACGCACCTCTCTAAAGAAAACTGCATCATAATGCAGTAGCTATACACTTCTGCTCCCAGAACCTAGCTACCTCTTCTATCACTCGTTGGCATTATCACTCTTTAGTTGCATGCATTCCTTTGACCATGTACATTACTCCACTTCCCTTTGGATAGGTTTACATTATACAACTACCACATACATGCAGACATGTCCCATGCTTAAAGCGTCAAGGGGGTGTATTGAATGTGTACTGTTGGTATAGGCTGTAGAATAAGTATCCCTGTTTTGTGATGTATAGGATGCTGAGTTCTTATTGACTCGAGCTAAAGTGGACTGGTGTCACTGTACATAGTTAGGTATACCTGTACAGTGCTATAAGCATACAAGATGGTCTTTTGCTATGTTATGAAATCCCATAACAGCCATTTAATTAGGCATGAATCATTCTACAAGGATTAAATAAGTACTCACCCTGACAGTCTTGTTCATAACTTCTTAAAGCCTCAGAAATGTTCTCCTCAAGTGGTGCCTCTATTTTGTTTCTTTGGCTCTAGAGTCCCTTCCCTTTCACTACAGATGAGACAGTTGGATACCAACAAGGGCCAAGGTGATGACTGGGTGGAAAGGGGATGACTGGACCGCCTTAAGAGGGGGAAAGGACAAAGAGCTGGAGGGTGAAGAAGGCTGCTGTAATGTCACAGGAGAAGCATGGGAGGGGGAGGCAATGGAAATTACAAAGTTGACATATAGGGACAAAACGCCATATCAGGTCAACCAAAATGGCAATTGGAAGAAATACTTAAATTGGCATACCAATGCTTTTCATTTTCTAACAAATGTGTTTGCAAGGTCATCCCAGAAGCAATTAATGTGGAACATGAGGAGAATGTGTGTGATTCAGCTACTGCGCTTCCCAGCTCTCTCTCAAAGATATGGCATGGACAAAGCAGGGAAAAGTGTTTACATTTAGGTGAGTATATTCATACTGCTCTATAAACAGATTAAAGAAAATATATATATTGGGAAGTGGTTGTAGTAGTCTACCAGGCCCTTGATATGAGCGAAGAGATGATGATATGTCTTGAAGAGAGAAATACCTCTGGATTATTGCTGAAAAGGGAGTGGTGAGTCACTGTAGTTGGAGGGGCTGTTGTCCAAGGCCATTCCATTCCCTCCAGGCCAAAGAAAGGTGGGGACATCCCCTTTGACGTTTGATATTCTGAACTGGAGGAGACATGGGATACTGGACACCATGAGAGATGCCCAGTATCTCTAATATTGGTGGGCAATCCACTGACAGGTTCAGGTTAACATTTCAAAAGCCCCGATTCAGACCAAATCTGATGGGGTTTTACAGTCCTAGGACCCCAGAACTCATATGATTGATAGATAGATAGATAGATAGATAGATAGATAGATAGATAGATAGATAGATAGATAGATAGATAGATAGATAGATATTGGGTTTCTGGTTGGCAGAGGGATGCACCCTGTCGAAGCAGGAACCCCAATCCTAGCTAGGGTAAGTCAGATACACACCATAAATTAACCTATGTTCACCTTCTGTTAGCTTGACACAGAACAGTCAGGATTAATTTAAGTGGCAATGCGTAAAGTATTTGTGTAGCACTTCAAACAGTAACACTTTGAAAACATCACAAAAACACACCACAACAGCTTAGAAAGATAGACTCTATTTTTATGAACAAAAAACGACCACAAGGACAAAGATCGAATCGAGGTATGAATTTTTAAAGAATAAATGAAACTGTAGTCCTTAAAAGCATTAAAAGCCAACTGAGGTTATTTGGATGTGCTAGACCGGGTCAAATCCAAAGTTTAGGCTGACCACGATGGAAAATGGGTTGGGTAAAGGGATCAGCCATTGCCCATTGAAACAGTACCTTGGTTCGGATTTGCATCAACATTGAGAACAAGATGTGAGGTGCAAAGGAGGCCATGCATTGGTGTCAATCCTGAGGATGTAGGCGATGCATTGGCTCTGAGCTGAGAAAAGTCAAACGTACGTTGGGAATGTAGACAATGCGTCACACAGACAACAATGCAGTGCTCCCAATCCTTGCAGCAGGGACGATGCATCAGCGTCAACAGCAAGGCGGTGTGCTTGATCCTTGCAGCAGCAGCGATGCATCGGCACTGATGGAGATGCGCCGGTTCCGATCAGCGTAATTGTGTTGATTCACAGGTTCTGCCAGTTTCCACACTTATACCCACAACCAAGGACTGGACTGGCATTCACTTTGCAGGGAAAAACTTGCAGCAAGCAAATTCCAGGCGCTGTAGGTGATGAGATGGAAGTCTTTTGTGCCCCTGAGATTTCAGAAGAACATACGACAAGCCAGCAAGATTTCTGAATCACTCTGGGTTCAAGTCAGGTGGGTCTATTCCTTACTTAGCTGAGCAGAGGGCAGCAGACAGCAGGGCAGCACAGCAGAAAAGCAGTTCTTCCAGAGCAGCAGTCCAGAGTGGCAGTACTTGTAGCAGCACAGCAGTCCTTTTTCCTGGCAGTGTTCTTCACAGGTCCAGCAATGTACTGAAGTGGCTGGATCATAGGCCCAGTACTTATACCCAGGTGTGGCTTTGAAGTGGGGGTGACTATAAAGAAGAGTCTTTGAAGTGCACAGGGTTCATTTCTTCCTTACCTGGCTCCAGACGCACTACTAGCAGGTATGCAGCATTATGTTTTGAAGCTGGACACTGCCTATTCAGGTATGTCAGCTCCTCTCTCTCATCCTGCCCAGGATGGCCCATCAGGATGTTGATGGCCCATCAGGATGTTGATGGCCCATCAGGCACACCGAAAAGTCCTTTGTGTGCATCTGTCTAGAGGGAATGCGTAATCCCAACTGTCTCCCCAGCCCAGATGTGTATTGGAGACAGGCTGCAGAACCACAGGGCTTAAGAGCAGGAAAATGTTATCTTTCTTAAAGTTGCATTTCAAACTTGTAACAATAAATTCAACTTTATCATTAAAGGGGATTTATTATTACAGCTCCATAGTCACTAAACATGATATATCTACTCCTTCTCAATGAGGAATTACAGCTTATTACATGTAATAAGGAATCTCCAATGTTAACCTAAGCGGGGGAGGCCTCACGGTAGTGGAACGTGAACTTGGGGATTTTTCTCTACCACGACATGTAAAACTTAAAAGTACATGTCCTGCCTTTTAGGTACATAGAACCCAGCCCTATGGGCTACCTCTGCCAATCATAGGGGAGACTTACATGGACTAAATGGGAGGTTTAAGGCTTGGTAAGAGGTTTTAAAGGCCATGTTGACTTGGCACTGTAAACTGCACTCATAGGCTCTGCAATGGCAGGCCTGAGACATGTTTAAGGGCTACCTGAGTAGGTGGCACAAGCAGTGCTGCAGTCCCACTAGTACCATTTAATTTACAGGCCCTGGCACATGTAGTTCACTTTACTAAGGACTTATAAGTAAATTAAATATGAAAATTGTGGCTGTACCAATCAAATCGCGTTTAGGAGAGAGAACAATCCACTTTAGCACTGGTCGGCAGTGGTAAAGTGCTCAGAGTCCTAAGGCCAGCAAAAGGAAATCAGCAAAAAGGTGAAGCAAACATGCAAATGTTTTGGGGAACATCACCCTAAGGCTGTCAGGTCTTGCATATATATATATATATATATATATATATATATATATATATATATATATATATATATATATATATATATATATATATATATATATATATATATATATATATATCAAGCAGGCAAACTTCCAAATGCAGAGGGAAATCACGCACACTCCTGATGAAGAAATAGGGGGTCATTTTGACCCAGCGGTTGGTTGTAATGTGGCAGTGGTACTGCCAACAGGCTGGTGGTACATACCGCCACATTATGACATTGGCGTGTTGGCTGAAGCCAACCCGCCAATGTACTACTCCGACCGCCATGGCGGTAGCAGCTGCCGGGCTGGAGATAAGAATCTCCAACCCGGCGACTGCTATTGTACTGCCTCAGGCATTTTGACCCTGCCAACCGCCATGGTTTCCTTGGCATTCATAACGCCATGAAAACCATGGCAGTAGGCCCTATCAGTGACAGGGAATTCCTTCCCTGTCACTGATAGGAGCCCACTTACCCCCCAAACACTCCCCAGATGCCCCCCTCCCGCACCTTCCATCCACGCTCCCCCTTCCAATCTCCCACTCCCCCTACACAGACGCACGCAGAAACATGCACCACACATACACACACTCACTCACACAGGCATACATGCATTCATACACGCATGCATCCATTCATTCATGCACACATCCGTACCACATTCACACTGACACGCAGACACGCATTCACATATCCATTCATACATGCATTCTCACACATGCATACACGCATGCAAACAACACTAGACATACATTCACGCACACACTCACACATTCATGCACACCTCCCCCACACACACACAACACCACTCACACCTCTCCCCTTTTGGAAACCTAACTTACCTGGATCCGGGGGGTCTTCCGACAGGGGATGGGACGAGGCGCTGCTACCGTCAGCAGCTCCCGCCAGCAGGACACGCCAGGCCGTATTATTTGACATAAAATGGCTGGAGGCGGTCAACTGGCGTGGCGGTGCTGATGGTAGCAGTGCCACCTTAAGGCCATCCGTCAGCATGGCCACAGCCAGATTTCTGCCCTTCTTGTGGCGGAAATCAGGCTGTGGTCATTATTTGGCAGATGGCTATTAGCTGCGGCGATGGTCTTTTTGCGGCCGTCGCTGCGGCGGTAGGCGGCATTTACCGCCAATGTTTTAATGAGGGCCATAGTCCTCTAAGGTTAAATTAAGGCAGTGCACTCAATGCGTTTCAACACTATACGCGTCTTGTTCAAGAGTGACTAGTGGATAGTGAAGCAAACATAAAAATAGTTGAAGTGGTGTACTAACATAAACAATGGACAGCGGAACAGCAGTAACAATCAGCGCTATGTTGAAAATGAGACCTGACCACAAGTAAACTATGAAGGTTTTGTTAGAAATTGGGTCTCTAGTTGGCAGAGATATATACCCTTGTCCAAGTAGGGACCGCAATCCTAGTCAGGGTAAGTCACAACACCATCAAAATTATCCTATGCTCACCTTCTGGTAGCCCGGCACAGAGCAGGCAGGCTTAATTTAGAAGGCAATGTGTAAAGTGTTTGGCAATAACTCATACTGTAATACAGTGAAAACACCACAAAAGCACTCCATCCCAGTTTAGGAAAATAGATAATATTTATCTGAATAAAATAAGGTAAAAATGTCAAAAATCTAATATAGACAAGCCAAGATATGAATTTTTAAGATTAAATCCCAATAAAGTGCTTAGAAACTCAATAGCTCCAACTGGGGCAATCACAATGTCATTGACGAAGTCGTTCCCAATAGTTTGACACCACTGCCACCGGGCACGGAGTCACACTGACCCCCAGGCACAGTACCTTTGAAAATGAATATACAAAGATGTCGCACAGAGTCTTTGAGGTGATGTGTCGCTGGAGCCGGTGCAACGTCAGTCCCTTACGGCGTTTGGGGAGATGAAGCATCAGTTCCCTGCTGCGAGGCAGGGGAGGCGAGGCGTTGGTTCCATCCAGTTGCAAGGGAGCTGATGTGGCATCAGTGGGAAGACGTTGGTTCCTTGTGGCCCGGCGGGGTCGATGAATCCAGTCGTTCAAAACATGATGAGTCAACTTCGCAGTGCCACAATCACACTGCAGGACGTCAGCTGCATTGAGGTGACATCGGACTTGAATTGCAGGCCACAGTCATTGCGTGCAGCGAGGACCATGGAGCATGCAGCGGTGAGCTGTCAGGCATCGGTGCTGGAGTCGCTGAAGTCAGTGAACTAGCTAGAAGCTAGTCAATGAAGTTTTTGTTGGCCCTGAGACTTCAGAACAGGAGGAAAGATCAATCCAAGCCCTTTGAGAGCACTAGTGGGGAAGGCAGAGTCCTTCCAGACCAGTAAGAGGTCAGCAAGCAGCAGGGCAACAAGCAGGGCAGCAGCCCTTCTCAGCAAAGAAGTCCAGATTAATCCTTTGAGCAGCCAGGCAGTTCCTCTGACAGATTCCAGGTGTAGATCCAGAAGTGTCTGTTTTGGTGGGGTCAGAGACCCAGTATATATATCCCAAAACACCTTTGAAGTGGGGGAAACTTCAAAGAGTGGTTTTGAAGAACACAAGGTCCCCTTTCATCCCAGTCCTGTCTGCCAGGATCCCTGTGGGGGTTTATCAGTCCTTCGTGTGAGGGCAGGTCACTGGCCTTTGAAGTGTAAAAGAGAGCCCCTCCACCCTTCCTGCCCAAGGAGACCCATTCAGTATGTAGATAAATGCAGATGTGACTGAGTGTCCTTTGTTTATTACTGTATTGGTAGAATGCACAAGGGAAGCTGTCAACCAGCACAGACCAGACGTGGATTGGAGACAAGCTGTAAGGCACAGATGGCAGTAAGTGCAGAGAAATGCCCACTTTCTAAAGGTGGTACTTCTAAAATAATAATATTAAATACAACTTCACCAATAAGCAGGATATTCTATTGCCATTCTGGCCATACTAAACATGACAGGGCTACTCCTTCCAGATCAGAATCTACCACTCAAAAGTATATGAGGGCAATTCTAATGCTGGTCTATGGAAGAACAGGCCTCATAGCAGTGGAAAATAAATTTGTGTGTGTTTTCACTACAAGGACATGTAAAACACATAAGTACATTTCCTGCCTTTTGCTTACAGAGCGTCCTGCTCTATGGGTTACCTAGGGCATATCTTAGGGGTGACTTATATGTAGGAAAAGGGGAATTTAAGGCTTGGCAAGTAGTTGTGAATGCCATGTCGAAGTGACACTGAAACTGCACGCACAAACCTTGCAATGGCAGGCCTGAGACCTGGTTAAGGGGGGTACTTATGTGGGTGGCACAATCAGAGATGCTGACCCACTAGTAGCATCTAATTTACAGGCCCTGGGCACATATAGTGCACTTTACTAGGGACTTTCAAGTGAATTAAATATGCCAAATGGGTATGAACCAATGTTATCATGTTTTAGGGAGAGAGTACATGCATTCTAGCACTGGTTAGCAGTGGCAATGTGTCCGGAGTCCTAGAGCCAACCAAAATGAGGTCAGAAACAGAAGTGGAGGAAGGCACAAAGTTTGGGGTGACCCTTCAGAGAGGGCCATTTTCTAACTGGTATATTGATATGAAAGGTGCAAATCTGTTGTCAGCTGATACATTGATTTAAACAACATTATATATACATCTGAAAAGATAAACAGTATTTTCACAAATTAAATAAGCAATATTCTCACTTGAAAAATACCTCCTTGCCAGTTGACAACCAAATATAAGATGGGAACAACATGCACAGTAAAACTACTGGTAAGATAATTAGTGAGAGCTTCACACCCCAAATAGTTCATACAATTGTGACATCATAATAAGAACTGTTGTGCAATGCTGCCCAAGTGTGCATAACTGGACACACAAAGGAATAACCAATTTACAGCATCAGTGGGTATAAGTAAAGGTATGCCACTGATTGGGCTCGGGTTGGTACCAACCAAACAGAATGAAATAAATGAAGAAAATAAAAATGCGCCTCTCGTCTATACATAGGGCAAGATAACTACTTGCCAAAATTTGTGAACTGGCTGGATAATTCAAATTACCAGTAAAATCAAATATCAACATGTCTCCTCAGTACCGCCTCGGTGGGCAGTGAACAGGTGGGAAACAGTTGTACAGGGTAAAGCAAATACTGGACTATATCTTCATCAGGAGTGCGTGTGATTTCCTTCTGCAGTTGGAAGTTTGCCTGTTTGATTTATCGGGTTCCCCACGCCCAGCAATGCGCCACATTCAGGGACCAAAAGCTTTGGTGGGACGTGGTGTAGCTGTTTATGATTACTAGCTTTCGGTCCAGCCCTGCTCTCATTTCCCCAGAGAGCTGTGCTCGGCTTCACGATCATTGCTGCTTTGTTCATGTTACGAAGCCAACGGCTCACGGTTATACTTAGCAGACATATTTTCCTTACGGAGCTTATGGATTAGCATTACACCTTGCGGACGGACGACCTGTTTGGATACGTGGCCACGGTACAGGGGAATTGCATGTACCAACCTCCTGTCCTGTGCCGATCATGGCCGTTTGCATGCAGCAACGGCTCACCTTGCCGAAACTTCGTTGAAGTCAGAGATCACCACAAGGTAAGTGTGCGGCCGCGTTGTCTGGAATTTTATTGGTAATGAAAATCCTGACATGTTGCACCAGGGCCACCTTGACTGAATTGTTTGGATACGCACAGTGTGGCATATGAGCTTCAGCGACACCGTGCTGCATATTATTAATTTTTACATCAACTTGACCTGTTTATTGGCTGCCTGTAGGCTACTATCACAACAAATGGGTGGGCTCTATGTCCTTTGACTAGGCCTTTACCCCGTGGGCCATTGCTTATTTACTGTTGGTTGATGTATCTACTGTTATCAACACTCCCACACAGGGACATATATATATCCGTTTTGGACTGTGAAGAATTGTTTATTTCTCTGGGCATCTTAAATGCAGGGTTTGGACTCTTAGTTTATGATCCCACATTAGGGCATTTACTCAACTACTAGGCATCCTCATTTTGTGTCTTCTCAAATTGTGAATCATACATGATGGCAACTCTGTTGGCCAGCAAATGGAAGGAAAAAGCAGCAGAGAAACTGTTTGATTAAAAAACTATTAAATCTGAACCTGATATTGTTATGACTCTGGCAGAGGGGGAGAGACCGTGTCGAAGAAACAATTATAGGACAAACTGGAAAAGACCCATAAAAAATAGGTATCCAAGTGATGGGAAGTCATGTCTTTACAATAATATATTGATTGTGGGAGGATTCCACAAGGGCTCAGAAATTTGACAGTATGCATCTATGAAACTCCTGACCCTGAAATGTTGCAAGAATGGGCAATGAATTTGCATGATTGTTCAACAACGATGCTGCATATTTTTATCAAATATGCGTGGAAGAGCAGAGAAAAACTACTGGCTAAAATCAAACAATTAACTGCGGAATCAATGAAAATCATGGATCAGGAGTATGATGCTGGAATGGAGAAACTTGCTAAGAAACTGACCAAATTGGGGGAAGAAATAAAAAATAAAGAAGCAAAGAAAAGTCTACCGCGACTACAGGCTTTACCAGAATGGGGGAGTCCTAATGTTCACCAAGAAATATGATATAATTCCGAAGGGGAATTTACAAACAGGTATTGCAGTTGTGCAACAGGACACAAGTGTTGCCCCACAACTGAGCACAGCAAACAGACAATAAGAGTCTGGGGACGGAACCAGTGCAACAGACAGTGATGCATCAAGGGGTTCAGACATTTCAGGCCCTAAAGGAACCCTTTTAAAAGAGTTCCAGGTTTTGACTTGAAGTCGCTTGGAGCTCCAGCCCTACTGCAGTGGGACAAGAAGACGAGAAGGAAGAGGTGGAAGCAGAAAATATACAAGGCAAAGAAGAAAGGAAGATGGTTCAGTGGGAATGGCAACAAGAGCCAAGACCACAATAAAGTGATGGGTCCCAATGCCAATGGAGTAAATTTATCTGACTTCCCCTTATCCCAAACTCAAATTGATGTACTTTCTTTAGGACTCTTGTTTTCTCCTACCTCCATGTTTGATTAAATCCAAACACATATAGCTCTCTTCTGCTTCTTCAGGAAGTTAAATCTTGGGAAATGGTTTGAACTAAAAAATAATGTGTCATCTCCTGGAAGTGCACCATCCTACCCCCCATCCAAACTGTGCATCGAGGACATTGATCAATTGCATTTGTTGAGTGATCTTGATGAATTCACTGAATGCCACAAAGATTCAATTTCAAATCTTGAGAACCTAGGGATACAATTTGATTTAAGTTGTCCCAGTGGGTTCCGGCCCAAATCTTTTTCTCAGCTACCATGCCTTTTAATGGAATTGATGTATTTGAAAAGGGGGTCATCAAAGACCTGTACAATGTCAATGTACAAGGCAGTACTGAGCAGACATGTTGATATTTGATTTTACTGGTATTTGAATTATCATGCCAGTTCACCAATTTTAGCAAGTAGTCATCTTGCCTCATGTTTAGACGAGGAGCGCAATTTTCTTTTCTTCATTTATTTCATTTTGTTTTGTTGGTACCAACTGGGACCCACTCAGCAGCATCCCTTTGCTTATACCTATTTGGGCTGTAAATTGCTTATTATCCTGTGTGTCCAGTTACGTGTTGCCTTAAATAAACCTTACTGGACTATATCTTCTTCAGGAGTGCGCATGATTTCCTTCTGCAATTGGAAGTTTGCCTGTTTGATTCATCAACTCCCCCACACCCGACCACGCATCACATTCAGCTTTGGTGGGATGCGGTACAGCTGAATGGGATTACCTACTGGCAATCACCGGTAGGTAGTTATAGTTAGGACCTAGTTTCCATTGAAAAAGTGTTTTTTGACTTTCCTATGTTTTTGGCACCGGTTGATGAATCTTCACAAACTTTTCCCAAAAAAGTTTCACGCTCACTTCGGCTGCTGTCTGGAAAGTTTCAGGTGATCTGTCAAGCGGGGCTGAGAAAAAAGGGGGGTCCCAAAACACGCTTTCCCTACGTTAAGTTCCATAGGGATTTTGAACACGACTGCAGTCTGAACCGCTGGACGGATTTTCACCAAATTTGGCAGAAAGCTAGCTCTTGGCCCAGAAAGTGCCCTTTTTGTGATTTGGTGTCAGTCCCTTCAGTAGTTTTCTAGTTATTAAATGAAAACCAAATTTGTATATAGGGAAAGGGATCCTTCGCCACTCCTGCGTGTTGCATCACAACTCCTTGTGCCAGGAGAAGTGCTGTGATTGGCAGGCCACAACCTGTGAAGAAAGTTGCAGCCACCATCTTCTAAACAGGGATCGTGTACCGGGGATGAGTTTTGAGGCTATATAGTATAGAAGGGGTCAGGGTAGAGGTAGCTTGACACTATGCGGACATTTCAGCAGTGTGTGTGAGGGACCCCTTATGAGTTTTAAAATGCCATAAATCTGTTTTTTAACATGTGGGAAGTAGCGACTCAGTCACAAACCTTCCCAAAAAAATACATTCACACACTCACTCACCCACTAATGCATGCACTCACAGACCCACTCAGACACTCATGCACCCACTCACACATCCACTCGGACACTCATTCAGCCACTCACAGATCCACTCAGCCTCTCACACACCCACTGACATACCCACACAAACACTCACACACCCACTCATAGAGACACTCTCGCACCCAGAGACACCCTCTCACATCCACTTTCACACGAACATAGACCCTCTCACACCCACTCTTATAACCTGACAGACATTCTCACACCCATAGACACTCTCTCACACCTATTCTCACACCCAGAGAGACAGGCCTTCCGTGGCGTGGGGTAGAGTGGTTATAGTGGGGCCGGCTGCAGGACCTGGAGGTAGTAGGATTTATGTATATTATTTATAATTACTTTACGTTAAAAAACATAGAAATTCAATTTAAAAACCAAAGGTTACAGGGACGTTATAGTTAAGTTTTGAATTTCCTCGCACAAAACTATAGAAATTCAGCAGTTATACTTAGAGTTATCTCAAGTAGTTATAACTCGTGCCCTAAGGTAACTATAACTCACGCCCTCGCCATGCACTGCTAATTACCCCAGATATTACAGCACTCATGACAACTTTTATAACGTCAATAAAAATATAAATGAAACATTAGCAGTCAAATTACTGAAGACAAAACTGTGCATGGAGGGGAATGAGTTATAGTTACCTTAGGGTGCAAGATATAGTTACTTGAAATAACTAACTATAATTGCTGAATTTTCTATATACATTTTTTTAGCACGTATATGTGAACAAAATAATAACAAATTTACACTTGCTAATATATGCTTACCGTCACAATATATTAGTAGTTATATCCTTGCTCTCCATATTTTGGTCAGATAATATGGTTGTGCTTGAATTTTTGCTTTACAATCATATGGGGATGGTGATTGGCAGATAAGACAGATAGGGTCATGTCTGTCATTTATGTCTATGCAGTGCTTAATTTGAGCCTGTGGTTGGCACTTATTTTTCCTCATCAGAAATTGACTCAAGCAAGAAAATGAAAATAAACACAAATAGGAATGAAGGAGGAAGAAATAGACGGAAATACAGCAGTAATGGAGAAAACAGGGACTGGCAAGAGTGAGATAAAGGGGAAGGGAGTGTCTGGTATTAGAATAAAGAGACCTGAAGTGAATTCAACACTATGCCGCCTTGGTATTTGGCGCACCGAACCGCTGGAACAAAGTTTTGGGCACTGGCACTCATTCTTTTGCAAAGTATGCAAAGTACTATGTCTATGCATCTATTACCAGTGTCATTTTATGGATTTCTGAAGGAAGATAGAGGTGTGCGTCCCAGGCACTGTTGATGATTTTGTTTGCACTAAAATAAATGTAGAGGTCGGCACGATAATGATATACTGAGGGGCAGATTTATCATTATTTCATGCAGCTCAGCAAGCCACCGTGTTGCGCTGCACGAAAGGAAAAGGGCAGGAATGCACTGTATTTAACATGATACAGCCCTTTCCTTGCACTGGTGCCAAAGTGCTGCCTTGTGCTAGCACACGCAGGATTATGTTCATGCAGGAATTCTCAAAGGCATTTTCCTCTTTCTATCTTTCTAAGTGTGCTGCAGAATGCAACACTCTTAGAAAGAGGGAGTAATGAGGAGAAATAAAGATATTTTTCCTCGTTGCACCTCCCCTGGGAAGGCATGGCATTTTGACTTATTCCCAGGTAAATCTGAGAGTGCGCCAAAATTAATGGGTGCATGCATGGGAACACCCACGCTCCAACCCAGGAATGCCTCTCTGGGGCAGAGTAACATAATGCAGCGATTTGCACTGCCTTGCTTTATTCCAGATTTATCACGCCACTTAGGGCCACGTAAAGTGGCCTTGCCTGGCTTGATAAATCTAACTTAAAGTTTGTGTGGCCCTTACGCCCCCTTGTGTGGCGCAAGGGCAATGCAAAACCATAATAAATATGCCTCAGAGTATTACATTGACATATTTAATGTCAGTATCTTCCTTACAGTTTACTTTGAGTGACAGGTCAAATACAGGAATATGTATTACAGTTATATCGAGCTAAACTTTCAGTCTAATTTGTTATTTTCCAGCTCTTTCTCTTATGTTTACTGTTTACTGTTGTATGTTTTAGCTTTTTATTACTCATAGATGTTTTTGATCACAACGCTTGCTCCACTTCAGAAAAGTCAGTAGAACAGCCACGGCTACTCCACGCTCCTTGATCATCTCATGTACACTTATGTCACCATGCACGAAAGTGCTCTGAATTGATCACAAGGCAACACATTTGTTGCCAAGGAACTGGCACAAAAAACAGATAAGCTTGTGAGTCGATGTGAACTGACCATAGTACAATTTGGATATGTCTATCACAGGTCAACAGAAAAAGCACGTGATTTCGTACTTGTAGGAAGATCACTTGGCTTGTACCTTTTCTGAGAGCAAAGAATGGGTCTGATAGAAAGAGCGAATACTTATATCACCCTTATCTAGTAATTTTCAGTGTAATTGTCATCTGGAGCAACACATCGTATCAAAAAGTACAGGAACAAAAAACATGCCTACATCAGGGTCTTTCAACAACCCACCGATTGCAGGTTCTTGCTGTCTCAGAAATTAGCTGTGAGTGGAGAGTCACTAAAGCATGTTCACACAGCTGGACTTTCCAAGCTACTTATGACACTATGGTGGTTTCCTATTCTCGACAGCAAGCAGCCCACTCGATTTAATGACCGATTTAGAGTAGTGAGGATTTCAGGGGAGGCCTGGAAATGTGCTTCAGGTTTGCATCAAGAGCCACAAGCACTTCCTCCTGAGTGTGAAGCCAGCCCACATCTCAGCTAAAAGGCCTGTGTCTTAGAGGCAGACCACAGACAAGATAATGCTCAATGATTTGATGTAGCTATAGAAAGCAGAGAAACCCCACAGAGACTGAAAATAACAGTCTCTTTCTTTGAATTTCCGAAGTACTGCTCAACTGGAACCATTTGATCTCTTAAACAGACCAATAAGACATAGGTTAAGGATTATTCTAAGCACATTTATGGACGTTACTTAAAGGTAGACTATATAGCAGTCTCCTTCTTCATACGTGCACTCTAGTGTATTAAGTTCTGACGAGGGCAAGTAAACTATGTAAGAAGTTGTGTACTTTTGGTGTGCGCATGAACATCTTGATTTTAATGATGTGATCACAGTAACACCTTAATAGCTTTAGAGATTTAATTAATCTTATCCGGTTTTAACTTCAAGTATTAAGTATATGGTTGCAGGAGAAGGAAACAATTATATACTTCAAGGGCTTCAAATTCTGGTTTAAAGTACCACGTGGAAGAATGCAATGGGTCCATGGGTAGTAGCAGGATCTAATGGGCTATGGGCTTTTGGAGTGATCAGTTGTGTATACACTGGCCTGGTTGTTCATTGACTATTATACCATGGATAGTGAAAGTAACTTCACACAATGTTTTGCCTGCGCTTACATCAGAGGGGTGACACTTTGATCCATCTAACACTGCAGCGTCCCCCATTTGCTTCTGAGTGGTTTTCGCAAAGGGCAATCTGTGGCTCTCAAGATCCATGACACCAGGTGTAGAAAGATCGGTACCTGAAGTGCTAATGGGGAAGCCAGGAGTAGGAGCTGCTGTACCTGTCTACCTGTAATTGATGTCCATGTACGCTGGTTGATCTCACCCCCTTGCTTAATTCGTCTAGTGTGCGCATTCACATATAAACACACCATCCTCTTATGTCTGTGTCCTGTACAGATTAGTAAGCAAGTCTATTCCTTGACACTTTTGCAAGTATTCTGGTTGCTTACCCTAATCCCTGAAATAGTTGCTGCATTCTTTGAGGCTTTCTTGGGTGCACTGACCTTGGTGTGAACCATTTGTTCTTCCTCCCTGGAGTGGTTACTCCCAGGTCATGGGTTCTTTATGCTATATCTGCTCCATTGACAGTTGAGACTTGTTCAAATATGGGTTGGTACCCTAAAAAAACTGACTTGAGGTAGTATAACTTTACAAGTGGTGTACGTGAGCAAGTAATGGCCTTTTGCAGGGATCAAGCTATCTTTTTTATTTCATGCAATACTTCTGTTAGTAGCAGTAGCGGCTCACAGGCCGTGGAAGGGGCGGGGTCAGGGGTTAGGCGTGGGGGGGAGGAGGTAGGAAATAAACGTTAAATTGAACTAAAAAAAAACCACTTACCTCCTCTGCCGCTTCTTGTCCCTCAACGCTCCTCTGCTTCTGCTTCTGTTTGGTTTTTTAGAGATGGGGAGCGACCCTTTAGGCAAGGGTCACTCCCCTGGGGGGCAAATTGTATTTAGACCATTTCTACCTCCCTTGGGGGCAGATTGGCCGATTTTACGTCAATCTGCCCCCAAGGGGGGCAGAAACCACTAGGCACCGGGGATTTTTTTTTGCCCCAATATCACGCAAGGGGAGCGACCCCTTAGGCAAGGGTCGCTCCTTTGCGGGGGGGCAATATATTTTAGGCCTTTTCTGCCCCTCCCCGGGGGCAGATCAGCCTATTGTTATTAGGTCGATCTGCCCCCGGGGGGGGGGCAGAAACCTCTAGGAGCCGGGTAAATTTTATTTTAGGGTTTTTTTGGTTTTGTTTTTTAGCGGTCGGGAGCGACCCCTTAGGCAAGGGTCGCTCCCCTGTGGGGCCAATTTTGTATTTAGACCATTTCTGCCCCCTTTGAGGGCAGATTGGCCGATTTATTTTTTAGGCAAATCTTCCCCCAAGGGGGGGGGGGGGGCAGAAACCACTTAGGCACCAGGGATTGGTGTGTGTGTATGCATGTGTTTTCTTTAGGGGGGCAGCCCCTTGGGTAAGGGTCGCTCCCCATGGGAGCACATTACTTTTGTCCATATCTGCCCCACTTGGGGGCAGATGGGCCTATTTTTGGAAGGTCCTTCTGCCCCCAAGGGGAGGTAGAAAGCCCACCAGAGGCCAGGGAAGTTTTTTTTCAAAAATAAGAGGGTGGGGGTATGGCCATACCTCCACCCCAAATAAATGGGGCCAAAGTTGTTCTGCCCAGCAGTGGGCAGATGGGGTAATTACCCCTGATCCACACCCCGGGGGGAAGAAAGTCTACTAGATGCCTGGGAATTTAAAAAATCTAAAAATATTGGGGTGGTGGCTACCAACCAGTATGGGCCTGGTTACGCCCCCTTCCCAACTGAAGGGGGTAACAGTCTTTCAGCTGTCCCCCGCACTCTAAAACATCTTATCCCACAGCAAGCAAGAAGACGTTTGATTGTTTTGGATTTTGGTTTTACATTTGGCCCATGAGAGCTTGGCTAACTCTCAAAATCGTACCACTTGGAATGGTGAGGGCTGCACTTTATGGACTTAGGGACGCTGCCATGTAGAAAAATCCACAAGACTTAGACACATCGGAAAACTAAACATCTGGGTGATTCCAGGGTGGTGTGTTTCACATGCACCCCGCACCATTTTCATACCCACAATGCCCTGCAAACCTCCAATTTGGCTGGAAATCACACATTTTCCCCACGTTTTTGTGATGGAACCTTCCGGAATCCACAAAATTCCTACCACCCAGCATTGTCTCATCTATACCGATAAAAATTCTGCTGCACCTGTCAGCCTAAAAATGTTTTTTTGCATACTGCCCTTTTGGACCCCTTTTGATTCCCCCTCAATATCAACATGTTTTTGGCCCTTCCCTTTCACAAGCACTTGGCCCACCTACACAAATGAGGTATAATTTTTACCGGGAGACTGAGGGAATCGTTGAGTTGTATGAAATTTGTCCCAGTGAAGTAATCCCACACATAAATGTTGGAAAAATGTGTTTTTTTAGCTAAATTTGAGGTTTGCTGGGGATTATGGGTAAGAAAACATTGGGGGATCCACGCAAGTCACACCTGCGTGGACTCCCTCGGGTGTCTAGTTTTCAGAAATGTCTGAGTTTGGTAGGTTTCCCTAGCCCAGGACCAAAAATGCAGGTGCCCCCACAAAAACAGGTAGTTTTGTTTTTGATATGTCCAGATAGTGTTTTGGGGCATTTTCTTTCGAGGGCAGTAGGCCTACCCACAAAAGTGAGGTACCATTTTTATCGGGAGACTTGGGGAACGCTGGGTAGGAGGAAATTTGTGGCTCCTCTCTGATTCCAGAACTTTCTGTCACTGAAATGAGAGGAAAAAGTGTTTTGCGGCCAAATTTTGAGGTTTGCAAAGGATTCTGGGTAACAGAACCTGGTCGGAGCCCCACAAGTCACCCCATCTTGGATTCCCCTAGGTGTCTACTTTTCAGAACTCCACAGGTTTTCTAGGTTTCCCTAAGTGCCGGCTGAGCTAGAGGCCAAAATCCACACCTAGGCACTTTCCAAAAAACAGCTCTGTTTTCTTTGTGAAAATGTGATGTGTCCACGTTGTGTTTTGGGGCATTTCCTGTTGCGGGTGCTAGGCCTACCCCCTCAAGTGAGGTACCATTTTTATTGGGAGACTTGGGGGAACGCTGGGTGGAAAGAAATGTGTGGCTCCTCTCAGATTCCAGAACTTTCTGTCACCGAAATGAGAGGAAAATTTATTTTTTTGGCCACATTTTGAGGTTTGCAAAGGATTCTGGGTAACAGAACCTGGTCAGAGCCCCACAAGTCACCCCATCGTGGATTCCCCTAGGTGTCTAGTTTTCAAAACTGTGCAGGTTTGCTAGGTTTCCTGTTAGAAATGGGGTTTCTGGTTGGCTAGGGTTTGCACCTCAGCCAGGCAGAACTTACCCACTCTAGTCAGGGCAAGGGAGTTACACGTCCAAGATAACCCCTGCTCACCCCCTTGGTAGCTTGGCACGAGCAGTCAGGCTTAACCCGGAGGCAATGTGTAAAGCGTTAGCACAACACACACACACATGTGACGCAATATCCCCACCACAAAGGAAACACAACACCAGATTATATGAAAATATACTGTATTGTACACAACGTAATTATTAGACCAACATCACATAACAGTACTATCCTGCTACCTTAGCAGTTGTCAGAACGTTACACATTAGTTACTCTGCAAACTAGCAGTAGTCACACATAACACACAGGTTACTCAGTATTCTGCAACATAAGCAGTAGTCAGGAAACACGTAATCACATTAGAACACTTGTCATAAGAATATCATAAAACGCCCATAGTAGGAACATTAGAAAATCTATGGCAAGTTAAGGAAACATATTAGCAAGTCCTGCCCATAAAAGGAACATTTGCACATATATGTAAAAACATCATAGAACAGGTAGGCAATATATCATAATAGCAAAGTCTGTAGAAAGAACTTTAGATTATCGTTATATTGGTCCCTTTAGAAAGTACCTGTTTTGATGAGGAGGCACTTCCAGTGCCTAAAACGAATAATGGGGCCCCCGGCGCTCTTCTGCGCAAAACGGGGGCCTCCCTGAACCTGGTAGAGCGAGAGGGGCGGCACGCACCCTCTCTGAATTCTTGACGGGCCCCTTCTGAGACCAGTGATCACTGGGGGGGCCCACCGGCCCTCTCCAGGGGGGACCCAAGTCAGGGAAATCCTGTGGGTAAGGAGGGGGGTGCCACGCACCCCGTCCAATCTGCGAACGGGCCCCTCTGGGGGCCCGCAAACTCCTGGGGTCTCCCGGGGCCTCCGTCGGCCCCTTTCAGAAGGGGAGACCCCTTTATGGCAAGGCTGGCCCTCGCAGGGGCCCTGAGGGGTCTGGGGGTGCAGCGAGCCTCCGATGAGGCTGCTGCCCGTTCCCCAGGTGACCGAAGCCTTCCGAGGCTTCTTAGGCGAGGGAGAGGTGTCCTCCTCTCCCCTCGCCCTTCAGACGGCGACGGAAGCCTTTCAGGCTTCTTAGGCGAGGGAGAGGCGTCCTCCTCTCCTCTCGCCTCTCCGATGGAACTCTGGCCCAAGGCAGGGCCTTCTGGTGCCCCGGGGGCGCTCCACGGAGCGATCCCTACCCCGGGGGCACCGCTAGGAGCAGGCTTGCTCCTGATTCTTTAAATGTGGCTTTTCTCGTGCCCCGGGGGCACTGAGCTGAGCGCGGTCCTCGCGCTCCGAGGCCATTAACCAACCCGGCTGCGGCGGTGATCCCAATCAAGCGCTTTTCACAGCGCTAGGAAAATTATGCAGCCTGGGCTGCGGCGGTGATCTGGGGGTCCCAATCAAGCGCTTTTCACAGCGCTAGGAAAACTATGCAGCCTGGGCTGCGGCGGTGATCTGGGGGTCCCAATCAAGTGTTTTTCACAGGGCTAGGAAAATTATGCAGCCTGGGCTGCGGCGGTGATCTTCTTTTAGCAAAAGAAAAGCGCTTTCAAAGCGCGATGGCACATCAGCAGCCTCAGCAATTAAAAGAATGCCTTGTTCCTGGTTAAAGCATTCTGCGCAAAGGTTTGAAGGATCGTTGCAGGGGTCAGGGGACACAGCACCCTGCCCCTGGGAACAACTAAACAAGAAGGAGCACAGGGCTGGTGGGCCCAGCTACAGGCCAGCACAAGGGGTGCAGATGGTGGCAGTTCCTCCTAGTGACCAGGCAGGTCACAGGTCAGCACAGCAGCAGCAGTCCATGGCGGTTTCCTGGTGAGTCCATTCATCAGCGTTCTGTGTCCAGTTTCAAGTTCCAAGAATGTTCAAATTGTGGGGAAAATTCCCTTGTACTTATAGTCCTGTTTTTACAGTGTTTTACAATGATAGGGAGAGGAGGTTCCAGCCAGTTACAACTGGTTCTGGGAGTGCCCCCTCTCTCCTTTCAGCACAGGCTCCAAACATCAGTGGGGGGTTAACGACCCTATTGTGTGAGGCCAGGGCACAGCCTTTACAAATGTAGGTGTGCCCCGCCTCTCCCTTCTCTCAGCCCAGGAAGACTATTCAGTATGCAGATGCACCTTGGTGACTCCTCCACCCTCCCTGTGTACAGGCTGTCTGAAAAGTATGCACAAAGCCCCAACTGTCACTCTGCCCAGACGTGGATTGGAGTCAAGCTGCAAAACACCAGAGTCATAAGCACAGATAAATGTGCACTTTCTAGAAGTGGCATTTCTGTGATAGTAATAAAAAATACACCCACACCAGTAACCAGTATTTATTATCACCATCACAACCATACCAAACACGCCTACGCTACCCCTCATAAATCAGACAATACCCCTTACACATAAGGCAGGGCATTTCTAATGCAATCCTATGAGAAGGCAGCACTCACAGCAGTGAGACACCAAGTTAGGCTGTTTGTCACTACCAGGACAGGCGATGCAATATGGCACATGTCCTGCCTTTCTACACACATGGCACCCTGCCCATAGGGCTAGCCAGGGCGTACTTTAGGGGTGACTTACATGTAGTAAAAGGGGAGTTCTGGGCCTGGCAAGTAAATTTAGATGCCAGGTCCCTGTGGCAGAAAACTGCGCACACAGGCCCTGCGCTAGCAGGCCTGAGACAGGTTTGAAAGTCTACTTCAGTGGGTGGCGCAAGCAGCGCTGCAGGCCCACTAGTAGTATTTAATTTACAGGCCCTGGGTATAGAGATACCACTGTACAAGGGACTTATAGGTAAATTAAATATGCCGATTAGGTATAAGCCAATCATACCAACTTTAGATGGGAGAGCACCTGCACTTTAGCACTGGTCAGCAGTGATAAAGTGCTCAGAGTCCTAGAGCCAACAGCGAGAGGTCAGAAAAACCAGGAGGAAGGAGGCAAAAAGACTAGGGATGACCATGCGTATGGCCAAAAGTCCAACACAACCCCCTACCAGCCAAAAGCCAGGGGAGAACAATCAATACCTTGATGTACTTCCCTGATTGGGGCGATAGAACAAGGACCCAGGCCCACAACAGCAGGGGCATGCTCCAGTTCTACGCCTTCCTGACTCCACTGGGATCTCTCTGTCAATGCGTCCCAGGCAGCCTAGACCAACCCACGGGGATTCTCTAGCTGCCAATGGCCAGAACCAGGCCCCAGGCCATCTAGGAGCCTCTGGTCTCTGAAACCATAATGAGTGGGGGGCGGTAGCCCCAGGTGCAAAGCAACCTGTCTCCACTCCATTTCCGATCAGTTCAGGGGCTCTACCCTGCCACTGATCCACCAACCTAGGGTCCGCACCCATAGGTTCTACAGGGGCTAGAGGTGAGGCTCTCCTCCCTCTACCCTCCCTTCTAGGATCCCGCCCTCCTCTCCTAGGAGGGGTATCACCAGAATCCACACTTGCCAGGGTGCTGGGTACAGCAGCCCTGCACAACTTTCTCGCCAGCCCAGGATCACTACCTGGCGACTGACCACCCAACCTAGGGACGACACCCTTGGGTTGCACCGGGGTCCGGGGCGGGCTTCCCCCTCCCTGAACCCCACTTCCAGAGTCCTGCATCTCCCCACCTCGGGAGAAGCCACCAGAAGTTTCACACGGGGGATGAGCACACTAACCGCCCCCCCCAACCAGATCAGAGTTTACCCCCTGAACCTGTCTATCTAGTCCAGGGACGACACCCTTAGACTGGACCATTGCCCAGCGAACCAGGACTTCCTTGGGAGCACACCTACCCCCTACCAGATCAGAGCTTACCCCCTGAATCTGGCAATCCAACCCAGAGTCACTACCCTGCGGTTGAACCACTGCCTGGCGCACCAGGACTTCCTTGGGAGCACACGTACTCCCCATCAGGTCAGAGTTTACCCCCTGAACCTGATCATCCAACCCAGAGTCACCACCCTGCGGTTGAATCATTGCCTGGCGCACCAGGACTTCCTGGGGGGCACACCTACCCCCCACCAGGGAAACACTTTCCCCAAGGGCCACACAAGAGTCTGGCTGGCGCAGGTCTCCTGACCTCTGCCCATCTGACAGAGTCTGGATTCCCCCCAGCCCAGAAATGGTCTCACCAAGGTCATTCCTGGGGGGCTCTGCTCTCAGAGCTGACCCCTGACCCTCCAGGTTCTCCACTGGGGCCCGCAGCCCCCTCTCAACCCTATGCCTGGATTTCCGCCTCCTCCGCTGTAGAGCGAGACTACCAGACACCAGGACCGGCGGAACGCTATCACCAGCCACCCGCCTAAGTCCTAATGACAAAATGGGATCCTTCTGAACAGCTGGCCCTACGGCACAAGTTAGGCTCACCTCCTGGCGTTCACTCATGGAACCTTCCAGGACCTGGGACGGGATCTCGGGCACCTTGGGCCTCAGCCCAGCCCCATTCCCTCTCCTCTGAGATGGGACATGGGGTCCCTCACCCACCCCAGTCCACTGGGACCTACCTGGGACACTCCATTCCTTTCCCACCACACCTTGTTGGGAAACACCTAGACCACTCTCATTAGGAACACCCCCTAATGCCACACCAGACCCTCTGCTACGCAACCAGAAGTCTGCCTCCTTTGCAAGCTCCCTGGGGTCAGAGAGCTCACACACTGACAAGTGTTGGCGTAACTCTGAAAAACAACAACGAAACAGGTGCTCTCTGACAATCAGATTAAACAGCCCTTCAAAATTGTTTACTGTGCTACCCTTCACCCATCCATCTAGTGCAATGCAGCAATCCTCCACAAACTCCTCCCAAGACTGGTGGGACAGTTTCTTACCACCCCTAAACCTTTTTCTGTATTCCTCAGGGGAAAAACCATACTTCACAATCAGTGCGTTCTTCACAGCGGAGTACCCCTCCCTGTCACTCTCTTCTAGAGTTAGTAGGGCATTCCTCCCCTCCTCAGGAATAAAACTCCCTAGGCCAGTTCCCCAATCCTTCTCAGGGATCCTGCGCTCTACCAGAGCCCTCTCATATTCCTTTAACCACTGACGTATGTCACCCCCCTCTTGGAACCTAGGTACCAGATCTATGGGTATGTGAGGAACATCTTTGCTACAGCACTGTACATTGCTGCCACCACTGGACTCCACCTGCAGCGCTGGTGAGTCCAGAACCTTCAGACTGCGCTCTAGAGCGAGTCTTTCTCTGGCAAAGGCCCTCTCTGCCTCTGCCATTCTCTCCTGTACTAAGGCCTTCTCTACCTCAGCCCTTCTCTCCTCAACAGCTAGGCGCACTAACTGCAACTTCAGGTCCCTCTCTTCCCGCCTATCTCTTAGCTCATCAGGCGTCAAGGAATGAGAGGTAGCCCTGCTTCTTACACTGGACCCAGCAAGGAACTCCCTATCACTGGGGCCTTCCCTGTCAACTGGCGTCCCCAACCGGTCATTCTCACCCTCCTGATCAGTCTCTCTACCGCTCTCTAGGGATGAGGTCTGGGAGCCCTCCCATTGTTAACCCTCGCTACACTCAGGATCCTCTGGGTACCCCCTAACCACACTCCCTCCCTGGGAAAATGTCACAAACCTTTCAAAGAAATTCAGAGATCTCCTGAGGTCCCCTTCTACAGGCAGCCCTCTCTCTCTACAGAACCCCTCTAATTCCCCCTGCGTGTAAAACGGCAGGTCCTCTAAATCAAAGATAAGCCCCATCTTGAAAAGGTACAAATAACTCAACTGTGACAATCACAATACCCAAGCGTGAGAACTGAAAACAGGAAAAATTACCAAAGAGAGAAAGTTAAGAGAAGCCAAACATGTGATGGTCTAAACGCAATCCTTGTAGTGAAATAATGAGTCACAATGGTATTGTGCAAGCGCAAGTCCTATCCTCACCGCTGACAACCAATGTTAGAAATGGGGTTTCTGGTTGGCTAGGGTATGCACCTCAGCCAGGCAGAACTTACCCACTCTAGTCAGGGCAAGGGAGTTACACGTCCAAGATAACCCCTGCTCACCCCCTTGGTAGCTTGGCATGAGCAGTCAGGCTTAACCCGGAGGCAATGTGTAAAGCGTTTGCACAACACACACACACGTGACGCAATATCCCCACCACAAAGGAAACACAACACCAGATTATATGAAAATATACTGTATTGTACACAACGTAATTATTAGACCAACATCACATAACAGTACTATCCTGCTACCTTAGCAGTTGTCAGAACGTTACACATTAGTTACTCTGCAAACTAGCAGTAGTCACACATAACACACAGGTTACTCAGTATTCTGCAACATAAGCAGTAGTCAGGAAACACGTAATCACATTAGAACACTTGTCATAAGAATATCATAAAACACCCATAGTAGGAACATTAGAAAATCTATGGCAAGTTAAGGAAACATATTAGCAAGTCCTGCCCATAAAAGGAACATTTGCACATATATGTAAAAACATCATAGAACAGGTAGGCAATATATCATAATAGCAAAGTCTGTAGAAAGAACTTTAGATTATCGTTATATTGGTCCCTTTAGAAAGTACCTGTTTTGATGAGGAGGCACTTCCAGTGCCTAAAACGAATAATGGGGCCCGGCGCTCTTCTGCGCAAAATGGGGGCCTCCCTGAACCTGGTAGAGCGAGAGGGGCGGCACGCACCCTCTCTGAATTCTTGACGGGCCCCTTCTGGGACCAGTGATCACTGGGGGTGCCCCCCGGGCCTCCACCGGCCCTCTCCAGGGGGGGGGCCCAAGTCAGGGAAATCCTGTGGGTAAGGAGGGGGGCGCCACGCACCCCCTCCAATCTGCGAACGGGCCCCTCTGGGGGCCCGTAAACTCCTGGGGTCTCCCGGGGCCTCCGTCGGCCCCTTTCAGAAGGGGAGACCCCTTTATGGCAAGGCTGGCCCTCGGAGGGGCCCTGAGGGGTCTGGGGGTGCAGTGAGTCTCCGATGAGGCTGCTGCCCGTTCCCCAGGTGACCGAAGCCTTCGGAGGCTTCTTAGGCGAGGGAGAGGTGTCCTCCTCTCCCCTCGCCCTTCCGATGGCGACGGAAGCCTTTCAGGCTTCTTAGGCGAGGGAGAGGTGTCCTCCTCTCCTCTCGCCTCTCCGATGGAACTCTGGCCCAAGGCAGGGCCTTCTGGTGCCCCGGGGGTGCTCCTCAGAGCGATCCCTACCCCGGGGGCACCGCTAGGAGCGGGCTTGCTCCTGATTCTTTAAATGTGGCTTTTCTCGTGCCCCGGGGGCACTGAGCTGAGCGCGGTCCTCGCGCTCCGAGGCCATTAACCAACCCGGCTGCGGCGGTGATCCCAATCAAGCGCTTTTCACAGCGCTAGGAAAATTATGCAGCCTGGGCTGCGGCGGTGATCTGGGGGTCTCAATCAAGCGCTTTTCACAGCGCTAGGAAAACTATGCAGCCTGGGCTGCGGCGGTGATCTGGGGGTCCCAATTAAGCGCTTTTCACAGCGCTAGGAAAATTATGCAGCCTGGGCTGCGGCTGTGATCTTCTTTTAGCAAAAGAAAAGCGCTTTCAAAGCGCGATGGCACATCAGCAGCCTCAGCAATTAAAAGAATGCCTTGTTCCTGGTTAAAGCATTCTGCGCAAAGGTTTGAAGGATCGTTGCAGGGGTCAGGGGCCACAGAACCCTGCCCCTGGGAACAACTAAACAAGATGGAGCACAGGGCTGGTGGGCCCAGCTACAGGCCAGCACAAGGGGTGCAGATGGTGGCAGTTCCTCCTAGTGACCAGGCAGGTCACAGGTCAGCACAGCAGCAGCAGTCCATGGCGGTTTCCTGGTGAGTCCATTCATCAGCGTTCTGTGTCCAGTTTCAAGTTCCAAGAATGTTCAAATTGTGGGGAAAATTCCCCTGTACTTATAGTCCTGTTTTTACAGTGTTTTACAATGATAGGGAGAGGAGGTTCCAGCCAGTTACAACTGGTTCTGGGAGTGCCCCCTCTCTCCTTTCAGCACAGGCTCCAAACATCAGTGGGGGGTTAACGACCCTATTGTGTGAGGCCAGGGCACAGCCTTTACAAATGTAGGTGTGCCCCGCCTCTCCCTTCTCTCAGCCCAGGAAGACTATTCAGTATGCAGATGCACCTTGGTGACTCCTCCACCCTCCCTGTGTACAGGCTGTCTGAAAAGTATGCACAAAGCCCCAACTGTCACTCTGCCCAGACGTGGATTGGAGTCAAGCTGCAAAACACCAGAGTCATAAGCACAGTTAAATGCGCACTTTCTAGAAGTGGCATTTCTGTGATAGTAATAAAAAATACACCCACACCAGTAAGCAGTATTTATTATCACCATCACAACCATACCAAACACGCCTATGCTACCCCTCATAAATCAGACAATACCCCTTACACATAAGGCAGGGCATTTCTAATGCAATCCTATGAGAAGGCAGCACTCACAGCAGTGAGACACCAAGTTAGGCTGTTTGTCACTACCAGGACAGGCCATGCAATATGGCACATGTCCTGCCTTTCTACATACATGGCACCCTGCCCATAGGGCTAGCTAGGGCGTACTTTAGGGGTGACTTACATGTAGTAAAAGGGGAGTTCTGGGCCTGGCAAGTAAATTTAGATGCCAGGTCCCTGTGGCAGAAAACTGCACACACAGGCCCTGCGCTAGCAGGCCTGAGACAGGTTTGAAAGTCTACTTCAGTGGGTGGCGCAAGCAGCGCTGCAGGCCCACTAGTAGTATTTAATTTACGGGCCCTGGGTATAGAGATACCACTGTACAAGGGACTTATAGGTAAATTGAATATGCCGATTAGGTATAAGCCAATCATACCAACTTTAGATGGGAGAGCACCTGCACTTTAGCACTGGTCAGTAGTGATAAAGTGCTCAGAGTCCTAGAGCCAACAGCGAGAGGTCAGAAAAACCAGGAGGAAGGAGGCAAAAAGACTAGGGATGACCATGCGTATGGCCAAAAGTCCAACATTTCCCTAGGTGCAGGCTGAGCTACAGGCCAAAATCCACAGCTTAGCACTTTGTAAAAATCAGCTCTGTTTTCTTTGTGAAAATGTGATGTGTCCACATTGTGTTTTGGGGCATTTCCTTTCACAGGCGCTAGGCCTACCCACACAAGTGATGTACCATTTTTATCGGGAGACTTGAGGGAATGCTGGGTGGAAGGAAATTTGTGGCTCCGCTCAGATTCCAGAACTTTCTGTCACCGAAATGAGAGGAAAAAGTGTTTTTTGGGCCACATTTTGAGGTTTGCAAAGGATTCTGGGTAACGGAACCTGGTCAGAGCCCCACAACTCACCCCATCTTGGATTCCCCTTGGTGTCTAGTTTTCAAAAATGTGCTGGTTTGCTAGGTTTCCCCAGGTGCAGGCTGAGCTAGAGGCCAAAATCCACAGGTAGGCACTTTGTAAAAAACACCTCTGTTTTCTGTGGAAAAATGTGATGTGTCCACGTTGTGTTTTGGGCCATATCCTTTCACGGGCGCTAGGCCTACCCACACAAGTGAGGTACCATTTTTATCAGGAGACCTGGGGAAACGCTGGGTGGAAGGAAATTTGTGGCTCCTCTCAGATTCCAGAACTTTCTGTCACAGAAATGAGAGGAAAAAGTGTTTTTTTGGCCAAATTTTGAGGTTTGCAAAGGATTCTGGGTAACAGAACCTGATCAGAGCCCCACAAGTCACCCCATCTTGGATTCCCCCTAGGTGTCTAGTTTTCAAAACTGCGCAGGTTTGCTAGGTTACCCTAGGTGCCGGCTGAGCTACAGGTCAAAATCCACAGGTAGGCACTTTGTAAAAAACAGCTCTGTTTTCTTTGTGAAAATGTGATGTGTCCACGTTGTGTTTTGGGGCATTTCCTTTTGCGGGCGCTAGGCCTACCCACACAAATGAGGTACCATTTTTATCTGGAGACATAGGGAAACACAGAATAGCGAAACAAGTGTTATTGCCTCTTGTCTTTCTCAAAATAAATTCCTTCCAAATGTAAGACTGTGTAAAAAAGACGTCTATTTGAGAAATGCCATATAATTCACATGCTAGTATGGGCACCCTGAAAATCAGAAATGTGCAAATAACCACTGCTTCTCAACACCTTATCTTGTGGCCATTTTGGAAATACAAAGGTTTTCTTGATACCTATTTTTCACTTTTTATATTTCAGCAAATGAATTGCTTTATACCCTATATAGAATGAAACCCCATTGTGAGGTGTAACTGATTTATTGGCTCTGGGTACCTTGGGTTCTTGATGAACCCACAAGCCCTATATATCCCCGCAACGAGAAGAGTCCAGCAGACGTAACAGTATATTGCTTTCAAAAATCTGACATTGCAGGAAAAACATGGAGAAAAAGGGCTGTTGTTTTCACCTCAATTTCAATATTTTCTTATTTCAGCTGTTATTTTCTGTAGGAAACACTTGTAGGATCTACACAAATGACCCCTTGCTGAATTCAGAATTGTGTCTACTTTTTCAGAAATGTTTAGCTTTCTGGGATCGAGCATTGGTTTCTCACCCATTTCAGCCACTAACTGGAAGGAGGCTGAAAGCACAACAAATAGTAAAAATGGGGTATGTCCCAGTAAAATGTCAAAACTGTGTTGAAAAATTGGGATTTCTAATTCAAGTCTGCCTGTTCCTGAAAGCTGGGAAGATGGTGATCTTACCACCACAAACCCTTTGTTGATGCCATTTTCAAGGGAAAAACCATGAGCCGCCTTCTGCAGCCCTTTTTTCCCATTTCTTTGAAAAAAACGAAATATTCGCTGTATTTTGGCAAATTTCTTGGTCTCCTTCAGGGTAACCCACAAAGTCTGGGTACCTCTAGAATCCCTAGGATGTTGGAAAAAAAGGACGCAAATTTGGCGTGGGTAGCTTATGTGAACAAAAAGGTATGAGGGCCTAAGCGAGAACTGCTCCAAATAGCCAAAAAAAGGCTCGGCACAGGAGGGGAAAAGGCCTGGCAGTGAAGGGGTTTAAAGGTTTTGCATCTGTCACTGCAGGCGGAGGGGGGGCGACGCTACTTTGCCCACACGGAGGAGCCGCCACTGGTTAGTAGCAGCACTGTTTTCACTTGCTCTCGTGTCTCTCCCTTCTCTTACTTCTCACTCATTCCTCTCATCTGTTTGTTATTTGTTCACTTCTTTGAAAACACAATTTTTAATAGTGAACATACTTACACAGTTGCAAAGAAACTAGCGAGGGCTTTTTCAGTTGTGGGTGACACTGTGAGACCTGCCCATGCATTTTAAAAACAAAGTGCCCTGTAAAATGTAGAGAGAAATGTTGGCAGTCCAATTTTTCAAACGTCTAGGCAGAAACAGATCCTTGGTGGTCCAGTGCAATGGCAGGATTGAAACAGATGAATATTGTCCTTACTTTTACTGTTAAATATAAAGATAATACAGTACTTTCGATTCAGACATTCTAGCTGGTTGTTGGTTCTGTTGTGATCAACGCTGTGAGAAATATTAAACACAACTTCTGTCAAGGTTAACCACAAAAGCCACTAAATAAACAAATGCATAATTGTCTTGTAGCATGGCACTAAAGAGGACAGGCTTAATTTACAGGCAATTTGTAAATTATTTATGAAGCACCCAAACAGTAATAAAGTGAGAACACCACACAAGCAAAATCCCACACCAATTTAGAAACATGGAGTAAAAAGTTGCATGGAAGGCCTCTGGAAGCTGGAATCAACCATTACCAGCAGTTAATACCATGCATTTTCATTACCAAGCAGTCTTAACAATGCAGATTCCTTTCCCATGCGTATTATTGCTACACATATACCTATATCACAAATGGCTCTGCCACGCATTATTGGGTAAGTATAAAGGTAAATTTCTGAAAGTATGCATATATTTAAAAATTGAAAACAAATAAATATATATATATATATATATATATATATATATATATATAAATAAAAAATGTAAAGTATTTGTATGGTCTGCAACACAAATCTTTAGGGATGGGATGTAAGGGATATAGGGGTACTGGGTGGGGAAGTGCATTCATGCTTAGGTATTCATTTTAATACCTGAGTATTAATGTTTACATTTTAAAATATAACATACTTAATAATAGTATTATTTATTTTAAATAGTTGTAAGGACTGCAACATAATCATTTATGGATAGGATATAAGGGATATAGGGGCACTGGGCGGGGACAGGTATTAATACTGAGGCATTAATTTAAATACCTGAGCATTAATGTTTATATAATAAAATATATTTATTAATAGTATAGTTCATTAACATAGTTGCATGGACTGCAGCTTAAACATTTAGGGGCTGGATACAAGGGATATAGGGGTATTGGGTGGGGGAGTGTATAACTACTCAGGTATTCATTTTAATACCTGGGCAGTTATGTTATATATTAAAAATAACACATTTAATAATAGTATTGTTTATTTAAAATAATCGAAAGGACTGCAACATAAACTTAAGGAACACAATGCAGGGTATATAGGAGTATTGGGTGGGAAAGTGTATTAATACTTAGGCATTATTTTTTGTACCTGAGTATTAATACTTTAAAGTTAATATACTGCATATTTGATATGATTATCAATTATAATTATATTAGAGACAAAATCAACATGTAAAATATTTAATTAAAAACACATTTATAAACGTTTTATTGGCAAAGATAAATAACCACACCATGTTTAGTGATTAAAATATTTATTAAAATCATTACAAAAATAATTGATAATAAATAGTTAAATAAAACTTTTTTTTACAGGTAGCATAACTTTTTTTCAATTTTGTATCTTTTTCCCCTCACTTTTCCATTGCCTTCAATGGGGAATATTGACATTTTTTCCTTTTTCTTTTCATGCTTGATGTATTCAGTTTTGAGTCTGTTTCTACAGTTGGTGGAGTGCTGCGGTCAAGAATGAAAGCAAGGTGGAGCTGATGTCAGATAAGAAAAGTTTACTTTACTTTTGTAAGGGAAGACTGGGCGGTACTACTTCTCATTCCCATTGAGGTTGTTTTTGTATGCACACATCAGGAGGGTTACTTATTTTTCAGTGTAGGTTTAAAAAAGTTTGGAAAGAAACATTTAATCTAACTCTATTTTGAAAAAAAGTAACATTTTAGCTTTTTTGTGTCAAATTTTCACAGGTATCCATTTTAACAAGTCAAAGAAGATGGTCTACGAGGAGAAGACTCAGATTCATAGACAGTTTGGAGCAGATTTGTTTTGGCCAAAGCGTTTTTTTAATTTTATTTAGGAGGCTTTATACACCACTTTAATGATTTTTTTCCTGGGGATCATTTCCACTTTTTTCGGGATTTTGGAGGATTGCCGACAAATGGTATGATGAAATTGTTTCTCTTTCATTTTAAGAAAAATGTCTGTTGGAGTTTTTGCCAATTTGGAAGAAAGAAGACAACAAAAGATAGCATTTTGTAACTGTTATTTATTTTGGATGTTAATTTCAGAAATGGCAATTGAATTTGAAAAAGGAATGTAAAACAGGGGAGTCATTTTAAAGGGTAAAGGGTACTGTTAGTAATATAGTAGATAAGCAATATTTTCTAGGTAGTCTGAAGTACCTATTAATGAAAAATGGTGGGTTTTAGTCAATAGGTTTTCCTGCCATTTCCTTGTTTCTTTTAGATACCAGAGGATTCAGACTGCCAGAGAACAATTACGCCATTCTCATTTCTTGGAAACTTTGTTCTTTTTTCAAAATTTTAAAAAAAGAATATAGGTTTGGGTGGCATCTCCCAATTGCTTTGTTGAAGAAATTATGTTGTATTTCTATAGCATTATTTATTTTTTGACCTCCCTCTAAGTAACAGTTCCACCAGTCAATGGGAAACATTGGCTTCCTTCTGGGACCTGATCTGTTTAGATGGCCAATCTAAGGGCCTCATTATGAGTGTTGTGGTCTACAGACCACCACGCTCGCAGCGGCAGTCACTTTACAACCCTGGCAGTCAGATGGATTACCACCTTGTTCTCCGCCAGCCTTTTCATGGCGGTTACGCCGCCATGAAAAGTCTGGTGGAAAACAGGTGCAGGGGGCCACAGGGGGGAATTTAGCATGGGCAGTGCAGGGGCCCCCATCCCCAGCACCCTCACAATGTTCATTGTCCGGTTTGCTGGTGCACCCTGCTGGCTACAGCATTTCAGCCTTCTCGATTACTAAGGTTTCTGCCCTCTGACCTAGTAGGAAATAACTCTGGTGGGGAGGTCACCATGAAGGCAGCAGCCACCTTGTTGTGAGTTTGGCGGATGGGCTTTCCCGTCCGCCAAACTCAAAATGAGGCCCTAAGTATCTTCGAAATAATTTAGAAGTGGAACCAATTTGTCTTTGTTTTAGGTAAAGTGATGCGTAGGAGTCATCTACTGACTTAGGAAGCATAAAGCACAAAGCTGTTAGTTTTCTTAATTCATATTGCAGTTTCTGTTTGTCATATAATCCTCAGCTAAGAATGTCTTTTTTAAAATTTTCTCCAATAGCCCTGGTAAACATGAAAACACACCATTGAATTTGGGTGTCAGGGTAACTTTTAGTAGTTGTATTTATCATCTGTAACTCAAAGTCAATTATTATTTTCCTAGGACTTTTGTTAACTATTTCCTATTTTATGACTGTTAAAAAATTAGATTATCCTAGCAACTTATGATGGAAAGTCTTAATTTTATTAAAGACATGGAGGTGAATATTATGTTATGTTGTGCTAATCTTGCTTTTATTCAATAGTAGTCAAGAAACTTAAACAAACTGCAAATCCCATGGGGCCACGGAAGGTAGGCCAATTGGGATAGATAAAAACAGAGTATAATGAACCAATCAGAGACAAGGGATATTATATTATATCTAACTTGACTGCAAGCATCCCTCTTTTCTTGAGCGAGAAGTTAAATTAAGTAGTCAACATTGTAAAAATTAAACATGCAATAGCCAAGGCTAGAATCTAAGTAAAACTGTCAAGAAGAAAGTCTATCCAAGGAAAAAAAAAAGATTATCATTGGTCCGAAAAAAACTGGAGCAAGATGGTGTAGTCATCTTGTAAAGAGGCGATGCTCTAGGCTCCTTGGAAAACAATTTCTCCCTATGAGGATGTAGAAGCTGGAATAGTAAAAACTGTAAGGGTGGTAAAAAAAACACAGAATTAGAATATTTGTGGAGGGATAATACTTGCCTCCGTGTCTTTAATAAAATTAAGACATTTTGTCATAAGTTACTAGGAAAATCCACATTTTATGGCAAGACCGGAGGCACATATTTTACTTGTTTAAAGCATATCAATTACAACAGACAAAGCAGTTACAATAGGTTTACAATAAAAAGTAATGTATGTACTATCATTAGACCAATTAGCAGATCTCAGAATGTCCTCTAATCGGGAACCTGCTCAAAAGGCTTTTGAGTCCATAGCAGTGTGGGCAGAATGGGCCCCGAAAATGGAAGTGTCAATATCAGCAAGGGACATGACCCATTTGACCCGCTAGGCGAGGGTGAGGGATGAAACTGGAGCATGAGTTTTTCAAAAAGAGATGAGGAGCTGAGATTGAGAGGACGATCTGAGATGTGTTGTTCTTTCCCCATACACTTTAAGACAATTCCCAACACAGAGGTTTGGTGGAGAGGGAAAGTAAGGATAAAACACTGAGGATAAATTTGTTTTGGCACGTCTGTGAATGTTAAAAAGGATGCCTGTGGGAGTGAAAAAAATGTGAGGAAGTATCTAAAGCAGAGGTTCCCAATCTGTGCGCCGCAGCACCCTGGTGGCCTCCAAAACTATCAAGGGGCGCAGCAACGTAATGCCTCAATATTCCGAGTGCAATTTCTTTTATTTTTCAAGCTGGCTTTCAAAAATATGTTTTGCTAAGATGAAACTCCCTCTAGTACCACTAGATGGCAGTGTGACATGCAAAATAGCACAGGAAGTGCTCCTATCTGTAAGATCAGTCAACACAAACTATGAGCAATGAAGAGATATAAACACACACCCATGTTGGACTTAAGTATGTACAGTGTCTCTTTTAAGGAAATTGTATTGTTTTAATAATATATTTTATTTAATCCTTAAGGGCACTGTTTTTGGTCTTGTTAATGTTAGTTGGTGGGAAGACTTTTTAACATCTTTTGTAGTGTATGAATAAGTTCTTATAACTAAGATGGTATGCAACATGTTTAATGCATAACTGTGTTTTTACGTTTTTGATATGGTGTATGTGGACCTCTATCAGAGTTTTGCACCATAATAAGAACTGAATTGACACGAACTGTGACACACGACTATAGTGAGAAGGAATCAGAGACTGCAGACAAATACTGAGGTCTGGGACAGGAGAGTGCAATTACTCCATCAGACGCCAGAAGAGACAGAAGCAGGGTTAAGATAATGGTGGCTGTTGGAACATTTAGTAAAGTACTTTAGTAAATCACTTGAAAATGAAATGTAGTAGAGCTGATTAGTGGAGCTGCATTCTTATATATCAAAAGTGGCTCCTTGACAACTAGAATAACCTGAAGCAGAGCTCCCTGTGCTGGAGGCAATTTTTAAGGAACAAAACATAGTTCTAAAGAAAATCCATATGCAGACCACAATGCTGAAGAGCATTGTTTCCGTCTTAACCAATGAAAGGTTTTTTTTATTAAACAACTTATATATTTTTTATTTTGCTACATCTATGATTATAATACCTTAATAGTTCATACCAAGTATGTTTGAGGGAATAAAATGGAAGAACTCCAGATGCCGGGCTTTCAAGCCCCCTCCTCCCCACCTACCCACTTACCAAAAAAAATTAACACAGTGGGGAGCCGCAGCCAACTGCCAAGAGGTCAAGGGAGCCACGGGTCGAAAAAGTTAGGGAATCACTGATCTAAAGCTTTCAAATCAGATGAACATTTAATAGAAATTAAACATAAAAGCATTGTTAACTTAGCTGAAAGCATTTTCAGAGAAATTGATTGATTTGCCGGCCATGAAATAAATAATTGTAGAATCAGATTGACATACCATGCTTGACTATATCTTGCAGTCGGAGGGTTGGAAACTATTGCTCCCTTTAACAGGCGACAGATGAGCAGATGTTCGCCGACTGGTTTCCCGTTGATATATCTGTGGTTGATGGAAAGAGCCAGGATCCATGGAAGCCAGGTTTGCCAATTTGGGATCCAACTTTAGTAGTAAGCCTTTGCAACGTTTGTGCATAATAGCCAAATTGGCATTTCCCAGTAGGCAAAAGCTCTCTTGACCCACACGGAGAGTTCCTCAGCATCAATATCCAATTTGAGTATAATCTCGCAGTTTCGGCAATATCAAAAATATGTGTTAAAGGACCAACTATATCAAGCAATTTATCTTGTCACCTAGACCAAGCTTTGTCCACGCCCTTGCAATGGTCTTTCCCAAACGGGGAAAAGAAAGACAACATGTTTGAATCTATAGAAGGGTTGGAAGTAATATGAAAAGGTAAGGAGGGTCTGGGACTGATCTGAGTTTCGCTCTGGTCTGTATATCCAGAGAAAGGCGTAGTTTGGCTGCAATATATTCACTCACATGATCTGAGGGAAGCCATTCAGTGGACTTTGGATGATGAATTAGCTGGGGATCAAACATGGGATTACCCTCAGTACCCACAATACCTTTGGAGGCAAAGGGATCATAGGAAGATGGAGAGGGCTTTGACGTTTTGGATTTAGGTGCACCCAAAAAATCTGAATCATCCCCAGCATTGGGGTCGTTGTCAGTGTCAGCGTCCCCCATATCATCATCCTTATCCTGTATATTAGTAATAACAGTCTTTTCGTGACTGTTCTGTATATTTTTGTTTTAGTCTTTGACTTTCCACCAGAGGTGGAGAATTTCCCTCCTTAGAAGTAGGACTTGGAGTAATGTCGTCCTCAATCACCTGTTAGATGTGCTCACTGATCCCAAGCGCAGATTTCTTTATAGGTTTATTATTTGAGGTAAAGGCTTCCAGAGCCGTGCACTTTCTGCTTTCCCCCGCAGATAGGGCCATTTTGGATAGAGACATCCAGTTCAGAACAGTATTCTCAAATTGCTTAGTGACTTTGATAATGGAAGCTGAAATAGCCTGAGCAACAGAAGATTGTATAAATTCATTTAAATTATACCTAAAATCCTCTTCATTATCATTCTTTTCTTCAGAAAATAGAGGATTCTTAGGCTCCATGTCGTTAAAAAGTTAATAACTGTATTTTACAATATATAAAATATGTAAAGTATATTTGAGTAATTACGGTAAAAGGTAAATAAATTACGACACAAAATGACAGGAAAACAAAGGATTAATCCTCGAAATCAAAGGCACCTCCCAAATAGGGAAAACAGTGTGAGGAGCGTGTGGGAAGGGGCAGTTTTGACTGAAGCCTGAGACGTGTTTCCCCTGAGCAAGGTCCAGGAAATGTTCAAGAGAAAGGAGGTGGAGCTGAGGAACAAAGATGAGCCTCCAAATCATGTTGGAATGGCAAGTCCTACCAGGTGACGAAGCGGTAAACGGTAGCGGTGGTTGAACTCTAAATGGGTATGAGAAGAAACGGAATTACTACTGTGCCATACGAGTAGAACGGGTGCACCCACAACGGAGAGGGAAAAAAGGGCCAAGCGCCAGCATGCTATAGCACAAATGTGATACGAAGCCCACAAAGTAAACAGATGCAATGGTATGGCTAATTATATCAAATACAATATATACAGTAATAATAATATTGAAGGACACAAAGAGATTATACTTATCTTGACTGTGAGCAGCAAGAAAAGATGGTTGCTTGCAGTCAAGTTACGGATAATATCATATGCCTTGTCTCTGAATGGTTCATTATACTCTTTTTTTATCTATTCCCATGGACCTACATTCCCTGGCTCTATGGGATTTGTAGTTTGTTTATGTTTCTTGACTGCTTCTATTGAATAAAAGCAAGATTAGAATAGTAGAATATGAGCCTCTTGTCTTGTTATAAAATGTAGTTTAAGTTGAGGATAGCTTATCAGGCAGTAAGCTGTAGACTAAGGGGGTGCTATTATTGTTAATATTGCAATGAATAGTGTACATTTGGATGAATAGATGGGTTATTGACTTAAAAGCTCCATACATCATCCAAATTTCAGTATTCCCAAGGGTTACCAAATTATACATTGTACTGAAGATTGAGGGGGTTTTCATTGCCATGCAGAAGGAAAGGTTTATTAGTAACAGTGAGTTCAGGGGGTGTTATTATCAGAGTAGGATTGTGGAATTATTCTTTGGATTACCCACCTGTTTTGTTCTCTGGACTATTCCTCTCAAATTGGGTATTGTGGGTACAAAGTATCAACATGCATTGGGATAATTTGTGGTACCTTCCTCAAAACTGAGCCACAAGGTTCATTGGAGGTGGCTGTTAGCAATTTTATCTGTTGTATATTTTCTGTTACTTTATTCTCCATTGCAAAAACAGAGTGGTTATGCTTTGTGGTCCTTTCCACAGTGTCACCCACAGTCAACACTCTGCCTTTGCAATGAGATGGGAAATACTCTACACACCTCTAATGACTCAATTAATCTTTTCTTACAGTAAATGTAGCCCCCATACTTTAGGAGTCTATTTCCCTGCCTTGACTGGATGTAACTTGCTTTCCAAGCTTTATACATTATCGTTAGTTCTGCAAAAAGAATAAAGAAACAGAAAAGAGTATATGACTGTATTTGTACTATACAGTTTTACTTCTGTCCTTTGTTATTTTGCCTGCTAAGAGATAGAAAAATGTACTGTTTTTTTGCAGTCCGTTGAAGAAAGAAACATTTGTATATGCCCTGTTGAAATGCAAAAAAATCTTTGTTTGTTAGCTACTTAACCCCTAAAACCAAATGTTGTTAGTTATGTCAGGAAAAATGAATTGTAAAGATTTTTTACCTGAAGATTGGTTGGTTATGCCTTTTCAATGTAAGGAGTTGTGTGTGGTACCTCTTCTTGCTCTGAGATTGGTTTTGCAGTTCCTGGAGAATTTTTTTGGGTTGTCATCTCCCTAAAGAAAGGAAGGAAGAAAATGTTTGAGGATTGTTTTTTTTTAATTTGTTTGTATGCTGATTTTTTTTTATTATGTTCTTTCACTTCACTTAAGACCAAAATGTTGATTTATTTCTCAGGATTGGTGTGCAAATTGTAGTATTTTTTGTGAACATGTTTAGTGAAATGTCTTTACACTGACACTGCTGTGGTTTTGTTGGTAGTTGTACCTGTTAAAATGAGAAAGAAATGGTAAATATTATTTCACTTTTTCAGTTATTTTACCCCCCAGTCAGAGTCCAGCACCTTCCCTGAGGTAAGTACTTGGCAGAGTAAGAAGAGTAATTTTGCCCTCTAGTCAGTGTCCTGGAACTTCCCTGAGTTAAGTACCCATCATAGTTAGGAAAATGCATTTTCTCCATAGTCACTGTCCAGTACCTCCCCTGAGGTAGTTACCTAGTGGACTTAGGCCCATATTTATACTTTTTTTGCACCCCATTTGCGTCATTTTCTCATGCAAAAGCGGCGCAAACTTACAAAATACAATTATATTTTGTAAGTTTGCACTGCTTTTGCGTCAAGAAATTACACAAATGCAGCGCAAAACAAGTATAAATATGGGCCTTAGAATAGTAATTTTGCCCCCCAGTTAGTGTCCAGCACCTACCCTGAGGGAGGTACCCCGCGGAGTTAGAATAGTAATTTTTGCTTCCCATTCGGAGTCCAGCACCTACCCTGAGGTAAGTACTTTGCAGAGTAATAACAGTAATTGTGCTTTCCAGTCAGTGTCCAGGACCTTTCCTGGGATAAGTACCCGTCGGAGTTAATGTAGTAATTTTGCCCCCTAGTCAGTGTTCATCACCTTCCCTCAGGTAGGTACCCAGCAGAGTCAGAATAGTTTTGGTTTAAATGTATTATAGTGCTTAGTTAATTAAAACCATTGCAAAAATGTCTACATAAAACCTCTTGGATAGAAACTTTTCAACAGATAAAAGTAGTTATACAGGATTGTTAAAATAGAGACAGTACAAGTAAGTGAAAGCGTAGTGCAGGATTAAGCTAGTGTATATTCCTAATTGTGATAGGTCGCCTATAAGGTAAAAGTGCAGAGCCATGCTGAGATGACAGTGACCGTTAAAAAGGCACTGCAGCTCAAGAGAATAGTGTGTGCATGAGTTTATTCATGGCTTTTTTGTAGTGTTACTTAGGTGATTGATTTTTAGGTCTTCTGGTCAGGTATTTTGTAAGCCTGCAACAAAGCTGAATGTCTGTTATGTTCAAGCAAGCTATAATTGCAGGCCAGTATCAGCGAAAACCCTTTGGTTCCAGACTGGTCTTAAAATGGCTCTTCATCTTTCACGTTTGCTTTACATATGCAGATTTGGTGGACCATGGTGTCTAAAGCCGTTCTGCAGAGTTCACAAAGCTCTGTGGTCTCAGTTTTCTTCCACAGTGGCAGGAGTTATGGTAAACAGCCCACACAGTACAAAGCTTTGAAAACAGTGCCCAAATATGGTTGCAGTATGAGCTTGGTGTATGACCCCATTGTAAGACAGGTGTGCAGCCTCTGGGCAAAAGACTCTATGGCAGATGAGCAGCCATAACTTTCCGGTTTACCAGGGCCTTGACATGTGAGTAGGTAGGAGTTGTCTGCCATTGGCCTGCTAGTCCGAGTGTTGCTAGGACATTAGTGAGGTAGTCTCTAGCTGAGGAGTAACCTTTGCTAGTGATTTCTGCCCAGAGACAGTGATTCAGAACCGGCAATTGGCTTGTCTTAGACTGAAGCAGCGTTTAATGAAGGCTCCTTGCCTTGATTTTGATTGCTTAACAAGGCCAAATTCTAGACGCAGCTGGGCTGGAGATGCGTATCCCAGCAGAGAGAAGACTGACTTTAAAACTTTGGTAATAGCTTTGTCCTAAAGGACAGCATCTCATCCCCTTAAAGCTTCACTTCCAGAGGTGATTGGTGGAGCTAGTTTGACCGGGTTGCTTTCAAAAGAAGGAGGTATGTAGAAGATACTGTGGCTGCTTTTATGCACTTGAAGACTACTGTAAGAGCTGTTGATTTCCAGCACATCAGCTCCAGGTATTGATTAAAGGAGCAGCATCTGTCAAAGAGTATGCCTAAATACTTATACTCTCCTGCAACCTCTACATTGTCCGTGTCCATGGGCCAAAAACAGCGACTTTGTGAAGGTTTTCCCATGATCATATTTTTGGAGTTGTTTAGATTAATTTCCATTATGTTGGCTTTAGAGTGTGAGGACGTGGTACACAAAAGACTTTGGAGGCCAATTTTTGTTCGACTAAGTAACATTAAGTCATTAGCGTACATCAAGCATGGTAGTAGGGTGTTGCCCAGTTTCAGTGGATGGGAGTTGACTTGGGCTTGGCTGGTGGGCAGGTAAGCTAAAAAGAGTTTGAAGAGAGGATGGGCTGGAACACACCCTTGCCGCAGGCCTTGATTAGTTAGAATCTTTCTCGGTATGTGGGATATGTCACCTAGCTTGATTCTGACCCCGGTGTCAGTGTGGAGAAGGATGAAGGCATTCAGCAGTGTGTTAGGTAAGTTTCACCTGGCCAGTTTGTTCACAGTTTTCTTTAGTCCACTCAGTCGAAGGTGGTTTTGTAGTCTATTAAGGAGAGGTAGAGGGGCTGCTTAGTTGCTTTGGATTGGTTGAACAGCAAGGATGTGGCCAGTTGTTTGTAATAGTTCTTACTCCTTTAGAGAGCCCTGTTTGATTAATCAGGATGTGGCTCTTTTCAGTGGCCCAAGTTACTAGTTTCTCGAGGAAACAGCCTGCAAAATACTTGGATTCCACATCCAGGAGTGCTGTAAGATGATAGTTCCCTGGGCCAGAGCTGTTCCTCCCTTTGCATATAGGAGTGATAGTGGAGCCTTTCCATGAGGAAGGGGTAGTTTTTAGTATGATTATTCTCTTCTATACAGACTCCCGGTGTTTTGCCCAAACGATTTGAAGATAGCTGTTGGAAAGCCATTTGGGCCTGGTGTGCCTTCTTTTTGGCTTTTTGAGATTTTTCGCTCAATAGTTGCAGCCTGAATGGACAGAGAGTTTCTGACCAAAGTTCCGGTAGAGATAGTAACGAGAGCAGGTACAGCTGACGCTAGATATTCTGTATCCTGGTCCTGATGCATCGAGCTATCTGAGTGGCTCAAGTGTTTTGAGAGTTATTGATACCAGTTTTCTTCTGAGATGTTGACTCTGTCTCTTAGCTGCAAAAGATCACTTGAATTGTTCACTGTGTTCCAGAATTTGCTGTTCCTGTGGGTTTTGAGAATGTGCAGAAGCTTAGCAGTTAGGTTGTTACTAGCATCTCTTTGTTGGTCCCACAGGTGCTTTTTGTAGGTGAGCTTAGGCTTTACCAGCTTGGTTTACAGTCCATCATCATTGGGTGATTTCTGATTTTAAGCGCCACTTTAGCTCTTTTGGTTTTATATTGGCTGTCAGGCAGCCTGCTCTTGGTGCATTACTAGGTCTTCCTCCTGTGGCAGCCTCATTATCCATAAATTCAGTTATAAAGTGCTCCCCGGTAGTATAGCTTGCGCTCATATTGTCCTGGAGGGCTGTCAGTGAGTGTTTTGCTTCTTTGGTTAGATCATGAATTGACCTTGATGACCATTTCAGTTTCTTATTATTTATCGTGTGTACGCTCGGTTGCAGTGCATCTGTTGCTGTGTGGTTGTCCAAAAATAGTTGAGGGATAGTTCTTGAGGTAGGTGGTTGCTTTCCTCCCTCGGGGTATGGCAAAGCAAGAGACCCAGTGAATTAGTGGAGCAGATAGCACCATCCACTTCATCAGGCAGCATGCCTTGTGATTAAGGTAGGTGAAGGACAGATGCCTTTGAATCGGTCGTTGGCCGCGCATAGGTCCAGAAACTCAAGTTCTCTAATGAGCTGCCCCTTTTTTGACATACTTGAAAATAGGATTTTGGGCTTGCTCTGGGAGCAAACAGAGAACATTCTGGAATGACAGTAGATCCTTGTCTTGTGTTGACCCTAGTAGACTTATATTAAAGTCCCCGGAAAGGATTATTTCCAGTGGGAAGGTCCGTTCTCCCGGTTTTTTATTTCATTAATCAGGTGCTTTTTGGCTGTTGTTTTGATTTCATTTTGGGGGGGGGATGTAGGTGCTCAAGAGCACTGTTAGTGAATGTCCTAGTGCCCTGTTTAAAATAAGTTAAAACCTTTTTTCCAAGCTGTTGGTTGCAGAGTGTGGCTATTAGGGCTGTCTTTATGTAAGTAGCTAGGCCATCATATAGGCAGCCATAAGTGGCTTCCTTTGTAGGGGGGGATTGTGTAGTTGATGTAACCTGGAATCACCAGCGCTCTTTTAGGATGTGTCTGTTGTAGCATAATAATCTAAAAGGATAGCAGGTATTTCAACGTCATGTTGTCTGCTAGTTTGTCTGACAAGCCGTTGATGTTCCATGAACATATTCAAAGCTTGCTAATATGGTCAGTTAGTGTCAATGCTGTTGGGCTTATTCATGCTGATGTTTTGATTGACTTAAGCCACCTGGAATCCAGCTCCAGTCATTGTCTTGCATGGTGTTAGAAATTGGGTCTCTAGTTGGCAGAGGTATACCTCCTTGTCTAAGTAGGGACCACAATCCTAGCTCATCCTCTGGTAGCTTGGCACAGAGCAGGCAGGCTTCATTTAGAAGGCAATGTGTAAAGTGTTTGTACAATAACAAATACAGTAACACGGTGAAAACACAACAAAAATACACCACACAGGTTTCGAAAAATAGATAATATTCATCTGATTAAAATAAGTTCAGAATGACAATAATCCAAGAAGCAGAAGTGGAAATATTACTTTTTAAAGATTTAAAACAGTTTCAATCCTTAAGAATCAAGTGTTGTTTCTTATAACACACAGTACCTGGGATGCATCAAAAATAACAATGCACCAGGACCACAGAGAAGAATATGCGTGGAAAAATAAGGTGTGTGTCCGATTTTCCAGTGCGGCACAGACCATGCGTTGCTCTTTTCCACGCTGCAAGGTGATGCGTCGATTCCCAGGAGCACAGCAGTGGTTCCTTACTGTGATGCAGGGATATTTTGACACCCAGGGATGATGCGTTGGAAATCCTTGATGCACCAGGAGAAGGAGCAGGCGTTGCGTCGATCCGGTCGGTGATGCAGTGAAATTGCAGCTGCAAGGCAGGCACTGAATGCAGATGTCAAATGTGTTTATGGTTGTCTGGGAGGAATGCACAAGGGGAGCTGTCAACCAGCACAGACCAGGCGTGGATTGGCGACAGGTCTGTAAGGCACAGATGTCAATAAGTGCAGAGAAATGCCCACTTTTTAAAAGTGGCATTTCTAAAATAGTAATATCAAGTCCAACGTAACCAGTAAGCAGGATTTTCTATTATCATTCTGGCAATACCAAACATGTCGTGGCTACTCCTTCCAGATCAGATTCTACCACTTAAAAGCATATGAGGGCAGTTCTAATGCTAGTCTATGAGAGGAGCAGGTCTCACAGTAGTGGAAAACAAATTTATGAGTTTTCACTAAAAGGACATGTAAAACACATAGGTACATGTCCTGCCTTTTACTTCTATAGAACCCTGCCCTATTGGCTACCTAGGGCCTACCTTAGGGGTGACTTATATGTAGAAAAAGGGGAGTTTAAGGCTTGGCAAGTAGTTTTAAATGGCAAGTCGAAGTGCCAGTGAAACAGCACACCCAGGCATTGCAATGGCAGGCCTGAGACCTGGCTAAGGGGCTACTTATGTGGGTGGCACATTCAGAGCTGCAGGCCACTACTAGCTTTTAACTTACAGGCCCTGGGCACATGTATGGCACTTTACTAGGAACTTACAGGTAAATTAAATATGCCAATTAGGTAGGAACCAATGTTGCCTTGTTTAGGGGAGAGAGCACATGCACTTTAGCACTGGTTAGCAGTGGTAAAGTGTCCAGAGTACAAATGCCAGTAAAAGCAGTGTAAAAAAAGTGGAGGGAGGGAGGCAAAAAAGTATGGGTGACCCCCCTAAGGCTGTCAGGTCTAACATGCGTCCCCCTCAGCTGAAAGTGGGGAGAGCTACCCAACCTCCTGGGAGCTCTCATCGCCAAGGCAGAAGTATCTGGAGAGACCATCAGCATTGGCGTGGTCAATCCCCGGGCGATGCTCCACCGTAAAGTCCATCCCCTGTAGGAAATGGACCACCTCAAGAGTTTAGGATTTTCGACCCTCATCTACATGAGCCATCTGAGGGACCTGTGGTCTGTCTGAACCAGGAAGTGAGTTCCAAACAGGTACGGTCTCAGCTTCTATAGTGCCCAGACCACAGCAAATGCTTCTCTCTCAATAGCACTCCGCCTCTGTTCCCGTGGTAATAGTCTTTTGCTCATTAAGACTACTGGTTTGTCTAGGCCCTCCTCATTCAGCTGTGCTAGGACCACCCCTATGGCATGCTCTGAAGCGTCTGTCTGCATGATGAATTCTCAGGAGTACTCAGGTGCCTTGAGCGTGGGGGCCGTGCACATGGCTTCCTTCAGGGAGTCAAAGGCCTTCTGACAAGCCTCTGTTCAATTCACCAACCTAGGTTGTTTCTTGGATGTGAAGTCAGTTAAAGGGGCTACTATGGTGCCATATCCGTTAATGAATCTGCGGTAATATCCGGTAAGGCCTAAAAAGGACCTCACCTCGGTTTGAGTTCTAGGTGGTTGGCAGGCAATTGATAATTTCCATCTTGGCCTGGAGGGGCTACACCTTTCCACCACCTACTAGGTGTCCCAAGTACACCACGGAACCCTGCCCAATCTGGCACTTACTGGCCTTGATGGTCAGGCTTGCCTGTTGCAGGGCCTGAAGCACCTCCTTGAGGTGAAGCATGTGTTCCTCCCTGCTGGGACTATATACCGCAATGTCGTCTAGGTAGGCTGCACAGAAGGCATTGTTGCCAGCTAGGACCCTGTTAACCAACCGTTGGAAAGTAGAGGGGGCATTTTTCAATCCAAAGGGCATTACTCTGAACTGGTAATGGCCCTCAGGAGTAGAAAAAATGGATGTCTCTTGAGCCCCTTTAGTGAAGGCGAACTGCCAGTACCCTGACGTGAGGTCAAAGGTACTAAGGAACTTGGCAGCACCTAGCCTGTCTACGACCTCATCAGCTCGGGGAATGGGGTGAGCATCTGTCTTTGTGACAGAGTTGAGACCCCGGTAGTGCACACAGAACCTAGGTTCTGGCTTGGCACCAGGAGCAGCAGCCTTGGGAACCAACAGCACTGGGCTGGACCAGGGACTGCTGGACTTCTGTACCACCCCAAGAGTCAGCATCTTGGCAACTTCATCCTTGATTCTGGACCTCACTTTATCTGACACCCTGTAGATTTTATTCTTTATAGGTGGACTCTCTCCTTGGTCAATATCGTGGACACACAAGTGTGTGAGCCCAGGAGTGAGGGAGAACAGGGAAGGTAACTGCTCCAACAACTCGGAGCAGTCTTCCCTCTGATCTAGAGTCAGGGAGTCAGAGAGATTAACACCCTCAACTGACACATCACCTTCCTTGGCAGAGAGAAGGTCAGGGAGAGGCTCACTCTCCTCTTCCATGCCCTCATCTGTCACCAGAAGCATACTGATGTCAGACCTCTCAAAATTAGGCTTCAGTCTGTTGTGGTGGAGAACCCTTAGGGGGTTTCTGGGAGTTTTGAGTTCCACTAGGTATGTGGGCTCCCCCTTTCGCTCCTTGACTTCGAATGGGTCAGTCCAGCGGTCCTGGAGAGCTCTAGGCTCTACTGGTCCATCACCCATACTTTGTCTCCATGTAAGACCATTCCTTCATCACCTCTTGACTGGACTCAAGGTTGCTCTTGGCCTGTTTCCAGAAATGCTGCATCTGGTTGCGGAGGGCCAGCATGTAACTGACCACATCCTGGGGAGATTTCTTGGGAGCTTTCTCCCACCCCTCCTTGAACATGCTTAGTGGTCCCCTGACAGGGTATCCATAGAGAAGTTCAAAGGGGCTGAACTCTACACCTTTCTGGGGCACCTCCCTCTAAGCAAAGAGAAGGCATGGAAAGAGGACGTCCTACTTACTCCTCATGGCCTCAGGCAGGCCAGTGATCATGCCTTTCAGGGTCTTGTTGAACCTTTCAACAAGCCCATTGGTTTGCGGATGGTAAGGGGTGGTAAACCGATAGGTTTCCCCACACTCATCCCACATGGACTTCATGTACACTGTAAAAAAAACTTTGTACTTGTATAGCGCACTACTCACCCGTTAGGGTCTCAAGGAGCTGTACGCATACCGCTGTGGAACCCCTCCTGGCTTTTCCCTATGACGTGCCCACTCCTGGGCAACCTCCAAGGTGAAGCCAGGCATCCCAGCGCTGTTGGGGCCATTGTGGAGATTAAGCAAGCTATTGCCCAGAGTTACAGAGTGGGACCCATGAATTAGATTAGGCACTGATGCGAGAATTATCAGGTCCGAGGAAATTGAGCCCAAGACCCACCAAGGCGGGAATTGAACCCTGGTCCCAGGACAGATTTCTGCATCAGGGTCTGCCGTTCTAACCATTGAGCCACACTTCTCCACGCTGACATGAAGTTTGTGCCTCTGCCAGACACAACGTCCTTTGGGAACCCCACACATGTAAATATCCCCATTAGAGCTCTGATCACCACAGGTGCAGTCAATGTCCTTAGAGGGATTGCCTCTGGATAGCGGGTGGCATGGTCCACCAAATCCAGGATAAACCTGTTGCCTAGGGTGGTTTTGGGGTCCAAAGGACCAATGACGTCGATGCCCACCCTTTCAAAGGGGGTGCCAACTATGGGGCGTGGGATCAGGGGGGCCTTGAGCCTTTTCCCTGTCTTCCCACTAGCCTGGCAGTTTGGGCAGGGCTTACAGAAATTATCTGAGGCTACCCACATTCTGGGCCCATGAAAGTGGGTGACAAGCCTGGCAAAGATTTTGTCTTGCCCCAAATGTCCTACCAGGGGGATGTCGTGAGCCAGGACCAGTAGGAAGGCCCAATAACACTTCTTGGACAAGTGCTGTCCCAGTGGCCGGTACATTAGGCTCACTGTAGAGGAGATCATTCTCCCAATATATGTGGTGATTGCCAGAGGCTTCACCTGCTGCTTTGGCTGAGGCCTGTTGCCTCAGACCCTCGAGTGGGGCACTCCGTCTGCGCTTTGCAGAATTCCTCCCTGGTTGGTCTACCTTCCACTTGCCAGCCAGCATGCTCAGGCACTTTACCCAGGGTGGCAATATCCTCCCCAGTTGGCTCAGGGGCCTCCTCTTTTGGGACCCTATTAACCACAGCAGGAATATCTGGGGCCGGTTTCCCGCACCCCTTGCCCTTCTCTGTGCAGTAGTCTGGGCCACTGTTGCAGGATTCAGACGCCCTTGACTCCCTTCTCTGGCTGCCATGGACCATGTGGTCATGCAGACCCATTCAGGCAAACCTAACATCTCCAGGTGGGATTTGAACTCTACCTCCTTCCAAGTAGTGTGCTCAAGATCATTGCCTAACAGACAATCTACAGGCCTGGCAGGACTCACAGCTACTTTTAGATTACCAGAGACCCCCCCCCCACTCAAAGGGAACCAGAGCTACCGGTAGGTGGCTCTCACGATTGTCAGCAACTATGACCTGGTGGAATGTATTAGGGAAGACCACTCTGCAGACACCAGCTGACCCCTGACAGTAGTCATACTGGCTCCTGTGTCACGCAGAGCCTCCGCCCTTTGCCCATTAATGGTGACCCACTACCTATACTTGGAAGTGTTGGCAGGCATGTGGGCTTTTGGAACCATTTCTTTATCTCGCAGGGATACTAGGGACACCTCTATCTGCTCCCCAAAGCAAACTGGTACTGTCTCCCCCCGAGTGCTACTCTACCCAACCCAGGATTCTGCCCTCCAGTTGGGGGCTGTGCCCTCTTGGGATACTGGGAGTCACCCTTAGAATGCCCATGCTTGAAGCACTCTAAGCATTTGGGGATAAACTTCCCTTTCTTCTTGTCAAAGAATCCTGGCCTCTTCTCAGGCTGGAATTGGGTACCACCCTCCCCCTGGGAATTGTTTTTAGGGCCTTTTGAGAACTCCTTATTCTTAAGTTTTTCTCCCCCCTCTTTCTTCTTCCCTCTAGATACCTTTTTGGACACTCTGGTGCTAGCCCAGAGGTCTGCCTCCTCAGCAAGCTTCCTAGGATCAGTCAGCTTGCTGTCAACTTGGTGCTGGCGCAACTCTGTAAAGCAAAAACTGAGCATATTCTCCCTTAGGATCAGATTATACAACCCTGTGTAATCATTTACTTTGCTGCCCCGCACCCACCGATTCAGTGCCTTACTGGAAAAATCAAAAAAGTCTACCCATGTTTGTGTGGAAAGTTTGGTGCTGTGCCTGAACCTCTGGTGGTATTTCTCAGGGGTCAGCCCAAACTTGGCAAGTAAAGCTGGTTTCATGGGCGCGTATATGTTTTGATCTCTTGGATCCAGTGTAAGGAGTGTGTCCCTCCCCACAGCTGGTACATACCACCACAAGGCTGCCCCCCATTGCTCCTCAGAAACCCCATGAGCTCTTAGTGCAACTTCATAAGCAGCCAACCACTTATCAATGTCATCTCCCACCACATAACTGGGCACCACATTTTTGGGTATACAAACTTTCCTTTCCCCAGCAGGTCCTGCATGTATGCTGCCAGAATCACTGCTGGACTCAGACTGCCTCGTCTTGATATCCAGCTATTTGAGACTCAGTTCCTGAGCCACAAGAATCTTCCCAGCCAAGGCTCTCTCAGCTGCAGCCTCAGCTCTCCTCTCTCTGCCTTTCTCTGAGCTCTCTTTTCCTCTGTCTTCATGTTTAACTTTGCCATTTGAAATTGAAATTCTCTCTCCTCTCTCCTTTCCGCTGGGGTCAGGCCATGCCTAGAGACACTGTTCCCTGGTTTACCAGGGGGCACAATTCCAGGAGCAACATCCCCCACTGCTGGTGGTAAATCCTCTTAAGGGCCACTCTCTAGCTCCTACCCTTCAACATCCTCTTGTGAACAGGCTTCTGCCCAGGCCCTCAGCGCCTTTTAGTAATCCTCCTTCTTGGAGGCACCCCGGGTTGGTACACCCATCCCCTTGCAGAATCCTTTCAGCTGGCTGACAGTGTATGTCTCCAGCTTGGCTAGGTCAAACTCTCCAGCTCCCGCTTGAGACCCAGCTAGAGACATGTTGTATGAGGATTAAGTTAAAATGTCAAGCAGAAAAACGAAATTGCAGAAAAAAGATAAAAAATCAAGTTGACCCTCAACTGTGGGTAGGTAGTGTACACGTAGCTGTTGTATGTCATTGCATAAATACAAGTCCTATCTTCACTGCTGATCACCAATGTTAGAAATCGGGTCTTTGGTTGGCAGTCAGGTTACCCCCTATCCAAGCAAGGACTGTGTCTCTAGTCAGGGTAAGTCACACAAAATACAAATTATCCTATGCCCACCCTCTGGTAGCTTGGCACTGAGCGGTCAGGCTTAACTTAGAAGGCAATGTGTAACATATTTGTGCAATAAATCATGAATAACACAGTATAAACACAACAAAAAAACCCACACAGGTTTAAAAAAAATATAGAATATTTGTCTGGAATAAATAAGGTCAATGTTGAAATATCACTTTAGAGAATGTTAAAAAGAGTCTTAAGTTCTTAAAAGCAATAAGTGTCTCTTGCAAGCACAAAGTACCTGGTTTGCATCTAAATTATCCGCAAGGACCCGCAGAGGAGGAGATGTGTGAAAAACGGGGAGGTGTGTGTCGGTTTCTCTGTGTGCACATAGACGATGCGTCTATATTTTTCATGCAGCCAGGGCCTTGCATCGATTTCCGGCGAGCTGCCTTGGATCCTCTTCGGGTTGGGGGGTGTTTGGATGCCCCAGGGATGATGTGGAGAAATCCTGGGAGTGCAAGACGAAGTCACAGGAGCTACGTTGATCCGGTGGGCGATGCAAGGAAATTTCTGTTGCGCAGCAGGTGCTGCATCGATTCTTCTCGCAGGAAGTCGGGCTGCGTCGTTCCGGCTCGGCTATGCGTCGATCCAGTGGGCCGTGCGTCACAGTTCCGGTCACAAAACTGGCGCTGCGTCGATATCCACTTGGTGAGCAGGGCTGCGTCGTTCCGGTTCAACGTGCAGTGATGTTCTCACTGCGATGCAGGCTGTGTGTCGTTTCTAGCAAGCTGTGCGTCTAAATTTTGCCACACAAGGAGTTCTTTGCAGAAATAAAGCCTTTTTGACCCTGAGACTTCAGAAAACAGGAGGCAAGCCCAATCCAGCCCTTGGTGAGCACTTCTCAGGAGAGCCAGAGGGCAGCAAGGCAGTAGGGCAACAGTAAGGCAGCAGTCCTTTTCAGCAAAGCAGTCAGGTGACTCCTTTGGGCAGCCAGGTAGCTTCTCTTGGCAGATTGCAGGTTCTGGTTCAGAGTTTCTTCACCCGTGGTAACTAGTCCAGAAGTGTCTGGGTTGGTAGGGTCAGAGGACCTGTTTAAATATCCAAATGCACCTTTGAAGTGGGGGAGACTTCAAAGAGTGGCTTAGAAGTGCACATGGTCCCCTTTCAGTTCCATCTTGTCTGCCAGGGTCCCAGTAGGGAGTTTGGCAGTCCATTGTGTGAGGGCAGGCCACTGTCCTTTGACATGTAAGTGTCAGGCCCTCCACCCTCCCAGCCCAGGAAGACCCATTCAGTATGCAGAGGTGTGCAGGTGTAACTGAGCATCCTGTGTTTGGGGTTGTCTGAGTGAAATGCACAAGGGAGCTGTCAAGTAACCTAGCCAGACGTGGATTGTAAGACACAGAAGGATTTAAGTGCAGAGAAATGCTCACTTTCTAAAAGTGGCATTTCTAAAATAGTAATAATAAATCCAACTTCACCAGTTAGCAGGATTTTGTATTACCATTCTCGCCATACTAAATATGACCGTGTTACTCCTTTCAGATCAGAATCTACCACTCAAACAGTATATGAGGTAGCCCTGATGTTAGCCCATGAAAGGAGCAGGCCTCACAGTAGTGTTTAGGAGTTTTACACTACCAGGACATATAAACTACACAGGTACATGTCCTGCCATTTTCCTACATAGCACCCTTCCCTATGGGTTACCTAGGGCCTACCTTAGGGGTGACGTATATGTATAAAAAGGGGAGTTTAAAGCTTAGCAAGTACTTTTAAATGCCAAGTCGAATTGGCAGTGAAGCTGCACACACAGGCCTTGCAATGGCAGGTTGACATGGTTAATGGGCTACTTATGTGGGTGGCACAACCAGTGCTGCAGGTCCACTAGTAGCATTTAATGTAAAGGCCCTGGGCACATGTAGTGCACTTTACTAGGGACGTATAAGTAAATTAAATAAGCCAATTGGGTATGAGCCAAGTCACCATGTTTTAAGGGCGAGAGCATATGCACTTTAGCACTAGTTAGCAGTGGTAAAGCGCCCAGAGTCATAAAACCAGTAAAAACAGTGTCCAAAAAAGTGAAGGAGGCAGGCAAAAAGTAAGGGGTGACCACCCTAAAGCTGTCAAGTCGAACAGTCACAATTGATTGTTGGCTCACATATACCCTTACCCATCATTGCATGCCATTTGATGAGTACAACTGCAGTAGCAATGAGGGACATGACGGGTAGGACTAGAGGTTTGACACACAATGTGCATTTCCAGGACATTGATGTGGAATCATGTGGAAATGTGCAATGCACACGTGTAATGGGAAAGGTTTGTTACCTGACTGTAAACATGCTTCATCGAGTGACTTGCAGTTATGTTAGAATTACATGTGGTTGGGGACAACCATTCATCCACGGACATCTGGGTTTGCAGGACCAAAATGGAGACAATGGTGTAGCTTTCCACTGGGCAACATGTTGAGGGCCTTCTACAAGTACTTGCAAATCCCTGGGCCTCTCCAACATACAAAAGACTAATGGCCTCTATTGATGCAATCAGAATATGTCATTGTAAGGGGTGCCAGACAGCAGGGGTGATTTCCCTGGGTATTGCTGATTCATTGTGTTGTGGTTTTTAGAGACGTATCTCCCTGACAATTTTCACATTTTGTCCACTGTGTATATTTCCATGCCAAATGTGTAGTGTATTTGAGCAACATTAGTACTTCCTTCATGACTCTATGAGGACCAATTGCACATGGTGAAGTGTGCATTGTTGACATGTTTTCAGTGTGACATGCGTATCTCCATGTCACCTTATTTAGGTTACTATACTGCTGTCAACACCATGGCAGGATCTTGGACCGTTATTTCTTATTGTTGGGTTATTGTGTATATGATAAAAAGATGTCTGCATGACCTTTTGTGTCTCCCAAACCTAGGAGGCACCACTCACTTCTCAACCCATTCCCTCCACATCCAAGTCCTCCACAGTCACTCCTGACCCCCTGCAAGCACCCATACCCCTGCAGATAGGCAGATAGGCATGTCACTTGGCTCTACTATTGTTTGTCCCTTAGATATTTGAAGGGCCAGTTCCTGTGCAAATGTTGATTTAGGGGCATGTGCAAAGTAAAATGTGTCCCAGAGAAGCAACCCTCCATGAATGCTGCTGATGCCACCATCTGCGTCTCATTGACCTTCCATTGCGTTGCAAGGTGGGTGATGTGTAGGTCCATTCCAGGGATGTTTTGTGGAAGGGGTATTTGTGTTCCATATCACATCCATACATATGTGTCTTCAATCTGACAATAGTCCAAGGCACGTGAGGAATGGGACGGTGTCAATTGAATTGGTAGATGTGATGTTGCTGTGCTGTTGCTGTTGTGTAACACGATGTTCTGTACACTACATTGTCCCTGTGCCTGAGATGGGCGGACGTGTGTTATTGTGGAGTGTGGCGGTGCAGTGTCAGTGACCTGCCCAAAGGGGGCGTTTGATAGCTGTGAATGTGTTATTCATTGTGAATGACTCTGACCCGGGACACAATGACATGATTGACAATTGCATGAGCATATCACTTAGTAGTATGCACAACTGACCATTACTACTTTTATTTCTTACTCCCTACATCACTACTATAATCAGCATGGACATAGGGAATTCTTTGTCCCACATATATGTGTTAATAAAATATTATTGAGCCAAGGAGTCTTTGAGCCCCGATGAATGCCCTTGACTTTTCTGGCACTTGCATGGCCATATATCAGGATAAATGGGCCATTGTGCCATTGCACCCATAGTCATCTGACACTTCATTTTTAACCATACCTGAGGTACCATTTAATAAAGGGAATTCCTTAAGGTTTAACTCAAGGTATTTTTATACTTACCTGGATCCCACCTTTATCCAGTTTTTCTTTATGATAAACTCCCTCAGACAGAGGTTGAGTCTGCCCTGGTAGTGTTACCATACAAGAGTGAAGTGACGAAGCAGATGATGAAGAAAGCCACATTATGTGTGTGTCTTCCTCATCCAATAAGAACTTTCCAGTTGACTTTAGGTCCTAGCTAGGCAACTAGGCAAAACACTATTTGAATCATCACTGCATCGCTTTGTGGTTAGGTTTTCAGGCACACCAGCAGGTAAGGCACTCCATTTATCAATGTGCTCTAGGAGAGTTGGATGCACAATCATTCTGAAACCCTCATCAAGAGTGAGTGGTAACTCTTCTTTGAATAATTCCTACTTGATCTCAGTGCAACAAGAATGTTTTTTTCCAAAGGTACTTGAAATTATCATAAATAGCATGCTACTATTCATGTTTATTGCCAAAGGCCAGAGACATGAAGCACAGCTCTTACAATGTGCATTTAGTATAACATTATGCTTAAAAGAAGGGATCAAATAACCAGTACCCATCAATTTCTTCCTTATTGGTAACAAATAATGGATTCAACCAGGAAATATTGAGTTGCTGATGAGCATGAGAGCATGTACTAATTCCTCAAAATCCCATCTGTCTCAGTTACAATGAATGCCACTTCTGAGAATTCTCAATGTGGAAGTGGCAACATAAAAGAGATCACTAATGAGGGATAGAACAGAATTGCCATACTTTTCTAGATGGAAAATCCACCATACTACAGCTGATTGGCAATACTCCATTTATTTTACAAATTTGCAAGTATGTTTTTTTTGGAGATATGAAAATTGTACACATTATGAATATATCAAATTGTAAATTAAGCATTGCCTTGAAGTTTCCAGGCAGGCCGGAAAAAGGCACACAAAGAAACTCCTCAAACTCTTCAAATAAATTAGGGTAATTACAACTAGATTTAGACACAGAAACAAAACCACCACTTGTATCAATGATGATTGCACAAAACATAAGGTACATGGATTGATGGATCCAGCTTACTCCTCAGTCAGATGAGTTCCCTGAAATTTAGTGAACTTTCAGTATTCACAAAACAACTCCACACATAAAATTATAGGACAGGCCTATCATTTTATGCGTGGAGTCCTTCATCCCAACTGGGGAGTCTCCACAGTCATAAAGTTAGCATTAAATTGCAGTTTTGTGAATACCAAAAAAGAGTAAACTTGCACAAACATGTAGGTTTACCATTGTGATTCGGGGCAAGGAAGGTAAATAATCTAATTGCATTTTTTTATTTAGGGCATTATTATTAAGGTCAGAAAACATCCAATTAAACATGAGGGTTTCTTTTTGTAAGATAACGGAGCACAACTATAAGGCTTATGAAAAATGTATAGAACAGTTACGATGGTTGTAAGAAATTGGGTTGTTGGTTGACTGGGGTGTGATCCCTGGTCAAGCAGCAACCACAATCCTTGTCAGGGTTAGGCACAAGCAAACCCCAAATTAATCAACCCCGTTGGAGCTTGGCACTTCAAACAGTAAAAACACACCACAAAAAGAGCCCACAAAGTATTAGAAATACAGTGATTTAAAAAAAAAAATAAGAGCAACATGACAAAAATTCAATTAGTAGAATCGTAAATATTGAATTTGACATTTTTTTACAGAAAACAGCACGAAAAGGCATAAAGCGACAACTGTGGATATCTGGATGCATAGGCCTGGGACAAAGTCACAAGTTCAGGCCAACCCTGATGGAGCTTGTCCAGCTACAGAGACCCAGTTATGGCCGACGAACAGAGTACCTTAAATCCTGGGTTGTGGAGCACTGCATGGCTCCGCACTGAAGATACGTCGTGCAGCCAAGGTGATGCATCCCTTCCAAGATGCAGCAAGGCTACGGTGTGAAGTCCTATTGCGTCGGAGATGCCGTGCACAGTCAGAGCAATGCATCGTTGCCGAAGAGCTGAAAGGCTGCGATGTGGAGTCCGTAGACCACGTCAAGGCTGTTTTTGATGAGAGATGCAAGGGCCTACACCAGGGTTGCACGCATGCAGTGGTGGTTCCAAAGGTGATGTGGGATGCAGCAGTGATGCAAGTCTTTGCAAGGGGTCCGAACCATGCAGCAGCAGAGATGTATCAGTTCTGCTCGGATTTGTGCGGCTCTCAGAGGTGATGCATCAGTTCTGCTGGATCCACAGAGGCTGGCAAAGCACCTTCGGTCCACGTACGACTTGGGTAGAACCACTTGGCAAGGTAGACTCACAGATGGCAGGCTGTTGGAAGCTTGTTATGTCCCTGAAGCTTCAGATCAGGAAGCCAGCCCACTAGCCCTTGGAGTCGTTCTGGGTTCAAGGGATGCAGGTGAAGTCCTTTTCACCCAAGCAGCAGGGCATCACAGCAGAGAGGATTCTAGCAGGCTGCAGTCCAGCAGAGTGGCAGTCCTTCTGCAGCACAACAGTCCTCCTACTTAGCACAGTATCCACAGGTACAGAAGTGTACTGAAGAGTTGGTGTCTGAGATCCAGTATTTGGACCCAGTTGTGCCTCTGAAGTGGGGAAAAACCTCTAGAGACATGCCTTTGAAGCGCACAGATGCCCTGCCTTCACTGGCATGCTTGCTTCCATACTAACTGCAGTAGGTATGCAGCCCTTTGTGTGGAGATTGGACACAGCCTATTCAGGTGTAAGTGAGGCTGTGTCCAGCTTCTCCCTCCTATCTTGCCAGTGATGGCCTATCCAGTCACACCTAAGCTCCCAGTGTGCAAGGCTGTCTAGGAGGAATACACAAAGCCCAACTGTCAACTACTCCCAGTCTTGTGACCAGAGACAAGCTGCAAGCACCTAATAGCTAAGGCAAGAAAACGCCAACTTTCTAAAAGTGGCATTTTCAGAGCTGTAATTTAAAATCTGACTTCAGCATGTTAGGATTTTAAATTAGGATTCCAGAGACACCAAGCAGCACTTATCTCTTTCTATTTGGAAATTACTTACAAAATCTAATAAAGCAACTCCAGTGTTATCCTATGGGAGAGAAAGGCATGCCTTTTTTTCACTGCCAGGACATGTAAAACTTGAAAGTATAATGTCCTAATTTTTACATACATTGCATACTGTCCACTGGGCTATCTAGGGCCAACTGCAAGGCTGTCTTATATGTATTAAAAAGGAAGGTTTAGGCTTGGTAACAGATTTTTTTGGCCAGGAAGAAATGGCAGTTAAAAACTTGACACATAGGCTCTGCAATGGTAGGCTTGTGGCAGGTTTGAAAGGCTACTGAAGTGGGTGGCACAACCAGTGCTACAGGCCAATGAGTAACATCTAATTTACAGGCCCTGAGTATAGGTAGTACCACTTTACTAGGAACTTCTAACTAAAGTAAATGTGCCAAATGGGGATACGTCAGTTAGCAGAGTCCTAAGGCAAGCAAAAACAAGGTCAGTAAAATGGAGGAGGAAGGCAAAACGTTGGAGGGAAGCCCACCCTAAGGCTGACTGGTGTAACAATAGTTTTGCCTGTCAATTAGTCTTTTTCATCTACTAGCACTTGTTGCAGTAATTTTATTCTTAGGATTCACAGCCCACAAACTGATCCACCCACTTCTGTTGATGGATCCCTGTTACACTTCCCACAATGTACTCGGTCCTACATGCAATTAGTTAGAGGTAGACATGGAATGAAGAGCCCACAGCACCATTACTCCTATTCCAGAAGAAAATAAATAAATGCTGTCATAAAAGTTACGTCGATCCCTTTCTCTTTCTCATGCACTCTTTCTCATTCTATCCTCTTTCTCTTTCTCCATCTCTCTTTTCATGTTGGAAAGTGAGTTCCTAGTTGAGGAGGGTGAAACTCTTCTCAAACAACAATCACAATTCTTATCATGGTGATGTCACAAGCAAACCCAAAATTAAACTGTGTGTAACCCTCTGGTAAATTGGCAAAAGCAGTCAGGCCTAACATAGAGGCAATGTGTGAAGTATTTGTGCTGCACTTCAAACAGTAATAAAGTGAAAATACTCCACACAAACATTTCCCACACCAATTTAGAAAAATACATTTTAATTTGATAAATTATTTGTCACAAAAACAACTTAAAAATCTGTGGTATTGGAGATATTCAGTTTCAAAGTTTTAAGTTAAAAACAGCGCCTCATAGCCCAAAGCTTCACCTGTGGTTATCTGGTCACACCAGACCAGGACAAAGTCACAAATTCAGGCTGAATACGATGGAGCACGAGGGTGAGCCGGCTACAGGGACCAAGTTAAGCCAGCTGAACAAAAGTATCTTAAATCCTGGTTGCAGATCAGTGCGATGTCCTGCGTTGAGGATGCGTCACGTACCAGAGGAGATACAAGGTCCTTGCGTGGAGATGTATAACGCAGCACAGGTTCTGAGGGAGCTGCATTGGTGATGCGAGGTCTGTGCTTGGATATGTGTTGCACAGCAAGGGTTCTGAGGAGTAGTGGGCTGCGATGCGAAGCCTTGCATCGGGTGATGTCACACAGCAGATCCGAAGCAGAGTCTTGCGAGGTGAAGCATCGCGCGGTGTCGGTTCTGCTGCAACCACAAATGGGCTGGCACAAAGATCAATTGTCAGCTACACCTAGTCATGTGACCCAGGTTACAGGCTGCAGCAACCAAATGGTTGGGACAAGAAAATGCCAACTTTCTAAAAGCTGCATTTTCAGAATTGTGTCTTAAGATTTTATTTGACCATTTTAGAGGGGTTTCAATTACAATTCTCTACAGCCAAACTCAGCATTCCTACATGCTCTTAATTGAAAGTTATTACTTATTAAATGTAATATGTTAGCCCAGGGATGTCCTATGTGAGAGGCAGACCTTGCAGTAGTGAAAAACTAATTTAAGTGTTTTTCACTATCAGGACATGTTAAACCTAAAGGTACATGTCCAACTTTTAAATCCACTGCACCCTGTCATGTGACTGTTTACAGCCTGGTGCTGACATATATGTATTAAAAAGAAAGGTTTAAGTCTGGCAAAGATTTTTATTTTGTCAGGTTGAATTAGTAGTTTAAAACTGCAGACATAGACTGCGATGCCAAGCCTAACACATGTTCAAAAGGGCTAGGCTACTTCGGTGGATGGCACAATCAGTGCTGCAGGCCCACTAGTAGCATTTAATTTACAGGCCCTGGATACTTGTAGTACAACTTTACTGGGGACTTACAAGTAAATTTAATATGCCATTTGGGTGTAACTCAATGTTAACATGTTTAAAGGAGAAAGCACAAGCACTTTGGCACTGATTAGCAGTGATAAGTGTGCAGAGTTCTAAAGCCAGCAAAAATGAAAACAAGAACATGCGCAAGGAATATAAAAAGTTGGAGAAAAACCACACCTAGTATGTCAGGTCCAGCACTTACTCTTTCTCAAAACTCTCCTACCTTTGGCTGTGAGTGAAGTATTAATTGGCAGGCCTAACTCAATAGTGTCCCTTTCTCTCCTCCAGTGAGTTACACCAGACCCCTTTCAACATTGGCCATCAGACCTAGAAGGTCAAAATAATTATGGATCCTATTAATATTTATAATCTTGTCTTTATTCTCCACACTCACTCTAAGTATCAACCACCACAAGGATTCATATAACTACATGGCAAATCTTGTCCTTATGTACCAATACCTACATGGTTCTAAATTTTTTGAAGATTTGCAATGCTCCCGAAAAATAAAAATACATTTCTGAAAGAAGTAGCTGCTCTAGTGTGATGCCCTGGCTATCCTTGGACTAGATCAGAGGCCGGGCCCTCTCAACCTCTATCTAGAACTTCAATTACTGTTTCAGGAGGGGAGGTCATAAAATAGCTTGCTGGCATTTTTTAAGCCATTTTCCTTTTTAGATGTGTAAATACTTCCATTTATGAACTTATTGTAGTCTATGAAAGTCTTTCACTGCCTGACTCATAGTTTTGGAGCGTTTTGGATTTTTATGGACTTAAAAACATTCTAAAATGACATCAATATGGTTAGCACTATGGTGGTCATTACAACCCTGGCGGTCGGTGTTGAAACGGCGGTAAAACTGCCAACAGGCCAGCGGTAAGAAAAATGGAATTACGACTGTGGCGGAAACCGCCAACATAGACACCCACTTTAACACTCCGACCGCCAAGGCGGTACACACAAACACCGCAGCGGTAACCACCAACAGACAGGCGGAGGACAATGTACCGCCCACAAAATTACAACAGTCCAATCCACCACCTTTTCTGGGGCGGATTCACCGCGAACAAAGACACGGCGGAAACAGGACTTGGAAGGGAAAACGCTCACCTCTACACACCCCACGAGGAACCAAGATGCCATGGAACTGGAACTTTAGATACTCCCAGCCTTTATCTTCCTGCTCCTCTACCAGGAGCACGAACTCCGGCGGCGAAGACCACAGTGAGTACTGCTTCTATGACACAGGGGAGGAGGGAGGGAAAAAACAGTGGCACACACACGCAATACGCAACACCCCCACCCCCACCCTTACCCACTACAACACACACACAAATACAGCATGATACATTACAGTTACACCCTCCAACCCCCCCTGGAAGAATGCAAGGACAAAAGAAAATGAGTTGAATAATTGTAATATATTCAATTACATAAATCAAAAATAGTTACATATATATACATTTAAACTATAAACAATTATATACACCAAGAACACAAGTCCAAGGGATTCCACCATCATAGTCCGTGGACCACTGGGCCCAAAAGGCATGGGCGAGGCCCACACTCAATACCTGAACAAGACGGAGAGAACACTGCTGAGGCATCAGATAGAAATAAAACAGGCACCTCAGGGGGAAGGGAAGGGGGGGGCACCTCAGCCGGATGAGTGCACGACCCCAGATCCACGAGGGGGCTCCATGCCCACTGTTCAATCCTGGGGAGTGCAAAGCCACAGTCTCTCAAGTCTCTGCAGTGGGTGGGTTTGCTCACTGTTCAATCCTGGGGAGTGCAAAGCCACAGTCTCTCAAGTCTCAACAGTGGGTGGTTTGCCCAATGCTATATCCTGGGGAGTGCAAAGCCACAGTCTCTCAAGTCTCTACAGTGGGTGGGTTGCCCACTGTTCATTCCTGGGGAGTGCAAAGCCACAGTCTCTCAAGTCTCTGAAGTGGGTGGGTTGCCCACTGTTCAATCCTGGGGAGTGCAAAGCCACAGTCTCTCAAGTCTCTACAGTGGGTGGGCTGCCCACTGTTCAATCCTGGGGAGTGCAAAGCCACAGTCTCTCAAGTCTCTACAGTGGGTGGTTTGCCCACTGCTATATCCTGGGGAGTGCAAAGCCACAGTCTCTCTCAAGTCTCTACAGTGGGTGGGTTGCCCACTGTTCATTCCTGGGGAGTGCAAAGCCACAGTCTCTCAAGTCTCTGAAGTGGGTGGGTTGCCCACTGTTCAATCCTGGGGAGTGCAAAGCCACAGTCTCTCAAGTCTCTACAGTGGGTGGGCTGCCCACTGTTCAATCCTGGGGAGTGCAAAGCCACAGTCTCTCAAGTCTCTACAGTGGGTGGTTTGCCCACTGCTATATCCTGGGGAGTGCAAAGCCACAGTCTCTCAAGTCTTTACAGTGGGTGGGTTGCCCACTGTTCATTCCTGGGGAGTGCAAAGCCACAGTCTCTCAAGTCTCTACAGTGGGTGGGTTGCCCACTGTTCAATCCTGGGGACTGCAAAGCCACAGTATCTCAAGTGGATGCCTTTCTCCACTGGTTCTGGAGGGGGCTTGGTGCCCAGAGTGCTTCATCCTGCCAAGGACAGAGGTAGTGGATGCCTTTCACCACTGGTTCTGGAGGGGGCTTGGTGCCCAGAGTGCTTCATCCAGCCAAGGACAGAGGTAGTGGATGTAACTCTCCACTGGTTCTGGAGGGGGCTTGGTGCCCAGAGTGCCTCGTCCTGCCCAGGACAGAGGTAGTGGATGTAATTCTCCACTGGTTCTGGAGGGGGCTTGGTTCCCCGAGTGCTTCATCCTGCCAAGGACAGAGGCAGCGGTGCTGCTGGCGGCGGGGTCCTGTGCAGCGGGGCTGGTGGCGGTCTTGTCCTGGGCAGCGGTGCTGCTGGCAGGGGGTCCTGTGCAGCGGGGCTGGTGGGGTTCTTGTCCTGGGCAGCGGTGATGCTGGTGGCGGTCTTGTCCTGGGCAGCGGTGCTGCTGGTGGTCTTGTCCTGGGCATCGGTGCTGCTGGCGGCGGGGTCCTGTGCAGCGGGCTGGTGGTGGTCTTGTCCTGGGCAGCAGTGCTGCTGGTGGCAGTCTTGTCCTGGGCAGCGGTACTGCTGGCGGCGGGGTCCTGGGCAGCGGGGCTGGTGGCAGTCTTGTCCTGGGCAGCGGGGCTGGTGGCAGTCTTGTCCGCCGTGCTGATCTTCCCAGACTTGCCGGTTTTACTGTGCCCCTCCCCCACCTTGGATGGTGTCATAGCTGTCTCCACACTCCCAACTGTACCCCTGGGAGCGGCTTTGGTGAGTGATTTCTTTCCCCTCTCCCGCCGGTCACTGGCCAACTTTTTATGCTTGACAGGTGGGGGACTGTCCGTGCTCTGGCTCCTTGCCACACTGGCTGCTCTGCTGCTTGGTGTACTCCAGAATCCAGTGGCTACTGGCACCACTGGTCCTGCCGATGTTGTGGCTGAGGTGCTAGGTTGGGACCTGGAGAGTCGGGCCCTAGGAGACTGAAGGGGTGGGGGAGGTGAGGGAAAGAGGTCAAGGTTGGCCAGGAAATGTTTCTTAGGAACACTGGGACGGGTAGCTGGAGGGGGTTTGGGAGTGGAGGAAGAGGTAGTGGTAGGAGGTGTACGTTTGGTGACTTTGGGTGAAGGTGCATGGGCTGGAGGCTGTAGTGAGGTGGATGGCTGTTGGGTGGGTGTGTGGCTGCGTTTGTGTACCTTGGGAGGTGGCCTCACAGACACACTGGGAGAGGACACAGGGGACGTGTGCATGGTAGTGGGGGTGGTGACTGCACGTGAGTGGGGTGTGGTGGTGGGTGTGCTGGTGATTGACGTAGGGGCTGAGGATGTAGTGCACGCAGGTGTGAGTGGAGACGAGACAGGGAGGGAGGAGGGAGATGAGGAGGAGGGGGACACAGTGGAGGCAGTGGATGTTGGTGTGTTCTCATGTGTCTGATGCTTGCGTGAGTGCCTGTGGGATGTGTGGTGCTTATGTTTGCCAGAGCTTCCCTTTATGTGTTGAGGTGTGTGCATGCTGGTCTGATGGTGTGCTTGCGATAGGTACAGGGGTGTGGGTCTGGGTGGAGGAAGTTGAAGGGGGGAGGCTGGAGACAGGGACAATGGCTGCCATCAGTGCTGAGGCCAGAGTCTGAAAAGCCCGCTGAAGGGCTGCCTGACCAGAGTGAATGCCCTCTAGGTATGCATTGGTTTTTTGAAACAGCCTCTCTACACCCTGGACGGCATTCAAAATGGTAGACTGCCCAACAGTGAGGGACCTGAGGAGGTCAATGGCCTCCTCACTGACGGCAGCAGGGGTGACTGGGGCAGAGCCTGAGGTGCCTGGGGCGAAGGGGATGCCCACCCGCCTAGGTGAGCAGGCACGGGGCAAACGCTGAGGGGCTGCTGGGAGGGCGGTGCTGGTAGGGGGGGTGGCGGCTGTACCTGAAGATGCGGGGGCACAGATGGGCCCACCACTGCAAGGGAGCTCCCATCAGAGGAAGAGTCTGGATCGCTGGTCTCAGCTCCTGTCCCTGCCGTGGGGCTCCCCTCGCCCTCAGTCCCACTGGTGAGTTCAGACTCTGTAGTGTCGCCCTCCAGGGCCATGTGGGATGCAGCTCCCTCCTGCTCCGGTGCCACTGCTCCTCCGCCTGATGATGCTAATGCACACAAGAGCAGGGAGACCGCAAAAAGGGGGGGGGAAGACAGAAGAAAGACATGTTGAGTGCATGCAATACCGCTACAGTTGGCGGACACAACAGACACAGAAGCCCCCTGCACTACGCCGAGCACTTGGAGTCCACTATTCAATCCCAGGGACATGGGTTACAAAGCTATGCCCAATTTCTGCACACATGGATGTCACAGGCCTGACTAGGTGTAGTTGGCACTGTACACAGGTGGGGTGGGGTGCCACAGGGTCTGCCTCAAGAAGGGTCCTTGCCTAATAAACTCGCCGTGGCCTAGGGGAACCCACAGCCCACCTCCCCCACCCAGACACCTACAATGCATGCTGAATCAGCAGAATGAGAGTGTACTCACCCCCTTGTGTCTGCTGTGATGCCCTCAAGTGCCCATCCAACTCCAGGTACGCCACCGCCAGGATCCTGAACATCAGGGGGGTCATGGTGTGACAGACACCCCTCCCACGTTGGGAGGCCATCCCCATCTGGGCCTCTGCCATCTTCTTGCTCCAGCGGCGAATGTCCTCCCATCTTTTCCGGCAGTGGGTGCTCCATCTGTGGTAGACCCCCAGGGCCCGGACTTTCCTTGGTGATGGCACGCCAAATGTCCTTCCTCTGGTGGGCGCTGACCTACAGGAATTGTACAGGGGAAAAAGAGAAGTAATTACCATCTGCATCGTCACAGTCATTGGCCCCCATCCCCACCCTTGCCATGACGCACATGCACTCACCGTCATTTCATGCACGCCTCATTCTCACCCCCCCATCTTTCATCCACCCCACTCCACACAGGCATTGCCCATACAGCATGCTCACAGTGTACTTACCTGTTTGTCTGGAGGACCTTAGAGTACTGTGTACTGGGGGAGGACCCCATCCACGAGTTTCTCCAACTCCTCCGTGCTGAAGGCAGGGGCCCTTTCCCCAGACACACGAGCCATTGTCTCTTACAGACTGAGGTCACAGCAGCACTTGCAGTGTAGGTCCTCTCCCGTCGAAGATCAGGTGTCAAGTGATTGAACAGACAGAAAATGTTGGTCACGTCTGCGGCGGTGCGTACCGTCACCGCCGGCGTACATCGTCATTGGCTCCTGGGTCCCATAGGGTCCAATGTTAACCAAATGCAGGATTGTGCCGCGGTCTTCGACCACCTACTGCAACGGTGTACAACGCCAGCGCAGTTACCTCATATTCCCCTGTCCCACTTTACAGGTCAGGCAGCCGCCAATTTCATGGGCCCACATGGCATTCATTTGGACTGCGTCACACATATCTAGGCCTTGTCTAAACACTCATACAGGCAAATTTTGATGTGCTAATATTTTCAGAGTAAGCTGTGTTTACGTACCTCAGAGTTGGTTGACTCTCTGCTCGCTGTTCTCCTCCATAGGCAACGTCCGCTGTGGCATGTGAGGAGATGGCGGCATCCTCCGGTGTACAGACCGCTGGTGGACCTGTCGACAATGGAGGAGCGACATGTGATCATCACCTACAGGCTTGATCGTGCCACAATCCAGGAACTGTGTGCCCAATTGGAGCCAGACCTGATGTCAGCTATCCGCCATCCCACAGGAATCACCCCGCAAGTGCAGGTGCTGTCAGTACCATTTCCTAGCAAGTGGGTCTTTTCAAACAACAGTGGCCATAGCATCAGGGATGGCCCAGCCTATGTTTTCCAACCTGTAGTCCAGAGTGTTGTCTGCCCTGCTGAAACACATGCAGAGCTACATCGTTTTCCCTCAGGTGGATGATTTGCCTACACTGAAAGGTGATTTCTATGCCCTGGGACATATCCCCAACATCATAGGTGCCATTGATGGGACACATTTGGCCTTGGTACCCCCGCAGGAGTGAACAGGTGTACAGAAACCGGAAGAGTTACCATTCCATGAATGTGCAGATGGTGTGTTTGGCAGACCAGTACATCTCCCATATTAATGCTAAATTCCCTGGCTCAGTGCATGACGCTTAAATCCTGCGGAATAGCAGCATCCCTTATGTGATAGGGCAACTCCAGAGGCACCAGGTGTGGCTATTAGGTGAGGACATGGACCCATTACAGTGGGAATAGTTGTCTGGGTCTGTGGATGTCCCTATGAGTTAGTGTGTGTCTAACAGTTGTCCCTCGCCATTTGCAGGTGACTCTGGTTACCCCAACCTGTCATGGCTACTGACCCCAGTGAGGAATCCCAGGACAAGGGCAGAGGAACGCTACAATGAGGCACATGGGTGAACTAGGAGGATTATAGAGCAGACCTTCGGCCTCCTGAAGGCCAGGTTCCGGTGCCTCCATATGACAGGTGGTTCCCTGTTCTACTCACCAAAGAAGGTATGCCAGATCATCGTGGCCTGCTGTATGCTTCATAACTTGGCTTTGCGACGACAGGTGCACTTTCTGCAGGAGGATGGTCCAGATGGAGGTCTTGTGGCAGCTGTGGACCCTGTGGACAGTGAAGACGAGGAAGCAGAAGAAGAGGACATCGACAACAGGAACACGGTGATCCTGCAATACTTCCAGTGAGACACAGATAAGAAGACAACACTGATGGCTACATCTGATTTTAATCTACTACCTCTCTACTGTCTGACATTTTCACCCAGTGTACGGTCACTGAGTTGTCACTTTCCCTTACGATTTCACAGATGTGTGTCCCACTGTGTGACATCTGCTTTGTTTCCTCATGGACTAGAGCTGTGTGTTGACATTACATTTGAAAGCGCATTTTGCCACTGTAATTGCTAATACACTATTTCGAAATCACAGACAGACTCCTGATTGTTTTGTGCTTTAATGGTGTTTATTTAAGTGCTCAATATTGGAGGGGGTTGTAAAATGGTGAGGGGTGATGGTGGAGGAATGTCCATAGCAGAGTCCAGTCTATTAGTCTCACAGGTGCATTGTCCAAAGGGGCATAGGAAGTGGAGCTGGGGCAGTTTAAGGATGGACAGGGTGACAAGGTGGGACAAAAGGATGACAATCAGGGTGGTCTCATTTCTTGGCGGGGGTCTTGGCATCGTTCTCTGTCTTTGTCCTGGATCTCAGGGACTGTTTGCGGGGTGGTTCTCCCTCTGCAGGGGGTGGGGTGCTGATGTGGGGGTCCTGTGGCAGTGCCTCCTGTCCACTAGCGCCGGCGGAGGTGGTGGGCAGTTCATCGTCCAGGCTAGTGTCAGGGGCCCCTTGTTGTGCCACAGTGTCCCTCCTGGTGTTCACGAGTTCCTTCAGCACCCCAACAATGGTGCTCAGGGTTGAATTGATGGATTTGAGTTCCTTCCTGAAGCCCAAATACTGTTCCTCCTGCAGCCGCTGGGTCTCCTGAAACTTGGCCAGTACCGTTGCCATTGTCTCCTGGGAATGGTGGTAGGCTCCCATGATGTTGGAGAGGGCCTCATGGAGAGTGGGTTCCCTGGGCCTGTCCTCCCCCTATCGAACAGCAGCCCTCCCAGTTCCCCTGTGTTCCTGGGCCTCTGTCCCCTGAACCGTGTGCCCACTGCCCCCAGGTCCCTGTTGTTGTTGGGGTGGTGGGTTAGCCTGGGTTCCCTGTAGTGGTGGACACACTGCTGCTTGACGTGTCCTGGGGACAGAGGTATGGGCCCGCTGGGTGGGTGCTGTGCTGGTGTTTCCAGAGGGGGGAAGCTCTGTGGTGGCTTGTGCCACTGTGAGGGGAACCGACTGTCCCGAGGTCCCAGATGGACCGGGCTGGTCATCTAGATCCAGTTGGACAGAGCTGCTGTCATCACTGTGGGCCTTTTCTGTGGGTGGAGTGGACATATCTGGACCCTCCTGTCCGGTGACGTTGGGTAGGGGTCCTGCAGGGGTGTAAAAGCATGATTATTGCAGCCGTGTGTGCCATGGTGTGCAATGGGTGGGTGACCATGTACCCCACTGCTTGCATTTCTGTGTAGGACCTTGTGTGATGATGGTTTAGGGGGGTGTATGGGTATGTGCAGTGGCTGTGCTTTGGTGATGGGTGTCCATGCTTTGGTGTTGCATGCAGGGCTTGGGTTTGGGATGTGTGGTTTGTGATATTGGAACATGTGTGAGGAGTTGGAGTGATGGGGGTGAGGGCGAGGTTGGGGGTATGTGATGGCATGCAGGTTGGGTGGGGGATGAAGTAGTAAAGATTTGACTTACCAGAGTCCATTCCTCCAGCTACTCCTGCGAGGCCCTCAGGATGCAGTATAGCCAAGACTTGCTCCTCCCATGTTGTTAGTTGTGGGGGAGGAGGTGGGGGTCCACCGCCAGTCCTCTGAACCGCGATGTGGTGTCTTGAGACCACGTCACGCACCTTCCCCCGTAGGTCGTTCCACCTCTTCCTGATGTCATCCCGTGTTCTTGGGTGCTGTCCCACTGCGTTGACCCTGTCCACGATGCTGCACCACAGCTCCATCTTCCTAGCTATGGAGGTGTGCTGCACCTGTGATCCGAATAGCTGTGGCTCTACCCGGATGATTTCCTCCACCATGACCCTGAGCTCCTCCTCAGAGAACATGGGGTGTCTTTGCGGTGCCATGGGGTGGTGTAGGTGATGTGTGGGGTGGTGTGTGTTGTGATGTGTAGGGTGATATTTAGAGGTGTGTTGTGTGAGGTGCGTGGATGTTATGTGAGTGATGGTGTTGAGTGCCTGTGGATGCTAGTTTGTAGATGGTGGTGTCTCTCTCTGGCCTTTAGTCGCAATTGTGGTCGTAGGGGTTTGTGGGTGATGTGGGTGTGTGTTTTATATTGTATTGAGTGTGTGGGAGTGGTGTGTGTATGTGTATCAGGTGTGTGTATTTCGTTTTTGTCCAATGTAGTGGTGTTTTGTAAGAGTGCGTGTATTTTGAGTGCGGCGGTATGTACCAATTGGTGTGGCGGACTTGTGTGGGTGTCTAGATTTTGGCGGATTCCGGGCTTTGGGTCATAATGACGTGTCGGATTTCCGCAGTTGCGGCGGTGTGTTGGTGGTCTTCTGCACGGCAGTAAGCGGCATTTACCGCCATTGTTGTAATGACCCCCTATATGTGGTTGCTTGCCTGAATCACACGGGTCCAGCAAACATGGATTGAGCTATCCCAAGTCAAAAAGGAAGATCTTCCTGGAGTCATTCTGGAGTCATCCGATGACTCCAGCTGGGCTATTCCTGTAATGATCTGGTGAAGTCATCCCAAACCATCCTGAAGTATGTGTATAGGCCGAAATATTTAAATGAGATGACTCTAGAGTCATCACAAAAACTACTCTGGGATGATGTCCTGATTACTTCAATTGAATATGCGTGATGATCTTTTACTACTCAAGGAAAACCAACTGACAACTTCAGGATGAGTTGAAATTACTACAAGATGATTCCACAACAACTTCACAATTACTGTGGATTTCTCTAGGATGTTTCCAGGACAACTTCCGGATGATCGTGAATTACTCCAGGATGACTCCATGACAAATTTAGAGTCAGTGTGGATTACTACAGGATGGTTTCATGAGAACTTCAGAATGAGTGTGCCTTACTATAAGATGACTTCATGACCACTGCAAGGGGACTGTGAGTTACTACTGGATGATTCCAGGAAACATTTTGATGGATGTTGGTACCCAATGAATGATTTATTATCAACTGAGAGTTGTAATACTGCAGATTCTATGACATGAGAACATTCTATGGTCACATCTGCTAAAATCCAGTGCCCATCAAGTACTTTAGATCAACTAATCCATTGCTAAACAAGTCCTATGAGGTGCACAACATATGTACCATCCTGTAATATAGGGAACTGTGTTTAAATGTAATAAATGTACCTTGTTTATACAGTCCAGTGACAGCTACGTAACTAATAAGCAGCTAAAATTAAACTATGGCTTTGGCATAGTACTTTATTGGTCTACGCAATAAAAGGTGGTGGTGGGGGTTGTAATGTGGTGGCGAGGGGGAAAAAAAAATCTTAAGTAGGAATTAGTAATAATACAACACACTTTTGTAGGAGGCTGGCCTGGCTTATAGTGGGTACCAAGGGTACTTACACTCTGTGCCAGGTCCAGTTATCCCTTATTAGTGTAGAAGAGGTGTTTCTAGCAGCTTAGGCTGATAGAAGGTAGCTATGGAAGAGCAGCCTAGGCTGAACTAGGAGACATGTTAAGCTCCTACTATACCACTGGTGTCATATGCACAATATCACAAGAAAACACAATACACAGATATACTAAAAATAAAGGTACTTTATTTTTATGACAATATGCCAAAAGTATCTCAGTGAGTACCCTCAGTATGAGGATAAGTTATATACACAAGATATACGTACACACACCAAAATTATGCAGGTAATGGCAAAAGGAAGTAATGCAAGCAATGTAAAGTTACAGTAGATTGCAATAGGAGCACAGAGGTATAGGGGCAACACAAACCATATACTCCAAAAGTGGAATGCGAACCACGAATGGACCCCAAACCTATGTGAGCTTGCAGAGGGTCGCTGGGACTGTAAGAAAACAGTGAGGGTTAGGAAAATAGCCCACCCCAAGAACCTGAAAGGTAGGTGTAAAGTGCACCTACTACCCCCATAGAGCACAGAAGTCGTGATAGGGGGATTCTGCAGGAAGAACAAACACCAGCAATGCAACAACAGTGTATTTCCAGACCTGAGTACCTGTAAGACAAGGGGACCAAGTCCAAGAGTCACGACAGTGTCGAGAGTGGGCAGGAGCCCAGGAAATACCAGCTGAGGATGCAAGTAAACTGCCACCGGGTGGAAGAAGCTTGGTGTTCTGCAAGAACGAAGAGGACTAGGAACTTCCCCTTTAGAGGATGGATGTCCCACGTCGTGAAGAAGCTTGCAGAGGTGTTACCACGCAGAAAGACCACAAACAAGCCTTGCTAGCTGCAAGGGTCGCGGTTAGGGTTTTTGGATGCTGCTGTGGCCCAGGAGGGACCAGGATGTTGCCACTTGGATGAGGAGACAGAGGGGGCGCCCAGCAACGTAGAGAGCCCTCACAGAAGTAAGCAGCTACCAGCAGAAGTACCTGAACAGGCACTTAGAAGAAAAGGCCCAGGTTACCATAACGTACAATAGTAATAGTAGATAAATGATCAATGAAAACCATTACTTCGTTATTTGCTGGTTTCTTCCGTTCTCATCTGGCATAGCAGATCTTTATCGCCAGTTTTCACTGCATCGTTTTGATGTTCATGGTTGCTCAGCTTTTGCCCTTATACACAGATTTCATCAACTGTGAAAGGATAACAAAACAATAGATTAGGATCTTTTTTCAAAGAGGGCGCTGCCTTAAAAATGCAACAAGACCATAAGCTTCCAACAGTCGGTACAGTTTGTTTATGGTGAGTGGTCACAGGAGCACAGGTGATATTAGGTAATTAGTCATGTTGGAGGTGGAGAAACAAGATGTCCATGTCTGAACTGCGATAGAGAAAGAAGAAGAAAATTCAGAAGATCAATCCCATGGTTAAGAGGGCGTAGCCAGATATGGTCTATCTGCAAAGCATACTTCACTTTTTCATCTCCTGCTCAACAGAAGAGGCAAGAGCAGCTTCCTAGCTGTGCCCACATGGTCCCAATTGTTAGACAGGATAAGGTCTCCAGAGACTGCGTTCACTTAGTTAAGAGATTGCTCTGGTGACAAGTATCTGGTGCCTAAAAGGATTCTACACCCAAGTTGTAAAGTGGGCTAATTATCTACAAAGTACGTGGTATTAGTGCTGTTTGTTGTCAGCAGACTTCATATTAGAGCTATTTCCCTGGGACCAGAGCAGACCTGCTCATTTGGAGACAATTAAGAATGGAAAGGCAATACTAAACAAACAAGAGAATCCTTATGTATTCATTGGATATGCTACGGGAAGCTTATGTGCCAGAATGTTTTAGAGTAATTAAGACATTTGAACTACGTTATTACACATCAACCTTTTCTTTATCAAGGGCAGCAGTTCCATCAGGTGCCTTGGTAACACATCTGCCACTTTATCTTGTTGGTAAAAGTGAAGGTTACTCAAACCAGTGAGGAGAAAACCTGCACTGTCCCAAGCATACTTGACCTTTTCCAACAGCTTGTGCAGTCCTCTCTTTGGGATAAGGTCATTTCTCTATCAGGAAGGATCAGGGGAATCTTTCATCATCTCCTGAACACCAGACTGCAGATAGCCACACAAAGTATCAAAATACATGCCATCATGCTATTTTAAACAAACTGTACAAATATGAAGAGGTAGTCTGTGGACAGTAATCTGGCATCTAGGCATAGCTCACTAAAAAGTGATATGTCTGAAATATAGTCAGAATAATACTTTCAGATTGTAACATAGAACTAATATATCAGAGGAGAAAAAAAATGAAGCAGGTCACCCTTTGTATTGCAAAAGATCCATTGACTATTTTTGATGATGTAAAAGATTAGTTGTAGGATGTTTGACCGTGTCAATACAGACTGCTGCCTGCAAACAACTTATAGCCACCTCTTTTCAGCATGTGCCATATAACTGAGCTATAATGGAAACAAATAATTTCAAGTGAGCAGATTTGGGAAACACTAACTTTTTTGGGCTATACAGGGGAAGACAGTGGAAAAAAAGAGGTATGGATTTGGGTGCTGTATACATTTCTGAAAATTAGTTGCGATCTATCTGGTCAAAATAAAATATATTTTACTTACCCTTTTAGGCAGTTAATCTCAGAGTGTACACCTCTCACTTTTGCTTGTAAAAGTATACACTCCTCTTTCGTACAGGTAGAGATACAATCAGAGGAATAGGTTTTCTCTCCATTAACGATTGACAAGTTATACATAATTTCATTAGGGAGAAAGCGTCTTTACTCCAGTGTGAAATTATGCACTTTCTTATGTTATCAAATGCTTATAGTCTTTCCTGAAAAAACAAGAGAAACAAGTGAACATAAATCCACTTCTATGCAACGATTTATAATAGAATTTTCCATTTATTCACTCATACTTTTAAAAGTTATGTTAAAAGTGCTTTGCATTCAAGACAATTATTGAATTACTTTTATTCTGTATTACAAGGAAGGAGTAAGTCCTAACAAAGGATTCTTTGGTCACCATGCAGAGCAGATAGGCATGCAGGCTAATTCCATGCAATTCTGTGTAACTGAGGCACTTATAAATCTGATGGCTGCCACTCTCACTGCTTGTGAATTGGTCTTGAAGGCAAGTAGGATGGTGCACATCAGTGACCACAGCAGCAGTTTAAACTTCACTGTAGGGAAGGTTATTTGATAATGATCATAGCCATATTGAGTGTTGAAACACTGAGGGGGATATTCACAAGATGAGTTTTGTAATATGCTTTGAAATACCACAAAATGCTATTCACAAACCTATGTGCAGTGTTTATGTCGTCCTATCTTTTTCTGGGCAGAGATCTCTCCCCACCCCCCGAATCCAAATATCCTCCTCTGGCTGCTGACTCTCTGCATGCACAAGTATATATATTAATAGTAACTGTGTGAGGGACAGAATGGAGTGGCTGGAAAATGGAAGTACTACTGCAGGGGATAAGAAGGACTAAGGAGGGTTTAAGGAAGGGGTTAAGGCAGGGATGTGTAACCACCAGTTTGGCCCTGTAAGCACCTTACTGGATGTGAGCACTGGTCAGGGGTACTGAGACACAAGGTGTCTTGTAGCTGTACTTTCTCCTCTTACCCATACTTGCATTTCTGACGATTGTAAGTCCTGACACTTCTGACCCATCAAAATGCCTATTCCTGGGGAGAAAGATGAAAGCTCGTCTGGCTCCTCAGATACAACATAGAAGAGTGGCCTAATCAGGATTGCCACTGGAACAATACTTTATTGGCACCACCAATAATTTTAGCTTTGAGTGTAGATGATACCGAGTTGATTATCTCTCTGGGTGAGAATTTGGATGAAACCTGGTGTAATCTACGTGACTGCCTCACCGAGGTGGCAGGATGGATGCCTGGTCAGTGTTTAAAGTTAAACGCAGATATAACGGAGATCCGGCTATTCGGTGGAGCTCATTTTATCTGGGCCACCTCTTGGTGGCCAGACACTTTGAGGAATATGCCTACCCCTAAGAAATCGGCCAAAAATTTGGGTATCATGGGCGGACGATGACATATAGATAAATAAATACAGACAGAAATGTTAAAAAAAAAAAATACCATAAAACAGGGAGGCCTAAAGAGTTGAATTTTACAAACCTTAATGTGACTTAAGATCCAGTGACCTAGCCCTACCCAAGACCATACGTATCAGGAAAACCAGAACTGATGAACGTTCTTTTTTGTACATGGCGGCTGCCCAGTGGAATCTTTTTTGACCCCTGACTCTCCGCCTTACTGGTAACCACCTTCTGTTCGGAAAGAAATAAAAAATTAAAAACCCAGCTGTTTCGGGATAAGGACCCTTGGGTTTAGGTTCTGACTTTTATAGTGGCCCTTCCAGGTGAAACTTTAGGGAGCTTTACAGCGCTGTGATGTCCTATAGGGCGATGAGTGTTGTGCTTTATAAGTACCTAAAATAATACTAATAAAGGGGTAGGGGTAGATTGAGGTACGGAGGAATGAGTAGACTGAGGTACAGTGGAATGGTATAGATGGGCGTAGAGTGGAGTGAGGGTGGAGCTAGGTGGGTTGAGAAAGACTGGAGTGGGGTTGAGTTGAGAGATTGGGGAGGAGTGGGGTAGATTAGGGTGGAGTGGGGTAGATTGGGTAGAGTAGGGTAGATTGGGAAGGAGAGGAGTAGACTGGAGTGGGGGTAGATTTAGGTGGAATAGAGTGTGGTGGATTGGAGTGAGGTAGGGTAGGGTGGGTAGATTGGAATGAGGATAAGTGGTGTAGGTTGGACTGCGGTTTGGGTAGAGTGTGGTAGATTGGAGTGAAGTAGATTTGGGGAGTGGGGCGGATTAGAGTGGGGTAGACTGAAGTTGAGGTGGCAGATTGGAGTGGAATAGATTGCAGTAGACAAGTGGGGACAGACTGGGATGGAACAGAGTAGATCGGGTGGAGTAGACTGGATTGGAGTGAGGTGATTGGGTGGGATATTTGGGTAGGCTGGCGTGGGGTAGATTGAGGAAGAGTGCAGATAAGTGGAGTGGGGTAGAGTGGAGTGGGGTAGATTGAGTGGATTATGGTAGGGTAGAGTGAAGTGAATTAGATCGGACTTGGGTAGGTTGGGGTAGCCTTGAGTCGAGTTGGATAGATTGGAGTGGAGTTGGATAGATTGGAGTGGAGTTGAGTTTAGTGGGGTAGATTGGGATGGAGTGTGGTGGGTAGAATCCAGTGGGTGAAGTGGGGCAAAGTTGGGTAGGGAACAGTGAAGTAGATTAGGGGTAGACTGAGTGGGGTGGAATGTGGTAGATTAGGGTAAAGTGCAGTGTGGTAGATTAGGGTGGAGTGGGGGTAGACAGGATGAATTTGAGTATGGAAGACTGGGATAGAGTGGGGTAGAGTGAAGAGGGATGATTGGAGTAGGGTAGTATGGATTAGGGTAGACTTGAAGTGGATAGATTGAGATTGGAGTGGGGGTGGGGGGTAGACTGGAGAAAAATAAACACTAAACTTCCTGGAAGAGGGAGCTTGCCATTGACCTTTGTCTCTGAATGCACAGCAAATGTGACAAGATAAGAACACAATTTAAATGCCTGTTTACAGAAAGCAAGTTTGTGGAAGAATACAGTAAACGAGGTTTGGGCAACAGGAGGGACAAACACAAGCTGGACAGCCTAAAGCAAATGAAGCCAGCAAATAGAAAGCCAGAAAATGTGAGTTACAAACCACAAAGCCATTGGTAAGCAACAGGCGAATGCATTCCTAGGTCAGTTTTCGTGCTCCCCGAGATGCCTTTAGCAAAGGCTTCGACCTAAAAAAGGAGCTTAATTAAGTAGATTAAAAAAAATAGAAAGAGAGTTTTGTAGTAATAACAAAATTGTGATGAAAAGATGGTGAAACAATAGAAATTGAGAGGAAAGAGTTATAAACAGCTTTAGATGAAAAGAGAGAATAAAGGGTCGAGAGACGAAAAAAGGTGACAGAATGAGTTTCAAGAAACATTTATTTTGTAGGTTATCCAGATTAGATGGTTTTATGTCTGGTGATTTCACTAAAATTATACATGCAATAGACAGCTCTTCTTCCACTGGCCTGCTGCTGTGTCATTTACATTTTTGTCCCACCTACTGCAGCATACAGCATGGGCAGAGGGTGAGGTCACTTCAGCCAATGACTTACTCCACTGTGGGATCATTCTTCAATTTAATAAGGAACATACTGTGAGACAACTTAGTTCTTTTCAGTGTCAGCAACTGCTATAGCAAGTTTGAGAAGAAAAACAAATATCGTTTCTTTTAGCCATTTTTATCCAAAACTGACAAGAACCCAGCAACTTCCCTAACAAAGTTTTGCAAAAGCCATGAAAATACAAAACTAGTACTGACAAAGCCAGATCTATTTCCTCTGCATTCTGTACCTATAGTCCCAGTTTTAAAATCTGATAAACATGACTATGAAACAGAGAATGCAAAAAAATAACTTGAATGCACTACTCGTATGTGGATGTGAGAAACTCAGGTCTGTTTGCTTTCCAGTGCCTTTTTTTGTTTTTTTTGTAACCAATGCCATTGTAAGTCATGAGTACAGGCCAGTTGCTGACACATGGTGTATTCTGTAGGCCTGGCTAAAAAAAAAAAATGTTTGTTTCTTCGGAAACAGCTGCTAGCACATACATCTATAACTACTTTGCAAGGTGGACATTGGATGGATTCAATGCCCTTTAGTTAACTTTTACTTGCCCTTTCTCCAACTTGTCCTTACCTAATCCACAGTCCTAAGGGGTGCGCAAAGAAAGCCACAATGAGAAGTTTTTTGTGCCATTTTCTGACACTGGTCATAACAAGAGGGGTTTTCAGCGCTACAATTTCAGCATATTAAAGTAAGGCGACGTTGGCTAAAACATATGCAATTTGGATTGCTACTTTGGGGAGGAAAGATTGGGGAAGCTTTGAATGTAATCTATCTTGGAAGTGCAGGCATTGTGACTATTTTGTGCAGACTGGGAGTGTGCACACATTTTGGACTGTGTGTGCGCTTGTGTCACTGTGTATGCTGCTTGTGGTAAAAGTAGAAATGAGTGTCAGTAGGCTCTTGAGATTGTACTTAAAACTATTCATTTCAAAGTTTGTTTTGGCTCTGAACAAATGGCGCTAAAGAGACATCAGCAACAGAAAGTGTAATATAAATTAAAGTGAAAAACAGCAAGTAAGATGTTTTCAGGAGAACACAGAAACAAATTGATCCAAAAATCATGTAGGAGGCCTAAATATTCAAAAAATGTCAGACATCTACATAGATATTTTCACTTAACATATGATGACAAACATTGGCATTTGAAATAATTGAAGGGGCTGCAGGAACAGCTGGGACATTATGACTGATACCACTGTGCCCCTTACCATTGACAAGACCGAAAAGCAGTGTCTCCAAGGCAAAGACCACGAGTAAAAACCACGATTATAGTTACAGTGTGATTTAGTAAAACGTCAGTGCAATAAAAATGCCATTGACAGCTTCCCAAGAATTGAGGTACCTGTGGTAGGTGGAACGAATGGAAAGACGGACACTTATTACCACCACGTTTGTATCACTGGTTGTTTGGTAATGTTGAAAATGTCCCAGCCCCAGCAGTGACCGAAGAATAGCTTAGCAAACATAGCTTATGCGAGGTGAAAAACGGTCATGCTACTGGAAGCCAGCTTAAAATCGTGGTAGATAGACGTGCCCTACAAAAAGCCACAGGACTGACTCCATTGTGAAAACCGTAGGGACATGGTTTGCAAAAAAGGAAGCCTATACCTAATACATTGGTGTCACAGGCAAGTATGCATCATACCTGCAGGAACCTCCAGGTAGTAAAAGATGTTGCGTTATGGCCTGAACTACTGTCTTTGGAACTGAGAGGAACCAGGATCGAGGCTCGGCACACCCTCAACAGCCTGTGATTCTCGGCAAGTCACGTAGCCTTCCCATGGCTAAAGAAAAAACAAATGTGACCTTGTGTAATATGTAGAATGCCGTAGTTAATCATTTAAATCCCTTTAGGTCGAGTTCTGCTCCACAAAACTGAATACACACACATCCTCATCCTATTAGAGACTAAAAACTATACCCACGTGCCATTAGAGGCTAGTCTGCAATAGAACGAGAGTATATTTTTTCAGTTTTCTGGACAACTTGAACCGAAGGGAAAGGAACGCAATTAATAAACAAACGAGAAAGGCCAAAAGGTGAATGATACACAAGGCATTTATTAACCATCAGAAAAAGATAAACTACTTGTCAGCTGTTGCTGATGCGCATTAGGAGCACGGAAATGGATTGTACACATTTTAAATGTCTAAATACACAGCTGAGTAGTTTTTGGTAAAATAAAGCTTATCTCCAAAACCATGCCCAGAGTCAGGCCACAATTAAACAGAGAATAAAACTGCTGTGGAATTAAATAATATTTTACAAGTGATGCAATGCCAGAACGAAAAATAACCACTATCCCCTCAATTGTTACCGGATGCTCTCCATTTTGGAGTATACACCGATTCCCTTTTGCACTCACCGTGCTTTTACCTCAAAGCATTTTCAGAAACAGAGGCTGAATGCGAGATCCCCGAGTTGTGAACTGCAGAATAATGCATTTGAAAGGGGCAAAGAAGAACAATCATTCTCCTATTTCGTATTCCTGTTTGTTTCCCAGCCGAATGCTCTCATGTTCCCTAATGGCGGCACAGTCAAGTGACGTTACTTCCTGTGTGGCATCCCTTCCGGCACCACCGGATGTCCGTCCCAAAGTGCTTGAAAGACATTGCGTTTCTTTGAGGCAAGTTTTACATTGGTGGGCCAGCTGTCGCAGGTGGAGCTAAAAGTATGTAGACTCAATGCAACTGCATGGAATCTAGAGTTTCAAAAAAGTTTTTAGTAAGGTAGAAAATACCACTGTTCCGATTTACTTTGTAGCATTCCGTTATTTTTAGCATAAGTAACATTTTTATTTTCCTTACACTTAAAAATGCCTGTAATGGAAGTTAATTTCAGAATGTATTTCTCTCGATATTTTCGATCTCTGCAGGAGTTTCCTGCTTATAGACTGGGATGTACAAGAATGGGTGGACAACAGGAAATTGTAAGTGTGTTTTAAGAGGAATGCAACGGCACGTTATACGTGCGCACCGAGGTTTTGAGGTGATTTATGCATACATGCTATGTGGTGATTTACGCAGTAACATGTTAGAAAAAGAAAGTGAGAGATCTTGGAAAATAAAAATAGGGTGGGGTGTCATTTCCCCATTGCATTTTATTGAAGCACAGGCGGTTTCAGACGGGAGACAGTTATGGCCAGTGCTTGAAATGGAAAAATAGAAGTGCAGGTACTATGTATCAGAGTACCTGCTTGTTTCTGAGAAGTGCTGGTACTCTCCAATTAAAAAGTATTAAGTTTTTCTTGAGAAGAGCTGGTACTCTCCCTCTCAAAATGAAAAAGTGCCGGTACTAGGTACCGGACAGTACCGGCCCATTTAAAGCACTGGCTATGGCCATCTAGGGAATCTGCCACCTGAATCCAGTCTATTGGCACATATGTTTATCTACCAATTAAGATGTGCATATCTGATTTTTTACCTACAACACATTACGCATGGAACTGGTAGTTTCACTTTTAATGACTCGCAACCCCAGAATGCAACAAACAATTCAGAAAAGATGAAATGTTGAGTGAAGCAACATACAGCTATACTCTACAGCAGTGATTCCCAACCTGTGGTCGGGGGAACGCTGGGGGTCCGCAAAGCCTCCTCAGGGGGTCCCTGACAGCTTAAAAAATAAATACTAACAGATTAGGTCCGCAGCTTTCAGTAATGACTCAGAGGTGGGTCCCCAGATTCCAATAATGATTCAGTGGAGGTCCTCGGGTTCCAGTAATGATAGTGGGGTCCACAGAAGTCAAAAGGTTGGGAACAACTGCTCTACAGGAATAGCATCTATCTTTCTCAAACACTGTAACATGCTTCCTAACTTAAGGATTCCCAGTGACTGCTCAAATAAAGGAGAATACCACTACCACTTGGTAATTTATAGAATGTCGTACCCCCATCAAGTGCATAAAGTGCAGTTGTCGGTGAAGCATTCTGTCCATAAATTAAGTGTATTTTGAAGTTCGCTAAAAGGCTCTTACTTCCCATGGTAAAGGGATATCACATAAATCTAAGCTGCTATATGAGTGTTATTAACATTTACAAATGTAATGGCACGCCTCAGGTCCACTGCATTGATTACAAAAGCAACCTTAGGAGTGAAAGGGTATGCTGCTGTCACCATTCCGTCCCAAGTGCCTCTTCTGTCTCAGGTGACTTCACGCCGCCCATAGTTGTTGACCTAAGAGTTCATTGAATCAAAAGGTAGGGGTTACAATGGAAGGTGCTCTGCCATGCTTGTCTGTTGCAGTGCTTTCTTTAAGATCAACATCATCTATATCAAGATTGGGTTCTGTTTGGATTTGGGTGGTTAATGCGTTTCACGTTCAGTGACCTCAAACACTTCCCATGAGCCCTGGAGCAGGGTTCAAGATTTTGGACCTTGTCCGCTGTGGCTTTTACAGAGATTTTCAGGACCCTGTCTTTCCATCTAGATCTTTGGTTCTGGAATAAGATTTGCTGTTGGATATTTTACTGAAGTCTTGATTTGGAAGCAATTAATATTATGAATGACTAACTCATAGGGTTCTGATTTTTGTCCACTTTCTACTGAAGAGGATGAAAGGATCAGTCACTATTCAGAATTTCAAACAAGTGACTTGCAATTCCCTACAGCAGGCATTCGGCTGACTTAGCACTTTGCACAGTTAAAAAAAATGCATGTAAAGTTTCAAGTTGCTCAAGTCTGCAACACTTTTTTAAAACATCAAGTAGCTAAATTTCACACAACATGCTGTATAATTTTCATTCTTTGAATTCATAATTTGTTTTTCCCAGCTGCATGGTTCAGGCAGTACTGCCCAATAATTTCACACTCCGTGCTGCTTAATTGCAATGGCCCTACCTACAATTGACCGAGTGGAATCAAAATTAACATTTTGAACATTTTATCACAATTTACTTGTTAATACTGATTATTATACATACAAGATATGTAAAATAAAAAAATTAAATAAAAAATATATTTACTTGTGACTTTTCTTACTAAGGGCCTGATTCTAACTTTGGAGGACGGTGTTAAACCGTCCCAAAAGTGGCGGATTTACCACCTACCGTATTACGAGTTCCATAGGATATAATGGACTCGTAATACGGTAGGTGGTATATCCGCCACTTTTGGGACGGTTTAACACCGTCCTCCAAAGTTAGAATCAGGCCCTTAGTCTGATATAGCACACTGTGTGCTAATTTGCATTTAAAGAAAACACATGTAATACTTAAATAGTGTTCACTGAGTAGTAACCAGCAAGTCATTCTGAAATCACACAGTAGGTTTGGACCTTTCTGACAAAAATGAAACCAAAATAGTGAGTATATTCTTGGGGTAATCAGCAAATCATTGTCAAACCACCAGGAGAAAATTCATAATGTTAAAAAGAAAAGATGCCTGTGGAGGTCTTCAAATCACGTTCAAATCATCAAGAACAATTGGACCTTATCAAGTAATCAGATACTTATTCTTAAATCCTCATGAAGTCATCAGGAACAGTCACACCTTGTGAAGTCATCAGATACTCATTCTTAAATCCTCCTGAAGTCATCAGTAATAGTCACACCTTGTGAAGTATTCAGATACTCATTTTTAAATCCTCTTGAAGTCATCAGAATTAGTCACACCTTTTGAAGTCATCAGATACACATTTTCAAGTCATCTGCGAATCATCAGGCTCAGGTTTCTAAACTTTGCTGATGACTTCAAGAGCTTGATGATGTCTGATGATTAGAAAATGATCTCTATAGTAGTTGGATGATCATCCAATGACTCTGGGATGGCTTCTAAAGTAATCCTGTTTGACATGGGATGATGCCAGTTTGACTGCAAAACCGGAAATGTCCTGGCTATTGAGCTGTTCAGAGCCACTGGAATGTTCATGGGACTCTAGACAAAGTGGATTCTGCCCATCACACCCAGTGTTACTGGAGCAACGTTTGCGGTAATTGGATCATATCATACCTTGCGGCCTTGCTTTCTGTACAGCATGATGTGGTTAACACTAACAGCGACCAAGGGACGGCTTCAGACTTCTCACCTCCTGCGAGCATTCTCCACTGAAATTCCAAGGGACTCGTCCCACGATGGCAGCTTGGAGAAGATAGCATTCAAATATTCAAAGCGAATATGGCACGGGTTCGCCTCAAATCGATGCATTCCGAATAAAAAATCAACTGAGGGCCACAAATGCAGTCACGCTGTTTGTATCCAAGGACCGGAGGGCCGCGTTGCTTTCAGAAGGGCTGTGTGTGGCTGGAAGGATCCCACTCTGACTGTGCGGCCAGGGATCTTCTCAAAACTAAGTTGCTCGCATCAGTCATGGGAAAAGAATGCAACCGTCTTAGAGATAGCCTCAACTCGAGTGTTGCCGTTTTCATTAAAATCAGCAGATTGCGTGGGCAACGATGAGACGAGTGTTAGTTGCATTAGTAGCGTTGTGGAAATGGGGTGAGTCTGCATTGTGCACGCAAACGTTTATTGAACACAAAAATATATTTGCCTGTGTTCTGAATGCACATCTTCTGTAAATCCATATACATTCGGTGCATGCATAGTATAGTGATTGCATATTTGAATTAATGGAACACTATAACATAGTAACAATTAACTTAGAAAAGCATGGAGAAATATTTCTAAAACACGGAGAATTTTGAAAGTTAGAGAAATATCAAAATTATTAAAACAGAAAATTCATGGAAAGTCCAGTAGGCAGACCAGTAATTGTAATATTCGTATATGCCGACAATGCTTTCAGCATAGTTCTGTATGTGAAGTGTTCCGTGTTGTGTCTGAAAAGGGTGCCAGTGAGTTGAGAACTCTTTACACCCTTTTCCACTTGCTTGTTTCAATGTCAACCGCCATTTCTTGTCTGAGGGGCCGATTCACGAAGGAGAAACATCCATACTTGAGAGAAAACATTTGTAAACCAGACCCCCTTACCAGGCTTAAGCCTCTCTTGATCAAAGCAATCCTAAGGTCCTCATTACAATTTAAGGGCTCTGCACAACCCTTATGCAATTTATCGCACTCTAGTAGTTTTTTTTGTTAGGGGGTGGGTTATGACCCAACTATAGCAAAATGTGTTTTTTTCTGTCATGTTCTGGCACACGAAGGACACCTCCCCAGTGGCCTGCTTATTTATTTTTTCTTTAGGTTGATTTTATGCTAGTTAACCCGGCCCAAGCAGGCTTCCCCGTGCTGTTAAACTTATGAAATAAATAAAAAGCTGTGGTTTGAATCTCGATAGTAAATAATTGTGGCATGATGGAAAGACAAAGTTCAGTGGCACATATTGGAACAAACTACTTCTTCTCATTCTGTTTAAAAGAAGAACTGAAAGTAGTTTTAGTTCATAGGAAGCAGGGTGGAGGAATTTGAGGTAGATAGGGGCAGAGATAACTATGGCATTAGATATCGACTATGTGCCCAAGAGGGTTCCATTTTAGCAAAATGAGGAGAACTTTAAGTAAATTGTTACAACCTTCTAAGATGGCATTCCTACTCCTGGTTTTACAAACGTGTTTAAATAATAAAGTTCACATTTTACTTTCCATGCATGCTCCTATAGATGAAAACAAACACAAGGCGTTTGTACCAGAAAGGAGGCTGTCATGTATCACAAGTAATCACGTTCAATAAACTGTATCGAAATGATTCACATTCCTGAAAGAAATTCTAATTGTGAGAGCATATGCTGCACCCGAGGTTTGATCATTATAAAGACCTACATCATCAATTTGGCATATCAGTTCGTCAATATGGTTTAGGTTTGATTTTTGAAAAAAATAACATCTTTCAGTTAGTCCGTACAGAAAAGCAGAACGGGTGTTTTCACACCATATTTTCGCCCCTTGCGACTGAAAACCATGTCGGTGTGAGGTTTCCTTTTATCTTTTAAGCTTGGCACCCCTTCACCATGCTTGGTTAAGAAAGAAACGAGGCTGGCTTGTGGTGACAATGGCAGTGTTTTTCGCCTTCCCTTCCAGTGTACGTGTGCGAGGTAGACCAGACCCATCTTCCTGTATTGACAGTAAAGTCACAATTGTTCTAAGGAACCAGTAAACATCATAGAGACGAGCTCTGTCATTGTGGCAACTGAGGGGGTCATTACAACCCTGGCGGATGGTGTTAAAGCGGTGGTAAGACTGCCAACAGGCTGGCGTTTTTTTTTTAGTATTATGATCATGGCGGTTACCGCCATGGTCATCCGCCGCTTCTCCGTTCCGCTCTGGGCTGGAGACCTGGGTCTCCAGCCCAGCGCCCGCCACAATACCGCCGCCGGTATTTTGACCCGGCTTACCGCCGTGGATTTCCAGCGGTAGGAACCGCCATGAACTCCATGGCGGTAAGCACTATCAGTGCCAGGGAATTCCTTCCCTGGAACTGATAGTGGTCTCCCCCAACCCCCACACCGACTCCCTCCCCTACACCCCCCACCACCCCTGCCACCCCCCAAAGGTGGCAGGGCCCCCCTCCCCACCCGACCCCCGACATTACCTTACACATACACACCCGACATGCACGCAGGCACCACCAACACACATACACGCACGCACACCGACATACATGCCAACATCCACACACACAGCCAGGCACGTACACCACATTCACACATTCATGCACACATCCATACAGACATACCTACAGACATACACGCACTCATTCCCAAAACACGCAACACCCCCGCAAGCATACACGCACTCACATAGCCCCCTACATACACAGACGCACACCCCCATGCACCCACACAACACCCCCTGACCCCCCTCCCCTAACGGACAATCGACTTCCCTGTTCCGTCGATCTGCCGGGAGGGGACGGGAGCCATGGGGGCAGCTCCGCCAACACCACACCGCCAACAGGACACCGCCGCACAGAATCACAGGACGTGATTAGCTGGGCGGTGTTCTGTTGGCGTGGCGGTGGAGGTGGAGCAACCTCCACTTCCCCGCTGCCCGCAAGTATGGCTTTTGGCGGCTCTCCGTCGGAAAAACGACGGAGGGCAGCCAACGGTCATAATACACCGAGTGGCAAACCGCCACTACTGGCGGTCTTCCGCACGGCGGTCCCTCGGCGGTCTTGTTAAAAGAACGCTGAGGTTGTAATGACCCCCTGAGTGTGGTGCAATACCTCCATTATAACCTCCAGAACCTACACATTCATTTAAACCGCACTACGTGTGCTTTAAGAAGTCAACAGCATTTTCGAAAATGAGATGGCCTCCTTCTTCAGAGTTTGTTGGTTTGTGTACATTAGACCCACGTCCTGCTTTATGAAGAAGCAGGTGTCTTTTCGAGTACATTGATCATCTGGGGTAGGCAAATATAAAGGTACAGAGTCGTACCCGGCTGCAGGTGTTGCTGTAAGGCAAACCATCATGCTTTCATTAATATATTTTTACCAATTGCCCACACTTGTTTTTAAAGATAACAATCTCTGCTTCTTTAAAAGAACTACCCTGCAGCCTAACAATATTTAGGGCCTGATTAAGAGTACGGCAGTCCATAGGACCGCCATGCCTGCAGCGGCGGTACTACCGCCGCATCCTTGGCATTCCAACCACCAGATTTGGATGCTAGTGGTTGGACCGCCACAAGACCACCGCAACCGCCAGGATTCGAGATCCCATGGTTGCAGTGGTGCAAAAAGCCAGGGTCAAGCACAGTGGTGCTGATGTGGGCACAGCCGTGCTGATCACAACTTGCCTTTCTGATGGCCTGTTCACGGCAGGGAGCCCATCATGAAAAGGACCTAAGTGACGCAGAGATGGGGCCACAAGGGGGCACCTGCACTGCCCATGCCCATGTTGTGTGCATTGAGAGTGTGCTGGCGACACCAACAGTGTGGTGGCATTGGCCTCAGCTCTCCCTGAGAGCCTAAGCCAATGCCGCTGCACTGTTTCTGCCGTCCGGCCTTCCAGGGACTTCTTAACAGTGGTGGGGAGACTTGACTAGTGCGCCACACTGCTATGTTGGTGTTCCGGCGGTCGGACCGTCAAAGTCCAAATTATGCCCTTAATCTCCTTTCAGCTCATTTCTTATTCCCAGCAACTATCTGCATGAACTCACATACCTCCGACTGATGAGCACAACTAACTACAACTAAATTAATCCCTGAGGAAGGCTCTGGAGTAAATGTATGGAATGGTCTCCTGGTGAACACTAGACGAACCCCATAAACCAACAATAACCACTGCACTAACCACTAACCTTGGGTTCCAGAGCAGCATGCTGCCCAGTGTAAAGTGCTTCAATGACACATCTGGGGGTAGTAAGCACTGTATTAATGCAATTACAATTACATAGTAACTCCATTCTAGGTCGTACAAATGCACGCTGCCAGAGTCACACTGGGTCTTGCAAGGTGAGTACATATTCTGAGATCACTGACAGAATATTGGAAACAGAAATATTGTTGGACTTAATATCATGTCAATATATTGAGGACCAAAATATCAAGAAGTTGTGTAAACAGGTAAGTATAAATGTACTATTCTTAACACCACATCTACGTACCTTGAAAGAAAAAATATATATATATATATTTATATATATATATACTGTATATATATATATATATCATCAAGGTACATATATGTGGAGTTATGTACAGTAAAACTTGCTTACCTATAGAAACTTTCCTTCACAATGTTTTTGTCCTCGTTATTCTCAACACAATATTTTGGCACGCAATATTTCTGTTTCAGATATTCTGTACAAATTCCCATGCTGTGCATGTCCTTGAAACACACATGATATCTGTTTCACAAATGGAACATTAGTCTCTTACCACTATGTCTGGCTGGTAAGGTGCTTTTGGTGTTTCACAAAAGGATTTTCTTTGTCTCATAGGTCCGCCCTTTACCCCCCCCCCTCATACACACGTACTGCAGCAAATTTAAATATGCCACTGCACGCTGTGATTGGTCAGACTCCAAAAAAGTAGAGTTTGCATATCCCAATTCCATATAACTGCAATACCTTCTGTGGACAAGCATGTGTTGAAGAACATATCAATTGAGATGAAGCAGAAGCCACTCAACAGAGGTCACTGCCCTTTTACCTGTTCAAGTTCCCTTCTGACTTTCAGAGTGAGAAAAATGTGAAGATCAGTGAATTTTGGAGTCATTACGTAACAGTTCACTGATCTATTTTGCAGATGATTGAGTGACACGTGCCTGTGGCCCCCTAAGAGTGAAAAGGACTTGTGAAACAGTAGGGGAGTTTAATAGCTCTGCACTGAGATGATAACCTGCTCTCCAGCGTTCTCATCACTGCATCCTGAAAAGTCAGCAAACCTCTTAAAATACTTATTTGTCTCTATGGGGGAACCTTGATATCAGACCTCATGGAGATACAGAATTGTGGGACGACTGATCCTCCTATTGCAACAGACGAAATGAGGTTTTTTTCTTTGAACCTCTTTGGCAGAGCCCACTAAACTGATGGTTTAAAAGACATTTCAAAAACTTATTTTTATGAACAATTAATACATTTAGTGAATGAGAGCATATTCACATTAGAATGCAGCACCTCAAAGGATGTACTTGCAGGTACTATGCCACATGATCCTATTTGCATGAATTAAACCCTCAAAATAGGTTATATCATGCAAAATAATGATAGTGCACTTTGCAGAGCAAATTAAATATAAAGCTGTCCTGAATGCTACAACTTTAATTGTTGGGTACAATGTTACTTTGAAGCCCTCTAAATACTAATCTGTATTTTCTGAACAGTGCAGAATCAAATCATTAAACTGTTCAGTTGAAATTATTTAGCATCTTGTCATGAAATAAAAAAGGGTAATGCCTGGAACAGAACCAAGACCAATTTACACATGGCTGTTTTCTGTCCGGAGTGTGACAGTGGGCAAAAAAACACCCCAAAGTACTGTAGTGATCTTCTCCATGTCCGATGACCCTGCGAACACCAAGAGAAATTTCCACTACAGGATGAGTGCAGGCACCACCTGGATGGAAGCCAGTTGCCTCAAACTCAACTCTGACAAGATGAAGATACTCAGAATCGGCTCCACCCCTTCCTCCTGGAACAACTCTCGGTTGCCCACCACACTGGGAAACGCCCCTGCTCCCATGGGCCACCCACGCAACCTGGACTCCTCTCTATCCCGCCAAGTCAACGCCATCTCATCGAAAGATTTTCAAGTGCATTCCCTCCGACACGAGGAAGACAGTCACCCATGCACTCGTCACTAGCAAACTGGACTATGGCAACGCACTCTATGCTGGCATCACCAAGAAACTACAATCAAGACTACAAAGAGTCCAGAATGCAGCACCCAGAGTCATCCTGGAAATCCCCCGACACAGCCACATCTCCTCTCACCTCAGAGACCTACACTGGCTCCCAGTCAAAGAATGCATCACATACAAACTCCTGATCTACACCTACAAGGTACTACACAACATAGTTCTGGCATACCTCAACCACTGCCTCGCCTTCTACGTACCCAACAGGCATCTTCGTTCTTCCCAGCTGTCCCTTGCAGCCATTCCCAAGATCTGAAAAAGCATAGCAGGAGGAAGATCCTTTTCCTACCTCAAAGCCCGTACATGGAACAGGCTACCTCTCAAACTCAGGCAGACCGCATCACTGAAGCAGTTCAAGAAGGACCTCAAGACTGATTGAACAGCATGCCTGCCAAAAGCACCTTGAGACTCTATGGGTGATTGGCCATGCTTTAGAAATCACTGATTGATTGATTGATTGCGGCCCTAGTGGTTGTCAGTGGCTGAGACTTTAACAAGCATTCCACAAATCACCTTTTGTTACTGTAATGTGATGCCCTAAGTGCAACCAGCATGCCCAAACGTAGTACCAAACTCTGTTCAGTGAGCCTCAGGGCAAGCACTGGACAACTGGGCTTCAGCAATGGGGCTGGAGTCATTTGCCTCTGATGTCCCCAGATCCGTTTTTGCAAACTGGGCCAAGTACAACTTCTTTAGTACTTGATCCTCATAGTAAGCAATCTTAGAGTTCTCAGGGATGTAATGGGGGTGGGAGGGAGTGTTCAAACTCAGCACTCAACAATTACTCATCAGCACAATGACTGAATGTCCAACTGATTGCTTTATATTGATACTCACTTATAAAACATAATATAAAGAGGCACAAATCACAGACTGGCTTTTGGGCTGGTGTACTTTGTATTCTGTTCACCTCGACCCACTCTTGGGTCTTCCTTTCTGGCAAGTATAGATAGGTGCTCCAGGGTTGAGAGCACTGGCGGGATCCCAATAGGTTGGCACCGGTAAAAAGTCATAGTCAGCAATAATGGTGCCCATGGCGACACCACAGTGCTGATCATGACTTCACTTTCCGCCAGTCTTTCCCTGGCGGTGAAAGGCTGGCGAGAAGCCAGGGCTAGGGGCCACAGGGGGGGCCCCTGCACTGCCCATGACCATATCATGGACAGTGCAGGGGTCCACCTACCAACACCCTCAGAATGCACATTCTGAGGGTGCTGGTGTGTGACGGCATTGGCCCTGGCTCCCCGGGAGCCAAGGTCAATTTCCACCGCACTGGCTCTATTGGGCTGACAGGCGGAAACATCATAATACATTGTTTGCGTCTGTCAGCCTGGTGGAAGCATCGTAATACAATAGGAGTGAAGCCGCACCTTGACAGCAGCCTCACCTCTGCCATATTGATGGTCTCTGTGACAATGCTACTGAGACTGTAATTGGGCCCCTAATTCTTCACAACATAATGGTGAAGTTAGCTAACCAGTAAGCTAGTGTGTGGGAAAATAAGATGGATTCTGTTGCATGACATTGTTAAGGAAATTGGGTAATATTTTAATTATTATCTTCAAAAAACAGTCTAATTGGAGTTTCATTTAAGCATACAAGAAATTTGCTTCGTTTATGAGTTTGCTTCAGTGAAAAAGATTATGGATAACGTACATTTTGTGAAAAAGATCAGTAAAATATTGAAAATATCCACATGCTTTAAGATGTTTGCTAGTTTTCATTAGTAACAGAAACAATAACAGACACACCGAGCTCAGCAGATTACTGCTAACAAAGGACTGATTCAAAATATGTTCAATCCCCAATGGCATGATTTTACACCAACATTATTTTTTTAAATCAGTTATACATTTAACTGTGTTGGACGGAGGCTGTCTTCTTGGCACCTTAGTTCCCACATCCGCTCAGTAAGTATAGACTTTTATGGCAGACCTGCAGATTTCTAGGAACAACCAAAATACTTTAAGAGCTTTAAATTAAAGACAACCCATATCCTGATGTGCATTTCTCCAATTGTCACAAATAATTTCTACTCACGCTAGCCCAATGTCTTACAAAATAATTTTTTTTAATTTTTTTTCTGAGTTGTCTCAAGGGACCTCATCCAAAGGTGACCCTATGTATTTTATATAGGACAATGGTCCATCTAAATATGTACACAAATGCCTTTGTTAAAAAATTAAACTAGTAGAAGTCATGCTATGCTGTTATGTATATATGCTTACCAGCCAGGCTTCACCAGAGAGTGTCAGCTATTGAATAACACCTCATCAAGGGACTGATTCCGAGTTTGGGGGTCCTGTGTCAGCCATGTTGATGGTGGCGGTTTGACCACCAACAGGCTGGTGGAGCAGACTGCCGTATTCTGAGTTTGGCGGCTGAGGAATTAGAAGTTGCCAGCGCACCACTACCACCGCCAGGCAGCACAGACCGTTGTGGTCTTCTAGAGGCATAAACAGGCCGGTGGAGAGCATGTTTTCGCTGGACTTATTACGAGGTTGCACACCGCCAATGTGACCCCCGCGGTACAACCACCACATACCAGAAGGCAGAAACAAGCAGTTTAACAGAAGACACTCACCTGCAGACAGCAATAGACATCCAGAGCCACCATGGAACCATTCCTAAATGTCATTCTGCTGCACCTGCTTGCAGAAAGACAAGGGGTACAATGCCGACATAGATGACATCAACAGTAAGTACACACACCTACCTGCATTAATAACATGTATACATTTTTTTTACCACTACCAATCACATTATAGGGGGGACACCAAGGACAGCAGCTACACTTATCTTCCCAGGCACACACACTTGCATACTGCAGCTCAAACACACACATTCAGAACATGCACACTTCAGCCAGAACACACACACACTGCACAGCAATACCACACGTATATGCACGGATTCACAACACAGGCTCAGCGACATAACAAACATACACACACACACAGAAACAACAACACAACCAACCCACTAATACAAAATCATTCCACAAACACACCCAACACTATCCAGGGACTGTCCACACATACAACACACAAATACATCCATCTGTCATCGCCCACACACAATACCTCCATCCAACAACAATGCAATTAACACACACATCACACACATACAACAATGGATCAACAATGGCATGCTCAATGCACACGGAGACAATTCGACAAAAGACACAGATTGCACCACCACAACAACACTAGTACAGCTACAATGGGAGCAGCAGGACCATACTTGGAAGGAGGCTGCATTGGGACACAAATCATGTTGAACATGGCACCTAACAACATGCACATGGCAGTTGCACACACTTGAATATCAGGAACAAGCACTACCAATATCAATTGACTTGCACAGTCACACAATGTGGGAAGGACATGGCAACAAAGCACAGACAACTCACTCTCCATGAGACATACCCCTACACCAACCAGCTGCAAGATACACACACCTACATGGACACTTGAGCACTCAAGTGCAAAGCAAACTACCACAACTCAACACACTCCAGGTCTGCACAGACAAAACTCAAGAACACACACACTACATGTAGACATTTGCCATATCAGGAACAAGTAATTCAACACACATTCCCACACCACACAAGAAGATACACATACCACTACAGACACAACACAATGCCATGACACCAACATTTCAGCAACATACATATACCCATCACACAACACACACCTTTCCCTTGGGGGACAACAGCAGCACTACAAACTCAAAATCTGCAAAAACCACCACATGGAGCAGCAAGCAGTCCAAGCACACACAATTACAGGCACACAACCAATGTCAGCCAGGGAGAACAGAAACCTAGGGAAGAAAAAAGCAGGACAAAGGGGTATCCAAAACACCAACAACTGGTTGGCTTTATTAAAGCAATGTTCTTGTAGTTCAAGGCCATATGCCAGTCCAAAAATGTCTGCCCAAAAGCCATAGTGTTGGGCCCCTACTTGACTCCTGACTGCCATGTAACCTTCACAGTTAGGGACATCAAAAGGGCAGGCAGGCACCTCAGAGGTTATCGTGGGGCTTTGGGTTTAGGAGGGAGGCTTGAGTGTGGGGTTGGGAGGGGGGTTTGGCTTTAGCCTTGGGAGGGGTGGTAACCTTCTTGGAAGGGGTTGACTTCTACTTGGCAGGTGGAGTGGCATTGGTGCTTGCAGGTGACAGAGGAAGTCTTGGAGGTGGAAGGGATTGCCTTGGGGAAGGAAACTGACCTTTTTGGGGTGGGAAGAACAGGGGTAATGTCAAGGTCACAGAGGAAACGTTTCTTTGACACACTGGGACAGTCATCAGAAGGGGGTCAGGATTTGGAGGGTGAAGGAGTGGTTGTCTGACATGTAGGTGTGGCTGTTTTGGGTGCATGTTTGTGGGAGGTGTGCATGTGTGTGGTGGGTGTCTGTTGGGTGGGTGAATGAGGGTGTTCATGTGTTTTGAGGGTGGAGGTGCTGGGTGATGCCGTGGTGTGTGGTGGGTGTCCTTTGGGGTGGTGACTGGAGGTATGGTGGATGTGCTGCATGTAGTTGTGTCTGTGGTGTCTGCTGGTGTGGTGACTGGGGTGGATGTCTGAGGGTCTGCTGGGAATGATAGGTGTGGTGGCTGGATCAGTGACTGGTGATGCAGTATCTGTAGGTGTGCCAGATGTTGTGTGTGTGATGTTGGGGGTGGGGGGTGTCATGGGAAATCGTGAATGTTGACGTGTCTGGAGGTGGATGCTGTTTGTATGCATGCCAGTGGTGTCTCTTGTGGTGCTTATGTTTGTGGGCGCTAGCCTTCTCTGATGAGAAGGATGCATAGGATTCAGTCTGTGTACTATGGGTGGGTCGGGGAGGGGGAGGTTTGTACTCAGAAGAGGAAGGTGGAGCGAGATGGAAGACAAGGTGTGACTGGCTTCTGTCAGTATAGAGGCCAGTGATTGCACTGTGAATTCCCTCCATGAACATACTGCCTTGCTGGATCTGGCGTGTCAGTCCCTGGATGGCATTCACGGTGGCCATCTGACCCACAGAGATTGATCTCAGGAGATCGACAGCCTCCTCACTGAAGCAGTAGGGCTAAGAGTGGTTGGGGCAGAGGTGCCTGCGGCAAAGAAGACACCCACCCTCTTGGGTGAGCAGGCAAGGCTAACTGGACGGGGAACAACAGAGAGGGCGTTGATAGTGTAGTGAATCCTAGTTTGTTTTAATGGGAAACAGGAGTTAGCTGAGCCATTGGCTTGCAGACGTGTGCCCCCGTCACCTAGTGACTTTTACCATACTTAGCTTGCTCTGTTTTAGCACATTTATTTAATTGTATCTTTTAAGATAGCTGCCATGTTTCTAGTTAGGTCAATGTTTTAGGTTCACGTTATTAGTGCCACTGCACTAAGGCGTCAATATCAACCGGCAAAGATAAACAAACTGTAGGTGTTCACATTAGGTACCTTCCCTCTTCACACCTTCGAGGGAATTGTTTATATAAATTCCCGTCCCAAGCATGTCTTGTTACCTATTGTTTGGGAACAGCCCTACGTCAGGGGTCCGAGCAGATCTGCATAAATGCATCTCACTTATACAGATAGTCAGAGGGATTCTGACCAGATGCCATCGCTGCTATCGATGCTGCACGTCACCTTGACGCTGACCCAGTCTTCGTGTCCCTACGGAGTCTGAGCTAGAGACCTCATTCCAAAGTATCCAGGATTGGCGGGCTCTTCTCATGGACATGGCATTGGCAGATTAGGTTTAACACACCTAGCTCTCTTTTAGGTTAGGGGTTTAGGCTCATCATGCTAGGGTATTAGAACATATTTAGCATCTTATGTCATCTCATGTCATTGCAAGATGGTGGAGGTCTTTGTAATAATGACTCTTGTCTTTACCATTCTGTTTCTTGCATTATTCATTACCCTAATCATTGCAGCCCATGCAATTTATCGTAGATTGCAGTTTTGTTAAATAAAACCTTACTGCATCTTTTTCACTGCCTGTGTTTGATTGAGACATGTTAATGTGAGAAAGGGATAATCTTCGTTTAACCACAACACTCCCTGAGATGTCACACTCTTGAGTCCATGTGTAAAGGCTGCCACAAATCACCTTTTACTGTTTGGGTTTTTGGTGAGGTGCTGCTTGTGACTCGGGAGGGTTGGAACGACAGTTGCGACTTGTTGTAAGATAGGCATACTCGCCTACAAACATAAGCACTGTCATCCTTAAACCAGCAGTCTTCCCTAGAGCAAGAGTCTAACTACGACATGGCTCCACCATCAATGGTGTTTAGGCACTAATTTTACGGATACCGTGATTATCACTGTCTCACATACTACATGTATCCAAAGTACCATTATACGGAGACATCCATGGCCTTGGGGAAGACCCTCCTGAGATGAACAGGGACCACCTAATTAGGCTGTAGGTTGTTCGAGCTTGAACTCATAAAAGGACTTTTCTCCCAATTTGGTGTTTCATCTCTTATACCCATTTCACAATATATTTTAATATAATTTCACATAGACATTCCTGAGAATGCTAGACCAGCATTAACACTACACCCAGTAGCGCATGGCTTAACAGATGAGGATGGGGATGTCACATTCATAGTAGAAGCTAGTGAAGTTTACCAAATAGAAACATTCTACTCTTGGGTCACGTTTCCTGAGGAAGACTGTTAGAAATGGGGTCTTTGGTTGACAGTCAGGTTACCCCCTGTTCAAGTAAAGACCCTCACTCTAGCCAGGGTAAAACAGAATCACCCTCAGCTAACCCCTGCTTACCCCGTTGGTAGCTTGGCAGAGCAGTAGGCTTAACTTCAGAGTGCTAGGTGTAAAGTATTTGTACCAACACACACAGTAACTTAATGAAAACACTACAAAATGACACAACGCAGGTTTAGAAAAATAGGAAATATTTATTTAAACAAAACAAGACCAAAACGACAAAAATCCACAATACACAAGTCAAGTTATCAATAGAAAATGCAAAAAGAGTCTTTAAGTAGTTTTAAACACACACTAACGCTGTCAGCGTGAAAAAGTACCTTGGGCACGTCAAAAATAACCCCGCACGGGCGAGTGTGTGTCAAAAAGGGCTTGCGAGGCGTTGATTCCACTCATGAGCGGGACCGTACGTCGTGTCTCATTTCGCCAGGTCGGGCTCGTCATTTCTTCTCTACGCAGGAGAGCGATGTGTCGATCCGGTCAGCACTCTCGGGTCCGGGCTGGCCTTGCGTTGTTTTTCCATGCACGGCGGTACTTGAGTCGGAAATCCAGCCGCACAATGATCCGAAAACCCCGCAGCACGGTCTGTGATCTCCCAGCCTCCGTCAGCGATGCTGCGCGTCATTTCTCCTGCTACGTGCGTTGATTCTTCAGTCCCGTTTCATGCGAGTGTCGTTTCTCAGCTGCGGAGCCGGTGGTGCGTCGTTTCTTCAGCCGCAGATCAGAGTTGCGTCGATCTTTTCCCCACACAGCGCTCTGTGCGTGGATTTCCTGGTCCTTAGGCTGCCAGCTTCTCCTTTCAGGGTCCCAGGAACTAGACGGGCACCACAGGGCAGAGTAGGAGTCTCTCCAGAGACTCCAGGTGCTGGCAGAGAAAGGTCTTTGCTGTCCCTGAGACTTCAAACAACAGGAGGCAAGCTCTAAATCAAGCCCTTGGAGATTTCTTCTCAAGATGGAAGGCACACAAAGTCCAGTCTTTGCCCTCTTACTCTGGCAGAAGCAGCAACTGCAGGATAGCTCCACAAAGCACAGGCACAGGCAGGGCAGCTCTTCTTCCTCAGCTCTTCAGCTCTTCTCCAGCCCGAGGTTCCTCTTGTTTCCAGAAGTGTTCTAAAGTTTGTGGTTTTGGGTGCCCTTCTTATACCCAATTTCTCCTTTGAAATAGGCCTACTTCAAAGTAAAGTCTCTTTTGAATGTGAAATCCTGCCTTGCCCAGGCCAAGCCCCAGACACTCACCAGGGGGTTGGAGACTGCATTGTGTGAGGGCAGGCACAGCCCTTTCAGGTGTGAGTGACCACGCCTCCTCTCCCTCCTAGCACAAATGGCTCATCAGGATATGCAGGCTATACCCCAGCTCCCTTTGTGTCACTGTCTAGTGTGAGGTGCAACCAGCCCAACTGTCAAACTGACCCAGACAGGGAATCCACAAACAGGCAGAGCCACAGAAATGGTATAAGCAAGAAAATGCCCACTTTCTAAAAGTGGCATTTTCAAACACACAATCTTAAAATCAACTTTACTAAAAGATGTATTTTTAAATGTGAGCTCAGAGACCCCAAACTCCACATGTCCATCCACTCCCAAGGGGAATCTACACTTTAATCAGATTTAAAGGTAGCCCCCATGTTAGCCTATGAGAGGGACAGGCCTTGCAACAGTGAAAAACGAATTTAGCAATATTTCACTGTCAAGACATATAAACACATAACTATATGTCCTACCTTAACCATACACTGCACCCTGCCCTTGGGGCTATATAGGGCCTACCTTAGGGGTGTCTGACATGTAAGAAAAAGGAAGGTTTAGGCCTGGCATGTGGGTACACTTGCCAAGTCGAATTTACAGTTAAAACTGCACACAGACACTGTAATGGCAGGTCTGAGACATGATTACAGAGCTACTTATGTGGGTGGCACAACCAGTGCTGCAGGCCCACTGATAGCATTTGATTTACAGGCACTGGGCACCTCTAGTGCACTGTACTAGGGACTTACTAATACATCAAATATGCCAATCATGTATAAGCCAATTATATACACATAATTTTGTAAACAAGCCTTGCACTTTAGCACTGGTTAGCAGTGGTAAAGTGCCCAGAGTAACAAAAACAGTAAAATCAGAGTCCAGCACACATCAACAACCTGGGAAACAGAGGCAAAAAGTTAAGGGAGACCACACCAAGGATGAAAAGTCTAACAAAGACCAAAGATCATTTACATTTCCCACATACAGAATTGCTAATGTGCCTCAACGGTACCAAGCATTCCATTATCTTGAAATCCCGATTACTCATCAAGAACATCAGAATTGGTTCAATAGCGCCCTACCACACGTAATACAACCCGTGAAATTAGGTCCCTTAGGGAATGAAGGACCAACGTGGCCTATGTTGGCAACATACACACCTCACCCAGGTACACAAAACATGCAGGTAGTAGACATGCGAAATGTATACATTGAGTTTGTGACACTTTACAGACAACTTGTTCAGTTCATAATGTGCACTCTGAACACTGCACCAGTGCGTTCAGCACCACCAACACCTGTGGGATACCAATTGGCTACTGGGATTAATCCACAAACAGTACATACTATAATGGGTAAGGTACCCACAGAACGAGAGAAAAAAGTCCGGTCTGGATAGCACAGAAAATAAATCAGCTGGAAGCTGTGTTTCCTTATACGGGACCACAGGAGGAACACTGAATTCTCACAATGTGCTTGCCCTTCGGGATGGTTCCCTCGGTAGATGACTGTGCCACATGGGGTACAGTCTTTGCTGCAATTTATACTACCACACATGGTACCCCGACACATGCCAATTTACCAGAAGTGTTGAAACAAATACAGAATGAGCACAAGGCTGCACCAGCCCTAGATTTGGGGATGAAATGAATGCATAACTTTGACGCAGTCTCCTCCATAATACTCAGTGACATTAAAGAGGAAGTGGTAGCACTGGCTATATGCCAGCACCTCCAAGAGATTCCACACTTGGACCAGGAGAAACAGCTACTGAAAATTATTTCCGATACCTATACCAGTTTATGACGGGATAGTTTTGGGGCCAAGCCGGAGAAGCTTGCAATACAGAGTACCACCCCTAAGGAAGGTACTAAACAGGCACAGAAGGGTTCTAAGAAGTGCTGGGTTAAACAAAAACAATTTAGAGATAGACAAAATAAGAGTGCAGATTCTCCACATCCAGAGAACTCAGACAGGAGATATAATCTCAGAAATAGGGAAAATATAAAAGCTCCTGACAGGTATACTGATTCACGTCACTCTCTTTCCTTTCAGGATGCACCGGATAGATGTAGCGAGCGAGGGAGCTGTCCTGATAGACGTTCTGAGTACGTGAAAGAGAACAAAGGCTCACCACAGTCTTCAGACAGAAAAGAAGATAAGTCCCCACAACAAAAGCCACAGTTTAAAAAGAAAAAGGTGGCAGCACTGTCAGTTAAAAACGCCAGTTCACTTCAGAACATTGCTGAAGAACAAGACTTGGGCAGTGACACTGTTAGCGCAGCAGAGGTCACAATATGTCACCAGAGTCTGAAAGATCATCTGGATGCAACAGCATCTAGCAATTTCATTGCAGTTGAGACTGCGGATGGCCGCGTTCTCCCACCCGACAGGATTTATGATTTAAATATCCAAATTGAGGAAGACATAGAGCACACCATTGGTGTGATATTCTGGGATGAACTTAGTTGTGATATCCTACTGGCTGAAAGGGACTGGCCACCAGAGCACGTCTGTAAGCTCCCACATGGGAAAGATGTCATTTTGCCTTCTTTCTCTGATCTTGTTCCAGAAGCAGTAAAACAATCCTATGCAGTCAATTGGGCTTTAGTGCAGGCACTTGCGTTGTACAGCAATCATGTAGGTTGGGACAATGACTCTCCTTGTCATATGAAACCTATCAGGTCTACACCCCAGCCTCACCCACAATATCCTGTAAAAGCTCCGGCGAGGGAGATCCTCACTCAGGTCGAGTACCAGGGAGTAATTGAGCCCTGCGTTTCCACGATGAATAATCCATTATTCCCCATTGCAAAACCAGACCATTCCTACAGAATAGTCTTAGATTACAGACATTTAAACAGTCATACACATATGTATGCTATACAAAATTCACATAGCACAGTACTAATTAGTAACCTAGTGCGCAAAAAATACAAAACTACCTTGGTTATCTCCAACTGTTTCTTCTGTCAGAACTTGGCACACGAAAGTCGGGACCATAGTGCATTCTCATTTGGTTCACAAAAACACTTCTGCCGTTTGCCCAAAGGCTACAAGAACAGCCCAGGGCTGTTCTCAGTCTGTGTAACATCAGTATTACATGATATTGATTCTGAGGCTTTGTCCTACTTGGATGACATCTATCTCACAGATGACTACCTCAACATTCATCTTACCAGGGTCAATTCGATCATTTTAGGATTCACAGCCCTTAGCTACAAATGTAATTTTAGGACAACTAAAATAGCCTTTCTCAGTGTATTGTTCCTGGGATATGAGTTATCAAACAAGGGGAAGAGCCTGGCCCCACACTTTCCAGGGAAATGTGCTCAACTCCACCCACCTAACACTCTCAAGAAACTAGTCTTTACTTGGATTCTTTAACTTTGGGTGAACGTATATTCCTGACTATGCGCAACATATCAAGCCACTCTATGACTTAGTATGCCCTGATTTTTCTACACAGGACAGTTGAAAATACACGCATCCTTAGGGAATTGCAACTGGACTTGCTAGAAGCAAAACACTTGCACACCTGTGACAACAAAACACATTTGGTCACAGGAATAATTGCTGGTGCCACTGGGTTCACTTATGTCACCTTTAACGAAGGCGACACAGTGCCCGGAGCATATAAATCACAATGTTATTCCAATGCAGAACAGCGTTTTGCACCCACAGAAAAATTCTAACTGCAGTTCAGATGGCTGTCATTAAGGAGAGACCACTTGCCCAAAGGAAACGCATCAATGTCGTTACCCAGATGCCAGCCTTAGAAGCTGTCACAAAAGCAAGCGTTCCGAACGCTAAAGCATTACATCCATGCTGGATTCAGTGGGCAACCTCCCTGACTGCCACTGATGTTGACTACATCTTTGATCCAAAACTACAGACACAAGAATTCCTCCAATACGAACAGGAGTACCCCACTCCTCTAGATATTTTGCCACTTGACAGATTCCATACTGCCATTTATACTCATGGTTCAGCAAAACCAGCTGTAGGAACCAAACATCAATACTCAGCCGCTTGCACAGCTGTGAGCAGAGTGATGAAGGATGGTGTTTTCCACCCTCACAATACCTACACGCAGACCTTAGGAGACTGCACAGCTCAGATGGCTGAATTGAGGCCCTTATTCTAGCGCTAGTTCACACAGAGCCAGGATTACTGACTTTAATTGTCTGTGACTCATACTACTGCATCCAGACCTACAATGATTATCTTAATAATTGGCGATTGAACAGGTTTAGAGATTCTAAGGGGAACACCATAAAACACAGAACTCTGTCGGGGAGGGTGGCTGATCTTAAGGATAAGCTACCTTGTGTCCATGTAGTACATACATTGGGCCACCAACGTGGTGGAGTATACGTTCTCGGCAATACTTTGGCTGATGAAGCAGCCAAATCTGCAGTAGCTACAGCTTCTGTAGCTGCAGTGACTCATTCTCAAACGAGATTGGAAAGTGAAATTCTGACTGCCGTGAAAGCTTCGGCTGAAGGCAAGTCTCTCCCAAAAGCATACCCTGCAAAATTCTCTTACCACATCAGTGCACAGAATGTTGCCTATGCAACACTCCCTATGGTTGGAGATCGAGCGATCCCCAATCATGACCAGAGATTAGATCTCAGTAAAGCAGCGCATGAGTGTGTCGCTTCTGCCCATGCTGGTATTTCGGCCTAGTAATACTCTTAGAGAAACAGACCAGGGTGGTCATTCTGACCTCGGCGGTAAAAGGCGCCTACCGCCGGTCAGAAATCCTCCATAATTCCGCTGCGGTCGCGGTAACCCGCCACGGTCATTCTGACCCGCAGCAGCCAAACCTCCGAAAATCCGACAGCCACAACAGACCGCCAGACCAGCGGTCGGCGGAAAAGTGGAGGTGACCAAACCTCCACCGTCACGCCAACAGAAATACGCCCATGCCATTACGACCCACGAATCCACGCAGCAGTCTTTCAAACGCGGTTTTCCATTGGCGGTACACACCGCCGCGGTCAGAATACACACAAACGAACAAAACTCAGCCACATTGGCCGATTTGAATTCCACACACCTGATACACATACACACACCACTCCCACACACACAATACAATATAAAACACACACCCACATCACCCACAAACCCCTACGACCAAAAATTCAGAAAGAAGCACTGAGAGACACATCAGCGATCACAGAATACCATCACACAGAGGCACACTACACCATCACCCACACAATATCCACACACAAAACAACACACACCACCACACTCAACACACTTAACTACACATACTCCACCCCACACATCATACACACCACTCCATGGCACCCCAAAGACACCCCCGCTTCTCAGACGAAGAACTCAGGGTCATGGTGGAGGAAATCGTTCGGGTAGAGCCCCAGCTCTTCGGCACACAGGTCCAATACACCAGCATTGCCCGGAGGACGGAGCTATGGCAGAGGATTGTCGACAGGGTCAACGCTGTGGGACAGCACCCCAGAAATCGGGAAGACATCAGGAAGCGAAGGAACGACCTACGAGGGAAGGTGCGTTCCATGGTATCCAGGCACAACATCGCCGTGCAGAAGACTGGCGGAGGACCCCCACCTCAACCCCCACAATTTACAACATGGGAGGAGGAAGTCTTGAACATCCTGCATCCTGACGGCCTCGCAGGAGTCGGCGGAGGAATGGACACTGGTAAGTTGAAGCTTCACTACTGCTTCCCCCCCACCTGCATGCCAAATCATACCCCCAACCCTCACCCCCATCCTCGAACCCCACCCTCACCCCCACCCCCATCCTCACCCCCACCCTCACCCTCACCCCCACCAACATCCTCACCCCCACCACCAGCCTCACCCCCACCACCATCCTCACCCCCACCCCAGCACACCTATTCCCTGCCAATGTCTCACCATCACAACCCACACATCCCAAAACCTAGGCCTGCATGCGTCCACTAAGCATGGACACCCATCACCAAAGCATGCCCAATGCATATACACATCCCCCCCACAAGCCACCCTCACCAAAGCCCCCACACACGAATGCCAGCACTTGGGGACACGGGAACCCACAGATACACCCATATGCCACACATTGAAACTATAACCATACCTCTATACCCCTGCAGGACCCAACCGTCAACACACCGCCACGGAGGGCCCAGAATTCTCCACACCCCCCACCCAAGAGGCCGTCAGCGATGACAGCAGCTCTGTCGACCTGGACACCGATGACCAGCCCGGACAATCGGGGACCTCTGGACAGTCGGTTCCCCTCACACAGGCACAGGCCACTACAGACCCAAACCCCTCTGGGAACACCAGCACAGCTCCCACCCAGCGGGCCCAGGCCTCTGTCTCCAGGGCGCGTCAATCTGCGGTGTGTCTACCACTACAGGGCACCCAGGATAACCCACCACCCCAACAACAACAGGGACCTGGGGGCAGTGGTAGTGGGCACACCGGCCAGGGGGCAGAGGCCCAGGGAAACAGGGCAACTCGGAGGGCAGCTGTGTGACAGGGGGGGGACGGGCCCAGGGAACCCACTCTCCACGAGGCCCTCACCACCATCATGGGAGCATACAACTGCTCCCAGGAGACGATGGCGACGGTACTGGCCCGGTTCCAGGAGATCCAGGTACTGCAGGAGGAACACTATCGGGGGTACAGGGAGGACATCAGAGCCCTCACCTCCACCCTGGTTACCATGGTAGGGCTGCTGCAGGACCTCATCAACACCAGGACGGACACTCAACAACAACAAAGGGCCCCTGCCACTAGCCTGGACCAAGAACAGCCAACCACCTCCGCCGGCGCTAGTGGACAGGAGGCCCCCGCACAACAGCAGCCCACCAGACCCCCACCTCCTGCAGGAGAAGAACCACCCCGCAAGAGGGCCCTGAGATCTCGCAAGAAGACAGAGTAGGATGTCAAGACCCCCGCCAGCAAAGGATACCACCTGATGTCAGCCCACTGTCCCACATTGTCACCCTGTCCATCCTTGAACTGCCCATGCTCCATCTCTCCACAGGCCTATGGACAATGCACCTGTGTGACTGTTACTCTGGACTCTGCCATGGACATTCCTTCACCATAGCCCCCACCCACTTGAAACCACCCATCCCATTTTGAGCACTGAAATAAACACCTATTTTGCACAAAACTACAGTATCTGGAGTCTGGCTGTGATTTCAAAATATTGTAATTGACATGACAGTGCAAATATGTCCTTGTACATAGTGAAGTAAACAAACAGCTGCCACAAAGCTGTAGTCCATGGGGAAACGAAGCACAGGACTCGTAGTGGGGATCCCAGATCTGAAATAGGGAGGGAAAAGCCACAACTCAGTCATCATACACTGGGGCAAATAGACAGGCAGCAGAGATGCAGGAGAGTAGTTCACATTTACTAAATTATGTTTGAATTGTTACCTGTGTCCTATTGGAAGTACTGTTCAATGATTCTGTCCCTGTTGTCTGTTTCAGCCCCGTCGTCTTCCTCCTCGTCACTCTCCACAGGTTCCACAGCTGCCACAACACCACCGTCTCGACCATCCTCCTGCAGGAAAGGCACCTGGCGGCGCAAAGCCAGGTTGTGAAGCATGCAGCAGGCCACGATGATGTGACACACCTTCTTAGGTGAGTACATTAGGGATCCACCTGTCATATGCAGGCACCGAAACCTGGCCTTTAGGAGGCCAAAGGTGCGTTCGATCACCCTCCTAGTACGCCCATGGGCCTCATTGTACCGTTCCTCTGCCCTGGTCCGGGGATTCCTTACTGGGGTCAGTAGCCACGACAGGTTGGGGTACCCAGAGTCCCCCAATAGCCATACACGGTGTCTCTCTAGCTGTTCCATCACGTAAGGGATGCTGCTATTCCTCAGGATGTAGGCGTCATGCACTGACCCTGGGAATTTGGCATTTACATGCGAGATGTACTGGTCAGCCAAACACACCACCTGGATGTTCATGGAATGGTAACTTTTTCTGTTCCTGTACACCTGCTCCCTGTCTCTTGGGGGAACCAAAGCCACATGGGTCCCATCAATGGCACCAATGACGTTGGGAATATGTCCAAGGGCGTAGAAATCACCCTTCACTGTAGCCAATTCGCCCACCTCAGGGAAAATGATGTAGCTCCTCACGTATTTCATCAGGGCAGACAACACTCTGGATAACACCTTCGAAAACATGGGCTGAGACATCCCAGAAGCAATTCCCACTGTTGTCTGAAATGACCCACTTGCCAGGAAATGGAGTACTGACAGGACCTGCACCAGAGGGGGAATCCCTGTGGGTTGGCGGATGGGGGACATCAGGTCGGGCTCCAGCTGGGCACACAGTTCATGTATAGTGGCACGGTCAAGCCGGTAGGTCAGGATAATGTGGCGTTCTTCCATTGTCGACAGGTCCACCAGCGGTCGGTACACGCGAGGATTTATCCGTCTCCTCGCCAAACCCAGCGGACGGTGCATAGGAAGGACAACATGGAGCACAGAGTCAAACAACCCACAGGTACGTACTCACAGCTTGCACAGTAAACGATTCTCTATGCAGTGAATGGCGTGTCTGAGTGGCTATGCAAGGCCTAGGCCTGTGTGACGCAGTTGAAATTGAGCCATGTGGACCCTCGAAATGGCGGCTGCCTGACCTGTGAAGTGTGACAATGGGATGTGAGGTCAATGCGCTGGCGTGGCACACCGCGGCGGTCGGCGGTCGAAGACCGCGGCGCGAAGCCGCATTGGTTAACATTGAAGCCTATGGGTTTCAGGAGCCAATGGCGAAGGGCGCCGGCGGTGGCGGTACGCACCGCCGCGGTACGCACCGCCGCGGTACGCACCGCCGCGGACGTGACCGCCATTTCCTATCTACTTATCCACTTGCGACTTGAACTTTCACAGGAGAGGACCTATACTTCAAGTGTTGCTGTGACCTCGGTCTGGAAGGGACAATGGCTGCTGCGTCTGGGGAAAGGGCCTCTGCCTTCACTGGTGAGGAGTTGGAGAAACTTGTGGATGGGGTCCTCCCCCAGTATGCGCTACTCTACGGTCCTCCAGACCAACAAGTGAGTTTAATTCAATATGGATTTGGGGCCACTGGCTGGCTTGGGGGCCTGGCGGTGATGGGGGGCATGTTGGGGATGGCGGGGGGCCTGGCGGGGATGGGGGGCATGTTGGGCCTGGCGGGGGGCCTGGCGGGGATGGGGGGCATGTTGGGCCTGGCGGGGGGCCTGGCGGGGATGGGGTGCATGTTGGGCCTGGCGGGGGGCCTGGCGGGGATGGGGGGCATGTTGGGCCTGGCGGGGGGCCTGGCGGGGATGGGGGGCATGTTGGGCCTGGCGGGGGGCCTGGCGGGGGGCCTGGCGGGGATGGGGGGCGTTGGGCCACTGGCAACGAAAATGCAGACAAACTTGAACGTGGTATTTCTCCCTCCCTGTACGTGTCACATAGGTCCGCGCCCATGAGAAGATCGGGATTTGGCGTGCCATCGCCAAGGAAGTCCGGACCCTGGGGGTCCACCATCGACAGGGCACCCACTGCCGCAAGAGGTGGGAGGACATCCGCCGCGGGACCAAGAAGACCGCTGAGTCTCTGCTGGGGATGGCCTCCCAACGTAGGCGGGGTGCCTGCCGTCAACTGACCCCCCTGATGTTCCGGATCCTGGCGGTGGCCTACCCTGATTTGGATGGGCGCGTGAGGGCAGCACAGCAGACACAAGGGGGTGAGTACAAGCATTATCTACTCTGTTGTCGCGCAGTGGAGGTGTCTGGGTGGGGGAGGAGGGCTGTGGGTCCCCCTAGGCCAGGGCGATATCTGTAGGCTGGGCACCCCCGTAAGCCCCTGTGTCCCCAGCCACCACCCTCAGTAGTGTGTCAGTACAGCCATCCCTGGGCCGTGTCATCCATGGGTGCAGTTGTCAACTCTAGGCGTGTAGGGCATGTTCCACGGAATGCGTAGCGGACCCCAAGTGCGCAACTTAGTGCAGGGGGCATCTGTGTCTGTCATGTCCGCTAACTGTACCGGTGATCCATGTACTCAAAATCTCTTTATTTCTCTCTCCCCCCCCCTTTTTGTTTGTCTTTCTGTGCTTGTGTGCATCAGCATCATCAGGCGGAGGAGAAGTGGCATCGGGGCAGGAGGGAGCTGCATCTCACATGGCCCAGGAGGGCCATGCCACAGAGTCTGACTGGACCAGTGAGACGGAGGGCGAGGGGAGCTCCACAACGGGGACGACTGGACCCTGCAGCGACACGGACACGTCCTCGGAAGGGAGCTCCCTTGCGGGGGTGGCACCATCCGTGCCCCCCGCCATTACAGGTACAGCCGCCACCCAGCGCACCATCTCCGCCCTCCCAGCAGCCCCTCAACGTTCGCCCCGTGCCCGCTCTGCCAGGAAGCCGGGCATCTCCTTTGCCCCAGGCACCTCAGGCCCTGCCCCTGTTACCCCCGCTGCCCTCAGTGAGGAGGTCATTGACCTCCTCCGAACGCTCATTGTTGGGCAGACTACCCTTTTGAATGCCATCCAGGGGGTGGAGAGGGAGGTTCATCGCAGCAATGCGTACCTGGAGGGCATTCATTCGGGTCAGGCTGCCCATCAGCGATCGTTCCAGGCTCTGGCCTCAGCACTGACGGCAGCCATTGTCCCTGTCTCCTGCCTCCCTCTACTAACTCCCTCCTCCCAGTCTCCTGTTCCTCTGCCTGTCCCACCCACACCATCAGACCAGCCTGCACACACCTCAACACCCAAGAGCAGCTCATCCAAACATAAGCACCACAGATCACGCAGACATTCACACAAGCAACATTCCGATGCAGACATGCCAACAGTCACTACCACCTCTGTGACCCCCACCTCCTCGTCTCCCTCCTCCCTCCCTGTGACGTCTACACTCACACCTTCATTCACCTCACCATCAGCCAGTGTTTCCATCACCAGCATACCCTCCACTCCAGTCCGCACACGTGCAGTCACCACCCCCACTGCCATTTACACGTCCCCTGTGTCCTCTCCCACTGTGTCTGTCACCCCCTCTTCCACACCACACAAACGCAGCCACCCACCCACCCAACAGCCATCCACCTCACGACAGCCTCCCGCTCCTGCACCTGCACCCAAAGACAGCAAACTTGTCTCGCCTACAACCACATCCTCTCCCTCCACTCCCATACCCACTGTACCTACCACTCTCCATTGTCCCAAGAAAATCCATCTCTCTACTGCTACCTTCTTTCCTGACCCTGAGCCCCCCCCTCCTTCTCGTCGGGGTAAAAAGAGCACCTCAGCCACCACCAGCCCTGCAGCCCCCTTGACAAGGGTGCAGGGGTATTGGAGCCCACCAGCCCGCAGGTCTGGATCTTCGCCCAGCAGCAAGGGGACAGCCAGCCCACCCCCTGGGAAGAGGAGCAGAAGGCGGAAGGGCCGCCGCCGGAGCCCGGATTCGATATCCCCCCAGGACACTAGCCAGCCACCGTCAACAGCCACAGCTCCAAAGGGAGGAAAGGGCCACAGACTCCCGACTAAGGAGGGCAAGGGCAGCAAGGCGGAGAAGTCAGGCAGCAGGCCTGCTGCCCATGGAGGACCCGTCACAGCTGCCCAGGAGGAGCCCGCAACCCCCATAGCCGCTGCCCCGGGAGGAACCGGCACAGCTGCCCCGGGAGAGCCCACCACCCCCATAGCCGCTGCCCAGGGAGGACCCAGCCCAGCTGGCCAGGAGGGCCCCACCACCCACAGCCCAGGTGGGCATTGAAGGAGCACCATCCCCGCTGCCCAGGAGGGCACCACCAGGAAATGAGCAGTTGGCCATAGAATGGCCGCCGTCTCCAGCACCGCTCCGCTGGGGACCGCCGTCTCAAGAACCGCTGAACTGGGCCCTTCAAGGCAAGAACCGCTGAACTGGGCCCCGCCGTCTCCAGCACCGCTCCGCTGGGGACCGCCGTCTCAAGAACCGCTGAACTGGGCCCTTCAAGGCAAGAACCGCTGAACTGGGCCCTTCAAGGCAAGAACCGCTGAACTGGGCCCCGCCGTCTCCAGCACCGCTCCGCTGGGGACCGCCGTCTCAAGAACCGCTGAACTGGGCCCTTCAAGGCAAGAACCGCTGAACTGGGCCCTTCAAGGCAAGAACCGCTGAACTGGGCCCCGCCGTCTCCAGCACCGCTCCGCTGGGGACCGCCGTCTCAAGAACCGCTGAACTGGGCCCTTCAAGGCAAGAACCGCTGAACTGGGCCCTTCATGGCAAGAACCGCTGAACTGGGCCCTTCAAGGCAAGAACCGCTGAACTGGGCCCCGCCGTCTCCAGCACCGCTCCGCTGGGGACCGCCGTCTCAAGAACCGCTGAACTGGGCCCTTCAAGGCAAGAACCGCTGAACTGGGCCCTTCATGGCAAGAACTGCTGAACTGGGCCCTTCAAGGCAAGAACCGCTGAACTGGGCCCCGCCGTCTCCAGCACCGCTCCGCTGGGGACCGCCGTCTCAAGAACCGCTGAACTGGGCCCTTCAAGGCAAGAACCGCTGAACTGGGCCCTTCCAGGCAGGAACCGCTGGCCCTTTGGCAGACGTGGCAGGGCAGGATCTGTCTCGGGCAGGGCTGCAGGATGTCCTCTGGCCAACATGCCTCCTCCAGTGGCAGTGGAGTCTGTTATGGACTGTTTGGACTGTGGCTTTGCTCTCCCCAGGATGGCCCAGTGGGCAGGCCACCCACTGTATGGACTGTTTGGACTGTGGCTTTGCTCTCCCCAGGATGGCCCAGTGGGCAGGCCACCCACTGTATGGACTGTTTGGACTGTGGCTTTGCTCTCCCCAGGATGGCCCAGTGGGCAGGCCACCCACTGTATGGACTGTTTGGACTGTGGCTTTGCTCTCCCCAGGATGGCCCAATGGGCAGGCCACCCACTGTATGGACTGTATGGACTGTGGCTTTGCTCTCCCCAGGATGGCCCAGTGGGCAGGCCACCCACTGTATGGACTGTTTGGACTGTGGCTTTGCTCTCCCCAGGATGGCCCAGTGGGCAGGCCACCCACTGTATGGACTGTTTGGACTGTGGCTTTGCTCTCCCCAGGATGGCCCAGTGGGCAGGCCACCCACTGTATGGACTGTTTGGACTGTGGCTTTGCTCTCCCCAGGATGGGCCAGTGGTCATGGAGTCCCCTCGTGGATCTGGCGTCGTGTACTCAAGTGGCTGAGGTGCCCCCCCTTCCCTTCCCCCTGAGGTGCCTGTCCTTTTTTCTTTCTGATGCCCCTGCAGTGTTCTCTCCGTGGAGTTCTTGTCGTGGGACTGGGCCTTGCCCCTTTGCTCAGGACCCCTGTGGTCCACGGGCAGTGGTTGGACTACATTTAGTAGCTGTATATATTTTGTACATAGTTTATTTATTTATTTGGATTACTGCTGTCCATTTTTCAATATATCTGCCCGTTTGAGTTCTCTTCTTTTGGTCTTTGCATTATTTCGGAAGGGGGGGGTTTGTGGGTTGTGACAGTGATCTGTGGGAATGCATTGATGTGTGTGTTGTAGTGGGTGTGGGTGGGTGGGTGTGTGCCGGTAATCTTTTCCCTCCCCTGTGTCGTAGGTGCAGTACTCACCGATGTCTTCCGCGCCGCCGGGCGTGCTCCTGGTACAGGAGCAGGTATAGGAGTGCGGGGATGACCTGCAACTCGGGTTCCATACTGCCGGAATCTCGCGTGGTGTATGTGGAGGCGAGCGTTTTCCCGTTCGTAGTCTGTTTCCGCCGTGTTTTTATCGGCGGTGCTCCCGCCCCGGAAAAGGTGGCGGATTGGTGGGTCGTGATAGGGTGGGCGGTACATTGTCTGCCGCCTGGCTGTTGGCGGGGACCGCCGCGCTGTTTGTTTGTTCCGCCGTGGCGGGCGGAGTGTTAATGCGGCAGGCTGTGTTGGCGGTTCCCGCCAGGGTCAGAATTGCATATTTTGGACCGCCGGCCTGTTGGCGGGTTGGCCGCCGCTTTATCACCGACCGCCAGGGTCAGAATGAGGGCCCAGGTCTATACAAACAGACAAAACAGTACATCCTTTGTTGTGACATTTGCCAGTTGATTGAGGGTTCCAACATTAAACGCCCACCGCAGACATCCCTCTTGGTATCCAATAGGCAACTACAATGTGTGTACCTAGAGCATTGGGGTCCACTCCAACCGGATGGTGGATACAAATAAATCTTAGTCGCTGTAGATTCTTATTGTAGATTCCTGTGGGTTTGCCCTAAGCGGTCGGTGATGCACAAACTGTTATAAAAGACTTGCTGATCTTTATCAGTACATATGCAGTTGCAGCATTTCATTCAGACCAGGGCCCTGCCTTTGCCTCCAAGGCATTCAGGGATACCATGGGGACGGTGGGTGTTGAACTCCATTACTCCTCACCATACCATCCCAAAGGAAATTTGGTCATGGAGAGGAGGAACCGTGATCTGAAGCAGTCTTTAGCTGCTAGAGTATTAGGTTCTGGCCGCAGTTGGCTCAATCACCTATATGGGGTCCAGAGAGCACTGGATAATCTGGCAAGACAGTCTTTGGAGGGACACAATCCCTATGAGGTTCTCTTTGGGATACCTATGTATGTCCCAGATCTTGATGGCCCTGGTTTGGTGGCAGCAGATTTGACATAAATGTCACTGTCTTACAGGAGCTTCAGCAATTTTGTGATGATAAATCATCCGCCAGTGTTGCCACTTTAAGAATAAGGGACTTACCAGGAACTTCCTCTGGCTGGATTCCTAAAGTCGGGGAACTGGTTCATAAAAAGATCGCTGTGAAGAAGGAATTTGGTCTGTGCTACAGAGCATCCGTCCCAGTCCTGGGAATACAAGGTACCAGAACTGTCATCTTACCTCTGCTGCCTGGTTCTAAAGCAAACAGTTTTATTTCCATTGACGACGTCAAACTTCACCATGTGGATGATCCTGCACAGTAGACCCAGAGGTCCCTCGGGTAGTTCCCGGTCCCCTCTCACTACCCAACAGGACATACCTCTTCCAAGTAGAAATAATAACACTTCTGAATACACAAGCATGTCCAACGACACCTCCTCCATCGTGGGGAGGGTAGAAAATGAGCTCTTGCTGATTCCAGTTACCACATCAACAACAGCACCTGTTCAAGATTTTGCTGTTTTCTACATCCACACAACACAAACTGACGACATTGTCTACTATGAGCCTCCACACAAAGTGGAACCATCCACCAGTAATGCACCTGTTCCTGCATTTGGAGAGACTGCCTCTGGTTATTTCATCGACATTGATAACTTTTCTTCAGACTCATCCACTTCTGTAATTGAAGCTATTTCAAAGACACGTAAGCTGTACCTATGGCTTAAAAATAACTATTTAATACACCTATGGAACTTTTTATGGTTCTGCTTGACATTTGTTGCATTGGTTCTATGGATTGGTTTCGTGACTGTTTTCTTTTTACTTATAAATGGTCCTTACCTCGTTGAATGCTCCATTGTTGAGCTGGTGGATGAAGTCTTAACTCCATATCATTCCTCACATAAGGTCCGAAGAGACTTGTCCCTTGTGAACATTTCATCTGTACCTATTCCTGATGGGATTGTGTGGTACAACATTCCATTTGATATATACGGGCCTACTGAGGTCATTCAAATTCCATATGTTTTCAAAATTTCTATGACTGAGGTAATTACACCTGGTGTTGTATCTGATGATTGGGATGTCCAGACAGTTGATTCTATGTTAACTGAAATTAAGTACTATTCAGTATTTGAAAGTGATGATGTATACACAAATACAATTAATTATGGGGAAATATTCTTCTATAACAACTGGGGACATTACTACCTGCTCCATGCTACAAGATATAGACCAATATTTAACTATGCACAGTGGGAACACTGTTCAACACCACCTGTGGGTAGCCCAAAACATTATTCAGATAAATTTACTTATTTCTCTGGGCATGACACAAAACATCCAGAATCATATTATTTCAAATTACCTTCTTCAAAAATTAGGACAATTTTGCTAACTGATACAAAGCTGATTTATTCAGTTTCCTTTGTTTCCCGTCCTGCAATTGAAGGTTACGAATATTGGAGGAACACTGTTGACTTAAAGAGTGTATGTGGAACATAAGATTGGCAAATACAGGGTAGGGAAGCTTTATTTAGAGCGTGCCTGATTCCTGTGCAACTGATCTTTTTAAATTACACCATTCAACAAACATCGTGTCTAGGGTTAGCAAAAATAAAAGAAATGAACATGCCAAGTATCCTCACACTGACAAAGTTTAATAATTGGCAATACTTCCTGAATGTCACTGAGGAAGAGCTAGATGCAAAGGTTCAGGTCGGTACCTATAATTCTTCACTTTCCAGCCCTGGCGGGTGTTGATTTGGCCAGTAGACACAAATGGGTGTCAGGTGCATTTTGTGATTCCTCAGGGGTTTCAAGATTAGCTGGCTTTGTCTCGGGTCAACACACGGGTATAGTTACAACATACAGTGTTGGCAAACTGTGGCAACAATGGGTACAGTCTAACACATTAGCTGCAGTTAAAGAACATCTTAATACTCTTTCTGAAGATATAGACTTGCTGGAATTTTTGCTAGGTCCTAGAAAGCTGCAACCTAAAAGATTTATCTATGCTATGTATAATGAGATCTGGAAGCTTTCTCAGATAGAAGCTGCTGCACATTTAAGGCAAATAGATTAGGAAAACTTAGAAAAGGCTTTAGCTGTTGTCGATATCGGCAACAGGATTTATTCCCTGACACACATAGGGCCTGATTCTAACTTTGGAGGACGGTGTTAAACCGTCCCAAAAGTGGCGGATATACCACCTACCGTATTACGAGTCCATTATATCCTATTGAACTCGTAATACGGTAGGTGGTATATCCGCCACTTTTGGGACGGTTTAACACCGTCCTCCAAAGTTAGAATCAGGCCCATAGTGTCGTCTGCAATAGATACCATTCAGACAGACATGTCCCTTTTATACCATGGGCAAAGTCAGCTGCGTTCCATCATGCAGTTAGGTTGGACGTTACAGATTTTGAGAAATGTCCGAGTTCCGTAGGTACAATAATGGCAGTGAATTGTTCACCGCCTTTAATTTATCCAAGGAACAACAGACAATGGCTAAAAGGGAAGCAAGTTTCACCATGCTTCACATAGAGATGTTAGAAAAGATGCCTTTCACAGTTGCAGAGAGTCCTTCAACAGTATGGCTCCTACATGGCATCACTAATCTGCCCATTTCCCTTTTTGTTTTTTCGAAATGGCTGAAACATCTTGCTGTGGGCAGGTACGAGCGACTGGGCAATAGCTATATTAGAGAAGAGTGTAAGTTGCCCTAAGAATACAAATGTCTGAATGGCGAAACAGAGGCCTTTCTCAGCGAATGTGAGACTACTGTTAGTCATTCCATGATCTGCAAGCAGGTGTCCCTTCACGGCCTTTGCAATGTAGGGGTCGCAAACTTGGCCTGTTTTCTGAAGGGTACTACAGTCCCTTTGATTCAACCAGCATTTTATGTACTTTCGAATGGAAGTTAAGTGGTGCTGAGCAACCAAAGCAGTTGCAGTATGCGACCAGGAATTGCCTACGCAATTTCAGTCTCTAAGGTTGTTACATGTTGTGGACACGTTTTATTCCCCCCCCCCACACCAGAGATAAAAGAATCAGAAATGTGGCCTCACATTGATACTGCTAGTGTAAATTAAGACAAGTTGAGCAGACTGAGGCCCATATTTATACTTTTTTTTTCACCGCATTTGCGTCTTTTTTTCATGCAAAAGCGGCACAAATTTACAATATACAATTATATTTTGTAAGTTTGCAACACTTTTGCGTCAAAAAATGACACAAATGCGGAGCAAAAAAAGTATAAATATGGGCCTAAAGGCACTACTGTTCCAAAAACAAGTCTTGTTGACATCAGCTAGAGAGAGGTATTTTCTCTAGATTGCGAGATCATCAGCCGAGATACAATCCCATTAAATACCAACTTACCCAAGCACTTTGGAGAGTTAGTATCCAGAACATTCAACGCTTCGAGTACTATGGGGATTGTCCATTTCTTTAAGGCTATTGGGTCTCGATTTGTGTCCATCTTCCAGACTGTCTTTGGAGTCATTCCATCGGCCATCCAGTTACTCTTTTCAAGTGTGTTTGGTGGCTTTCCTAAAATTGTGGCATTGATTGGCAGAGTACTGCTGCTATTTGTTCTGATACGCAGTGGTTGTGTCTTCCCAAACTGGGGCAGCATGGTGAGCAAAAGAATTGAGGGATTAAACCCAGATCTGTGACTGGGGTGAATGCTTGATTGGTTCCGCATTCCATCTATCATTTGTGTTTTTTTGCTTTTGTCGCCATAAGTGCACCGGATATGCCCAGACATGGGTCCAGGGCTCACTGTGCCACTGGATTCAAGCTAGCCTAGCTGATGAAGGGTGAAACCCTGAAACCGGTCCCAGGATGCTTGTTTCTATTCCAGGGAGGACCTTTCCCTGGACCTGGCCTAGCAGTTCAGGCTGGATTGTTCCCATGGGTAACAGGGTGAAGACTGATTTGCATATGGCTGGGTCCAAACTGGGGTGGCACGATGAGCAAAATAATTGATGGATTAAAACCAGATCTGTGACTGGGGGTGAATACTTGATTGGTTCTGCATTCTGCCCATCATTTGTGTTCCTTTGTTTTCCAGCTACGCAAGGCAATGGAGCCACTGCCACCAGCTCAACTGTGGCGTGAACGCATGGTTCAGGTCTTTAATGCTCCATTGCTGGAGGAATTGGAGTGTGATTGGCCATTGTCATTCCGACCACTCCTATGGAGCGTGCAACCAATCTTTCGCTGCGTATGGTGCCTCTTCGAATACTTGCCTACAGTGTGTAATGCTGTTACGCAGGTGCCTCCTGCGGACCAAGCACTGCTGATGTCCCCGATGAGGGTTTATTCACGGTCGTGCCCATTGAGACTAAGGCTGATTCGCGAGGCCACTTATGAGCCACCCTTGGTGAACGATCTGGCTCTTTTTGGCGCTTGAGAGAGTGCCACTCCTGCAGGTGGACCTGCTCAAGAGACTACCATGCACTACTGCCCCATGGATCTGTCTGCTTATCCTATGATCAACCCAACATCTGACAATGGGGTCTCTTTCTTGAGGTCCTTTCCTTTCAATGGCTTCGAAGATACTCTTCAAGATCATGACTCTTTGTTAGAAAGATTAGATGATTGGCTTTTAATACCAAATTCAAAGTTTGCCCTTTTGCCCTTACTTTGGCCTGCTGTGCTTGTCATGGTCGACATTATATCTCTTTGTATGTTTTTTAGCTATTTTGTTTTTTAACATGTTTTTAAATACGATTTTGTACTTGTTTTTTATGCTTTTAGCTTTTAGTCCTGAGCACCTTTTAGCACTGGAATCATTTAACCTTCGGTGGCGTCAATACTGTGGTGTCATACTTGTTACAGCAATGGGGAAGGTGTAGTGAATCCTAGTTTGTTTTCATGGGAAACAGGAGTTAGCTGAGCCTTTGGCTTGCAGACTCGTGCGCCCGTCACCTAGTGGCTTTTACCCTACTTAGCTTGCTCTGTTCTAGTGCATTAATTTAATTATATCTTTTAAGATGACAGCCTTGTTTCTAGTTAGGCCAAAGTTTTAGTTTCATGTTATCAGTGCCACCACACTAAGGCATCAATATCAAGCGACAAAGATAAACAAACTGTAGGTGTTCACATTAGGTACTTTCCCTCTTCATGCCTTCAAGGGAATTGTTTATATAAATTACCGTCCCAAGCATGTCTTGTTATCTATTGTTTGGGAACAGACCTACGTCAGGGGTCCGAGTAGATCTGTATAAATGCACCTCACTTAGACAGATAGTCAGAGGGATTCCGACGAGATGCCATTGTTGCTATAGATGCTGCACGTCGCCTTGATGCTGAACCAGTCTTCGTGCCCCTGCGGAGTCTGAACTAGAGACCTAATTCCAAGGTAACTAGGGTTGGGGGGCTCTTCTCATGGACTACGCATTGGCAGATTAAGTTTAACACACCAAGTTCTCTTTTAGGTTAGGGGTTAGGCTCACCATGCGAGGGTATTAGAACATATTTTACATCTTATTTCATTTCATGTCATTGCAAGATGGTGGGAGTCTTTGCATTAATGACTCTTGTCTTTACCATTCTGTTTTTTGCATTACTCATTATCCTAATCATTGTAGCCCATGCAACTTATCGTAGATTGCAGTTTTGTGAAATAAAACCTATTGAAACCTTACTGCATCTTTTTCATTGCCTGTGTTTGATTGAGACATGTTGTTAATGTGAGAAAGGGGTAATCTCCGTTTAACCACGACACTCCCTGAGATGTCAAACTCTAGAGTCCATGCGTAAAGGCTGCCACAAATCACCTTTTACTGCTTGGGTTTTTGGTGAGGTGCTGTTTGTGAGCCAGGAGGGTTGGGACGACAGTTGCGACTTGTTGTAGGATAGGCATAGTCGCCTACAAGCATAAGCACTGTCATCCTTAAACCAGTAGTCTTGCCTAGAGCAAGGGTCAAACTACGACAATAGAATGGGGGTGGCAGACAAAGATGGTGCTGGGGTGGTCCCCGATGGGTTCGCAACCTAGTAGAGAGTGGCCACTGAAGGAGGAATCTGATGATGTGAGCCAGATCCAGTCTCCCCTGTAGCACTCCCCTCACCCTCCTGGCCAATGGGTCCCTTGCTGTTGGTGATCTTGTGACCTGAGGTCCCATGGTCAGATGCTTCCCCACTTGGCTCAGCATCCATCTCCTTCGCCTGCCCTGCTGATGCTGCCAAAAGAAGGTGATGTAAGTTCCTAACATGTACATCATGACTCAGCAATCACAACTCTGGGAGACAAAACATACCATCATGACAAGTGGCCCACCGCATACAGTGACAGCAGAGTGACACTATCACTGTCATGTGCAAATACAAGATCATGCATCACATCTGAAATAACAAAGGTGACACCTGACCTAATCTTGGTCACCAATAACTACTAGGTGACCACTCCACATCAAACTTGTGCCACATGCAGCCCTCCACATGGAACCAGTAGCCAACAATTGGATACCATTGTTAGGTACCCTACCAATTGCATTCACACAAACCTATGCACACATCAAACTTCCACCAATATGACGCCTCAACAGTAAGTGATGTTGGTAAGCAAAGGCAGACAACACTGGTGCTAAATGCAATACCTGGATTAGGTGACATGTAATCAGCCATGTCACAATGGACACCTCACACAAATGTACAGGTCCACAACTCATACCATTCAAAAATTAGTCAAGGAGGTGGTAGCAAGGTCACCCAAATGTGCACCACATGTGGTCTTGCATAGAACAACAATGAAGTCAGGTCCCAGAACTCATGGAGAGATGTCTCCATATTACACACAAGAATTACCCCGTTAAGCCCAGGATATCCCCCACAAATGTCTCACACACAATTCCATGTCTACTTCTGAGTGTTGTTGTAGTAGACAACTGAACCATGCAGGAAGGAGGGGCACAGACCTAGCAATCACTAGGAGGAGGAAACCAAATTGTTGTATATTGACAATCTGCACCACTATCCACGTATCAGACAATACAATCATTGCATCTGTATGTGGATAAATCCCTGAGCCCTAACACGTCATGCAAACATCACTGCAAGTCAATCCAATGATGCATCCATACAGTCAGGGCACAATTCACAAACAACACACAGGTACTCTGAAGCAACAACCATCACACCACTTCAAGAGTGAAAATCGTCATCATATGGATCAACAACCTGCCCCTACCTGTCATGTCCATCCCAGCTACTGCAGTTTCACATGACTTAAGACATACTGTGAGGCATTAATATTACTGTCTGACTGCATATCATGGTGACACAGTCCTGTCTGGTGCATCACAGTAACTGGACAATCTTTGCAGATGCACAAATCCCACTTACCACAGGAAGGTAGTAGTAACAGCTGCCAACATTTAACATGTAAGTCATGTCACATGTATGATGGATACCCATGCATCACAGACTGCTGCGATGCACCAGCACCCAAAATACAATGGAGAGAACTTGCAGCTTGTTTGAAGATGTCAACCTACACATGTCCCCAGACACATGACATGGGACAATGACCCATATCCTACTTACTTTTGGACTGTAACATTTGTCAGGAGTGATCTGTTGGTGGAAAGTAACAACCACCAGGGCAGTCAAAACAGGATATCTGAACAATAAACACAATCAGATCCACTCCATGCTGGGCATTTCAACTGAGCATTCACCATAGTTTATTCCTAGTTCCCAACTACAAAGTGGATGAGCACACCTGTGTGAAACACATGGCACGTCCACACCAATTTGATCCCAGAAGATATGTGACACATGCTACATTGTAAGGGGGAGCAGACTGTACCTCACTCAATCACCTGCAAAAGGTTCATTCATGATCATTCTATGTACTCACCCGCTTGTGACTGCTGCCCTGGCCTCAAATTCCCATTTAAGGCCGAATAGGCCACTGCTAAAATTCGGGCCATTAGGAGGGTCATGGTCCGTTAGGCACCACGTGTAACGCCGCGCTCTGATGCGGCGTCTCTTTCTGTCCTCGTGGGTGGAACGCGCTGCTGATATTCGGAGCGCCGTTCCCCGCGTTTTTTGACAGAATTGTTATTCCACTACTTCTTATTGGACTCCAAAAAGGTCCTGTCAGTCAACTAAGGATAACACTAACTCTGATTGTTATCAGGAATATATCAGGATTTTTCAGAAACCTAGTAATCCTATTTTGCCACCTCATCGCAGTTATGACTGTGCTGTTCCTTTAATTCCTGATGAAGTTGTCCCCTTCGGTCGAATGTATTCTCTGACAGACCAAGAAAAGAAGGTGCTAGGGGAATATTTAGACGACAACTTACACAACGGTTTTATTGCTCCTTCCACGTCCCCCGCTGGGGCTCCTCTCTTTTTCGTCCCAAAGAAGACTAAAGATCTGCGTCCTTGTGTGGATTTTCGTGAACTCAACACATTAACGATTAAGGATCGATATCCACTGCCTTTAATCAGAGATATATTGGATGCCATTCAAGGAGCCACGATATTTACTAAATTAGACTTAGGGGGTGCCTATCATCTCATTCGGATCAAGGAAGGAGATGAATGGAAGACTGCTTTCCGTACCCCTTTTGGGCACTATGAGTATCGTGTTATGCCCTTTGGACTGACCAATGCCCCTTCTGTTTTTCAACGATTTATGGATTCAGTGTTCTCTGATGTACTCAATCAATATGTAGTCATTTATTTGGATGATATCTTGATATATTCCCGTGATCCTGAGCACCATGTAGATCATGTCCTGCAAGTCCTGGAAAGACTCAAGAAAAACCAATTGTTTAGTAAACCTGAGAAGTGTGAGTTCCATAAATCTGAAGTAAGGTATCTCGGGTTTTGTATTAATCAACACAGAATATCCATGGATCCTGACAAGGTCAGTGCCATATTAGATTGGCCTTCTCCAACGTCCATTAAAGAAACGCAGGGCCATATTTATACTTTTCGACGCACAACTGCGCCAACGCAGATGTGCGTCAAAAAATTTAACGCCGGCTAACGCCATTCTGAAGCGCCATGCAGGCGCCGTATTTATTCAATGACGTTAGCCGGCGTTAGCCGGCGTTAGCCGGCGCTGCGGAGTGGTGTGCGTAAAAAAAAATGACACACACCAGGCAGCGCCGGCGTAGGGGAAAATGGAGTTTGGGCGTCTAAAAATGGGGCAAGTCAGGCTGAGGCAAAATTATCGCCTCAACCCGATTTGCGCCATTTCTTTTTGACGCCCAGACGCCATTAACATGACTCCTGTCGTAGCAAAGACAGGAGTCATGCCCCCTTGCCCAATGGCCATGCCCAGGGGACTTATGTCCCCTGGGCATGGTCATTGGGCATAGTGGCATGTAGGGGGCACAAATCAGGCCCCCCTATGGCACAAAAAAAAAGAAAAAAAATATACTTACCAGCACTTACCTTAAGTTCCCAGGGGTGGGTCCCTCCATCTATGGGCGTCCTCCTAGGGTGGGCAAGGGTGGCAGGGGGTGTCCCTGGGGGCATGGGAGGGCACCTGTGGGCTCATTTCGATCCCACAGGTCCCTTAACGCCTGCCCTGAGCAGGCGTTAAAAAATGACGCTAACGCGGCTAGACGTCATTTTTTAAGGCCCGCCCACTCCCGTGTGTCATTTTTGCACGGGAGTGTAAATACGGCGCACAGGCCTGGGAGTCATTTTTTAGACGGGAACGCCTACCTTGCATATAATTAACGCAAGGTAGGTGTCCACGCTAAAAAATGACGCAAACTCCATGAACTTTGGCACTAGACGCGTCTAACGCCAAAGTATAAATATGGAGTTCGTTTTGCGTCGAATTTGCGTAAAAAAAAACGACGCAAATCCGGCGCAAACAGAGTATAAATATGGCCCGCAATGTTTTCTTGGTTTATCAAACTTTTATCAGAACTTTGCCCACCTACAAAGTTTCATAACACAAACAAGAAAGAGAACCTGAAGAAGGGTTTCATTTGGACCAAGGAGGCTGAACACGCGTTTCAAGAATTAAAGACAGCCTTTACCCAAGCGCCCGTGTTGCGTCATCCCGTCATTACCAAGAAATTTATCATTGTGACTGATGCCTCAGACAGAGCTATTGGAGCAGTTCTGCTGCAGAAGCAAGACGATGATGGATTGGAACATCCTATCTTTTATCTGTCGCATATTCTATCAAAGGCTGAACTAAATTATTCTGTACTGGAACGAGAACTACTCGCTCTCAAAGTAGCTTGTAAGGAATGGAGGCATTTCCTGATGGTTTCCAGAGAGCCTTTTGAAGCTAGGACTGATCACCGTAATCTCCAGTGTCTTCGGAGCTTTCAGTGTCGCAACAGTCGTCAGGCTCGATGGGCTTTCTTCTTTAGCCAGTACGATTTCGTGATCACGTACATACCTGGTTCCCAGAATTTATTGGCAGATGCCTTATCCTGCAGATATCCTGACATAGCACAGAACTCCTCTCCACGTCTTATTGAGTCTAGCAGGATCATCGGAGCTACTCAATCTTTTCAAGAACGCATTCAATCCGAGTACCAGTTTCTGTCTGCTTCAGAATGGGATAGAGTGACTCCTTTTTTGCAGAAGAAGGACAACTACTTCTATCATCAACATGCTCTTTTCCTACCTACCAAGAAAGTGCAGCCAGAAGCCCTGCAAATGTGCCATGATTCTCCCATAGCCGGTCATCAAGGTATCAGGAAGACCCAGGAGCTGCTTCAGCGATCTTTTCGGTGGCCTTCGCTAAAGACAGACACTGAAACCTATGTGTCAGCATGCCCAGTCTGTGCCCAGACTAAGACAGCCCGAACTAAGGTGGCAGGTTTATTAAGACCTTTACCGGTTCCTTCCGCTCCTTGGTGTACTCTATCCACAGATTTCATATGCTCTCTACCTACCTCCTCTGGTAACCAAGTAATCATGGTAACCGTAGATTCATTCACCAAGATGGCCCATTTTTCAGCCTTGAAGAAACTACCCAGAAATGAGTCGCATTTTTCTACGGAATATTTTTCGCCTCCATGGTCTTCCTCAAGAGGTCATTTCGGACAGAGGGCCTCAATATGTATCACGTTTCTGGAGAGCCTTTTGTGCCTTCTTTAACATTGAGATTTCTTCATCCTCGGGTTTCCATCCACAAACGAATGGGCAAACTGAACGAGTGAATCAAGAACTTCAGCAGTATCTGAGATGTTACTGTATTGCCACACAAAGCAATTGGTCAGAATATCTTGCTCTTGTCGCGTTCTCCTATAACAACACAATACATAGTGCGACCAAGACCACAACCTTTTATTGTACTTATGGATTTCATCCGAGGACTTTCACTACTGTTTCTCGAACATCCTCTTCTGTGCCTGCAGTCACTTCTTTTTCACAACAGATCCGTCGAATCCAGGGCCTACTTCACACAACTCTCCTAGCTTCAAAACAAGCTATGAAGCGAAAGGCGCATCGTTATCGGCAAGCCGCACCTTTGTATCAAGTGGGCCACAAGGTATGGCTTTCTTCCAGATTTCTACCCTCCCGGTTTTCCACCAATAAGTTCAAACCACGTTTTTATGGAAGCTTTCGAATTTCGCACATCCTGAATCCTGTAGTTGTGCGTCTCAGCTTACCTGATACCTGGAGGGTTCATCCTGTTTTCCATGTGTCCCAGTTAAAACCTTTTGTTCCTGATCCTTACCATCGCCAGTTCCAACGTCCACCTCCTCTTTCTATCAACGGACAGCCTGAGTATGAAGTCCAGGAGATCTGTGATTCCAGACTTCTTCGACGCAAACTACAGTTTTTGGTCCATTGGAAAGGATACCCCCTCAGTGACTGTTCTTGGGAGGATGCTTCCTCCGTCCATGCTCCCCGTTTGGTTCGCCTGTTTTTTGACAATCATCCTGCCAAACCTGGTGCCTCGGGGAGGGGACCTACTGTAACGCCGCGCTGTGACGCGGCGTCTCTTTCTGTCCTCGTGGGTGGAATGCGCTGCTGATATTCGGAGCGCCGTTCCCCGCGTTTTTTGACTCTGCTTTCTGGGAAGCATATATTTCGCTCCCGGTCGCACTACACTTACTTGTAGCCTTTTTTCTTCTTTTGTTGTTGGTGGTGGGTTTTTGTTGGTCCTTTTGCCTGTCTCATCCATGTTGTCCATCTTGTCTTCTTCGTGTTTTTGTCCCAGCATGCTCTGTTTTTCTTTTATACTACTTCCTTTTTCCTATACTGGTCTATGGGCTTTTCCCAATCCAAGATGGTGTTACTTCCCTTTCCTGTGATGTCACTTCCCTTTTCTCAGTATATAAGTCAGTCAGTCTTGTTCCTCCTTGCGTTGCAAACACTTCCTTCTGGTTGTGCTGTTCGCTCCTGTTCTTTGTTCCTGCTTTTTTGCCTTGGGATATTTTTGCCTGTTCTTTGTTCCTGCTTTTGCTTTGGGAGATTTTTGCCTGTTCTTTGTTCCTGCTTTTGCCTTGGGATATTTTTGCCTGTTCCTTTTTTCCTGCCTTGTACCCTGGATATTGCCTATTTTTGTTTCCTGTTGTCAAGTCCTGTTTTTTCTTGTTTTCCTTCAGGAGTTCCTGTTAGAGGTTTTTTCCCCAGTGTTGGGGTTTTTTCCCTCTGGGACTCCTTCTGGAGGGTACGGTCTGCTTTGACGTAGCCTGTCAAGCAGCACCGTGGCTACTAGAAGGGGTCGCCCTTATCTGGGAGTATCCAGGACCTGTAGAAGACTTGGTGTATTCGCCAATCCGAAATACAGAGGTGAGAAGTCCAGTGCAGTACGTGACACCACGTCCTCATCAGGAGGATATCCCCAGCTGGGCCTTTGCGGTCTTCGGGTCCCGGCATCTCAGGTCCTCCCACCTCTTCCAATAGTGTGCGCTCCTCTGGCGCTGGACCCCCTGGGTCCACACCTTCTTGGCGATGGCATGCCAGATCTCCCTTCTTCTGATGGGCGTTTAACCTGCATGAAGTGCAAATGAAAAGACAGAATATTATGCCCATAAGTCCAATACAAAATGGTTTAGTCACATATATGTCAGTGCACCTAGTTAATTACATCCTGTCCTGACCATCCTGTCCACCTAGGACACACACCATGCATTGGACTCAGGGACATGACTGCAAACACTTCAAATTAGGGAGCAGTATACACACTCTCCAGCTCGGGACCTGCACTGACCTGATATAAAATCAGTGACTTGTATGGGGCATGAGCTAATCACATGACATTAACCAATAACGCGATGAAACACATCTGACAAAGTGGCAGTTGACAGGTAAAGCACTCCTCAAACAATGTACAAATACATCCACTACCACTAAATGTCTCCCGCTGCAAACAGTCACAGCAAGCCTACATACAGACCCATTGTGCTTGGACCACATTTAAGGGTGTGAGATGTTGAGCACACAAAGAGGCAATCCTGTCCATGTGTGGACATGTGCAGATACAGATGAAGGCACCTGCTAGTTCTGGTGGTAGTGGTCTCTGTGTCACATCAACATTTAGGGACACACATCCACATGTGTGTTTGCAAAACCTACAGTACTGAAAGAGAAACCTGGCCCTGCACGGTCAGCCTACTAACCATAACAGCAGAGTCCAATATCATGGCACATCACTCTATGGTACACTGCATGCAGATGTTCAATGTCCAATATTTTATGTGCATGCACTGAACATATCAGAGCTGGATGAAAGAGACGAGAGGGCAGTGGCATCAATAGATCAGCCAAGGCTCTGTGACACGAATCTTCGGATGTGATATGAGCACATCAGTCACAGATTGCAACCCTGCCCTCAAGGCAACTTGCATAGTAACCAGTGGACATGGTCTAAAGAAGCTGCATATTGGCTGTGAGGCATGATTTGGCCCATCACATACTATCCAGGGATACAGGGAGTGGCCACTGTGTCACACTTGGTGTGGAAATGGGAATCAATGCCAGCCCAAATGTCCAGTTATAGAGTGACAGACAATGCACAGGCTCCCTTCTCTGCAGGCTGTGCAGACATACCTAAAAAATACACAGTCCAAAAACATCACACACATTACAGTACATCATGTATCCCACAGCCAATTTACATTTGCTGCTTAAGTGCAGAGGTGAGGGGCAGAGTGAGTCATCACTTGGCTTTAGAACAACAGTCCAACAAGGCCATATGTGGCCAGAGATCACTGTGCAAACACAGAAAGCGCACAAATGGTGGCCAACCAACACATATAATATGCATTCAACCCTACAGCTGTCATGCAACCACATGTGACTACACTGTAGAGATATCTAGTGGCAAGATTAGGCTAGGGACGGCTGTCAGAACACCTCGCCTAGACATACATGTATATATGTATCAAACACAACTTGGTTCAGGGAACACTCAATTCACACTCACCACACCACATTATCGCAGGACTACAAACCTGTCAATTGACATAAATACAGGCCTATTGACTCAACTATTTATGCACACAGACAGCACCTACAGGACTTTGCAGACACAATCATGCAAACCGGACTTAAGCCTAGGATGATGAAAGATCAAATAAGTAGGGGTATAGAGAAAAGTGTGCACATGGTGCACTTACCTACTCCACTGGTGTACCATAGAGCTGATCATACAGGGGTAGGACCTCCTCCACCAGCTTCTCTAGCTCTTTGGGTGAGATGGCAGGTGCCTATCACCTGCAGGATGCGGCATGATTGCTCCCAGTGCTCAGGTAGTGGAGGTCTTGCTGGCCGTAATGTCAGGAGTCAAATGAGAGAATCCGTAGAAAATGGTGGTCATGTCCAACATGTGCGCAACTGTCACTACCAGCAGATGCTGCCATTGGGCCAAGACCACTAAAGGCAGCAATGTTATCCTATAGCAGTGTCTGCCACTGTGACATCCGCCTACCGCTATGATGACTTCTACCAGCTGTCGCAGGCGGCTCCTGTAATGTCCAGTGAAGTATGTCAGGCAGCCACCATTTTAGAGGAATACAATGCAATCACACAATATATTTAGGTGCGTCACAAGCATGAAAATGATGTGTTTGCAAATATTACATGCTGGCCTTGTCCTGTCATGTAGGTCAAATGTTTCCATTACAATGTGGGTATGTGGTCCTGCAGATGTGACACTTTTATTGGGGTTACAGCCACCACCCTCTCCCTCACATGTAAGCCATGATTTGGGGCATTGATTCACAGGCAGTTTATGAAGTAATCGGGATGTGAAGTAGCTGACCATATAGAGGTTTTTGTACACATATGTCGATAAGCAAGGCGTCAATGTTTCACAAATGGGCATGTGTCATCCCTGGTGTGTGTTGTGTATCATGTTTACAGTGACTCGCATATCAGGAAACAGTTCATGTCTGACATGTAGAATGTAATTTGCTAAGGACACATTGAGTAACTAACTTTTTTATTTTTGGCCCACATAGTTACCATGGGAGGAGAAGAATGAGACAGCCTCCTGTGTACCGTCCACTAGCAGACTTGCAGACCATGGAGAATAGACATATCATACAGTTGTACCGCCTGGATTGGCAGACAGTCAGGGATCTCTGTCGTCAGATGGAGCCAGATCTGATGCCAGCCATATGACATCAAAATAGCATACCACTCATAATACAAGTCATGACAGTGTTGCATTTCCAGGCCGCAGGGTCCTTCCAATACAGTGGTCCTGTCTGCTGGAATGTCCCAGGCTATGTTTAGTTCTATGTTGAAAGATGTTCTCTCAGCAATATTGAAACACCTGGAAAACTACTTTTGTTTCCCTCAACGTGAGGATTTTGCCCATGTTAAAGCAGAGTTGTATGGTTTGGCACACATTCCACATGTTGTAGGAACCATTGATGGTACCCATGAAGCTCTGATTCCACCGCAAGCAATTAACAGGTCTGTCGGAACAGGAAGAACTTCCATTCCATCAAAGTCCAAGTAGTACATTTGGTGGACCTCTACATTTTTCATGTGTGTGCCCGGTACGCAGGTTCAGTCCTAGATGCCTTCATTGTGCAGAACAGCGCTGTGCCCCAGCTGATGACACAACTGCACCCAGGGAGGGCCTGGCTGGTTGATACATTTCATATATCATATGTGTATGCATGATATGTCTGCTGGTACTGAGACGTTGCTCTGGATTGATGGTTGCATGCATGTTGCATTTACTTACAGGTGATTCTGCTACCTAAACCTTCCCTGTTTGTTGACACCAGTGAGGAACCCAACTACACCAGGGGAAGTCCACTTCAACGTGGCACATGGAAGAACACGCCGTGTTGTGGAGCAGGCTTTTGGGCTCTTGAAGGCAAGATTCCGCATGATACACAAATCCTGTAGAACCCTCCTCTGCTCACCTAAAAAAAGTTGGAAGGTAAATGTGGCCTGCTGCATGCTCCACAACAATGCCCTGAGAAGAAACATCCCATACATCCCTGATGAGGAGGAGCTGGCAGTGTCATTTGGTGAGCCCCCTGAAATGCCAAGTGAGGGTGACAGTGATGAGGATGAAAGTGGAGACATGTGGGCAGATCTCATCAATCAGTACTTCACAAGTATAAGTATGTGATGTTCTGTGTTTACTGTGATGGCATGTGGTACTGTAGGGGTCAGGATTTGTGGAGGGGTATCTCTTTCACTATTAGACAGGGCATCTCATTCTATGGATCACAAAGGCCAGATGTGCTGGCTACATCAGACTTGATGATATGCTTCTCTTGAGGATCTCCTGTGTTTTGGGGCAGTTACATTGCACTGTCAGGGTAAAAACTGATATTTGACATTACTTTTGTGAATCATGTATGCCTTTGCCTGCCTAACTCCTTGCGTGTTACTTTTTCCTTCCAGGCCGCTTCATGATGCCATCTTCATGTGGTCATTTCAGAGTTTTGACATTGGCAGGTGGCTGTAGCTGGTATGACATGTGACATGGAATTCATCCAGGTACTGTTTGTCGCATATTTAGGTTGTGTGAGTTCCATTCCCAGACTGCCTGGACAGTGAGAGGTCAGTTATCTGAGCTGCAGGATAGACATGTTTGCCCTGGTATGTTGGTCCATTGTTTTCATGTGTGTGATCATGGGGCTTTGTAAAGTGTCATCCTGTGCAATCCATCCATTCTCTCTCCATATTGCACAGATAATGGTCCTGTATGCCCTCTATGTAGCAGTCAATGTGTTTCCACATTGCAGGCCATAGTGCCTGTACCACAACACTGACATAGGTGTGTAACATGTCACCAGATGTCTAACCATTGTTATGGAATGGGCCTCTGACTAGAGACTGTTGTACTGGCCTCTGTCTGTGTAATGGGGTATGTTAAGGTGGATAGATGTGGTTTTGGTATGTGCTAAGGGTCCGGCTGGTGACAACATCCACATGTGTTTGACTATACTACAAGACAGTGTCTGACATACCCCTTTCTTCAGTGGACAAGTGTAGGAGGCTGGCCTGGCTTGTAGTGAGCACCAAGGGGTACTTACACTCTGCACCAGGTCCAGGTATCCCTTATTAGTGTAGAAGAGGTGTCTAGCAGCTTTGGCTAATACAAAAGGGTAGCTTAGCAGAGCAGCTTAGGCTGAACTAGGAGACATGCAAAGCTCCCACTATACCACTAGTGTCATATGCACAATATCATAAGAAAACACAATACACAGATATACTAAAAATAAAGGTACTTTATTTTTATGACAATATGCCAAAAGTTTCTCAGTGAGTACCCTCAGTATGATAGCAAATATACACAAGATATATGTACACAATACCAAAAATATGCAGTAATAGCAATAGAAAGCAATGCAAGCAATGTACAGTCACAATAGATTGCAATGAGAGCACATAGGTATAGGGGCAACACAAACCATATACTCTAGAAGTGGAATGCGAACCACGAATGGACCCCAAACCTATGTGAGCTTGTAGAGGGTCGCTGGGACTGTAAGAAAACAGTGAGGGTTAGAAAAATAGCTCACCCCAAGACCCTGAAAAGTAGGTGTAAAGTGCACCTAAGTTCCCCAAAGAGCACAGAAGTCGTGATAGGGGAATTCTGCAAGGAAGACCAACACCAGCAATGCAACAACGATGGATTTCTGGATGAGAGTACCTGTGAAACAAGGGGACCAAGTCCAAGAGTCGCAACAAAGTCGAGATTGGGCAGATGCCCAGGAAATGCCAACTGAGGGTGCAAAGAAGCTGCCACCAGATGGTAGAAGCTGTGGATTCTGCAAGAACGAAGAGGACTAGGAACTTCCCCTTTGGGGGATAAATGTCCCACGTCGTGAAGAAGCTTGCAGAGGTGTTCCCATGCAGAAAGACCGCAAACAAGCCTTGCTTGCTGCAAGGGTCGCAGTTAGGGTTTTTGGATGCTGCTGTGGCCCAGGAGGGACCAGGATGTCGCAAATTGTGTGAGGAGACAGAGGGGGCGTCCAGCAAGACAAGAAGCCCACTCAGAAGCAAGCAGCACCTGCAGAAGTGCCAGAACAGGCACTAAAAAGAAGAGTGAACCGGAGCTCACCCGAAGTCATACAAGAAGGTCCCACAACGCCAGAGGACAACTCAGGAGGTCGAGCACTGCAGGTTAGAGCGTCGGGGACCCAGGCTTAGCTGTGCACAAAGGAAATCCTGGAAGAGTGCACAGGAGCCGGAGCAGCTGCAAATCACGCGGTACCCAGCAATGCAGTCTAGCGTGGGGAGGCAAGGACTTACCTCCACCAAACTTGGACTGAAGAGTCACTGGACTGTGGGAGTCACTTGGACAGAGTTGCTGAGTTCCAGGGACCACGCTCGTCGTGCTGAGAGGGGACCCAGAGGACCGGTGATGCAGTTTTTTGGTGCCTGCGGTTGCAGGGGGAAGATTCCTTCGACCCACGGGAGATTTCTTCAGAGCTTCTAGTGCAGAGAGGAGGCAGACTACCCCCACAGCATGCACCACCAGGAAAACAGTCGAGAAGGCGGCCGGATCAGCGATACAAGGTTGCAGTAGTCGTCTTTGCTACTTTGTTGCGGTTTTGCAGGCGTCCAGAGCAGTCAGCGGTCGATTCCTTGGCAGAAGGTGAAGAGAGAGATGCAGAGGAACTCTGATGAGCTCTTGCATTCGTTATCTAAAGATTTCCCCAAAGCAGAGACCCTAAATAGCCAGAAAAGGAGGTTTGGCTACCTAGGAAGGAGGATAGGCTAGCAACACAGGTAAGAGCCTATCAGAAGGAGTCTCTGACGTCACCTGCAAGCCCTGGCCACTCAGAGCAGTCCAGTGTGCCAGCAGCACCTCTGTTTCCAAGATGGCAGAGGTCTGGAGCACACTGGAGGAGCTCTGGGCACCTTCCAGGGAAGGTGCAGGTCAGGGGAGTAGTCACTCCCCTTTCCGTTGTCCAGTTTCGCGCCAGAGCAGGGCTGGGGGATCCCTGAAACGGTGCAGACTGGCTTATGCAGAGATGGGCACCAACTGTGCCCATCAAAGCATTTCCAGAGGCTGGGGGAGGCTACTCCTCCTCAGCCCTGACACCTTTTTCCAAAGGGAGAGGGTGTAACACCCGCTCTCTGAGGAAGTCCTTTGTTCTGCCTTCCTGGGCCAAGCCTGGCTGGACCCCAGGAGGGAAGAAACCTGTCTGAGGGGTTGGCAGCAGCAGCAGCTGCAGTGAAACCCCGGGAAAGGCAGTTTGGCAGTACCCGGGTCTGTGCTCGGGGGATCATGGAATTGTCTCCCCAATGCCAGAATGGCATTGGGGTGACAATTCCATGATCTTAGACATGTTACATGGCCATATTCGGAGTTACCATTGTGATGCTATACATAGGTAGTGACCAATGTATAGTGCACGCGTGTAATGGTGTCCCCACACTCACAAAGTCCGGGGAATTTGCCCTGAACGATGTGGGGGCACCTTGGCTAGTGCCAGGGTGCCCACACACTAAGTAACTTAGCACCCAACCTTTACCAGATAAAGGTTAGACATATAGGTGACTTATAAGTTACTTAAGTGCAGTGGTAAATGGCTGTGAAATAACGTGGACGTTATTTCACTTAGGCTGCAATGGCAGGCCTGTGTAAGAATTGTCAGAGCTCCCTATGGGTGGCAAAAGAAATGCTGCAGCCCATAGGGATCTCCTGGAACCCCAACACCCTGGGTACCTCAGTACCATATACTAGGGAATTATAAAGGTGTTCCAGTATGCCAATGTGAATTGGTGAAATTGGTCAATAGGCTGTTAGTGACAATTTGGAAAGAGAGAGCACAACCACTGAGGTTCTGGTTAGCATATCCTCAGTGAGACAGTTAGGCATCACACAGAGAACACATACATATAGGTCACAAACTTATGAGCACTGGGGTCCTGACTAGCAGAGTCCCAGTGACACATAACAAACGTACTGAAAACATAGGGTTTTCACTATGAGCACTGGGCCCTGGCTAGCAGGATCCCAGTGAGGCAGTGAAAACACCCTGACATACACTCACAAACAGGCCAAAAGTGGGGGTAACAAGGCTAGAAAGAGGCTACTTTCTCACAAAAAGGGTGTGGCACTTCGAGATATGTGGCCAGAGGGAACAATGTTTAATCATTCTTGGCAAAGGCAGTCCAGACATATTTGCAGCCTGTGGGCTGTACAGTGTAAAAACAAATGTGGTGTGAGTGACCACTTGTGTTGTTGTGTTGCTAGTAATCCTTAGCCTGACACTGCCTGTGATGTAGCCCCTCTTACATTCCCATCTTTAGAATACCTCATTTGCATCACATGAATTTCACCTTCTACATATCACAATTAAGACAAATCACTATTAGGCATTGATTGTGTGCTAGTTGTGCTTACTGATGTGCTCTGTGCCTAAAGGTGGAAATTAAGTGCAAATAAGAGTCAAAAAGTGAACGTATCAGTTGTGGTGGATGTAATCATTATAGTACTTGCCACAACATTTGAAGTCAAAAGTCCAGTGCTCTGCAATCCTGGAAAATGAATAGTGTTTGAAGAACCGTCAACAGAGTGAATCTGTGACACACAAAGGGACCACATCAGGAACAGGTTACTTGCTGGCAGTGGTTGAGGTCTTGGCATCTGCACCTCCTGGATGTTTGGGAGGACGTCCATGCTTGCAGGAGGGTTCTTCAGTTAAAGAGGCAGGGGTGTTTGAGGCAGGTCCTTCCCTGGCAAGGCCTCCCTTCCACTGGCTGCCACAGAGGTCGAAGGGACGGATGTTACTGGGCCAATGGAAGGGGCCTGGGATTGTTCTTGTTCCCTGCTCAGGGTGGTGTTTATGTCCCTTTCATGGTGGTGATCCCTCATAAGCTTGTTGATCTCCCTGAGTTTGGTGAGTACCTGGCCCATCACGCCTTGGGATTGTTGGTAGACTCCCAAAAGCGGTGATGGTGTCTTGGCCAGACCCATCCCCACCTGTCTCACTCCACTGGCCCATGCCATCCCTCCCATACACTCTACCACCACATGCCTGCGCCCTTGACACAGTTTGGCCCACACTACTGGGCCCAGGTCCATCATTTTCAGAGCTGTTTAGTTGTAATACAGGTACCTGGACTGTGGGAGCACAAGATTGTTGAATCAGTCCTCTGGATCCAGGATTGGGGCGACTAGTTGCCTGGGATGTTGATGCAACAGGGCTGGGAGGAGTTGATGTGGTCAGAGTGAGACTGACGAGTATCATCTGACCAGGTTCCCCAGATGGGCCTGCGCCGTCCTCACCATCCACACATCAAGGAATGGTCACCTCACTGAGGGCTTGATCCATGGGGGGAGGAGCAGTGTCTTGATAGGTGTCCATGTACACAGTGGCAGGAAAACCTGTTGGAATAAGAGACAGTATATTTCAGTTCGTATTGTGACATGTACCACCAACAGTTTACAGTGACATTAGACTAAGGCCATGTACATATTGTCTTTGCAAGTTTCCCTTATGTGAGAGGCACACCCGTTATCAACTGTATAGACCTGACATTTGGGGAAAAGTCCAATACCCTTTCAAGTCACCTTCCTGCAAGATGTTTGAGTATCTTGGCACTTGGATGTCTGCTCATGGACTCCTACCTTTCCAGCAATGCAGTCAAAACAGTGTATCTACAGAATGTGGCTTAGATCATCCCAAGACCTAGTGGACTGCTATGCTGACAGACCTGGATCCTTTTGTTGCATAGGTTAGTTGTCATCATGTGGTCAGTGCACCGTGAATATGTGTTAGATGATGGATCTTGGTATCTTTGAATTGTCCTACATTCATTGGGCACATAGGTAGGGCTGTCCATCCTGTCCACATTATTGACATCTTGTCTCATCTAGTCAAGATGGATGTAGTTGATTAGGCAGATCACAGAATATACCATGATCTGTATGTTAATCCCTCACAGGTAGGTAACCTGCATTTGTGATTTAACAGACAGCAGCACAATGTAATTGTAGATAGTGTCCAGGTTATTGGAGTTAGAGGTACTGTTCCTCCTAAGAAGTATAGTGATGTTACACCAACTTCTATACACAGCATTCTTAAGTTATCCTCTCAGGTGACTAGACTTTGATAGCAAAGTGATGTAAATGGATGTTGGAACAGATGCACAGTCAGCATGTCTTTTTGCATTGAGTAGACAGTGCCTGCTGACCTTGACATTGCTGTCTTGGCCTGTCCTACCCACAGCAAATCCAGTTAATATCCCCATGGGTGAGTACATGGCAAAGGCTGAGTAGAAGGGGAATGGTCCTAGTAGCAGAGAACAGAGTATTGGCTGAGTGGAGTGACGTTGCCAGCGACTGCTGGGCTTGGCACTGATGTCTTGTCCTGTACAGTTTGAATCCCCTCAGGTGGGTACACTCCAATGTGCAGTTGACAAAGGGGGTAATTTGTATTGGGCTACACTTTTCTGGTTTTAGTGATAGTGGAACAGTGCCTGCTGAGAGTTGCAGTGCTGTCAATTCCTGTGCTAACCACTATAAAGAGATGTTGTTCCCCCAGGTATGTGTGATTGCCATGTAGGAGGCCAGAAAGGGGTTTATGGGCAGGTGGACACTGGACTGTTGAGTGGTGTAACATTATAGGTGAGGAAAGGATATCAGTAAGCATGCATCTCAATATATCTTAGGGTGAAAATGTTGTTGATGTGACTTACCCAACTCGACTCCCCCAGGTACTCCTGTCAAGCCCTCCGGATGCAGGATAGCCAAGACCTTCTCTTCCTATGATGGGAACTGGTGAAGAGGGGGTGGGGCACCACCGCCAGCCTTGTGGATCGCCAGCTGGTACCTGGCAGATATAAAACGTACCTTCCCCCTGAAGTTGCTCCTCCTTTTCCTGATGTCATCCATTGTGCAGGGGTAGCTGCCTACAGAGTTTACTCTGTCGGCTAACTTTTGCCACATTTCCATTTTCCTAGAGATAGTGGTCTGCTGGACTTGGGCTCTGAACATATGTGGCTCTACTCTAATGATTTCATCCACCATGACTTATAACTCGTCATCTGTGAAACGGGGATGTTTTTGTGGTGACAAGGTGGTGGTAAAGAAGTGATGAGGGACATAATTTGTAGGCGCTGTGTGATGAAGTACTGATGGGGTAAATAGTGTGATGAGGTGCAGATATGTGTGTTGGGGGTGTTGTGAGGATGTGTGATATGTGCTTTGTGTGAGATATTGGGGTGCCTAATCTATGATTTCGTTTGCTCTGTTGTTGCATTCTCTCCTGTGTTTGGTGTGGGAGATGCAAAAGATTGTAGTGTGTTGAAGGGTGTGTTTTATAGTGTGGTTGGAAGGTGTGTCGAGTGTATGAATTTGTGTCAGCTGTGTTGTTTTCAAATCTATCCTATGTAGTGTGGTGTATTACTATGGGGACCGCTGACCACAGTCGTTTGCATCGCCATTGGAAGACCGCCATGGCAAGACCTCTGTGACGATTTTCAACTTGTAATAGGTTCAGTGGTTGGTTGTCAGGCTGGTGGTGCTGGTGATCAGACCGCCTCTTTCCAACTCCCCAGAGTCCTGGTGGTGTCGGGATTTTGGCTGTCTTTTGTCGGTCCTGACTGTGTGACTTGTAATGTGGCAGTTTGTATGACCTCCAATTTGGCAGTCCTTTGGCGGCCACCACCGCAGCGGTGTGGAGGTCAGACCGCAAAACTCATAATGAGTCCCATAATGTAGCTCTATGTCCTATCCAAAGCACAAAGGTCTGTCTGTGCCTGGTCATCACTCTTAGATTCAAACCTACTTCAGCGGACAGTTTTGGCCACCTTGATGAAGTAGTTTGCATTTCCCTCTCTCGGGAAGGAAGGCTCAAGTCCTTGTACCTGATTTGGGAAACTGTAAATGGAGTGCTTTCAGGGATATATGTAGAAAGGTACTTAGTGCCCTGTTTTGCAGCTAAATAATACTATATAAAGGATTTACACCACAGCTACTTATTCTCTTGCTTAGAAGAATTATTAAAGTATGCCTGGTGTTTGGACAAAATATTGAAAAAAAAGATATCATGATATGCAAATATTGTGCCAAGAATATTGGAATATCAAAAATATCTTGGGTAGGAATATCAAACATATGAATATCATTTTAAGAGTTGTTTACAATATTGTTGTATAAAATATTGTTTTAGAAAATATTGTAAGTAATATTCTTTGTAAGTATTATTTTATATGTATTTTACTGTAGTTTGTTTGATTCTATGTATTTCACAATTATTTTAATTTATGTTTTCATAAGAATATGTATTCCTTGAAGTTTTTATTTTTAGTTTTATTATTTTGTAAAAATATTGTATGTGTATATTTTTTATTAGCGAAGGGTAAGGGGGAAGATTTTTTACAAGTGAATATTATAATTAAATTTTTTCAGTGAAATGAAAATCAATACACACACACTAATACAACTATTCTGTTAAATTGTCAAGTTTTTAAAACAGTATTTCAAGTATGTGTTTAATGATGTACTGATAAATTGTATTAACCCCTTGACTGCCATGGACGTAAAGGTTACGTCCACGGCTGCTCCTGTGTGGCGCCATGGATGTAACTATTACGTCCATTGCACAGCCCTCGGGAGAAGCGCTAGCGCTCCCCCGAGGGCCGCTCCCTCACCCCCCCAGGCCAGGGCTGGAAGGGGAATCCCTTCCACCCCCGCCCCCCCATGACAACATCATGAAAGGGAGGAAAGACGCGTGGAAGCCATTTGTCTTCCAGCACGTCTAGAGGAAGGAGGTAGGTTTTACCTCCGGGGGTGGGGGAATTCCTGTAAAAGAGGCATCAAGGGAAAGGAAAGGGTTTTCCTTTCCCTCAATGTCTCTTTGAGCATTCCTGCTGCCCGATCACAATGCGATCGGGAAGCAGGAATGCCCACTAGACACCAGGGATTTAGTGTGTGTGTGTGTTTACTATTATGGAGAGCAACCCCTTGGGCAAGGATAGCTCTCCTGTGGGGGGGCAATACCTTTTTTGGCCATTTCTGGGGGCAGATTGGCCTTGTTTTTAGGCCAATCTGCCCCCAAGAGGGGCAGAAAGCCACTAGACACCAGGGATTGATTTTTATTGTTTGTTTTTTGTGTTGGGGGGCGGCCCCTTGTACAAGGGTCGCCCTCATGGGCCCAAATGTACTATTGGGCAGTTCTTCCCCCCTTGGGGGCAGATAGGCCTATTATTTTTAGGCCTTTCTGCCCCCAAGGGGGGCAGAATCCCCATAGTGCCAGGGATCATCTGTGTGTGTGTGTGCTTTGTGTAGGGGGGTGGCCCCTTGGGCAAAGGTCACCCCAAGGGGCAAAAACTACTATTGGGCAGTTCTGCCCCCCTTGAGGGCAGATCAGGCTATTTGTTTTAGGCCTTTCTGCCCCCAAGGGGGGCAGCATCCCCATAGCGCCAGGGATCATGTGTGTGTGTGCTTTGTGTGGGGTGGTGGCCCCTTGGGCAAGGGTCGCCCCCAAAGGGGGCAATTTAATGTAGGCCATTTCTGGCCCCCTCAGGGGCAGATTGACCTAGTTTTTGTAGGTCCTTCTGCCCCCAGAGGGGGCAGAAACCATGAAGACACCAGGGATCATCTTTTTCTTTTGTTTTCTATTTTTTGTGTTGGGGGGCGCCCCCTTGGGCAAGGGTCGGCCCCAATGGGCAAAAATTACTATTGGGCAGTTCTGGCCCCCTTGAGGGCATGTAGGCCTATTTTATTTTTTTCAGGCCCATCTGCTCTCAAGGGGGGCAGAATCCACTTTGCGCCAGGGATCTAGTGTGTGTTTTGTGTGGGGGGCGGCCCCTTGGGCAAGGGTCACCCTCCAAAGGGGGCAATATATTCTACGGCATTTCTGCCCACATTTGGGGCAGATTGGACAATTTTTGTAGGCCCATCTGCCCCCAAGCAGAGAACACTAGACACAAGGGAACATTTAAAAATGGTTGGTGGCGGGGTGTTTGTCAACTGGCGAAGTATTTGCATGTATGATAATAACAGTTTTTTTTCCTTTTGTTCTAGTTCAAAGCTTTTGCTTCCTTTGCTGTGGCTTGTTGCAGTTTTGACAGTAGTTTTCCTGCGGTATGCATAGTTGCATGTTTTAGGTACGTAAATAAATTTACTCTAAAGGAGTATTGTTGCCATGCATGAATGACATGTTTCTAGGTGGTGTACTGAATGCAGGATTGTGTGTGAAATTATCTGTAGATTTATTCACAATAATTATTGTCTTGTCTTATATCTAATTTGCTTTTTTTAAATCTTTTTAGTGGGATATCATTGGTGATTTCTGTGGCTGTGCAAAGTAGTTGCTGTTGAGTCAAGCTTTTTCAGGCAAGTGAGAGTTATCGTTTTTGAGTTTATAACTTAGTGATAAAGCTACACTTTGTTTGTTACTTATCTTACACAGTGCTGGCTGTTGGTGGTGCATTTGTCCAGTTAATTTTTGTAGGAAGGATCATGGTTAGCCGTAGGATGACCGCTCGGCAGGTTGTTGGTGTGCTTTTTGAGTCGTCTTCTGACCATGATTATGAGACTGACTCTGCATCTGAGGCAGAGGAGGAAGTGCAAGATTCTGGAAGTGAATTTTCTGTCAGAGAGGAATCATTTGATGATGAAACCACTCTCAGTGCTGATGAAGGGCCTGTTTTAGAGAAGGACTCTGAAGTGCCAATGGTGCAGGAGCCAGCGGTTGAAAGACTTCCCATTGGAAGACCTGACACGTGGGTTGCACCAAACATGGAGCAGCCACAGTTGCCTGCGTTTACTGGTTTCCCAGGGTGTCGAGTTAATACGGAAAACCTTTTGCCCGTCAACTTTTTTGAGTTGTTTATGGACAATATATTTTTGGAACAGATTGTTGAGCAAACTAATTTGTATGCAGAGCAGTTTTTGAGGGACAATGCTGCCAGACTTAGGCCACACTCTAGAGCTAGCCGGTGGATTCCCACAAATCTGGAAGAGTTGAAAAAGTTATTGGGTTTAACATTTTGATGGGGCTGATAAGGAAGCCACATCACTGTCTTCATATTGGTCTACTAGTCCCTTGATGGCAACTGCTATATTTCCTGCCATCATGAGTTGTAACCGGTATGAGCTCCTTCTTGGGATGTTGCATTTTGTAGATAATGCTCTAGCCTTGCCACGAGATCACCCTGATTCTGACAGTCTTTTTAAGATTAGACCTGTCCTTGATCATTTGGTAGATCGGGTTTCAGAGATCTATGTTCCAGGCAAAGAAATATCTGTAGATGAGTCTTTGGTCCTGTTCAAGGGTCGTTTGGTTTTTAGGCAGTACATTCCTAGCAAGAGGGCACAGTATGGATTTAAACTGTTTATGCTGTCTGAAAGTAGTACAGGATATGTTTATAATTTCCGGGTCTACACTGGTAGGGATTCCAATATTGACCCCCCTGGTTGTCCACCCACTTTTGGAGTTAGTGAGAAAATTGTGTGGGAACTTGGTAGACGACTGTTTAACAAAGGTCACCATTTATATGTAGATAACTTCTACACTGGAGTTCAGTTGTTCAAGGCGTTGTTCAGAGTGGACACTGTTGCTTGTGGCACAATCCGCTCTAATCGTAAAGGCTATCCAAGAGAGCTTGTCTGTAAAAAACCTGAGAAGGGACAGTGTAGTGCCTTGTGGAAGGATGAGCTGCTAGCTCTGAATTTGTAGACAAGAGGGATGTGTACATGCTAAGTGCCATCCATGATGAGAGTACTTCACCTGTGGCTGTTTGGGGTCAGGTTGCCGAAGTGCGCAAACCTGTGTGCATTTTAGACTATAATAAGCACATGGGTGGTGTTGATAGAGTAGATCAGAGGTTGGAGCCTTACACTGCTGCTCGTAAGTCTTATGTTTGGTATAAGAAATTAGCGGTTCACTTGTTTCACTTGGCAACTTTCAATGCTTTTGTTTTGTTCAAGGATAGTTCTCCAGAGTCAAGGATGACATTTGTGAAATTTCAGGAGTCTCTCATAGCGAGCCTTGTTGTGCTGGAACAGGCAAGAGTTCCTAGAGAAGCAGTGGTGGAGGATGTGGCTAGATTGAAAGATCGTAACTTTGCTGAGCACATTCCTTCCACAGCCAAAACAACCTTTCCTTCTAAGAGATATAGAGTCTGTGCTCGAAGAGGTATCAGGAAGGAGACTAGGATGTACTGTCCTAACTGTCCTTCAAAGCCTGGGTTGTGTGTGGGTGGCTGTTTCAGGAACTACCACACACAGACGAATTATTGGGAAATTCCTTGAGCGTAAACTACTGTTTTATATTTTTATATGTTCAGTTTCACGGTCGGCATTACTGTCATGTATTCAGTGAGAGCTTTTGTGTTTTGTAGTTTTGTACTTATTTATAATTAGTGGTTTCTTTGTTGTTTAAAAAAAAGTGATGGTGTGTGTGGGGTGGCGCTTGGCTGGCGGTGTGCGTGGGGTGGCGCTTGGCTGGCGGTGTGCGTGGGGTGGCGCTTGGCTGGCGGTGTGCGTGGGGTGGTGCTTGGTTGGCAGTGTGAGTGGGGTGGCGCTTGGTTGGCAGTGTGAGTGGGGTGGCGCTTGGTTGGCTGTGTGAGTGGGGTTGCGCTTGGCTAGCGGTGTGAATGGGGTGGCGCTTGGCTGGCAGTGTGCATGGGGTGGCGCTTGGCTGGTGGTGTGCGTAGGGTGGCGCTTTGCTGGTGGTGCCAAACAAACGCCAGTCCACACACTCATCAGCTGGTGTGATTGCTGTATCAGGCATGTGGGGCGTATGAAAGTGATGGGCCCTTGAGTGGCGCTGTCTGTCGATGTGAGTGTTGTAATGTGCTGGGCCCGTGGCTGGCAACGTGAATGGTCTTGTGTATGTCATGTATGGAAGGTGTGTGAATGGACTGTAAAGTGGTTGGTGCCTTGTCGTGGCTTTACAGCTCACGAGCTGTAAGTCATTAGTTCAGTTTTTTGGCCTTTCAGTTATTAACAGTGCATTTCATTTTTGTGAAATCTCTTGTTAATAAAATTTGATTCACTGAACCATCACTCACCCTCGTGCCAAATCCAACCAGTATGTGTGGTAAAAATGACAAAACCTGCTCCGCTGTAATCAGGCGTCACAGCACACCTGTGACACGCTAGGTGTCTCGGGTGGGAACCCGATGATGAAGCACGCCACCAACTTGGTTGGTGGGTGAGGGGTCTTTTTAACATAATCAAAGTGCGTTTCTTTTCACAAATTAAGTGTTTGGAACAAAACATAAGTAGGTGGACACATAAAATCTATTGCAAAACTACCTGTGTTTGGGGGGGCTATGTTTTCGGTCCCGGGTGCGGCCTTCATCTAGGGAATCCTACCAAACCCAGACATGTTATTAAAACAGACACCCCAAGGAGTCCAAGGAGGTGTGGTTTGCCTGGATCCCCCAACACTTTCTTACCCAGGCTCCTCTGCAAACCTCAACATTTGCTTAAAAAAGCATATTTTCCTCACTTTTCTTTATAGGATCACCGCTGCAAATTTCCTACCACCCAGAGTTCCCCTCAGTCTCCCAAGTAAAATGATACCTCACTCGTGTGGGTCCCCAAAGCAGAGTCAGCCTAAATGATGTATAAAAGAAACAAATCTGCTTATTAATTCGCTGTGCTATCCCCTCAATCTCTACAGGTTTTTGGCATTTTTCTGTTGCAGGCACCTGGGCCACCCACGCAAGTGAGATACCATTTTTATCGGGAGACTTGGAAAGAACGCTGGGTGGAAGGAAATTTGTGGCTCCTCTCAGATTCCAGAACTTTCTGTCACCGAAATTAGAGGAAAGCGTGTTTTTTTGGCCAAATTTTGAGGTTCGTATATGTTAGACTTTTCATCCTTGGCGTGGTCTCCCTTAACTTTTTGCCTCTGTTCCCCAGGTTGTTGATGTGTGCTGGACTCTGATTTTGCGGTTTTTGTTACTCTGGGCACTTTACCACTGCTAACCAGTGCTAAAGTGCAAGTGCTCCTGTTTAAATTGTATGTAAGTGGTTCATCCATGATTGGCATATTTGAGTTACTAGTAAGTCCCTAGTAAGGTGCACTAGAGGTGCCAGGGCCTGTAAATCAAATGCTACTAGTGGGCCTGCAGCACTGGTTGTGCCACCCACATAAGTAGCTCTGTAATCATGTCTCAGACCTGCCACTGCAGTGTCTGTATGTGTATTTTTACACTGTAAATTCGACTTGGCAAGTGTATCCACTTGCCAGGCCTAAACCTTCCCTTTCCTTACATGTAAGGCACCCCTAAGGTAGGCCCTAGGTAGCCCCAAGGGCAGGGTGCAGTGTATGGATGAGGTAGGACATATAGTAATGTGGTTTATATGTCCTGACAGTGAAAATACTGCCAATTTCGTTTTCACTGTTGCAAGGTCTGTCTCTCTCTCATAGGATAATATGGGGGCTACCTTTAAATATGATTAAAGTGTAGATTCCCCTAGAGAGTAGATGGACATGTGGAGTTTGGGATCCCTGAACTCACAATTTAAAAATACATCTTTTAGTAAAGTTGATTTTAAGATTGTGCGTGTGGAAATGCCACTTTTAGAAAGTGAGCAGTTTCTTGCTTAAACCATTCTGTGACTCTGCCTTGTTTGTGGATTCCCTGTCTGGGTCAGTTTGACAGTTGGGTTGTTTTTCACCTCACACCAGACAGTGACACAAAGGGAGCTGGGGTGTGATCTGCATTTCCTGATTAGCTATCTCTGCTAGGAGGGAGGGGTGGAGTGGTCACTCTCATCTGAAAGGACTGTGCCTGCCTCTGACAATGCTGTCTCCAGCCCCCTGGTGTGTGTCTGAGGCCTTGCCTGGGCAAGGCAGGATTTCACAAGAAGGTGTGAGTCCCCTTTGAAGAAAGGTGACTTCAAAGACTAAAATGGGTATAAGAAGGGCACCCAAACTTACAAACTGTAGAAACACTTCTGGAACCAAGAGGAACCTCTGCCTGGAGAAGAGCTGATAGCTGAGGAAAAAGTGCTGCCCTGCCTGTGACTGTGCTTTGTGGAGCTTTCCTGCAGTGCTGCTTCTGCCAGAGTAAGAGGGCAAAGACTGGACTTTGTGTGCCTTCCATCTTGAAGAAGAAATCTCCAAGGGCTTGATGTAGAGCTTGCCTCCTGTTGTTGAAGTCTCAGGGATAGCAAAGACTTCTTCCTGCCAGCACCTGGAGTCTCTGGAGAGACCCCTACTCTGTTCTGTGGTGCCCTTCCAGTTCCTGGGACCCTGAAAGGAGAGGCTGGCAGCCTAAGGACAAAAATACACGCACCGAGCGCCGTGCGGAGAAAAGATCGACGCGAATCCGATCGCGGCTGAGAAAACGACGCGACGCCGGTTCCGCAGCTGAGAAACGACGCCGCAGGAAACGCGACCGAAAAACCGACGCCCGGAGCAGGAGAAACGACGCGCAGCATCGCTGACGGAGGCTGAGAGATCGCACCCTGCGCCGCGGGACTTTCGGATCGTCGTGTGGCTGGCTTTTTCAACACGCACCGCCGTGCCGAGTTGTTTTCGACGCACACAGCCGTGCAGGGTTACTTTCGACGCACACCGCCCGTGCGGGGTTATTTTTGACGCAAACCAGGTACATTTTCACGCTAGCAGCGCTAGTGTGGTGTTACAACTACCTAAAGACTCTTTTTATTTTAAACCTTTAAAAAAATCATAACTTGACTTGTGTATGTTGGATTTTTGTCGTTTTGGTCTTGTTTTGTCTAGATAAATATTTCCTATTTTTCTAAACTGGTGTTGTGTCATTTTGTAGTGTTTTCATTGAGTTACTGTGTGTGTTGGTACAAATACTTTACACCTAGCACTCTGAGGTTAAGCCTACTGCTCTGCCAAGCTACCAAGGGGGTAAGCAGGGGTTAGCTGAGGGTGATTCTCTTTTATCCTAACTAGAGTGAGGGTCCTTGCTTGAACAGGGGGTAACCGGACTGTCAACCAAAGACCCCATTTCTAACATTGGTGACCAGCGGTCGGGATTTGGACTTGTATTTGTACTTGACATACAGTAATTAAGTGTACACTACTGTTTTGATCTCAGACCACTACGTGACCACATACTACTAGTCTTGTGATTTTTGTTTTTTTCTACTTGGACTGTTTTTCTCTGCATTCAGTTTCTTTTTTTCGCTGATCCCGTGATTGACTTTTCTGGAACTTCATTTGAGAACTTGCTTTTCTGTTTTTGGAACTGTGCATATTTTTTTTAACCTCTCATCATGTCTCAGTCTGGAGATGCCCTAGCTGAAGCTGCTTTTGACTTGGAGAAATTGGAGAGCTACAAAGTGGCTCAGTTGAAGCAGTTTTGTAGTAATGTTGGCTGTCCCATTAAGAGCTCATCCAAGAAGGATGAGCTGCAAAAGGCGCTGAGGGCCTGGGTGACAGCCAAAGCAGCTGAGGGGCACACAGATGAGGAGCCAGAGGGGGAAGAGGAGTTGCAAGTCACTCACACTGATGTAGTGGGTGGGCCTGCTATGTCCCAGGGGAGAATCTCCAGGGCAGGTAGCAGTGTGTCCTCCAAGAGTCTGACACCTGGAGAGTTACAGGACAGACAGGCAGAGAGGGAGTACCAGTTGGAGCTGAAAAAGCTCAGTCTAGAGATGGAACAGAGGAAGCTGGCCCTTGAGGAAAGGAAGATAAACATGGCTCATGAGCTCAGTTTAAAAGAGATTGATCAGAGGAGTCAGTCCAGTAGGGATGGTGGCAGCAATTCTACAGTGCAGCCTGAGAGAAGGGTACACATCCCAAAAGACCTTGTGAGGGATTATAAGAGGGAGGATGATATCTACTTGTGGTTCAAGGGTTATGAGTCAGCTCTCCACATGAACCTGGTCCCTGAAGCTCATTGGGGGGCAGCCCTGTGGAAGCATTTTGAGGCAGAGGGGAGGGACACACTGACGGCCTTAGGGGATGCTCAGAGTCTCACCTACCCTGCCATGAAGGAGGCCTTACTTACCAGGTATGGTCTCACCCCTGAGCAGTACAAGGAGAAGTTTAGATCCTACAAGAGAAAGGAATCCCAAACATGGTTGGAATGTGTTGATTCTTGTTGCAGGTCACTGGATGGTTGGGTGAAGGGCAGTAAGGTAAACACGTATGAGGGGCTTTACAATTTAATTGCTTGGGAGCACTTGTACAGTTTATGTTTTCCAGAGCTGCGCCAGCACCTCCTTGACAGCAAGCTGACTGACCCCAGGAAGCTTGCACAGGAAGCGGACCGCTGGGAGAGCACCAGGGTCCAAAAGAGGTATGGGGGAGACCACGCCAAGGGTGGGCAGGGTCCCTCTCAGAAGAAAGGGGGGGTAAGGGCAAACAGGATGAGTTCTCTAAAGGGCCCCAAACTGATTCCCAGGGTAAGGATTCCCAACCCCCCAGTGAAAAGAAGCCATGGTTCTCCAAAGGGAAGCCAATGGCAGGTGGTCCCCTACGTAAGTGCTATTCATGTGACCAGGTGGGTCATGTGAGGGGGGACCCCAAATGCCCCAAAAGTACACCGGCACCCACTGGTGCACCGTCCCAGGGTTTGGCCAGTGTAGCGCTTGGGGAGGAGTTGGTTTCAGGTGGGTGGGAACCAGCAGAAATGACCCTTGTCTCACTAGGGGACAGTGAGATGGTCCAGAGAAACCTAGTGCCTGATAACACTAAGAAGTACAGGCAATGGGTGACCATCAATGGACAGAGGGTGGAGGCTCTGAGAGACACAGGAGCCAGTGTGACTACAGTGAGGAGTCACCTGGTGTCTGAAGAGCAGATTGATCCCCGGGTACTTCACCAAGTAGTTGCAGTAGACAACTCTGAGCGCCTCTGCAGAGTGGCGCAGGTTCCCTTTGAATGGGGGGGGGTCTCAGGTTCCTGGAAAGTAGCTGTGAGTCCAACCATGCCTGTTGATTGTTTGCTAGGCAACGACCTGGAAGATTCCCCTTGGAAGGAGGTGGAACACAGGTCTCACTTGGAGATGTTGGGTCTGCCTGGGTGGGTATGCGTATCCACCCGGTCTATGGCAGCCAATCAGGTTAGTCAAGAGCCCCTGGAGCCTGAAACAGTGGCCCAGGGGACCGCCAAGAAGAGGAAAGGCAGGGGGCGCGGGAGACCCGCCCCAAAAGTTCCCACGGTCCGGGAGGAGGCAGAGCCTGAGGGTGATGCACCGGAGCCTACAGGGGAACAGGTGGCTGAACTGGGGGAGGTCCCTGAGCTGTCGCAGTGGCAGCAGGAAGGGGGACCCACCAGGGAAGTATTCTGCACAGCGCAGAAGGAGTGCCCTACTCTTGAGGGACTGCGGCAGCAGGCTGCAGCCCAGGCGTCTGGCGGGGCGCCAGGTACTCACCTGATTTATTGGGAGGATGGCCTTCTGTATAGTGAGCCTAAGGTTCCTGAGCCGGGGTCAGCTCGTATGCTGGTGGTACCCCAGGGCTTCAGGACCTTCCTACTGGGTTTGGCTCATGATGTGCCTTTGGCAGGACATCTAGGGCAGGACAAGACCTATAAGAGGCTTGTCTCCCACTTTTACTGGCCCTTGATGAACAAGCAGTCAGCTGCTTATTGTAGATCTTGTCAGACTTGTCAGGCAAGTGGCAAGAGTGGGGGGAAATGCAAAGCTCCCCTCCAACCTTTACCGGTAGTCAGTACTCCCTTTGAAAGGGTAGGAATTGACATTGTGGGGCCTCTGGATCCCAAGACAGCCATGGGCAACAGGTTCATCCTGGTCTTGGTGGACCATGCCACACGGTACCCAGAAGCTATTCCTCTAAGGACGGTCACCGCCCCCGTGGTGGGACGTGCCTTGATGGGGGTTTTTACCCGCATGGGGTTCCCCAAGGAGGTAGTATCTGATAGAGGTACAAACTTCATATCCACTTATATGAAGTCTCTGTGGAAGGTGTGTGGGGTAACCTACAAGTTCACCACCCCTTACCACCCCCAAAGTAATGGTCTGGTTGAGAGATTCAACCGCACCTTGAAAGGCATGATTCAGGGCCTGTCAGAGCCCTTGAGGCGTAAGTGGGACGTCCTCTTGCCATGCCTTCTGTTCGCTTACAGGGAGGTGCCTCAAAAGGGACTTGGCTTTAGCCCCTTTGAGCTCATCTATGGCCACCCTGTGAGGGGACCGCTCAGTCTGGTGAAGGAGGCTTTGGAGGAAGCTCCTAGTAAACCACCCCAGGATGTATTTAGCTACATGCTGGCACTAAGAAACCAGACTGCCCGCTTCAGGAGTCTCGCTCAGGAGAACCTGGAAGCAAGCCAGGAGGATATGAAACGGTGGTACGACCAGAATGCCACTCTGGTTGAGTTTCAGCCTGGGCAAAAAGTGTGGGTCATGGCACCAGTGGAGCCTAGGGCTCTCCAAGATAAGTGGACTGGGCCTTTTGAGGTGGTGGAAAGAAAGAGTGAAGTCACCTATCTGGTAGACTTGCAATCCCCCAGGAACCCCTTAAGGGTCCTACATGTCAACCGCCTCAAACCACACTTTGAGCGAACTGAGCTATCCATGCTCCTAGCGACAGATGACGGGGTGGAGGAAGAGAGTGAGCCTCTTCCTGACCTCCTGTCTGCAGGAGAGAAAGATGGGTCTGTGGAGGGAGTGATCCTCTCCCCCTCCCTGACTGAGGAACAGCAGAGGGACTGTCGCCACGTGCTGGGACAGTTCGCCTCACTGTTTTCCCTGATCCCAGGAGTCACACACCTGTGCACCCATGATGTGGACACTGGGGACAGTACACCTGTTAAACATAAGGTTTACAGGGTGACTGACAGGGTGAGGGCTTGCATTAAGGAGGAAGTCTCCAAAATGTTAGCCCTAAGGGTTATTGAGCACTCCAGCAGTCCTTGGGCCAGCCCAGTGGTCTTGGTCCCAAAGGCTACTGCTCCTGGTGCCACTCCAGAACTTAGGTTCTGTGTGGACTACCGGGGTCTCAATGCGGTCAGCAAGACTGACGCACACCCCATCCCCCGAGCTGATGAGCTCATTGATCGGTTAGGAGCTGCCAAGTACCTCAGTACGTTTGATTTAACATCTGGGTACTGGCAGATTGCCTTAACTGAAGGGGCAAAGGAGAGGTCAGCATTCTCTACCCCAGATGGGCACTTCCACTTCAATGTGATGCCCTTTGGGATGAAGAATGCCCCTGCCACCTTTCAGAGGTTGGTCAACCAGGTGTTGGCAGGACTGGATGAGTTCAGTGCCGCCTACCTGGATGACATTGCTGTGTTTAGTTCCACATGGGAGGAACACCTGCAACACCTCTGGAGAGTGTTAGAGGCCCTGCAGAAGGCAGGCCTCACTATTAAGGCGAGCAAGTGCCAAATAGGGCAGGGTTCTGTTGTGTACTTAGGACACCAGGTGGGGAGTGGCCAGGTGGCACCCCTACAGCCTAAGATTGACACGATCCTGGCTTGGGAGCCTCCCAAGACCCAGACTGAAGTGAGAGCCTTTTTAGGTCTCACAGGATACTATCGGAGGTTCGTTAAGGGATATGGTACCATTGTTACCCCCTTAACTGAGTTGACTTCTAAGAAGCAACCCAAGAAAGTGATCTGGACAGAGGCTTGCCAGAACGCTTTTGATGCCCTGAAGGCTGCCATGTGCACAGCACCTGTGCTGAAGGCACCTGACTACTCCACGGAGTTTGTTGTGCAGACAGACGCCTCAGAGCATGGTATTGGAGCAGTACTCTCACAGCTGAATGAAGAGGGCCTAGACCAACCCGTAGCCTTCATTAGCAGGAGGTTACTACCCAGGGAACGTAGGTGGAGTGCCATAGAACGTGAAGCGTTTGCTGTGGTCTGGGCACTGAAGAAGCTAAGACCCTACTTGTTTGGGACTCACTTCCGAGTTCAGACCGACCACAGGCCCCTCAGATGGTTAATGCAGATGAGGGGTGAGAATCCAAAACTGTTGAGGTGGTCCATTTCCCTACAGGGGATGGACTTTACGGTGGAACATCGACCCGGTACAGAGCACGCCAATGCTGATGGTCTGTCCAGGTTCTTCCGCCTTAGTGATGAGAACTCCCATGAGGTTGGGTAGTTGCTCCCCACTTTTAGCTGGGGGGGACACGTGTTAGACTTTTCATCCTTGGCGTGGTCTCCCTTAACTTTTTGCCTCTGTTCCCCAGGTTGTTGATGTGTGCTGGACTCTGATTTTGCGGTTTTTGTTACTCTGGGCACTTTACCACTGCTAACCAGTGCTAAAGTGCAAGTGCTCCTGTTTAAATTGTATGTAAGTGGTTCATCCATGATTGGCATATTTGAGTTACTAGTAAGTCCCTAGTAAGGTGCACTAGAGGTGCCAGGGCCTGTAAATCAAATGCTACTAGTGGGCCTGCAGCACTGGTTGTGCCACCCACATAAGTAGCTCTGTAATCATGTCTCAGACCTGCCACTGCAGTGTCTGTATGTGTATTTTTACACTGTAAATTCGACTTGGCAAGTGTATCCACTTGCCAGGCCTAAACCTTCCCTTTCCTTACATGTAAGGCACCCCTAAGGTAGGCCCTAGGTAGCCCCAAGGGCAGGGTGCAGTGTATGGATGAGGTAGGACATATAGTAATGTGGTTTATATGTCCTGACAGTGAAAATACTGCCAATTTCGTTTTCACTGTTGCAAGGTCTGTCTCTCTCTCATAGGATAATATGGGGGCTACCTTTAAATATGATTAAAGTGTAGATTCCCCTAGAGAGTAGATGGACATGTGGAGTTTGGGATCCCTGAACTCACAATTTAAAAATACATCTTTTAGTAAAGTTGATTTTAAGATTGTGCGTGTGGAAATGCCACTTTTAGAAAGTGAGCAGTTTCTTGCTTAAACCATTCTGTGACTCTGCCTTGTTTGTGGATTCCCTGTCTGGGTCAGTTTGACAGTTGGGTTGTTTTTCACCTCACACCAGACAGTGACACAAAGGGAGCTGGGGTGTGATCTGCATTTCCTGATTAGCTATCTCTGCTAGGAGGGAGGGGTGGAGTGGTCACTCTCATCTGAAAGGACTGTGCCTGCCTCTGACAATGCTGTCTCCAGCCCCCTGGTGTGTGTCTGAGGCCTTGCCTGGGCAAGGCAGGATTTCACAAGAAGGTGTGAGTCCCCTTTGAAGAAAGGTGACTTCAAAGACTAAAATGGGTATAAGAAGGGCACCCAAACTTACAAACTGTAGAAACACTTCTGGAACCAAGAGGAACCTCTGCCTGGAGAAGAGCTGATAGCTGAGGAAAAAGTGCTGCCCTGCCTGTGACTGTGCTTTGTGGAGCTTTCCTGCAGTGCTGCTTCTGCCAGAGTAAGAGGGCAAAGACTGGACTTTGTGTGCCTTCCATCTTGAAGAAGAAATCTCCAAGGGCTTGATGTAGAGCTTGCCTCCTGTTGTTGAAGTCTCAGGGATAGCAAAGACTTCTTCCTGCCAGCACCTGGAGTCTCTGGAGAGACCCCTACTCTGCTCTGTGGTGCCCTTCCAGTTCCTGGGACCCTGAAAGGAGAGGCTGGCAGCCTAAGGACAAAAATACACGCACCGAGCGCCGTGCGGAGAAAAGATCGACGCGAATCCGATCGCGGCTGAGAAAACGACGCGACGCCGGTTCCGCAGCTGAGAAACGACGCCGCAGGAAACGCGACCGAAAAACCGACGCCTGGAGCAGGAGAAACGACGCGCAGCATCGCTGACGGAGGCTGAGAGATCGCACCCTGCGCCGCGGGACTTTCGGATCGTCGTGTGGCTGGCTTTTTCAACACGCACCGCCGTGCCGAGTTGTTTTCGACGCACACAGCCGTGCAGGGTTACTTTCGACGCACACCGCCGTGCGGGGTTATTTTTGACGCAAACCAGGTACATTTTCACGCTAGCAGCGCTAGTGTGGTGTTACAACTACCTAAAGACTCTTTTTATTTTAAACCTTTAAAAAAATCATAACTTGACTTGTGTATGTTGGATTTTTGTCGTTTTGGTCTTGTTTTGTCTAGATAAATATTTCCTATTTTTCTAAACTGGTGTTGTGTCATTTTGTAGTGTTTTCATTGAGTTACTGTGTGTGTTGGTACAAATACTTTACACCTAGCACTCTGAGGTTAAGCCTACTGCTCTGCCAAGCTACCAAGGGGGTAAGCAGGGGTTAGCTGAGGGTGATTCTCTTTTATCCTAACTAGAGTGAGGGTCCTTGCTTGAACAGGGGGTAACCGGACTGTCAACCAAAGACCCCATTTCTAACAGTATAGGATTCTGGGTAACAGAACCTGGCCACGGCCCCACAAGTCACCCCATCTTGGATTCCCCTAGGTGTCTAGTTTTAAAAAATGAGCAGGTTTGCTAGGTTTCCCCAGGTTCCAGCTGAGCTAGAGGCCAAAATCCACAGCTAGGCACTTTGTAAAAAACAGCTCTGTTTTCTTTGTGAAAATGTGATGTGTCCACGTTGCGTTTTGGGGCATTTACTTTCGCGGGCGCTAGGCCAACCCACACAAGTGAGGTACCATTTTTACCTGGAGACTTGGGGAAACGCTGGGTGGAAGAAAATTTGTGGCTTCTCTCAGATTCCAGAACTTTTTGTCACCCAAATGAGAGGAAAAAGTGTTTTTTTGGCCAAACTTTGAGGTTTGCAAAGGATTCTGGGTAACAGAACCTGGTCAGAGGCCCACAAGTCACCCCATCTTGGATTCCCCTAGGTGTCTAGTTTTAAAAAATGCACAGGTTTGCTAGGTTTCCCCAGCTGAGCTAGAGGCCAAAATCCACAGCTAGGCACTTTCCAAAAAACATGTCAGATTTCAATGTAAAAATGTGATGTGTCCATTTTGTGTTTCCTGTCGCGAGCAGTAGGCCTAACCACACAAGCGAGATACCATTTTTATCGGGAGACGTGGGGGACCACAGAATAGCAAAACAAGTGTTATTGCCCCTTGTCTTTCTCTACATTTTTTCCTTCCAAATGTAAGACAGTGTGTAAAAAATACATCTATTTGAGAAATGCCCTGTAATTCACATGGTAGTATGGGCACCCCGGAATTCAGAGATGTGCAAATAACCACTGCTTCTCAACACCCTATCTTGTGCCCATTTTGGAAATACAAAGGTTCTCTTGATACCTATTTTTCACTTTTTATATTTCAGCAAATTGATTGCTGTATACCTGGTATAGAATGAAAACCCATTGCAAGGTGCAGCTCATTTATTGGCTCTGGGTACCTAGAGTTCCTGATGAACTCACGAGCCCTATATATCCCCGCAACCAGAAGAGTCCAGCAGACGTAATAGTATATTGCTTTCAAAAATCAGACTTCGCAGGAAAAAGTTACAGAGTAAAACGTGGAGAAAAATGTCAGTTTTTTTCACCTCAATTTCAATATTCTTTTATTTCAGCTGTTATTTTCTGTAGGAAACACTTATAGGATTTACACGAATTACCCCTTGGTGAATTCAGAATTTTTTCTACTTTTCAGAAATGTTTAGCTTTCCGGGACCCAGCATTGGTTTCTCACCCATTTCTGCCACTAACTGGAAGGAGGCTGAAAGCACAAAAATAGGAAAAATGGGGTATGTCCCCAGTAAAATGTCACAATTGTGTTGAAAAATTGGGTTTTTTGATTCAAGTCTTCCTGTTCCTGAAAGCTGGGAAGCCGATGATTTTAGCTCAACAAACCCTTTGTTGATGTCATTTTCAGGGAAAAAAACACAAGTCTTCTTCTGCAGCCCTTTTTCCCATTTTATTTTAAAAAACGAAATTGTCACTGTATTTTGACTAATATCTTGGTCTCCTTCAGGGGAACCCACAAAGTCTGGGTACCTCTAGAATCCCTAGGATGTTGGAAACAAGGACGCAAATTTGGTGTGGGTAGCTTATGTGGAAAAAAAGTTATGAGGGCCTAAGTGCGAACCACCCCCAATAGGCAAAAAAAAAGGCTTGGCACCTGAGGGTGAAAAGGCCTGGCAGCGAAGGGGTTAAATTTACAATGGAAGGCTTTTAGAGGCAATTGAGGATGATTGTAATGTGGTGGGGGGGGCTGCGGGATTTAGGGAAGGTATGATGTGCATGGCCTTGGGGTTAGATTTAAACAGGCAACTATGTATTTCATCTTGTAGTTCAAAACTGTCTACATCAATGATGTCATTGTATCTGCAAAGTCCCATAATTGTATTCAATGCTTGCATCAAATATTGTACGCTAATCAACTATTAAATAAAAAGATGTTAAAAAAATTAGAATATATTTTTTTTAAAACATGTGTTTTATTTTCATTGTTAAAATGCATTCCTAATTATAGAAATTTGGGGGAAATTAAAATGCAGTAAATTCAATTTAATAATTTAGAACGTTTGTATATTTAGTTGTATTACAAATTTTCAATTTAATACATTTACATACAGGCACATTTTTATTGGATATTTTATAACGTTTAATTTTGTTGAAAATTCTGAAATGTTAAAAAAATATTCAAAATTATGTATAGTTAAAATATGAACTTTTACATGTTATCGGTGTATTTTAAAAAGTATAATGGCATTTCTATTATTTCTGTTATTGGAATACATTCTGTTGTTGGGAATATGTATTCCATAATGCATTAATTGAAATGTAAAATAATTTATTTATTAGAAATTTAGAAACTTTGTATTAATTTTCATATATTTAATTACTTTTAATTTTAGATTAGAATTTGTTTAGGTTATGTTTTAAAATTGAGTAATATTAATAAATAATGAATATGTATTATTTCTAAATGGTAATTTGCATATTAATTTATATGTTCTTGTTTACTTTTAAATATATATGTTTTTTGATTGGGTTATTATGTTTCCTAAGTGTTTTTATTTTATTGTATATATATATATATATAAATATTTAGGTGTCAGTATGGAGTACTAATTGTGTAGATAATATTTATAGTGCCCAACACCGTCCTGAAAATGGTTTAGATTGGAGTGGAAATAGCGTGCAAGTAAATGTAACTCCTTCAGTGTCCAACATCCTCCCCAAAATAGATTAGATTGTCATTGGAAAGGTGTAGGAAGTTGGCTCTGTATGTACTATTTCAAAGTAAGAAATAGCATGCACAGAGTCCAAGGGTTCCCCTTAGAGGTAAGATAGTGGCACAAAGAGATAATTCTAATGCTGTATTTTGTGGTAGTGTGGTCGAGCAGTAGGCTTATCAGAGGAGTAGTGTTAAGCATTTGTTGTACATACACAGGTAATAAATGAGGAACACACACTCAGAGACAATTCCAGGCCAATAGGTTTTTGTATAGAAAAATATATTTTCTTAGTTTATTTTAAGAACCACAGGTTCAAGATTTACAAGTAATACTTCAAATGAAAGGTATTTCATGTAGGAACTTTAGGAACTTTGAATTAACAAAATAGCATATACAGTTTTCACATAAATGACATATAGCTATTTTAAAACTAGACAGTGCAATTTTCAACAGTTCCTGGGGGAGGTAAGTGTTTGTTAGTTTATATGCAGGTAAGTAAACCACCTACGGGGTTCAAGTCTAAGGTAGCCCACCGTTGGGGGTTCGGAGCAACCCCAAAGTTACCACACCAGCAGCTCAGGGCCGGTCAGGTGCAGAGGTCAAAGTGGTGCCCAAAACACATAGGTTTCAATGGAGAAGGGGGTGCCCCGGTTCCGGTCTGCCAGCAGGTAAATACCTGCGTCTTCGGAGGGCAGACCAGGGGGGTTTTGTAGGGCACCGGGGGGGGAAACAAGTCAGCACAGAAAGTACACCCTCAGCGGCACGGGGGCGGCCAGGTGCAGTGTGCAAACAAGCGTCGGGTTCGCAATAGAAATCAATGGGAGCCCAATGGGTTTTCTTCAGTGATGCAGGCAGGCAAGGGGGGGGCTCCTCGGGGTAGCCACCACCTGGGCAAGGGAGAGGGCCACCTGGGGGTCGCTCCTGCACTGGAGGTCGGATTCTTCAGGTCCAGGGGTCTGCGGGTGCAGAGTCTTTACCAGGCGTCGGGTCTTTGAAGCAGGCAGTCACGGTCAGGGGGAGCCTCGGGATTCCCTCTGCAGGTGTTGCTGTGGGGGCTCAGGGGGTCAACACTGGCTACTCACGGTCTCGTAGTCGCCGGGGAGTCCTCCCTGTGGTGTTTGTTCTCCACAAGTCCAGCCGGGGGCGTCGGGTGCAGAGTGCAAAGTCTCACGCTTCCGGCGGGAAACGTGTGTTGTTTCAAAGTTGCTTCATTGTTGCAAAGTTGCAGTCTTTGTGGAACAGAGCCGCTGTCCTTGGGAGTTCTTGGTCCTTCTAGATGAAGGGTAGTCCTCTGAGGCTTCATAGGTTGCTGGACCCTGGGAACGCGCCGCTGGAGCAGTGTCTTCAGAAGTGGGGAGACAGGCCGGTAGAGCTAGGGCCAAAGCAGTTGGTGTCTCCGTCTTCTCTGCAGGTTTTTCAGTTCAGCAGTCCTCTTCTTCTTAGGTTGCAGGAATCTATCTTGCTGGGTTCTGGGAGCCCCTAAATACTCGATATAGGGGGGTGTTTAGGTCTGGGGGTTAGTAGCCAATGGCTACTAGCCCTGAGGGTGGCTACACCCTCTTTGTGCCTCCTCCCTGAGGGGGGAGGGGCACATTCCTATCCCTATTGGGGGAATCCTCCATCTGCAAGATGGAGGATTTCTAAAAGTCAGAGTCACCTCAGCTCAGGACACCTTAGGGGCTGTCCTGACTGGCCAGTCCCTCCTCCTTGTTTTTCTCATTATCTCCTCCAGCCTTGCCGCCAAAAGTGGGGCCGTGGCCGGAGGGGGTGGGCAACTCCACTAGCTGGAGTGCCCTGGGGTGCTGTAACAAAGGGGGTGAGCCTTTGAGGCTCACCGCCAGGTGTTACAGTTCCTGCAGGGGGAGGTGATAAGCATCTCCACCCAGTACAGGCTTTGTTACTAGCCACAGAGTGACAAAGGCACTCTCCCCATGTGGCCAGCAACATGTCTGGAGTGTGGCAGGCTGCTAAAACCAGTCAGCCTACACGGGTAGTCGGTTAAGGTTTCAGGGGGCACCTCTAGGGTGCCCTCTGGGGTGTATGTTACAATAAAATGTACACTGGCATCAGTGTGCATTTATTGTGCTGAGAAGTTTGATACCAAACTTCACAGTTTTCAGTGTAGCCATTATGGTGCTGTGGAGTTTGTGCATGACAGACTCCCAGACAATATACTCTTATGGCTACCCTGCACTTACAATTTCTAAGGTCTTGCTTAGACACTGTAGGGGCATAGTGCTCATGCACTTATGCCCTCACCTATGGTATAGAGCACCCTGCCTTAGAGCTGTAAGGCCTGCTAGAGGGGTGACTTATCTATACTGCATAGGAAGTGTGAGGTGGGCATGGCACCCTGAGGGGAGTGCCATGTCGACTTACTCGTTTTGTCCTCACCAGCACACACAAGCTGGCAAGCAGTGTGTCTGTGCTGAGTGAGGGGTCCCCAGGGTGGCATAAGATATGCTGCAGCCCTTAGAGACCTTCCCTGGCATCAGGGCCCTTGGTACCAGGGGTACCAGTTACAACGGACTTACCTGGATGCCAGGGTGTGCCAATTGTGGAAACAAAGGTACATGTTAGGGAAAGAACACTGGTGCTGGGGCCTGGTTAGAAGGCCTCATCACACTTTCAAATCATAACTTGGCATCAGCAAAGGCAAAAAGTCAGGGGGTAACCACGCCAAGGAGGCATTTCCTTAAAAAAGGTAACTGTCACCCCCTTAGTGTCAAACACCTTCTCCAACTTGGTTTAGATTGGAATGGGAATTGTACATGTTGGCCCTTTAACCCATTTAGTGTCCAACACCTTCTCTAAATTGGCTTAGATTGGAGTGGGAACACTAAATGTTGTCCATTTAGCATACAGCATCTTCCCCAAAAAGGCTTAAATTGGAGTTGGGATAGTAAATGTTGCCCCTTTAGTGTCAAACACCTTAGCCAAAATGGTTTAGATTGGAGCAGGAATAGCAAATGTGGCCTCTTTAGTGTTGAACACCTTCCCCAAATGGGGTTTAGATTGGAGTTGGAATAGTATATGTTGTCCCTGTAGCGTCCAACACTTTCCCTAAATTGGTTTATATTGGAGTGGGAATAGTATGTGTCATCCCTTTAGTGTCAAACACCTTTCCCAAGATGGTTTAGATTGGAATAAGAATAGTAAATGTCACTCTTTTAGTGTCCAACACCTTCCCCAAAATGTTTAACATCGGAGTGGGAAAAGTAAATGTTATTCTTTTACTGTCCAACACTCTCCAAAATAGTTTACGTTGGAGTGGGACTATTTAGTGTAATCATTTAAGGCCTGCTTACGAGTTTGGCGGTCCGCCTTGCCAACCGCTAGACCCATGGTGAGAAGACCTTGTTGAGGTGGTGGTCTCCCCACCGGCACTATTACGACTTTCCCACTTGACTGATGGGCAGGAACCTTGGTTCTTGCCCGTCAGCCCAGTGGGAAAGGTGCGGCAGCATTGCCGCAGGCTCATAATATAAGGTCTTGAAAATCCTGCATCCGGATAGTTTGACAGGAATACCTGGGGGGTGGGGCGGAGTCTGGTAAGTTGCAACACAAAAACTGTTACAAATCTTTAATGTCCTGCATGCTCATTTCTCACCTTTTGTCACTGCATTGCATCTACTTTCCCAATATGAAATACACAGAGTAGCAAAAATGTAAGCTTGTCAATGTGTATTGTCATACACAACATCACATGTATCAATCCCCAATACATGACATATGTTGGAACTGGTCTGGAAGTGTTTCAATATCAAAAGATCATCCCAGGACCCATGGTATGTGGCATTATGTAAATGTGTGGGCCAACCTAACTACAGTTTGACAACAGCTATGTAAGACTAAATATTTGTCAAGTGTTGGGAAGTAGAGTGACATGACTATAGTTACCAGGAGGCCTTGTTTCTGTAGCTCAAACCAACAGGCCTTTGTGCTCCTGCCCAAATGAACCTGTTTGCTATCTCACAACTGATGTTCATGCACCTAGAAGTTTAGCATTTCTGTAGTGCGGGGAGTCAGCAAATTACATGGTTACAACTACAACTCAAACCAACAGACAATTCTGCACTTGTCCACATACACCTGTGTGCCATCTCTTAAATCATGTACCCTCCCCTGGGAGTTTAGAATTTGTGTAGTGTGGGAAGTCAGCAATTGGCATGCCTACATCTATAAGGAGGCCCTGTTTCAGTAACTCAAACCAACAGGCCATTCTGCACTTTCCCAAATTCACCTGTTCCTAAGGCATTATGCTGCTTCATCAGATTGGTAGTGGCAGCTAACACATTGACTTAGCACTGCTCATATGATGGCTACATATACATATACCACAAAGTTGTGTGTTTGCCTGTATCTCATACAACTAGGCCTTTGAATGGTCAAATTATCATGTTTCCTTGCCACTGTGTTGGCTTACCTGTTTGTGATATGTCATTTTCATTCACTCATCCAAAGTGCAACTGATCACCACATCTAATGAGCTGCTTGAGTCTAATAGTTTTTGCAAGCTTCAAACATGTCATGTCAATAACTTCAATACCATGATAACATAGCACAATAAGCAAACCTACCACTTAAGATTGACTCCTGAGAGTCACACAAAAACTTTGGATGTAGATTCCACACTTTAGCCAATAAGAATTGTACTCCATTTCCCAAAAGGTCAAGCTGGCACAGCACCAGACCAGACACTGTCCACCGATCAGACTCCCAAACCACCTCTGGATGAAGCCCTCAGTGATGACGACACTCCTGAACATGTAGACGTGAATGATGGTCCTGGCCCATCTGGGTAGCCTGGTCAGATGGCAAGAGTGAGTCTCGCCGTGCTCATAACAACATCTCCCACCCCAGCTGCTTTTACATCAAAGATAACAATGTGCGCCACCAACCTGTGTACCTAGCACAGTTGCTATCATTTTGTGCCCCCCAGTCCTAGACCCTGAGGTGCATTTCAATAATCCTGACACTGTGGGTCCAGGACCCGGTTGGAGAGGGCACCCTGTGATAGGTGCACAGGCTTGTGGGTTTAGAGTCCGTGGGAGGGATGCCGTGGGCCAGCAGAATGAGTCCACTCATGATCAGGATAACATCAGCCAAGTCAGGAGTCCCAAGGCGTGATGGGCCTTTCGAATTCCGGGAAATCGAGCAACTGCAGAGGGACATGACCCAGGAAATGGAGGACCACAATTTTAATATCGCTAACCTAACAGATGAGGGACATCCATTCAACCCTGAGCAGAGCTTGTCCCCTAACGTCTACCTCTTCCTGTGGGCCGACTACATCAAGCCCAAGTACATTTGCTGCATACACAGTAAGGGAGGCCCTGCCAGAGGACCAACTGCCATAGACACCCATGCCTCTGCAGCAGTTGAATCCCCTGCCCTCGCAAGCGGGGACATCCATGTAAAAATCCAGGGGATGCGGATGGCAAAACACCCACCACTGCCGGCAAAAAGCCTCATCCTTAATGTCCTCCTTTATGTGTTACACATTAACTCTTTGGACTGATGCTGAACCCCATTGCATTTCTGATGGGAGGAGTACTCTGGACTTTGGACTTACAATGGTGAGGCAGCTACTACAAGATTTCATTCACCATAAATTACACCTTAACTTTCATTTATGTTACTTTTTGCCACAAGTTTGCTTTAGCCCTTAGCACTGTAATAAATTCACCAGTCACACCCTCATTACCTGCTGTCTTACATTTCACATTTAGCAATGTAGATACGTAAGAACATGTGAACCAGACTGTTAGAAATGTGGTCTTTAGTTGGCAATCAGGTTGCCCCCTGTCCAAGCAAGGACCTTCACTCTAGTCAGGGCAAAGGAGAAACACACCTGGTTAACCCCTGCTCATACCCTTAGTAGCTTGTTACGTGCAGAAAGGCTTAACCCAGAAGCAATGTGTAAAGTATTTGTACCAATTTACACAGTAATACAGTGAAACACTACAGAATGGACACCACACAGGTTTAGAAAAATAAAATAGAAGAACACGGCCAAATGCGATAAAAATCCACAATACACTAAAATATTACTTTAGCAATTAAAAAACACAAAAATAGTGCCAGGAAGAACCAATGTTGCAATTTGATGTGAAGCCTCGTCGTGACGGAGTCGTTCTCACACATTGTGACGCCACTGGCGCCATTTACGGAGTCACACGGACCTTAGCAAAACTGTGGGCAACAGGCAGGAGCACGGAGTGGGGGAATGAGGCATCGCTGGATCTAAGGCAGCGTTGGTTCCGGTGGAGCGGAGGCATCACGGAGAGGCGTCAGGTCCTTGTTGCGGAGCAGTGGAGTTGAGGGTGCGTCAATTACGAGGTGTTGGTCCCTGGGCATCTCCGGCAAAGTCACACTGCGGGATGACCTTATGGGGTCATGTCACAGGCACTGCTATGGAATCGGGTATCACAAACGTCGGTGCTACGACAATCCAATCTTGCGAGTTCTTGGGTCATCAGCGGTGTTGGTGATTTGGTGCCTGCAATGTCAGTGGGGTTCTCGTGCTTCTGCAAGGTCCACACGGGTGGCGTCACGGGTTCCAAGCAGCGGCGTCCTTGTGGAGTCTTCCGGTGTCGTTTCACAGGATTTTACTAGAAATTCACTCTCAGGGGCCCGGGAACTGGAATGGCACCCCCTAGCAAGTTGAGTCCACGTCATGCAGACTCAGAGACTGGTTGGTGAAGCCTTTGCTGTCCCTGAGGCTTCAAAAACAGGAAGCAAGCTCAGTCCAAGCCCTTGGAGATTCTTCTCAAGCAGGAAGATACCACAAAGTCCAGTCTTTGTCCCCTTTCACAGGTAGAAGCAGCAACTGCAGGAAAGCCCAACAAAGCACAGTCACAGGCAGGGGCAGCACTTCTCCTCACCTCTTCAGGACTTCTCCTTGACAGAGGTTCCTCTTGGTTCCAGAAGCAAATCTTGGAGAAATCTAACGTATGGGGCTTTGGGTCCACTACTTATACCCCTTTCTGCCTTTGAAGTTGCCTAACTTCAAAGAAAAGTCTCTATTTTTACAGGAACCTGCCTTGTCCAGGCCAGGCCCCAGACACACACAGGGGGTTAGAGACTGCATTGTGTGAGGGCAGGCACAGCCGATTCAGGTGTAAGTGACCACTCCTCCCTCCACTCTAGCCCAGATGGCTCATCAAGATATGCAGGTTACACCTTAGCTCCCTGTGTGTCACTGTTTAGAGAAGATTCATAAACAGCCCAACTGTCAATCTTACCCAGACAGGGAATCCACAAACAGGAAGAGTCACAGAATGTCTAAAAGTGGCATTTTCAAACTAACAATCTAAAAACCAACTTCACTAAAATATTTATTTTTAAATTGTGAGTTCAGAGACCCCCAAATCATATTTCTATATGGTCTCAAAGGGAAACTGCACTTTACAAAATATTTAAAGGCAGCCCCCATGTTAACCTATGAGAGAGATAGGCCTTGCAACAGTAAAAACCAAATTTGGCAGTATTTCATGGTTAGGACATGTAAAACACATCAGACCATGCCCCACCTTTAACATACACTGCACCTTGCACATGCGCATGTATAAAAAGGGAAGGTTTGGGCCTGGTAAGTGCGTACACTTGCCAGGTCGAATTGGCAGTTTAAAAACTGTACACACAAACACTGCAGTGACAGGTCTGAGCCATGTTTATCAGGCTACTCACTTGGGTGGCGCAATCGGTGTTACAGGCCCACTAGTAGCACTTGATTTACAGGCCCTAGGTAATACTGGGGACTTACTAGTAAATTAAAAATGCCAATCATGGAAAAGCCAAATACACATACAATTTCACATAGGGAGCACTTGCACAGCATAAGACTTGATGCCAACATGTTACTGAGCCAATCATTCAAGGTGACAAGGTCCCCTACTTGATCCATTGGTATTATGACTGGACAACTTCACTCATGCAATTGAAGTTGTCTGTGATTCTGATTTTTCTGTGGGCAATTGTTTGAAGTCAATATAGCATGCACGCATGTAGTGTTGCCAGTGTTGAAGCCACGTTGGAGGACCTTGTGGCTGGGGGCTACTGTACATTATGGTAATGTTTTTATAATCAAATCTGTTGTTTAAGTGTGTTCAGGCACATGTAATGACCCTATTTGTCTTTGTCATTTCAGCATAATCACAGGCAAGCAGAGGAGACAGGGCAGACATCAGTGTAGAAGCAGCTGGCCACAGTACCTCCAGTCATGAACATCAGACATGGAGGGACCCAGTGGCCCAGAGGGTGAGACATTGTCATCTTCTGAGTCGACCTCCAGTGGACACTCTCTAGAGGTGGCAGAACGCTCAGGACCTACACCTGATCCATCCTTTTCCGGCATCCCCAGTTCCATCTCCACCCTCCCTGTTGCTCCGGCCCAGGTGGCCGGCCTGCTCCCCAAGAGGGTAGCTGTCTCCTTCACGCCAAGCACCTCAGCCCCTGCCCCTGTTACCCCTGCTGCCCTGAGAGAGGAGGCTATGGTCCTCCTGAGGAGCATCTCTATGGGTCAGACTTCCAATCTGAATGCCATCCAGGTGCAGAGCGTCGAGCTCCAAGAGATGGTTAAGTACCTGGAAGACCTTCACAGTGCTATGTCTGGCATACAGAGATCTTTTTAGGCTCTGGTCTCCTCTTCATGGCAGCCTTCCACCCCTCTCAGTCTTTCCCCCCAACTTCCTCTTCTCCGTTCAATTTACCTATTCCAATACCTTTCCCAAGCACACTCACACATACGCACACACACACACACACACACACCTGTAGAGCCACAAGTAGCACACATATACACAGACACCACAAGACACAGAAGCACGCAACTGACACTCAATTCACTCACACCCACTGCCACACAACCAACACTCCCAGACACCACCCCAACACCCACAGACACAGCCACCACTCACCCATACCTCCAGACACCACTCCAACACTCATTGACACAGCCGCCACTCACCCCATACCCCCAGACACCACCCCAACACCCACTGACACAGCCACCACTCACCCCATATGCCAAGACACCACCTCAACACCCAGTAACACAGCCACTACTCACCCCATACCCCAGACACCACCCCAACACCCACAGGCACAGTCACCACATACCCCATACCCCCAGACACTACTGCAACACCCACAGAAACAGCCACCACTCACCCCATGCCCCCCAGACACCACATCAATAACCACAGACACAGCCACCACTCATAATGAATCCCAGACACCACCCCAACACCCTCACACACAGCCACCACTCCCACCTTACCCATCAAATCCATGTCACAGCTCACAAAGAGATGCAAATGTCCACACTCAAATGCAACAGACACCAACAAAACACAAACATATTTCAGGCACGCACACACCAGCACCAACAACAGCCACACCTGACAGAAGCACTTCCTCAACCTCCTGATCCCTCCTAAACACCCTATCCATTTTCCCCATGAAAGTTTCATGTTTGCCCTTGTCCTAACCCTTGTGAAACCCCCAAAGCAAAAAGGAGCCCACCCACACCCTAACCCATCCAAGTCCTTCCTTGTGACACCTGGCCCCCCCAAAACCAGCCATACCCCTACCAACCCAAAAAGAAGCCTACCTCTCCCAAAGGGAAGCCCACCCCTCCTAAGACCAAACCCACTCATCCAAAACCCAACCCCACCCAAGAATGATCATTGAGGTGCCTGAAAAGTCCTGTGGAGGTTCTCGTGACAGTCATCTGTGAAGCAAGTTGTGGAGCACAGCAGTGTGCTCAGCACATTTGAGACATGGACTGGCCATTGGCCTTTTCTCCATTTTTGGAGTTATGAAAATAAACATCAGTTGGTTGTTCTGCTACACATTGGTCCTGCCATTACGTTTCTACCTTTTTGATGTTCTTGAATAATTAGTTAAGTATAACTACACTGTGTTTGATTCACCCTGATTGATGGCCCATTTGACATGGTTGATAAGGTCTGACTTCGGAACCTGTGCTGGAGTCACCCAGGACAAGGGGAAATATTCATTCATTGGATGGATGTGTGAATTATAATACAAATGGGGTGACATTGCATTGGGTGGTATTTCATATGATAACTATTTCATCTTGGCTTGGTCAATGTCAACATCTGTTGAGTTACATTTCTCCTCCTAATGTAGTATAAAGTGTGCAAGCTTGAGATCTGTTTGTCCACACATGCAGGGTATTCAACTGCCTTCTGTGAATCGGCCCATTTGCGACTAGGAAAATGCTTTGTACCTGTGGCCCTTAGCTTCAAATACCTGAACTACTGGAATTGGCACAAATTCTTCATTTATGAATAGAGAACAATGTCCCCCCCAAAAAAAATCCCACTTATGGTTTTTTTGGGTGGTTGGGTGGTGATAGTGCTTTTAAAACAATGTACTCACTGAATCTCTGTTTGGGAAAAAATGCCATTATAGTGCTAAGGAACCAGAGCACGCCGTTCAGAGAAAATTGCCCTCCTAGCTATTGGCTGGATGTCAGTGCCTTTGCCTTTCACTGGCTTAGCAAAGGTCTTGTGATGATTTTTCCATCAATTTTTTATTTACACATTTCTGCCTAGCATTGTAGCTACACCGGAACAGTTCTATGAGCATATACAAGAGTTACTACACTATATTGAAACTAAAGTCTTGAAAATATTGAAAACTGTGGTGTCTTTTAGTTTTAGGCTAGTTAACGCAAGTCTTCCAAAGCACCCTTAAAATTCTAATCTTAATACCACTGTACCCTATCCTTTCCACCATCTTGTGATGACTGGAACTACTAAAATTCTTGCTCGTCAGACGTCCATCCCTCCCATGCTTTAGAGTCTTATTGCTGCTAATACTGCTAATGCAGCAATTGTACCCGGTAGCTCTACCATTTATGATTTCACACATGAAGGATATGTGAGGGCTGATGAGACAGGGCTACCAGCGGTGAATCTCTGACAGTAACTTGATTAATGTTTAATAGGCAGTAGGTGTGAATAAGTGTTGCTCCCCTATTATCATATTGTTGATCCTAGTGACTTAGTCTAGGAGGCTGGACTGGCTTGTAGTGAGTACCAAGGGGTACTTGCACCTTGCACCAGGCCCAGCTATCCCTTATTAGTGTATAGGGTGTCTAGCAGCTTAGGCTGATAGATAATGGTAGCTTAGCAGAGCAGCTTAGGCTGAACTAGGAGACGTGTGAAGCTACTACAGTACCACTTAGTGTCATATGCACAATATCATAAGAAAACACAATACACAGTTATACTAAAAATAAAGGTACTTTATTTTTATGACAATATGCCAAAGTATCTTAGAGTGTACCCTCAGTGAGAGGATAGGAAATATACACAAGATATATATACACAATAGCAAAAATATGCAGTATAGTCTTAGAAAACAGTGCAAACAATGTATAGTTACAATAGGATGCAATGGGGAAACATAGGGATAGGGGCAACACAAACCATATACTCCAAAAGTGGAATGCGAACCACGAATGGACCCCAAACCTATGTGACCTTGTAGAGGGTCGCTGGGACTATTAGAAAATAGTGAGAGTTAGAAAAATAACCCTCCCCAAGACCCTGAAAAGTGAGTGCAAAGTGCACTAAAGTTCCCCTAAGGACAAAGAAGTCGTGTTAGAGGAATAATGCAGGAAAGACACAAACCAGCAATGCAACAACTGTGGATTTCCAATCTAGCAATACCTGTGGAACAAGGGGACCAAGTCCAAAAGTCACAAGCAAGTCGGAGATGGGCAGATGCCCAGGAAATGCCAGCTGCGGGTGCAAAGAAGCTTCTACTGGACAGAAGAAGCTGAGGTTTCTGCAGGAACGAAAAGGGCTAGAGACTTCCCCTTTGGTGGACGGATCCCTCTCGCCTTGGAGAGTTGTGCAGAAGTGTTTTCCCGCTGAAAGGACGCCAACAAGCCTTGCTAGTCACAAATCGTGCGTTTGGTGTTTTTGGACGCTGCTGGGGCCCAGGAGGGACCAGGAGGTCGCAAATTGGACCTGAAGAGAGAGGGGACGTCGAGCAAGACAAAGAGTCCTCACTGAAGCAGGTAGCACCCAGAGAGGTGCCAGAAACAGGCACTACGAGGATGCGTGAAACGGTGCTCGCCGAAGTTGCACAAAGGAGTCCCACGTCGCCGGAGACCAACTTAGAAAGTCGTGCAATGCAGGTTAGAGTGCCGTGGACCCAGGCTTGGCTGTGCACAAAGGATTTCCGCCGGAAGTGCACAGGGGCCGGAGTAGCTGCAAAGTCGCGGTTCCCAGCAATGCAGCCCAGCGAGGTGAGGCAAGGACTTACCTCCACCAAACTTGGACTGAAGAGTCACTGGACTGTGGGGGTCACTTGGACAGAGTCGCTGGATTCGAGGGACCTCGCTCGTCGTGCTGAGAGGAGACCCAAGGGACTGGTAATGCAGCTTTTTGGTGCCTGCGGTTGCAGGGGGAAGATTCCGTCGACCCACGGGAGATTTCTTCGGAGCTTCTGGTGCAGAGAGGAGGCAGGCTACCCCTACAGCATGCACAAGCAGGAAAACAGTCGAGAAGGCGGCAGGATCAGCGTTACAGAGTTGCAGTAGTCGTCTTTGCTACTATGTTGCAGGTTTGCAGGCTTCCAGCGCGGTCAGCAGTCGATTCCTTATCAGAAGGTGAAGAGAGAGATGCAGAGGAACTCGGATGAGCTCTTGCATTCGTTATCTAAAGTTTCCCCAGAGACAGAGACCCTAAATAGCCAGAAAAGAGGGTTTGGCTACCTAGGAGAGAGGATAGGCTACTAACACCTGAAGGAGCCTATCAGCAGGAGTCTCTGACGTCACCTGGTGGCACTGGCCACTCAGAGCAGTCCAGTGTGCCAGCAGCACCTCTGTTTCCAAGATGGCAGAGGTCTGGAGCACACTGGAGGAGCTCTGGACACCTCCCAGGGGAGGTGTAGGTCAGGGGAGTGGTCACTCCCCTTTCCTTTGTCCAGTTTCGCGCCAGAGCAGGGCTAAGGGGTCCCCTGAACCGGTGTAGACTGGCTTATGCAGAATTGGGCACATCTGTGCCCAACAAAGCATTTCCAGAGGCTGGGGGAGGCTACTCCTCCCCTGCCTTCACACCATTTTCCAAAGGGAGAGGGTGTCACACCCTCTCTCAGAGGAAGTTCTTTGTTCTGCCATCCTGGGCCAGGCCTGACTGGACCCCAGGAGGGCAGATGCCTGTCTGAGGGGTTGGCAGCAGCAGCAGCTGCAGTGAAACCCCAGGAAGGGCAGTTTGGCAGTACCAGGGTCTGTGCTACAGACCACTGGGATCATGGGATTGTGCCAACTATGCCAGGATGGCATAGAGGGGGCAATTCCATGATCATAGACATGTTACATGGCCATATTCGGAGTTACCATTGTGAAGCTACATATAGGTAGTGACCTATATGTAGTGCACGCGTGTAATGGTGTCCCCGCACTCACAAAGTTCAGGGAATTGGCTCTGAACAATGTGGGGGCACCTTGGCTAGTGCCAGGGTGCCCTCACACTAAGTAACTTTGCACCTAACCTTTACCAGGTAAAGGTTAGACATATAGGTGACTTATAAGTTACTTAAGTGCAGTGTAAAATGGCTGTGAAATAACGTGGACGTTATTTCACTCAGGCTGCAGTGGCAGGCCTGTGTAAGAGTTGTCAGAGCTCCCTATGGGTGGCAAAAGAAATGCTGCAGCCCATAGGGATCTCCTGGAACCCCAATACCCTGGGTACCTCAGTACCATATACTAGGGAATTATAAGGGTGTTCCAGTAAGCCAATGTAAATTGGTTAAAATGGTCACTAGCCTGTTAGTGACAATTTGGAAAGAAATGAGAGAGCATAACCACTGAGGTTCTGATTAGCAGAGCCTCAGTGAGACAGTTAGTCACTACACAGGTAACACATTCAGGCACACTTATGAGCACTGGGGCCCTGGGTTACCAGGGTCCCAGTGACACATACAACTAAAACAACATATATACAGTGAAAAATGGGGGTAACATGCCAGGCAAGATGGTACTTTCCTACACAACCCCCCCCCCCCAAACGAAGGACAATAAGACTAGCCATGACCTGATGAGTCTTCATTGTCTAAGTGGAAATATCTGGAGAGTCCATCTGCATTGGAGTGGCTACTCCCAGGTCTATGTTCCACTGTATAGTCCATTCCCTGTAGGGATATGGACCACCTCAACAATTTAGGATTTTCACCTTTCATTTGTTTTAGCCAAAGTAGAGGTTTGTGGTCTGTCTGAACAATGAAGTGAGTGCCAAACAGGTATGGCCTCAACTTCTTCAGAGCCCAGACCACAGCAAAGGCCTCCCTCTCAATGGCAGACCAACGCTAATCTCTAGGGGTCAACCTCCTACTAATAAAAGCAACAGGTTGATCCTGGCCCTCAGAATTAAGTTGTGATAGGACTGCCCCTACTCCTAATTCAGATGCATCAGTTTGGACATAGAATTTTTTAGAGTAACAAGGGCTTTTCAGGACAGGTGCAGAGCACATGGCCTGCTTCAGCTCCTCAAAAGCTTTCTGACAGTTTGCTGTCCATAATACCTTTTTAGGCATTTTCTTGGATGTGAGGTCATTAAGAGGGGCTGCAATGGAGCCATAGTTCTTAATGAACCTCCTGTAATACCCAGTGAGGCCTAGGAAGGCTCTCACCTGAGTCTGAGTGGTAGGGGGAACCCAATCAATAATTGTTTGGATTTTCCCCTGTAGTGGTGCAATCTGTTCCCCACCAACAAGGTGTCCCAGATAAACCACCTTACCCTGCCCTATCTGGCACTTTGAAGCCTTGATAGTGAGGCCTGCCTTTTGCAGGGCCTCCAAAACTTTCCATAGGTGGACCAGGTGATCATCCCAGCTGGAGCTAAAGACAGCTATATCGTCCAGATATGCTGCACTGAAAGCTTCCAGCCCTTGCAGGACTGTGTTCACCAACCTCTGAAAAGTGGCAGGTGCATTTTTCAAACCAAAAGGCATTACAGTGAACTGGTAATGTCCTCCAATGGTAGAAAATGCAGTCTTAGGTTTAGCATCTTCTGACAATTTGATCTGCCAATACCCTGCAGTCAAATCAAAAGTGCTTAGATACTTGGCAGATGCCAGTGTATCTATGAGCTCATCTGCCCTGGGTATAGGGTGAACATCAGTTTTGGTTACCAAGTTGAGACCTCTATAGTCTACACAAAACCGCATTTCCTTCTTTCCATCTTTGGAATGGGGTTTTGGTACCAGTACCACAGGAGAAGCCCATGGACTGTCAGAGTGCTCAACCACTCCTAGTTCTAACATTTTCTGGACCTCTTGCTTTATGCAGTCCCTGACATGGTCAGGCTGCCTATAGATCTTACTTTTGACAGGTAAACTGTCTCCAGTATCTATAGTGTGCTCACACCAAGAAGTGGTACCTGGCACAGTAGAGAAGAGTTCAGAGAATTGATCTAGGAGATTTATGCAATTGTCTTTCTGCTCAGCAGTAAGACAATCAGCCAAAACTACACCTTCCACAAGAGCATCTTGATCTGTGGAAGAGAAGAGATCAGGTAGAGGATCACTGTCTTCTTCCTGTCCCTCATCAGTTGCCATGAGCAGGGTGAGATCAGCCCTGTCATAGTAGGGTTTCAGGCGGTTGACATGGAGCACCCTAAGGGGACTCCTGGCAGTGCCTAAGTCAACTAAATAGGTGACTTCTCCCTTCTTTTCAACAATTGTGTGGGGACCACTCCATTTATCTTGGAGTGCTCTTGAGGCCACATGCTCCAGGACCCACACTTTCTGCCCTGGTTGGTACTGAACCAAAACAGCCTTCTGATCATGCCATTGCTTCTGGAGCTCTTGGCTGGCCTGAAGGTTTTTACTGGCCTTTTTCATGTACTCAGCCATCCTTGATCTGAGGCCAAGTACATAATCCACAATATCCTGCTTAGGAGCTTTTAAAGGTTGTTCCCAACCCTCCTTTACAAGTGTGAGTGGACCCCTAACAGGGTGTCCAAAAAGAAGTTCAAAGGGGCTGAAGCCCACTCCTTTCTGGGGTACCTCCCTGTAGGCAAAAAGGAGGCGTGGTAGAAGGATATCCCATCTCCTGCGGAGTTTTTCAGGGAGACCCATAATCATGCCTTTGAGAGTTTTATTAAATCTCTCCACCAGTCCATTTGTTTGTGGATGATAGGGTGTTGTGAACTTGTACGTTACACCACACTCCTTCCACATGGCCTTTAAGTATGCAGACATGAAATTGCTTCCTCTGTCTGATACCACTTCCTTTGGGAAGCCCACCCTGGAAAATATTCCCAGGAGGGCCTTTGCCACTGCAGGTGCTGTAGTGGTCCTTAAAGGAATAGCTTCAGGATGTCTTGTGGCATGGTCCACTACCACCAAGATAAATCTATTGCCTGAAGCAGTAGGAGGGTCAAGGGGGCCAACTATGTCAACCCCTACCCTTTCAAAGGGAACCCCAACCACAGGCAGTGGAGTAAGGGGTGCCTTTGGGGTGCCACCTGTCTTGCCACTGGCTTGACAGGTTTCACAGGACTTACAAAATTCCTTTGTGTCCTCAGACATCCTAGGCCAATGAAACAATGGAACCAATCTGTCCCAAGTTTTCATTTGACCCAGGTGTCCAGCTAGGGGAATGTCATGTGCCAGTGTTAGGAGGAACTTTCTGTACTCCTGAGGAATCACTAATCTCCTGGCAGCTCCAGGTTTAGGATCCCTATGCTCAGTGTACAAGAGGTTGTCCTCCCAGTAAACTCTGTGAGATTCACTGACATCCCCATTAGCCTGTTTGACAGCTTGCTGTCTGAGACCCTCTAATGTGGGACAGGTTTGCTGTGCCACACTCAGCTCCTCTCTGGCAGGCCCCCCTTCACCCAAAAGCTCAGCAGTGTCTGCTTCCAGCTCCTCTGGTGTAGGTTCTGCACAGGGAGGGAATTCTTCTTCCTCAGAAGTTGAATCCACTGTAGAGGGAGGGATAGTAGGAAGTGGTTTGCTTCTACTAGCCCTAGCTTTAGGGAGCACTTGGTCCATTGTTCCAGGATCCAAGCTTCCCTGTCCTTTTTGCTTTTTGGCCTGAGCCCTTGTCAAAGCAAAAATATGCCCTGGGATGCCCAGCATTGCTGCATGGGCCTCCAACTCCACATCTGACCAAGCTGATGTCTCCAAATCATTTCCTAGTAGACAGTCTACAGGTAAATCTGTGGCTACCACAACTTTCTTTGGACCAGTAACCCCCCCCCCAGTTGAGATTAACAACAGCCATGGGGTGGCTAAGTGTGTTGTTGTGAGCATCGGTTACTTGGTACTGGTGACCAAGTAGGTGTTGTTCAGGGTGGACCAGTTTCTCTATGACCATAGTCACACTGGCACCAGTGTCCCTGTAGGCCTGAACCTCAACACCATTTATTAGGGGTAGCTGCTTGTACTTATCCATATTAAGGGGACAAGCAACTAAGGTGGCTAAATCAATAGCCCCCTCAGAGACTAACACAGCCTCTGTGGCCTCCCTAACAAGGCCAACCCCAACTAAATTACCAAAAGTGAGCCCAGCTACTCCCTTGGATTGGCTATTAGTAGGTTTGCTCCCACCACCACTGCTATTAGTAGGGACACTAGATGTAGCAGTAGGGGTTGTAGTGGTAGGAGCAGTTGTGCCTTTCTTTGGACAACTGGGATCTGTTGTCCAATGGCCTTTTATTTTACATAAATAGCACCATGGTTTATTTTCCTTGTTCTGATTAAAGGAGGATTTGGACCCACCACCCCCACCAGAGTGTTTTTGTGGGCCTGATGAAGACTCATTTTTAGATTTGTCCCCACCCTTGTCTGAAGACTTACCATCCTTCTTTTTGTTGCCATCTTTGTCACCCCCTGTATGAACTTTTCTGTTCACTCTTGTTCTGACCCATTTGTCTGCCTTCTTTCCCAATTCTTGGGGAGAGGTCAGATCAGAGTCCACCAAGTACTGGTGCAACAAATCAGACACACAATTATTAAGAATATGCTCTCTCAGGATTAAGTTATACAGGCTGTCATAATCAGTAACTTTACTGCCATGTAACCACCCCTCCAAGGCCTTCACTGAATGGTCAATGAAATCAACCCAGTCTTGTGAAGACTCCTTTTTGGTCTCTCTGAACTTTATCCTGTACTGTTCAGTGGTTAAGCCATAACCATCCAGGAGTGCATTCTTAAGAACTTGGAAATTATTAGCATCATTTTCTTTCACAGTAAGGAGCCTATCCCTACCTTTTCCACTAAATGATAGCCATAGGATAGCAGCCCACTGCCTTTGAGGGACATCCTGTACAACACAGGCCCTCTCAAGTGCAGCAAACCACTTGTTAATGTCATCCCCCTCCTTATAAGGGGGAACTATCTTGTGCAGATTCCTGGAATCATGCTCTTTTGCAGGATGACTATGGGGAATACTGCTGCTGCCACCATGGGTATCTAAACCCAACTTCTGTCTTTCCTTCTCTAATTCAAAAGACTGTCTATCCAAATCCAGCTGTTGCTTTTTAAGCTTCAGTCTGGTTTGTTCCACCCTCAACTTATTGAGTTCCCTCTCTAACATTCTGTCATCAGGGTTGGTGGGAGGGACATTCCTAGAAACAGAGCTATGATGGGAATGAACAGAAGGAGACCTGTCCCTTACAGAAGCCACCCTAACAGCTTGGTTAACAGAAACATTACTACCAGTATGGTGAGAATAAATGCTTTTGCTATGATGTGAGACAACACTATTTATATGGTGTGGCTCATCATCATTACCAACTATGCTAGACTGTCTAGTAATGGGCAGGCTAGGAAGTTTCTTTCCTGAATCTTTTCCTGGGGGAGTCCCTGAATCAGATTGGGAACTATTAGGTACTTTTTCAACAGATGAGGCACCTATGGCCTTATCCTGTTCTCTAAGCATGTTAAGTAACAGTTCCAAGGAAGGATTCTTCCCTACACTCAAACCTCTCTCTATACAGAGACTCCTTGCTCTTTTCCAGCTAAGGTTGTCATATGCAAGTTTGGACAGATCAACATTTTGGCCTGTGCCAGACATTTTTAGAGAGAGTTAAAGTGATAGAAAAAGAGAAAAAAGTTTTCAGAACTTTTTGGAAAGACAGAAAAAACTTTTTAAACTTTTAAGAACTTTTTGAAAGTTTAGAAGTACTTTTCAGCACTTAGAAAAGAGTGAAAAGAGGAAATGCAAAACTTTTTGGCTATGTGTATATACACTGACCTTGTTTTGTATATTTTTCTCTTATGAAAAGTACAATGACAAGAGTGGTAAGCAGTCTCAAGCACTTATCCCACCACTGCACAACCAATGTAGGAGGCTGGACTGGCTTGTAGTGAGTACCAAGGGGTACTTGCACCTTGCACCAGGCCCAGTTATCCCTTATTAGTGTATAGGGTGTCTAGCAGCTTAGGCTGATAGATAATGGTAGCTTAGCAGAGCAGCTTAGGCTGAACTAGGAGACGTGTGAAGCTACTACAGTACCACTTAGTGTCATATGCACAATATCATAAGAAAACACAATACACAGTTAAACTAAAAATAAAGGTACTTTATTTTTATGACAATATGCCAAAGTATCTTAGAGTGTACCCTCAGTGAGAGGATAGGAAATATACACAAGATATATATACACAATAGCAAAAATATGCAGTATAGTCTTAGAAAACAGTGCAAACAATGTATAGTTACAATAGGATGCAATGGGGAAACATAGGGATAGGGGCAACACAAACCATATACTCCAAAAGTGGAATGCGAACCACGAATGGACCCCAAACCTATGTGACCTTGTAGAGGGTCGCTGGGACTATTAGAAAATAGTGAGAGTTAGAAAAATAACCCTCCCCAAGACCCTGAAAAGTGAGTGCAAAGTGCACTAAAGTTCCCCTAAGGACAAAGAAGTCGTGTTAGAGGAATAATGCAGGAAAGACACAAACCAGCAATGCAACAACTGTGGATTTCCAATCTAGGGTACCTGTGGAACAAGGGGACCAAGTCCAAAAGTCACAAGCAAGTCGGAGATGGGCAGATGCCCAGGAAATGCCAGCTGCGGGTGCAAAGAAGCTTCTACTGGACAGAAGAAGCTGAGGTTTCTGCAGGAACGAAAAAGGCTAGAGACTTCCCCTTTGGTGGACGGATCCGTCTCACCTTGGAGAGTCGTGCAGAAGTGTTTTCCCGCTGAAAGGACGCCAACAAGCCTTGCTAGTCGCAAATCGTGCGTTTGGCGTTTTTGGACGCTGCTGGGGCCCAGGAGGGACCAGGAGGTCGCAAATTAGACCTGAAGAGAGAGGGGACGTCGAGCAAGACAAAGAGCCCTCACTGAAGCAGGTAGCACCCAGAGAAGTGCCAGAAACAGGCACTACGAGGATGCGTGAAACGGTGCTCGCCGAAGTTGCACAAAGGAGTCCCACGTCGCCGGAGACCAACTTAGAAAGTCGTGCAATGCAGGTTAGAGTGCCGTGGACCCAGGCTTGGCTGTGCACAAAGGATTTCCGCCGGAAGTGCACAGGGGCCGGAGTAGCTGCAAAGTCGCGGTTCCCAGCAATGCAGCCCAGCGAGGTGAGGCAAGGACTTACCTCCACCAAACTTGGACTGAAGAGTCACTGGACTGTGGGGGTCACTTGGACAGAGTCGCTGGATTCGAGGGACCTCGCTCGTCGTGCTGAGAGGAGACCCAAGGGACCGGTAATGCAGCTTTTTGGTGCCTGCGGTTGCAGGGGGAAGATTCCGTCGACCCACGGGAGATTTCTTCGGAGCTTCTGGTGCAGAGAGGAGGCAGGCTACACCTACAGCATGCACAAGCAGGAAAACAGTCGAGAAGGCGGCAGGATCAGCGTTACAGAGTTGCAGTAGTCGTCTTTGCTACTATGTTGCAGGTTTGCAGGCTTCCAGCGCGGTCAGCAGTCGATTCCTTATCAGAAGGTGAAGAGAGAGATGCAGAGGAACTCGGATGAGCTCTTGCATTCGTTATCTAAAGTTTCCCCAGAGACAGAGACCCTAAATAGCCAGAAAAGAGGGTTTGGCTACCTAGGAGAGAGGATAGGCTACTAACACCTGAAGGAGCCTATCAGCAGGAGTCTCTGACGTCACCTGGTGGCACTGGCCACTCAGAGCAGTCCAGTGTGCCAGCAGCACCTCTGTTTCCAAGATGGCAGAGGTCTGGAGCACACTGGAGGAGCTCTGGACACCTCCCAGGGGAGGTGCAGGTCAGGGGAGTGGTCACTCCCCTTTCCTTTGTCCAGTTTCGCGCCAGAGCAGGGCTAAGGGGTCCCCTGAACCGGTGTAGACTGGCTTATGCAGAATTGGGCACATCTGTGCCCAACAAAGCATTTCCAGAGGCTGGGGGAGGCTACTCCTCCCCTGCCTTCACACCATTTTCCAAAGGGAGAGGGTGTCACACCCTCTCTCAGAGGAAGTTCTTTGTTCTGCCATCCTGGGCCAGGCCTGGCTGGACCCCAGGAGGGCAGATGCCTGTCTGAGGGGTTGGCAGCAGCAGCAGCTGCAGTGAAACCCCAGGAAGGGCAGTTTGGCAGTACCAGGGTCTGTGCTACAGACCACTGGGATCATGGGATTGTGCCAACTATGCCAGGATGGCATAGAGGGGGCAATTCCATGATCATAGACATGTTACATGGCCATATTCGGAGTTACCATTGTGAAGCTACATATAGGTAGTGACCTATATGTAGTGCACGCGTGTAATGGTGTCCCCGCACTCACAAAGTTCAGGAAATTGGCTCTGAACAATGTGGGGGCACCTTGGCTAGTGCCAGGGTGCCCTCACACTAAGTAACTTTGCACCTAACCTTTACCAGGTAAAGGTTAGACATATAGGTGACTTATAAGTTACTTAAGTGCAGTGTAAAATGGCTGTGAAATAACGTGGACGTTATTTCACTCAGGCTGCAGTGGCAGGCCTGTGTAAGAGTTGTCAGAGCTCCCTCTGGGTGGCAAAAGAAATGCTGCAGCCCATAGGGATCTCCTGGAACCCCAATACCCTGGGTACCTCAGTACCATATACTAGGGAATTATAAGGGTGTTCCAGTAAGCCAATGTAAATTGGTTAAAATGGTCACTAGCCTGTTAGTGACAATTTGGAAAGAAATGAAAGAGCATAACCACTGAGGTTCTGATTAGCAGATCCTCAATGAGACAGTTAGTCACTACACAGGTAACATATTCAGGCACACTTATGAGCACTGGGGCCCTGGGTTACCAGGGTCCCAGTGACACATACAACTAAAACAACATATATACAGTGAAACATGGGGGTAAAATGCCAGGCAAGATGGTACTTTCCTACACTTAGCTAATAATATGAGATCGTATTCTGTGTTTTCCAGTGGAATAAAGTGACCAAAACTCCTTGTTGCTTTCTTTTTTCCTACCCCAGTTAACTAACAAATTTACTCATATGATCAAACAGGATTTAGTTGAAAAGTATGGCAGTATTAGATTAAAATGGAAGCATGTCATTCCTGAAATTTGTGAATGCTAACTTAAGGGTTACTTTAATTTGCTTGGACACTGTTACTTTTGATTTTGGATTTCTTTTGGAGCTTGTGTGTCTATAAATATTGTGTTACTGTTAATTGTGGTTCTGCTGCCTCCAAACCACATAAATAGATCACTCATGTCCTCAAACTAATTGTAATCTCCAACAGGCTTTGAACAAATGATCCAGAGATAGGCCAGATATTGTCAACTCCTTTATTAGAAAGCACTTCCAACAAGAAATGTGAAATAAGAAACAAATCCTTGTTGAGGCTGACCATAAGAAAGATATTGGTTCTTTCTGAAAGATTATGAACTTTTTTTTCTTTAATCATCAGCTAAGTTCCTCCCTTCATTCTGTAATCCTCCCTGATAGCTAGGACTGTTATTTTTCTGCAATTTACAATGAGCCCACGTCTACTGATTTAAGGCATCACAGTTTCATTCTTCCTTGCTGGCCCATCTCTCGTGGCTTAGTTTTTTCTTATGCTAAGTTTAGGTTGCCTATTAGTGAAAGCCCATTAGTATAAGACCCAGCCCAGATAGTGAACCCATGGATATCTTCAACAATGATATTGGGAACTCACGGTCACCAGAGTTCTTATTGCAGTAAGCAGTTCTACAATTCCAGTCACCTGGTCACAGTCTATTATTCTTTCTGTCCTCAAAAAGTACAGAAAAGATGATCCTTGTACTACCATTCAATGTCCTTGATTGATTCTGAGGTTTAAATGGTTGGGACGGTTATTCTAGGAAGACTATTGGCTTGGGCTGAGAAAAAAAATCTCAGGGCTGGTCTTAGAACAGTAAAACAGTGTCTGAATCTTCACCTCCTCATAAATAAGTATTCATTGATAAAAAAAAAATTCTATCCATCTTGAATTTATTGTCTTAAAATCAGCCTTTGAGAGAGTCAAAAGATCTAAACTCTGGAAATTACTTGCATATGTGGGGGTAGGAGGATAAATGTGGGCATTGTGACCTTTTTACAGCATTTACACTATGACATGTCTGCTATTGTGTGCTATTGTACAACATCTGGATGAAGTTGGTCCTTTAAATTGGCATGGGGTGTCTGCCAAAGTTGTATGCTGGCTCCAATGCAGTTTGTTTTAAATATTAACCAACTTAAATCTAAATTATTAAATATAATCTAGATCATACCTCAGGTGGGGGGGTCCAAATTTATTCCAATATTTTTGTATACAATTGATGATGTTTTGATGGCCCATATGGCAATGGATTCAATAAATTAATTACAGGCTTTTGTTAGACCTGACAGCCGTAGGGTGGTCATCCCCAGCTTTTTGCCTGCTTCCCTCCATTTTTCTGACCCTGTTTTTGCTTGTTTTAGGACTCTGCGCACTTTACCACCACTGACCAGTGCTAAAGTGCATATGCTCTCTCCCCTAAACATGGTAACATTGGTTCCTACCCAATTGGCATATTTAATTTACCTCTATGTCCCTAGAAAAGTGCAATACATGTGCCTAGGGCCTGTCAATTAAATGCTATTAGTGGGCCTGTGGCACTAATTGTACCACCCACATAAGTAGCCTCTTAACCATGTCTCAGGCCTGCCATTGCAAGGCCTGTGTGTGCAGATCCACTGGCACTTCTACTTGGCATTTAAAACTACTTGCCAAGCCTTAAACTCCTCTTTTTCTATATGTAAGTCACCCCTAAAGTAGGCCTTAAATAACCCATAGGGCAGAGTGCTATGTAGGTAAAAGGAAGGACATGTACCTATGTGTTTTCATGTCCTGGTAGTGGAAAACTCATAAATTCATTTTCCACTACTTTGAGGCCTGCTCCTCTCATAGACTAGCATTAGAATTGCCCTCATATACTTTTAAGTGGTAGATTCTGATCTGGAAAGAGTATCCCTGTCATGTTTAGTATTGCCTGAATGGTAATAGAAAATCCTGCTTACTGGTGAAGTTTGATTTCATATTACTATTTTAGAAATGCAAATTTTAGAAAGTGGGCATTTCTCTGCACTTACTGTAATCTGTGCCTTACAGCCTGTCTCCAATCCACGTCTGGTCTGTGCTGGTTGATAGCTCCTCTTGTGCATTCCATCCAGACAACCATAAACACAGGACACTCAGTCACACCTGCATTCATCTGCATACTGAATGGGTCTCCCTGGGCAGGAAGGGTGGAGGTGCTCCCTCTTACATTTCAAAGGCCAGTGGCCTGCCCACACATAAAGAACTGATAACCCACCCCCCTCCCCCACACAGGGATTCTGGCAGACAGGACCGGGGTGAAAGGGGAACGTGTGCACTTCAAAACCACTCTTTGAAGTTTACCCCATTTCAAAGGCATTTTTGGGTATATAAACTTGGTCTCTGACCCCACCAAATCATACACTTCTGGATCTACACCTGAACTCTGCCAGAGAAACTGCCTGGCTGCCCAAAGGACTTATCTGGACTGCTTTGCTGAGAAGGACTGCTG